>NC_057826.1:33220000-33845000 GCF_910594005.1 Cervus elaphus
AGAAATGCAACAGATTTCCATGCATTAATTTTGTATCCTGCAACTTTATGAATTCACTGATGAGCCCTAGTAGTTTTCTGGTAGCATCTTAGGATACTAAGGATTTGCTATGTACAGAATCATGTCATCTTCAACCAGTGACAGTTTTACTTTTTTTGCAGTTTGGATTCCATTTATTTATTTCTTCTCTAATTGCTGTGGCTAGGACTTCCAAAATTATGCTGAAAAGAAGTGGTGAGAGTGGACCTCCTTGTCTTATTCCTGATCTTAGAGGAAATATTTTCAGCTTTTCATTGTTGAGTGTGATGTTAGCTGTGGGTTTCTCATATATCACCTTTATTACATTGAGATAATATGTTCCTTCTGTGGTCACTCTCTGAAGCATTTTTATCCAAAATGGATGTTAACTATTATCAAAAGCTTTTTCTGCATCTTTTGAGATGATCATATGATTTATATTCTTCAGTTTGTTGATGTGGTATAGCACACTGACTGATTTGCTGATATTGAAAAATTCTTGCATCCCTGATATAAATCCCACTTGATCATAGTGTATGATCCTTTTACTGTATTGTTGGAGTAGGTTTACTAGTGTTTTGTTCAGGAGTTTTGCATCTGTATTGATTATATTTGCCTGTGGTTTTCTTTTTGCATGTATGATATCTATCTGGTTTTGGAATCAGGATAATGGTGGCCTCAGAGGATGAATTCAGAAGTGCTTCTTCCTCTGCAATTTTTTGGAGTAGCTTCAAAAGGATAAGTGTTAACTCGTCTCTAAATGTTTGGTAGAATTCACCTGTGAAGCGATCTGGTCCTGGACTTTTGCTTCTTGGAAGTTTTAAAATTACTGGCTCAATTTCTGCACTGGTATTTGGTCTGTTCATTTTTTTCTATTTTCCCCTCGTTTAGTTTTGGGAGAGCGTACCTTTTAAAGAATTTGCCCATTTATTCTAGGTTATCCATTTTGTTGGCATATAGTTGCATGTAGTAGTCTCTTATGATCCTTTGTATTTCTGTGGTGTGGTTGTAATTTCTCCATTTTCATTTGTAATCTTAATGATTTGGGCCCTCTCCCCTTTTGTTCCTTTTTTCTTTTTTTAAAATTGTCTACAATTGCTTTACAACATTGTGTTAGTTTCTGTTGTACAAGGACGTGAATCATTTATATGTGATATATATATATATCCCCTCTCTCTTGGACCTTCCTCCCACTCCTTCTTATTTCACCCATCTATGTCAGCACAGAGCAGCAAGCTGAGCTTCCTGTGCTATACGGCAGTTCCCACTAGCTATCTGTTCTACACATGGTAGTGTATATATGTCATTACTGATCTCTGAATTTGTCAAACCCTCCCCTTACCCCACCCCTCCCCGCATCCACATGTGTGTTCTCTACGTCTGTGCCTCTGTTCCTGCCCTGCTAATAGGTTCACATGTACCATTTTTCTAAACTCCACACACATGCATTGATATACAATATTTGTTTTTCTGACTTTACTCTGTATGACAGACTCTAGGTCCATCCACATCTCTACAAATGACTCAACTTTGTTCCTTTTTATGGCTGAGTAATAATCCATTACATATATGTACCATGTCTTCTTTATCCATTCATCTGTTGATGGACATTTAGGTTGCTTCCATGTCCTGGCTATTGGAAGCAGTGCTGCAATGAACACTAGGGTACTTGTATCTTTTTGAATTATGGTTTTCTCAGGGTATATGCCCAGTAGTGGGATTGCTGGATCATATGACAAACTATTTTTAGTTTTTTAAGGAACCTCCATATTGTTCTCCATAGTGGCTGTATCAATTTACATTCCTACCAACACTGCAAGAGGGTTCCCTTTTCTCCACACACTCTCTAGCATTTATTGTTTGTAGATTTGTTTTGATGATGGCTATTCTGACCAGTGTGAGGTAATACCTCATTGTACTTTTGATTTGCATTTCTCAAATAATTAGTGATGTTGAGCATCTTTCCATGAGCCTCTTGGCCATTTGTATGTCATCTTTGAGGAAATGTCTATCTAGGTTTTCCCATTTTTTGATTGGGTTGTTTTTGTTTTGACATTAAGCTGCATGAGCTGTTTATTTTGGAGATTAATCCTTGTCAGTTGCTTCATTTGCAAATATTTTCTCCCATTCTGAGGGTTATCTTTCCATCTTGTTTATCATTTCCTTTGCTGTCCACAAGCTTTTAAGTTTAATTAGGTCCTATTTATTTTTGTTTTTATTTTTATTATAAGACATAGGTCAAAAAGGATCTTTCTGTGATTTATATCAAAGAGTGTTTTTCCTATATTTTATTTTTGAATATGGTGTTAAAGAATGTTATAATTTCAATCTTTTACATGTAGCCATCTGGTTTTCCCAGGACTAATTTATTGAAGAGATTATTCTCCATTGTATATTCTTACCTCCTTTGTCATAGATTGGGTGACACAAGTTTGTAAGTTTATCTTTGGGTTTCTATCTTGTACCATTGATCTATATTTCTGTTTTTGTGCCAATATCATTTTGTCTTGATTACTGTGGCTTTACAGTATAGTCTGAAGTCACGGAGCTTGATTTTTCCAGTTCCACTTTTCTTTCTCAAGATTGCTTTGGCTATTCAGGGTCTTTTAAGTTTCTATACAAATTGTAAATTTTTTCGGTTCTAATTCTGTTAAAAATGCCATTGGTAACTTAATAGGGAATGCATTGAATCTGTAGATTGTTTTGGGTGGTATAGTCATTTTCATAATATTGATTCTTCTAATCCAAGCACATGGTGTATCCCTCCATCTGTTTGTGTCATCTTTGGTTTCTTTCATCAGTGCTTTATTGTTTTCTGAGTACAGTCTTTTGTCTTCTTAGGTAGGTTTATTTCTAGGTATTTTATTCTTTTTGTTGCAGTGGTTATGGCATTGTTTCCTTAAATTCTTGTTGTGATCTTTCATTGTTAGTGTATAGGAATGCAATAAGTTTCTATGTATCAATTTTGTGCCCTGCAACTTTGCCAAATTCATTGATGAGCTCAAGCAGTTTTCAGATGCATCATTAAGATTTTCTGTGTACAGTTATCATGTCATTTGCAAACAGTGACAATTTGACTTCTTTCCCCATTTGTATTCCTTTTATTTCTATTTCTTCTCTGACTGCTATGGCTAGGACTTCCAAAATTATGTGGAATGACAGTGATGAGAGTGGACTCCTTGTCTTGTTCCAGAACTTAGAGGAAATGGTTTCATTTTCACCACTGAGAATGATGTTTGCTGTGAGTTTGTTGTTTATGGGGTTTATTATGTTGAGGTTTGTTGTTGTTGTTCAGCCGCTAAGTCATGTCCAACTCTTTATGACCCCATGGACTGTAGTATGCTCATGTCCATTGAATCAGTGATGCTATCTACATCTCATCCTCTGCTGCCCTCTTTTTCTTTTGCCTTCAGTCTTTCCCAACATCAGAGTCTTTTCCAGTGAGCTGGCTTCTCATGTCAGGTGGCCAAATTATCGGAGCTTTAGCATCAGTTTCCTTGCAATGAATATTCAGGGTTGATTTCCTTTAGGACTGATTGGTTTGATCTCCTTGCTGTCCAAGAGACTCTCAATAGTCTTCTCTAGCACCACAATTCAAAAGTATCAGTTCTTCAGGTGCCTCAGCCTTCTTTATGTTTCAACTCTCACATCTGTACATGACTACTGGAAAAACCACAGCTTTAACCATATGAACCTTTGCTGGTAAAGTGATGTCTCTGCTTTTTAATACACTGTCTAGGTTTGTCATAGCTTTCCTTCCAAGGAGCAAGCATCTTTTAATTTCATGGCTACAGTATGCTGAGGTAGGTTCTCCTCATGCCCACCTTCTGGAGAGTTTTCTTTTTTATCATAAATGGGTGTTGAATTTTGTCAAAAGCTTTTTATGCATTTATTGAGATAAGCATATGGTTTTTATTCTTTGTTAATATGGTGTATCACATTGGTTGATTTGCATATATTGAAGAATCCTTGCATCCTTGGGATAAATCCCACTTGATCATGATGTGATCCTTTTAATCTGTTGTTATATTCTGTTAGTATTTTGTTGCAAATTTCTGTGTCTATGTCAGTGATATTGGTCTGTAATTTTCTTTTTTGTGATATCTTTGTCTGGTTTTAGTATCAGGGTGATGGTCACCTTGTAGAGTGAGTTTGAGATGTTGTTTCCTCTGCAGTTTATTGGAAGAGTTTGAGCAGGATGTGTTAGCTCTTTTTTAAATGCTTGATAGAATTTCCCTGTGAAGCCATCTGGTCCTGGGCTTTTGTTTGTTGGAAGATTTTAAATTACACTTTCAATCTCATTACTTGTGATTGGTCTGTTTATATTTTCTATTATTTCTAGTTCTGTCTTGGAAAGTTGTTTTGTACATTTCTTCCAGGTTATCCAATATAGTCGCTATGATCTTTGCATTTCTGCAGTGTCAGTTGTAATTTCTTCTTTTTCATTTCTAATTTTATTGATTTGAATCCTTTCCTTTTTTTCTTGATTCTGGCTAAAGGTTTATAAATTTTATCTCCTCAAAGAACCAAGTTATAGTTTTATTTATCTTTGATATTATTTTCTTTTTCTCTATTTCATTTATTTCTGCTCTAATCTTTATGATTTCTTTCCTTCTAGTAACTTTGGGATTTGCTTTTGTTCTTCTTTCTCCAGTTGCTTTTAGGTGTGAGGTTATATTGTTTATTTGAGATTTTTCCTGTTTCTTGAGGTGAGATTAAATTGTTGTTAACTTCCTTCTTAGGACTGCTTTTTCCTGTTGGCTCAGACAGTAAAGAATCTTCCAGCAATGCAGGAGGCCTGGGTTTGATCCCTCGGTTGGGAAGATCCCCTGGAGAAGGGAATGGCTACCCACTCCGGTATTCTTTCTTGGATGATTCCATGGACAGAGGAGCCTGGTGGGCTACAGTCAGTGGGGTTGCAAACAACTGAACATGACTGAGCAACTAACACAGTAATATACAGAGCTTGGATTGTTGTGCTTTCGTTGTCATTTGTTTCTATGTATTTTTTAATTTCCTCTTTGATTTCTTCAGTGATCTCTTGGTTATTTAGTACTGTTTAACCCCCATGTGTTTGCATTTTTTAGTATTCTTTTTCTTGTGATTGATTTCTAATCTCATAGCATTGTGAATGGAAAAGATGCTTGATATGATTTCAGTTTTCTTACATTTACCAAGGCTTGATTTGTGACCAAAGGTGGGATCTCTCTTGGGGAATGTTCCATGTTCATTCTATTGCTTGAGAAGAAAGTCTATTCTGCTTTTAGGTGGAATTTCCTATAAATATCAATCTAGTGTCGCCTACTGTGTCATTTAAAGTTTTTATTTCCTTATTTTCTGTCTGGATCTGTCCATTGGTATAAATATGGTGTTGATGTCCCCTACTATTATTGTGTTACTGTTGATTTCCCCTTTTATGGCTGTTAGCATTTGCTTTATGTATCATGGTGCTTCTATATTGGGTATATAAATATTTATCATTGTTATATCTTCTTAGATCGATCCCTTGATTATTATGTAGTGATCTTCCTTGTCTCTTATAAAGTCATTATTTTAAAGTCTATTTTATCTGTTGAGTATTGCTCCAGCTTTCTTTTTCTATCTGCAAGGAGTATCTTTTTCTGTCTCTTCACTTTAAGTCTGTATGTGTCCTAGGTCTAAAGTGGGTTTCTTGTAGACAACATAACATATATATAGGTCTTGTTTTCGAACCCATTCAGCCAGTCTGTGTCTTTTGGTTAGATACATTTAAATCCATTTATATTCAAGGTAAATATCAATATTTTGTCTTTAATTTTTGTCAGTTTGATTTCTATGTATCTTGGCATGTCTCTCTGGGTTTATTCTACCTGGGACTTCCGTGCTTCCTGGACTTAGGTGACTGTTTCCTTTCCCAGGATAGGGAAGTTTTCAGCTACTATCTCTTCAAATATTTTCTCAAGTCATTTCTCTTCTCCATCTGGGACCCCTATAATGTGAATGTTGGTGCACCTAATTTTGTCCTGGAGGTCTCTTAGATTGTCCTCATTTCTTTTTCTTCTTTTATTCTGTCCCACAGCAGTGATTTCTACCATTCTGTCTTCCTGCTCATTTATTCATTTTTCTGCCTCAGTTATTCTACTGATTCCTTCTATTGTATTTTTCATTTCAGTTATTGTATTGTTCTTCTGTTTTAGGTCTTTGTCAAACATTTCTTTTATCTTCTTAGTGTGTGCTTCCATTCTTTTTCTGAGATCCCCGGATCATCTTTACTAACATTACTCTGAATTGCTTTTGGGTAGATCTCCACTTCACTTAGTTGTTCTTCTGGGATTTTATCTGTTCCTTTGTCTAGGGTATGTTTCTCCATCTGGCATCTCATTTTGTATAGCTTTCTGTGATTGCAGTGTCTATTCTGAAAGATGCAAGGTTGTAGTTCTTGTTTCTGCAATCTACCCCCTGGTGAATGAGGCTGGTCTTAGAGGCTTGTGCAGGATTCCTAGTGGGAGGGACTGCTTCCTGCCCACTGCTGGGTGGAGCTGGGTTTTATCCCTCTGGTGGACAGGGTCATGTCAAGGGATATGTTGAGCAGGCAGCTATGTGTTCAGGAGACTTTAAGCAGCCTGTCTCCTACTGAGGAGGGCTGTGCTCCCACCCTGTTGGTGGTTTGGCATCCCAGCAATGGAGCCTACAGGCTGTTGGGTGGGGCTAGGTTTTCATGAAAAAAATGGCAGCCTCCAGGAGGGCTCACACCAATGAATACTCCTCAGAACTACCACTGCCAGTGTCTTTGTCCCCACAGTGAGCCATAGTTGCCCCTTACGGCTCCTCCTATTGCCAGAACCCCAGGCTGGGGAGCCTAATGTGTGGCTCAGAGGTCTCTTGTGGGAGAACCTGTGTGATATAATTATTTTCTAGTTTGTGGGACATCCACCCAGTGGGTATTGGATTTGATTTTATTACTACTGTGCCCCTTCTACCACTCCAATGGGGCCTCTTCCCTTTTTACTGGATGTAGGATATCTTTTGTGGTAGGTTCTGGTGGGTTGTTTTTTTGGTTGATGACTGTTTAACAGTTCATTGTGATTTTCACTTTTCATACAAAGAGGTGAGCTCATATTCTTCCACTCTACCATCTTGTCTCCGCCCCCTTAGCCAGGGTGAACAACCTTTTTTCTTCCTGCAGGGCAGTTCTTGGTAAATAACGTAACTTTTAAGTCTATGGTCTCTTATTTTCCACATATTCTTGACTCCTATGTCTAGGATAGGTGTTCCTCTGAGAGACTCCTGTGCCTTCCAGTACTTTCTTCTGACTGTGCCAATCGCAAAATATGCTAATGATTTGTGGCCTCGCCTGTAACATTTTCCAGACTCCACAATTTGAGGGCAGAGCCCTGGACATCCCGGTCATTATCAGATTCCCAGCCCTTAGCTCCTGCTTAGTCATGGCAACTAATTCGGGACTGGGTGTAGCACTGCTTCATTCTTACTCAGTTCTCTCAGTAATTCTAAAGGGTAGGTACTAGTATTGTTCCAGTTACGTGCATATAAGCGACGTGGCAAATCAGGACCTGGAACCATGGCTTGACTTCAGAACTGTTAACATGCAGTAACTGCTCCAACAGCAGCATGTCTTCCCTCTCAGAGCATGTAAAAGTAACAACTATCTCTGAACAAAATACATGAATGAGAGTTGGCAAGAAACTCATCCTGTGCTGTGCCCTCCTGGACACCAGTGTATGCTTTCTACCTGCCCAGGGTGATGGTGCCAACCAAGTATGATTCCCTACAAGATGGTACTGAGTAGAAGCCAGGAGTTCAAACTTAAACTCAGGTCCTCCTGATTTAAAATCCCATTTGCTGCCACCTTCTAACTCTGTGACTGGGCAATATTCAACCTCTTTATGCTATGTCTTCCTCATCCATAAAACAGGGATAATTCCACTTCCCTGACAAGGCTGGTGTGCAGATTAACATTTCTGAGACATTAGCTCATTTAATGCAGTGTCTGCACCCAGCAAACATACACTGATTACTTACTATTGCTATTATAATGATCAATAACTCATTTCACCATCCTAAACCAGTTTTGTGTAGAATTAGCCTATGATCAAAACTTTTTCTGGAAAACAGATTTTACATCCTCTTTCCTATTTACAATCTCTTGAAACATATTTCAGCAAAGTTTATTGAATCTGTTTGGCTTTCATAGAAAGCGTTTTTCACTTTTAGTCATAATGCTCCAAGATTGGGATTTTATCACAAAAGGCAGAAGCTATACCTGCAGCTGAATAATGGTGTAAACAAGTAATAAAAATAACTATCCCCTAAAAACAAACATCCAGTAGAGAATAGCAAACCAGCTTTGTAAAATCCCCCATCTTTTTTCTGTCTTAGAAATATCATCTTTCTCTGTGAACTAGATCACATCCTCTATTATTTATATTATTATTTCCCTGGTAGTTTGAAAGAAAACACTTGTTCTCTCTGGTTCTAGTTTCTACACAACAATTAATTAAAAGTACTGGAGTGGAAAATTTACTAAGAACCTTTTAGTGCTGTACCACACGGCCATGGCAGTATGAGAAACCCAAAACTTACTATTTAAGGTATTAAAATGATTCTCCATAGAAGAAAGGGTTAAAAACCCAACAGCTCTAGGGCATTTTGGATAAGCAGTAATATTTATAGAAAAAATATTAACATGCCAAGTCAATGTACTATGTGAACTATTTCAAGTAAAACTGTAATTATGACTTTGAATTATATAGGGAACTATAATTTCTTATTATGAACAAGAAAAAAAAAGCTAACTTAATTATCTTTTTTGTCCCCAGAAAGTCTAGTAAATAATTCTGTAATTCATAATTTTCACTAATTAGTTTTAGACTGCTCAGGATTTTTCCAAATTAGTAAAGTTTTACACTAAGAATAAGTTCATTTTTCTTAAAGTGAATTTAAACAGAATTCAATGGTGAAGTATAACAATAGAATTATGCTTTTAATGTAGTTAGGAACAAAAGGTAATTTTCTTCCACTATTGGAAAAGCTTAATCATGATAGTGAATAAGGCCATTTCCTTCTTATTTTCGGAGAAAATCCCTACTCTCCTGGGTCAATGGAACACAACCCTAAGACCTAGACAAAGATTTTGAATTTCTGGGGAGAAAAATGACAGTGTTCAAGTTATGTGTTTGTAGTTTCATGCATTTTTTTGTGTGAAGTCCACTTACCAGCTTTCCCCTTTGCTGTGCAGACCTGGTCTCTCTCAAGGTATACACGTCTCCACAGACAGAGATCTCACGCCAGACCCCGGGCTGGGACTCCTCAGTGAAGCCACCTCTCGGATGCATCACCAGGACACCATTGGTCGTGAGCCCATCCATGTGGCCGTCGGGGTTTTTCCACTTCGCTGCCTTTTCCTGGAAAGCATACCACAGAAAAGATGATGTTCAACACAAAAAGGTTCTAGAATCTCTCCAAAATATTGGGTAAGGGCAGAGGGGAGGGAAGTGAGCAATTTTCATTCTCTATTTAAAGCTAATAATCAGAAGGATAAAATAGGCAATTAGTCTGAGAAAATGAAAGAAGTGTAAGAATAGATGAATGATTTATCACTGGAGACAGATTATATTTATCTTGGGCTTTTACAAAAGAAAACCTAATGTCTGGGCCTCTACCTCAGAGATTCTTTTTCGAACCACATTCCCCCTACCCCCACAACCCCAGGTGATTTCAGGAATCCAGTATGTATTCTTCAGTTCTATTTGTGCAGTGCTTTCATCCTATTATCTAAAAATGTTTTGTATGAACTCGTTATCAGGTAAGTACTAGAAGGAAGTGAAAATTTTTCATTCAACAAACAAAATTTCAAAATACATCAGGCCAACAGGTTGTGGCCACTATGTTTTGTTTTCATACGGATCAGTGTTTACATCATCAAAGGTGGAAGGCACAAGTGACTGGATATAACGGCAGATTGGACACCTGGCCATTCTTTCTTGGGGACAGAGCCAGATAGTGTTCACAGGACTTGGGTAAATTTGATTAAGGTAAGCCACTTATGACTGGTTTAGGGGTGGGCGTATGACTGAGTTCTGGCCAATGAGACCTAAGTGAGTCTTCTGGGAAGCTTCCTGTAAAGGTTTCTTTGCTCTTCAAAGAGAGACCAGGAAGAAATATGGCCCTTGCTCCCCTTCTTCAGCAAGTTGTCATGCTGCGGGGAGTGGGGAGGGTGTGGAAGTACAGGAGCCATCTCATCCACACCAGGACCTCGTCTGAGGAAACTGGTGTGCCCAGAGGGCAAGATGGGATAAATCTGGCTCCCCTGACATTACACAATCACTGGATCAACCAACCTTGCAGCTGGCCTTCCTAGGCATTTCTTGTAATATGGGATGACCCTTTTTTATTACCATTTAGGCCATCTTAAGAGAGCTTTTTACCCCCTGAAAAAATACCTTGATTCAAAAAGGGACTATATTAAAACTGGATAGTCACTACAAGTGTGGGTTTTTTATTTACATGGACAGTATGAAGAGAGATATTTTTAGTCTTTTAGCTTTGTTTTGTTCTTTGTGATATCACGTCTGTAATTCCCAGTATTGAACAAAGTAAACTAACAAATTTTTGAATGAATGAACAACATTTTCTTTTGAACCCCCATTATCTAGATCTGATCATTTGTTTTTCCTTCTGAAATAAATCCCCTTAAATCTACCATACGTTATATGTGGTAATATACATACTTTAAGAAGTCACTCCATATTTTATAGTTAATATGGCAAATATAACAAGTAGTGACAGTTATTTTCAGCTTTTTAATAAGTTTTTCATGAAAATGAAAATTTCAAAATCTAAAACCAGAAGCATTTTGCAAAGCAAATATTCTGGCCACAATTAAATGTTATATATATGATGATAATGGGTGTTTTTCTAGAAACAATGTACTAATTAATAGTACTTACTCCAAGAAATATGTTTTTGGAAGAGTCGAATCCAGCTGCGAATATTCGTGCTGTGTAAGGTTCGTTCCTGTCACAGACTATCCTGCAGGCAAACCTAGATATGGTGCTCTGTGTAATCTGTGCTTCATCATTGTTCTGACTGCCAGAAATTGTGTCTGTAACGACGAAGTCGATAGGGCTTTCTGTTGATCTGCCCACCTAAATAAATCAAATTATAACTCATGATCCACTCATATCCAAAAATATGTCACCATATTCATCACATGAAATAAGTGTTCAGGATCCTTTAATATTCATTATCTCTACTAGGAAGGTTAGAATAAAAATTTTAAGTCTGCTCCTTCTCTTGTTTAAGGGAGGTGTTATGGTAACCAACCATCAGATTTTAAATGTTAAGAAAAAAGCTCCATTTTCTATTCTGGAAGAAAACATATCTCACCCCAAACAGGTGTATGATCAGGTAGAAACATAATTTATTACTATCATAGAAAATCATTCCTTTTTCCCCTCTTGTATTTCCAAGTGAAAAAAAAAAAAAAAAACCCAAGATTTTAAAGGCAGCCAGCAAACTAAAGCCCTATTTCCCCTACTCTTGCCAGGCTGCAGACCCCAGGGCCTGGTTTTTTACACTGAGTGAACCCACCTGTGACTCATGGCACAGCCCTACCCCAGACTTAAGAGACCCAGTGCCTATTTCCCTTCCTCCGCGTAAGTTAGAACGGTGTAAAAGGCTACACAAGTCAACCCAAAGCTTGAGATACAGTCATATGAAAGGTTTAAAAATGCTGGTCACAACAGTTCAATTTTGAATTTTTAAAGAATTATCCTGGCAAGATGTATAAAGCTGACAATAATATTTTATTGGCTTACTTCCTTGGTAAGTTTAAATGCTGCCAGAAAGAATATATTTCATTAGCATGATCTTAAGAGTTCCAACAAAGCTTTTCATATTCACTAAATCCAAATAAGACAGGTACTGCTGTGTCCTGCGAAATATTTGTTACAGGTAAGGAAGTCCTCATGTCAAAATACTAAATTGTCTATGTAATGATGTTCTATGAATCTCTAACTATGAAACAGTAATAAATGTTATATATGCCAAAGATATGTCTTAAAATAATTTATATGTAAACAATATCTTGTTAAACATGATATTAATGTTCTCTCCTAAAGGCAGTGACTCTGATTCTGAAGCTGTCAATGGAAGGAACACACGGAGCTCCAAGGTACATACATATATAAGGCCCCCGAATTCAATTTCCTAGGTATCTTTATCCTGATCTCAAAATTCTCTCTAAAGCATAAGCATTGTAAAAAACAGAAAAACAGACATCTATTTTCTCTTTTTTTTTTTTTTTAAACAATGCTTAATTTCTTGTCCTATTAAAATGTTCCTGGAATAAACTAAACCACCGGGTTCACTGAAACTTAAATAGATGCATTTATCCTAAACATATGGATTTCAGGTTTAGAAAACATACACCTTTTTACAAAGTGCAACATAAAATTTAGATTATAAACTTTACGATTCATCTTTCTCAAGTTGCAGAATCTTCCCTCTGCTAGATTCACTGAAAAGCTGGATGTGTAACTCAGAAGCTCTACTGATTCAGATTGCTCTGATTTTTTCAGGCTTTTTTTTTTTTTTAAACTACTCTCCTTAGCTACTTTCAAGTTTATAATACAGTATTATTAACTATGATTACCATGCTGTATATTACATACTCAGAACTTCCTCATCTCACAGTTGGAAGCCTGCAGTGTTTGACCAGCATCTCCCAATCCTGAACCCCCTGTAACTCCCATTCTAATTTCCATTTTTATGTTTCTGAATTCTTTTCATATTTTACATATAATTGATATTATACAACATTTGTCTTGCTGTTTGATTTCACTTTAGTTTTTTTAATTAGAAAAGTAACAGATACACTGCAAAATATTTTACAAATATAGGAAAGTACACAGGAGACTATGCCAAACTCAGAAACAAATCTATCTGTCCTGAACCTCTATTCCATTGAAGCTCAGGAGTAAAATGTGAAAAGTTCTAAAACTGCCAGGTCATCACACGAACCCCCGAGCTCTCACAAAGACACAGGCCATGACCTAATTTCTGTCACCTCCGTGGAAGAGGGCAAAGATATCTCACGCTCTGTTAAAAGCTCAAAGCTAAAACCACACTCCAGCACAGCGTCACACAACTGTTCCTTGTCTACAGAGATTACTGTCTTCAAGAAAGGCCATTCCCCATGTATTAAATTAATGTCTTGATGAATTAACTGAAATTGCCTGTAAAACATGACATTTTATTCCAACTGGAACATACTGCTAGGATCAATTATTTCAAGTCAGGATACTTACCTGAGTGGTCATTTAATATTTATCAGTTCCCTTCCACTTAAATCTAACTTGTAGAGTGTTAGTATATTTCTATACTTTAGGACACAAACCTCATGCTGCCAGAGGTGGGAGGACTAGGCCACTTTCCTAATGAAAACTCACCTAATGTGGAAGACTTGGAGCCTGTCCTTTCTCTGACTGTTGGATCCATTCTACATTATTTTAAGGTTATTCATGTGGACCAGCCATGATGTATTTGAATTCCATTTTATATTCATATAGTAGGCACAAGGGGAATTTTTCTCCCTGCTGCTGACTGATACACACAGCATCATATGGCACTTTCAGTTGTGTATGGATATGAGAAAAGTTTGGGTTTGCCTGGTTGTCAATCAAAGTCAGTACAGGTAAAATGGTATAGAAACACCTGAAAGGGCTTCCTTCATCTTCTCTGGACAAATCAATCCTACCTGTGCCCCTGCATATGTAACCTTATTTTCTCACTTCCCTCCTATTACTAGGATGAGCTATTGCTGCTCCTATCCACAACCTATCTCTCCATGGGTGCTAGGCAGCCCAGTATTCTGCCCTTCGCAAGGATTTTGCTCCTGATGTTGGCCCCTTGCTCTGCTGAATCACCCATTTCTCTCCTAACTGGATCATATGGTCAGCCATCAAACATTCTGGAGCTTCTCAAATTCTGGGACTGTGAGGTAAAGGATTCGTTTTTTTGGTTTGCTTTTAAAATTTCAACCTGTCACTTAATATCTTTTCAAAATATAACAAAAATCAGTATTAGAAAATTGATTATCCACTTGGATGTTTCAGGAATGTCAAACCACTATTACAAATTTCCAAATGCATTCCTTCCCAACTTCCTCACTCACCTCATCCTTGAAGTTTCGCTGCTTGGCTAAGCAGCCTGAATAGCACTGTTCTAGACTAGTCTCTCATTTTAAAAAATGCTTTCCTTTGTTGGAAAGCAATTCTCAAACTAGAGCTCCATTTCTCTGATTCTTTCTACTGGTAATACTTCCTGAAAAACTTGTCACTAGTTACTACCTCTGTTTCCTTACTCATCCTGTAACCCACTCCAGAGCCACTCCATCATCATGCTCTCAGCAGGCCTGGCTCCACTGAAACCCTGCTTGCTGACGTTTCCAGGGCTTACACTCAGCATGTCCCGGTACATCTGTACCTGGTATTAAGTTAATGAAACCCTTCCAGGCTAGTTGGTAAACAGCCCCTTTCTCTTTCTGTTCTCTCCCCAGGTTATCTCATCAAATCCCATTTATTAGCTCCCAAATCCTGATCAATCTCTTTGCTTCAGACTAGCATATATGATCTCCATGTGGATATCTAAGAAACATCTCAAATATAACATGTTTCCAACAGAACCTGAATCCTCTTCAAGCCCTAGTGACTGGCACCCAGTTTGCTCAAGCTAAAAATCAACACCCACGAGTCACCCTTGATTCTTCAATTTCTCCACGCTCATGTTTAACCTCATGTAAATTCTATCAACTCTTCCTCCAAACACATCTTCAGTCCTTCCACATTTCCCCACCTTAGCTCTAGCTGTCATCAGCTCTTTCTTGGTTTGCATCACCTCAGCCTCCAATCTTTCTCCCTGTTTTCACACTTGCCTCCTACATTCTTCTCTGGACAGTCCTTGCAGATATCTTAACCAAATGGAAGTAGAATTTTATCTGTTCCTTGTTAAAAAAATTCTCCAACAGTTTCCCCAAAACTCCAACTCTTTACTTGGCCTAAAATCCCCTTACCCTCTTGGCCTCTGCCTACCTCTCTGAGTTCATCTCACACCACTTCCTTCCTCCTCCACTCTGCTGTGGGGCCTTGGCCCTGCTGTAGTGCTTGCTTCTCTGTGTCTCTCCGTCTACTCCAGAATCTAGGTTCCATGAGAGGGAGCCTTACCTGTCCACCTCCAGTGACTAGATGAGGATCTGACACGTAGTAGGTGCTCAAGAAATAAAACTCATTAATGGACGGTTATGACAGTGAGCTTGAACCTGGTGAGCCACATACACAAACATGCACACACATGTATAATGTTTTAGGAAATAATTTTAAAACAGTCTAACATTTTTTTTCAACTACATAGATGCTAATGAAATGTTACTATCTAGAACTACTATAAACCAAATAAAAAAACAAAAAGCCCCATGAAAACACAAGACGTTGCAGCACTTAGGTGTGAAGCATATGAAACTTTGTGGTCATTTCCCTCTCTGGTTTCTAACACTGGTTTCAGGACCTGGCCAGTTTCCTTACCCCCATGATCAGAATGTATCTGGCATCACTGTCTTCCCTTTTAGGGGCTCTGTAAGACATTTCATCACTGCCTTTGATTCCTTTTCTAAACTGTATTCTTTATATTCTACTTTCTCAATACCGATGCTCATTTCTTGTTGCTTTATTTACCCTTATTCTAGAAAATAATGACTAAGATCTTATTCTGACTATAGTAACATATTTTATCAGTCTTAACTAATTTCTTAAATTTAGATCTAGGTTTGACTTTTTCAGACAATAATATTTTTGACTTCTGAGCCTATTATCTGAGTCCACTATTGGAAATGCAGTAAAAGGCCCGTTCTTGATTCATTCTGATGTTCTGCTTTTAAACATTCAGTTAACCTACAAATCATTTCAATGGGTAGTGGCTGAACAGCCCTCAGCAACAAGGTCCATACTTGAGAAATATGAATGCTGCAATGCTTTTGCTCAGTGATTTCTGTCAGTGGTAGAATTTAGACACATATACTTGTTAAAAGGGGGAAAAAAATTAAGCTTGATTTTTTTTTTAGGGCCTTCTAAGAGTTGCTTAACTCTACTCAGATTAATCTGACATTAATCTCCAGTATGTCCAGTTTGTCTGCAAAAGGAATGAGATTATTTCAGTAAAAATAACAAATGAGTTACGTTTTCTTAATAAATCTATAAATTTTTGTTGAATTACCATGCCTTATTTAAAGCAGTTGAGTAGGTATTATGTAGAGAACGGAGAACTGAGGAGACTTAAATCTGCGTTCTGCCACCAATACTATTTTTGCCCAGTTAAGGTTAAGTTCTTTCTTTCCAAAGATACAAATTTCTCAGTTATAAAATTAAGAGGTTAGTATAGTAAAATTTGGTATTTCTCAGTGTGGTCCATGAACCTCTGAGGGTCTTCAAGACCTTTTCAAGGGGCCCAGGTCCTTGAAGCCAAAATTGGTTTTATAATAATATGAAAATGCTGACATTTGCTCTTTTGGTGACAAAGCAATGATGTGATTTAGTGAGAATCAATAAACAATCCACTCAAAAAGCAGGCGGAGGACCTAAATAGACATTTCTCCAAAGAAGTCATACAGACGGCCAAGAGGCGCATGAAAAGATGTTCAACATTGCTAATTATTAGGTAAATGTAAATCATTTATGTACACTGAGATATCTCACGCCAGTCAAAACAGCTATCATCAAAAAATCCACAAACAATAAATGCTAGAGAGGGCATGGAGAAAAGGGAAACCTCTAGTATTGTTGGTAGGAATGCAAATTGGTACAGCCATTATGGATAGAGTATGAGGGTTCCTTAAAAAACTAAAAATAGAGCTACTATATGACCCTGTAGTCCCACTCTTGGGTGTATATCCAGAGAAAAACATGGTCTGAAAGGATACATGCACCCCAGTGTTCATTGCAGCACTGGTTACAACAGACATGGAAGGAACTTAAATGTCCATCGACAAAGAATTGGATAAAGAAGATGTAGTACATATATACAATGGAATATTACTCAGCCATTAAGAAGAATGAAATAATGCTATTTGCAGCAACATGGATGGACCCAGAGATTGTTGTACTGAGTGAAGTAAGTCAGGTAGAGAAGGAAAAGTATCGTATGATATCGGTTATATGTGGCATCTACACTTGATCTTAGCCAAAAGGCCGAGAAGCGATATATGTGGAATCTAAAAAAATGATACAAATGAACTTATTTACAAATAAGACTTAAAGAACAAACTTACGGTTACTAAGGGGGAAGGATGGGAGGGGAATGGATAGTTAACAGAGCTTGGGATCAACATGTACACACTGCTATATTTAAAATGGATAACCAACAAGGACCCACTGTATACAGCATAGGGAACTATCCTCAGTGTTATGAGGCAGCCTGGATGGGAGTAAAATTTGGGGGAGAAAAGATGTATATATAACATATGTGCTTAGTTGCTCAACTGTGTCCAACTCTTTGCCACCCCATGGACTGTAGCCTGCCAGGCTCCTCTGTCCATGGGGATTCTACAGGCAAGAATACTGGAGTGGTTGCCATGCCCTCCTCCAGGGGATCTTCCCAACCCAGGGATCAAACCCAGGTTTCCAGCACTGCAGGTGGATTCTTTACCATCTGAGCCACCAGGGAAGCCCATGTATATGTATATGGACAATTGAGTCCTTTGCCATCCACCTGAAACTATCACAACATTATTAATTGGCTATCCTTCAATACAGCTGGCTCTAAAAGTCTCTGTTCTTGTTTTTAGAGTCTCTATTGCACTGAGATCTGAGAATGTAGTCTTTACAATTTCTTTTTGCAATTTTAGAACTGTTTTCTTAGTCTTTTGAAAACCAAAGAGGAATAATTTTAATATTATCTTCACCTTTTTCCCCTTGGACATCACCAAACACTATTGTGCCAGGAGTTCTGACTATGTTTCAAAATGAAGAATTGAAGGAAAAATGTGGTAAAAATTTCCATGAAAAAAGAAAGATGTTACCTGAAACATATCCGTATCTTTATCATGTGTGTACTCAACCACCACAGTCTGATTCCTTGACAGAGTGTACGATATACTGTGTTGACCTTTGCAGCTGATAGCCTGATAGTGAAAGAAAAATATACAAAAATTCATTAAAATTTCAACAACTTATCACAGTTCTGCTTATAATTAAGAGACATCACTCTATCAGCAAAACCCAGCACAAGCTCATGGTTTCCTAAAGACCAGAGCCTGATCCTGCTATGCCCTGAATTACCGAAGAGTCAACAGTCACAAGACTGGATTTACCAAATATTCATCTCTAATAGGAACAATATTTTACTTAAGTCAAATCAAAGTCAATTTACTAGTTTCCAAGCCCTGATTTAATCACAGCCCTAGAAAAACATACACTTTCTCCATGTTACCTTAACTTAGTAATAGAATTTTTCAGACTAACATGATTTAAAATTTCTTAATTTATTTCACAATGAAACAGGTAACTCAACAACATTGTGTAATGGTATTTTTCCTATATGATAGGGATTATAATGAGAGTAAAACAATCATTGAAAAAAAGTAAATATTCTACTAAAACTTCCATATACTAATGCACTATTTTAGCCAATGATAATTATACGCTGATCTTCATCTTATTTAAATCTTGTATAAGCAGTTGCTTAAGCCGGATAGTTTTTGAGTTAATAAAAAAACGTAGCTAAGTTAGTTTTATCACCTCTATTTTTAGACTAGACTAAACATAATAGTCTTTGGTTTAGTGAATCTAGAAACCAATAATACAATATTGTTCTAGAAACCAATAATACAATATTGTTCCTTTTTCCTCCATAATGATATATTTCACTACATCTTAAGTGTGGTCACATACTTTTAAATTCCAAGCTAACAAAAGAGGTTTATTTAAATTCTACTCCACATTATTTCAATTACACTGTCCATTCTACTTCAACCTAATTTATTTTCATTTCTAACATTTTACATTAAATATGATAAAACTTTAATAAGCCTATCTATTAAACATTTATTGAATGATCACACTGTACGAAGGCCAAGGAAGACTAAACATCTGGAAGTAGCTAGACATATATATATATATATATATAGCACATTAATGAGAATATACTCTGAACATTTACATTTAACTAATACAATTGCTTATAGTAATAAATAGTATAAGATTCCAAATCAACTTTGAAGTTAGCCTGGTTAACCTCATGGTTATTTAATCAGCTGCCCTCAAGAACGTCGTCATTGAACTGATGTTTTGTTGTACATGTGTCATGAAGATAATGCAAGTATTAGAAATAATAATTTACACATTTAATATTATTAGGGATCTAAAAAAATGCTTTTTTGATTATTCAACTCCAGTAATAAATACAATTTTAAATTTTCATTGCTCAGAGTCCCATGAAATCAGTGGTTATTGATACATGACATTTTTTCAAAATCAAATTAATAAAGAACTATTTCCAATTAAGATAAGTGGATGTTTATAATTAATTGAAAAAACCCACTTAAAATATTTTATTAAGCTCAGAGTTACAAAACTGATAACCAGGAGGTGATTATTTATACACTAACTTATTTTAGGATTCCTTAAAAAGTATCTATTGCATTTAAGTTTTCCACTTGTAAGTACACCAACTCAACTTTTTTGGCACATACTCTACACAAAGTAACTGTAGTTTGCAAATTATCTGCAAAAGGAGTTAACAAATGCTGGAACAGAACGCCTTTAAAAAAGTTGGACATTTTTGTATGATGGTACCCTCTTTAAGTACAGTGTTTCTCAAACTTAAACCAGAGTTGCCTTAACTGGAAGAGAGTTATGTGAGCCCCTGGCAGAGTAGCCTGGAAGTGAAACTTCTCATGCTTGAAACGTTTTACCTTGAAATCGGTCTGAAGTTTGTACTCTATTCTTTTAACATGCTGTAGTTTTAACATTTAAACATTTCTTACAAGTTTGCTGGGAGATCAACGCCCAGGAAGACCTGCTGTGCCCACCCCATGACCTAGGCTTCCGGGCCACTCTGGGAAGTCCTGGAAATAGGCATTTTACAGGCCCTAAGTTGCTTCTGGCCCAGTTCTTCTAGAGTGTTTTATTCTAAAACTACTCCTGTGACCCAGACTATCATGAGAGAGAATAAGGCTATTTATAGAGAGAGTGAGCCCAGTGCCACACCTGGAAACAGACCAAAACCAGGGGAACCAAAGATCTAGACCAGCCCCTGTCGGAGGGGACCCCGAGGCTTTAAATGCTGATTCAGGACACCTTGAATGATGAGCCCATTTAAAGACAAACTGCAATTTCAGACCTTCTCCAGTTTCCCAAATGTGGCTATAAATGTGGATCACCAGTCTTAGGTGAATGCTTTGAGCATAGGAAAATACATTTTCTGAGACTATTTAATTAAGAAAGTTTTAAACACAAGCTCCGTTTTGGAAGTCTCTGGATTTGGGGAAGATGGAGAAGTGGGAAAAGAGATCCTACAAGGTGGAACAAGTCCCAGAAGGTGATGAACTCCCCACTGTGGTGGAGATGGCTGAGGAACTTCAGATCCTTGTGACCTACCTAAACCACTTCCTGTCTGGCAGGGGTGTCCCTCTGTCAGTGCTGAGTGGGGAGGGGAGGCCTTCCTGCAAAGAGCCCCACCCAATAGGCTGTATCTACAGCGGGGAGAAACATGAAGATAAGTTGGCCCCAGAAGACTGGATTTAAGCCAGGACTGAGGTTTGGAGCAAATGGGGGCAGTCAAAACCCGGGCCACCTCTGGCCACCAGTGGGCCCCCCAGAAATAACGGAGGGCCATTTGCCTTTGATGCCATGAATCACGGCTCACATGATTTTGTGCATTCAAGCCTAGAGTCAGGCCAGACTTGGGGGTTTAAGGGAAGGTAAGAGAGCCGTTTAATAAACTTGGCACTAGTTTTTGCTTTCTCTCTGCATATGAGACGTTAAACTTTTCTGGGGTTAGAAAAGTATCATTTTCTCAGCAGTAATTTTAATATTTAAGATATGGGTCTCAGAAAGACAGTTTCTAGTAAGTTACAGATTCACTGACTTGAATCAATCACGTCAGGTATTTTGGAAATAAACATTTTCGCTTAGGCATTGAGTTGCTTTGAGATCTATTTTTGAAATATCAGAAAGGAGAGTAAGTAAAGCTGGATTTCT
The DNA here is from genome assembly GCF_910594005.1 of Cervus elaphus. Lineage (NCBI taxonomy): Eukaryota > Metazoa > Chordata > Mammalia > Artiodactyla > Cervidae > Cervus > Cervus elaphus. Next base: position 33,241,267 of record NC_057826.1, read on the forward strand.
CTTGGCACTCAACAGAATTCAGTACAAACACAGTTACTGTAATACACTGTGATTTCACTACATTCATTCAAATAAAGAGACCAAGATCTTTAAAATGGTAAGGGGAACCAGCCGAACCAACCCGCCTGGCAGACAATACTGACCTACCATATTTGTTTTTCTATTGTGATGGAGAAGCAAGGTGGCTGACACCCTCTCAGGTTACTATCAGTGCCTCAAAGACAGGTCTGGTCTTCTGTGGTCTCCACCCCTAGCACTGAGAGCATGGCAGGCATTCAAGGAAGGTTAGATGAGTGAATAAACTGCTACAGATTCAAGATGATACTTGGAGTGTCTTTCCTTGGGTCTTCTCCACCTCTCCTTTACCTTTCATTAGCAAAGGTACCAACACTGACACTCTCAGCTCAAATTTATTACGTGAGAATTTTTTTCAGGTTAAAAAATATCAGAATTTGACAATTAAAGATTAGACAATTACAGATCCAGATAATAAAGGATTCCAACTTTATCTAGCTTAGGAAGTTATGCACTGCTCAGATGCCCAAACCATGGCCCTTTCTGAGTCAGGACTCTTTCTTCCCAGCTGAAGACCTTTACTTCTTGGGTTTAGTCCTACTTGTGTCACAGGCTCGGCTCAGCTGAGTTATCCGCTGACATCCAGGCAACAGCTACGGTTGGTCTTCCTGGTTCAACTCCCACTAAATGACAGAGTCCTCCAAGCCTCCAGACTTTACAAAAAAGTTAAAAAAAAAAAAAAGGTTCACAATGTCTACAGAATTGTCTTCCTCTTATAAGCCCCTATATACATATATGGTGGTTTAGTCACTAAGTCATGTCCGACTCTTGCGACCCCATGGACTGTAGCCTGCAGGCTCCTCTGTCCATGGGGTTCTCCAGGCAAGAATACTGGAGTAGGTTGCCATTTCCTTCTCTAGGGGATCTTCTTCATCCAGGGATTGAACCCAGGTCTCCTGCACTGTAGGCAGTTTCTTTACCGACTGAGCTACCAGAGAAGCCCTATATACAAGCCTTTATAAGGCACTTATAAAGATATGTGGTGTTGAAGAAGACTCTTGAGAGTCCCTCGGACTGCAAGGAGATCCAACCAGTCCATCCTAAAGGAAATCAGTCCTGGGTATTCACTGGAAGGACTGATGTTGAAGCTGAAACTGCAATACTCTGGCCACCTGATGTGAAGAGCTGACTCATTTGAAAAGGCCCTGATGCTGGGAAAGATTGAAGGCAGGAGGAGAAGGGGATGACAGAGGATGAGATGGTTGGATGGCATCACCGACTCAACAGAGATGAGTCTGAGTACACTCCGGGAGTTGGTGATGGACAGGGAGGCCTGGTGTGCTGTGGTCCATGGAGTCGTGAAGAGTTGGGCACAACTGAGCGACTAAATTGAACTGAACTGAATAAAGATATGTAATATGTAATGATATCAGAAAGGCAATTCTGCAAGATGCCTAACGAGATGGATTCATGTATTCACGGAAGCCAAAGAGCTTTCAATCAATTTTTTAAAGTATAAGGGAAATAATCTAATCTTCTATTAAGAAGCAGTGGGATTGGGGTTCAGTCACAAAGTAAAAGAGAAACCAAGTGGTTTCTAGAAAATACTAACGTATTAGAATTACAATTTAGCCCATTTAATTCAAGCCTTATAAGGCTGCTAAGTGAGACTTTGGAGAAGGCAATGGCACCCCACTCCAGTACTCTTGCCTGGAAAATCCCATGGACGGAGGAGCCTGTGGGCTGCAGTCCATGGGGTCGCTAAGAGTCAGACACGACTGAGTGACTTCACTTTCACTTTTCTCTTTCATGCATTGGAGAAGAAAATGGCAACCCACTCCAGTGTTCTTGCTTGGAGAATCCCAGGGATGGGGGAGCCTGGTGGGCTTCCATCTATGGGGTAGCACGGAGTCGGACACGACTGAAGTGACTTAGCAGCAGCAGCAGCAAATGAGACTTTATCAACTGTGTAGGGAGAAAAAATGATATTCATCATGGAGGCAGACATTGTTGGTTAATGCCTTTCACCCTGCTAGCTGAGCTGGCTGCTTACAAAAAAGCCTGAAAATGAAAAGACCAGCTCTTCCAGTCTCCTCTAAAGCTAGCACATGGAAGGTGACCCGATCCTAACCAATGGGACTTGTGAGAAATCTGGTGTGGAGTTCCTGGGTTGGAAGATGTCAAGAGAGAATTGTTTCCTTTTTCTGTTAATAGATGAAATGAATGATGATTGAGGGATGGCTGGAGCTGAGATGGCCATCATGCAACATGAAAGGAAGTCCAAAAGATTCAGAGAAGCAAGCTGAGCCTTGACATCTTTGAGCTGAGCCAAATCTGATATGTATCTGCCCCAGACTACCTGCTATGAGAAAAATGAAGGGCTTTAGGGTGCTTTCAGTTGGGTATTTTGTTACTTGCAGTGAAAAGCATCATTATATTGTTTACCCCAAACTTTGTCTCCTCCTGGGTTTCCTAATTCAGTCAATAGAGTAACCATATTCCAACCAATCATACTTAAAACCTTCATGTTGGGACTTCTCTAGTGGTCCAGTGGTTAAGAACCAGCCTTGCAATGCAGGGAATGCAGTTTTGATCTCTGGCTGGGGAACTAAGACCCCACGTGCTGTGGAACAACTAAGCCCACGTGCCACAAGAGTCCCTGGACCACAATGAAAGAGCCCGTGTGTTGCAACTAAGACTCGATGCAACCAAATAAGTATTAAAAAAAAAAAAAGTTTCATGCCATCTCTCAGCCCTCTCTTGCCACTGTTGTCCATATACAGTTAATTATTACTGTCACTGGAGAAGGAAATGACAACCCACTTCAGTGTTCTTGCCTGGGAAATCCCATGGACAGAGGAGCCTGGTGGGCTACAGTCCACAGGGTCACAAAGAGTCGGACATGACTTAGCAACTAAACAATAACAAATTACCCTCATACTTAAAATTTAACCGTGAGTCAAAGGCAAGTTCACTGATTTTACTGCATTAAGGCACAGATCAAATACAAAGCAGAACAAACAATGTGAGACATTTCACTTTTTCTCCTCAAATACAAAGTAGCTGTTGGGCAACCAGTAATTACAAAACTGATTTATTCCCCAAAAGAGTTTTGGGGAATAAAACCAGCTCCTTTATAGCCCATGACTTTCTGCTTTGGAGATTGCTGGTGTAATCTAATCCATTTTCCCTTGAATCTGGGCTGCCCGTAGTAACTTCCTTGACCAATGTAATGCAGCAGAAATGACAGATGACACTTGGAGGCTTGTAGCTTCCCCTTGCTGCCCTCAAACACTTGCTCTTGGCATTCTAAGCCACCACAGAAGACACCTAACTCCCCGGAGGCCACCATACTACAGGAAGTCCAAGCTACAAGGAGAGTCCCAGAGACTGAAATGCCATATGATGGGGGAAAGGCCATGGAGAAGCAAGACCCAGACATGTGAGTGAAGGAACCACCCTAGATATTGACCCTCCAGTACCAGCTGTCCCAGCACTTGCCTCGATCAGACACTGCTCACAGGAGCCCTTCCTAAATTCCTGACTCACAAAATTATGAACAAAATCAAATGGTTTTCTCTAAGCCACCAAGTGTTGCAGTAGTTAGCTATACAACTAATGGCAGCTGAACCAATCAGTTTTCATGGCCTGCTGGGGCCAGAGCATCTTTTCTGTCTTATGTGACTTATCACATAAGGCATCAAGGTGATTTGTGTGTCCCAGGGCATGTGACAGCTATAGATAGCACAGTGCCTTTACAGAGAACAGGGGTTGTGTTTCTGATGGCACCTTCAAAGGCTCCTGAGTGCATATTAAGAGGCTATATTTGTGCATGTTTGTGGCTATAACAAATATATATTTTTACAGTGACAATCTTCAGTTATCAGGTTAAAATAAAGTGAGAGTCACACTGCACACACCACCATCACCCAGATATCTGCGGGTGTCACTGAGGAAGCTATGATGTCCATATGATGTCTGGCAAATCACACATATTATGTACACAATGGGGCATGCCTTACTCAACCAGAGTCAGCCTTATTCAAGAGAATGTGATGTGATTTGTGTGTGTGTATGTGTGTGAATCTGAGTTTCCAGTGAAACGAAATTCTCTTTCTTCAAATCCACAGCATACTTCTATTGCTGTATCTCAGAACCAAACGACCCAAGGGTTCGATAATCCCCCTTGTCAAGACGTCCAGGATGCCGACTACTACAGAACTGATTACTGCTATTTTGTCACACAGCATCAGACTAAATCCAATGAGTGTGTTTTCAAAAGCAGCAGAAGCCTCTATAGTTTCTCTTCTTGTGAACAGATAGAATTAGTGTTGTTTTTGCCTGCCAAAGTAGAGGGCCAGACACCAGGCGTGGCTTAGGCATTAAAGGAACCTTTTCCAGATAAATCTCAAGTTTTCATAGAGCTGCTCTGAAGAGCTCTGCACCTTGTGTTGGAACTTGGTGACATTCTGTGATGCTGTTCACCACATCCCGTCTTTCAGTTTCTAAGGAAACATCTTGGGAAGACGTTAGAGATGCTCTAACAACCCATCCGATGAGGACGAGCCTAAAAATGTCCTGAATAGTCTACTCATGGAGCCAGAGACCCGTTTGTCTTTTGGGTCCCACCAAGAAACGTAACATGAGATTGTGTTCTCTAGAGCCTTCTAGACAATGTCCACAACTCGGCACTCTTTAATAAGGCACAGTAGATTAAGTACAGGCTCCCCAGCCATGTTTTAGGCAAGTTTATTTTAAGCTACTTTAACTGTTCATTCTAATTTGTAAGTTAATATTTCAGCCCATTGTACAATTCAAATACATAACTATGCAAAACTATTATTGCAGAAAGGAACTGATAAAATGGAAAATAACTACATTGACCTTTCCCAGCCATTCTGGTTATAAATACAAACCTTCTGTGATAGGGTGAACTGCTATAGAAACATTTTAATTGACATGGAAAAACTTAATAATGAAATCTGTTTTGGGGTAGGACTGAACTGGGCCAATGAATGCAACCTTCTTTGTTCAAAAACACCTTCTGGTATTTAGAGCAGAAAAGTGCACATTTATGAGCAGATGAATAAGTCTGCTGTGAACTCTGTAGCATATTGGAAATAACTGATGAGTGACTTTACTACCCAGAGCACCATGTCCACTGTGTGGTGCTGGGGCAGTATAGGTGGGGGGGTGGGTACTAGAAGGTTCCAGCACATATGGGCACAGTGTAGCTGCCCTGTAGGTCTCTGGCATTGCTTTGCCTCATTGCAACATCCACTGATAATCCAGCACATGCCTGAACATGGGGCAAAAGGGAATATTCACGCCAGATGGCTGTCTCAATATGACTACTTGGTTTATCCTGCTAAGCTTCCAAGTTTACATGTACTTTGAAAAGTGAAAGTGTTAGTCACTCAGTCATGTCCGACTCTTTGCAACCCAACCCCATGGACTGTAGCCCATCAGGCTCCTCTGTCCATCAGATTTTCTAGGCAAGAACAGTGGAGTGGGTGGCCATTCCCTTCTCTAGGGAATCTTTAGGAAAGGAGAATAAGACCATGTGTGGACACTGCAGAGATCAATGGCCAGTGGATTCTGATGCTGAGGAAAAAGCCACGCTCTGGGCCCCAGATTTAGATCCTAGGTTTGTCACTCACCCACTCTAACCATTTCACAGAAGTCATCTGTTATTACCTTTATAATTTATCAACAGAATGGGTCAATGTCAGTAGCATTCACAACACTGTATTCAAAGCAGAGGGAATGATGTACAACATGGCACTGTCTCTCCTCAAATACAAACCTGGACTTGGAGCCATCACTTTCCTGTAGTCCGTAACACACGCTTTAGAGATCACTGTTCTGTTTAGCTTTAAATATATGTTAGATATTGACTGTATTAATTAGAGATAATCCTGGTTTGAAAAACATGTTTTTCCAGAACTAATGACTTTTATGTCAAGCTGACAAGTATAATTAGGCAATAAATCCTCAATCAGTCTGGTTCAGATTGCTACAGGGAAGATGAGATCTCTGCCATCCTTGTCAATTTATGTATAAAATATGCATGAGTACTATTTCTAAAGAGAGGAGGTGGCTAAAGGAATTCATAATTTATTTTTGCATAAATATACTCTTTAAAATATTCTATCTTTTCAAGGAGCCATATTTCAAATGAGTGCCCAAACCACGGCTACGATTACAAAGTCACAAAATGCCTACTTGGATTTCATCAAAATCAACAGTGTTTCATAAAATAAATAAATCAAAATGATAAGCCTATTTGTTAGAAGCAATGGCGTTGAGCTTGGCAGCGGGCCACACCCACGCCCGTCTGGGATTGGCTCGCTGAGCTATTCCACAAACCTTGGCAGAGAACCTAGTGCATGCACAGGGCTGGGGCAGACGCGGTCAATCAATCCAGCAAACACAGATGCCAGAGAGGATGTCTGAGCAGAAATGTGTTTCTAACTTGGAGTCACTCCTAATTACACTGAAGCTGGATTTGGTCACGGTACCAATCACAGGAGATGACCTGATACAGTTCAGAGACTATGACAACTGAGGGCTGTGGCTGGAGAGCTGGGCAGGGACACGCTGATGTGCCTCGTAGCAATCTGTTCCCAGGGACTCGTACACCGCTTACACCGATGGAAAGAAAACCACCTTGAGGGCAGGAACTCCTGTCTTTATGAATCAGTCTTCGATTCAGGCAGTATACCGCATGGCTAAAAGTACAGATCAGGCTGGTTTCAGCCTTCACTGATGACCAGCTGTGGGACTCTAGGCAGGTTACTTAAATGCTCCGTGTCTGTTTGGTCATCTTACAAGTGCTGGTCCTGGGTCCAGGAAGGTTAGAGGTATCTCAGGGCAAAGATGCTTTAGCGACTTTTATATCCTCCCAGTTTACCACGAAGTGCTGAATGAAGGACAGGTTCAGATCCGAGTCTGTATAAACCTATTAGGCTATCCTAATGTGCCGTCCCCTGTTTGCATTATTTTGTCTCCTGTCTTTTGGAAAATAGGGAAGATGTGCAATTTTCCCACAGAGGACACACATCTAGACACATGAACAGGTTACATTACCAATCACATGTGTGCACTAGTCACCATCAGTGCTGGTCTTTTCTAGTCGTGACTTTGAAAAGGCACACTTTTCAAAGTCATCACCCCACACAGGCTGCATGGCAGCTCCCACGAAGCAGGAGGGTACAAGGAAGGGGTACAATCCTGATGGCGCAAGGCAGAACTCTGGAACTTCCCCCATCTCAATGCCCACACAGCAGAGGTCAGAGCTGCTGACTACCTAGGTAGTAAAGGCCACTGTGGTCTCTGGAGAAGGATGGAGGGGGCGGCGGTCACACTCAACTGGCAGGAGACAGAAACTGACTTCTAACAAATACATTCACCAGAACAGCAGTTTGTTTTCTCTGGAACAGTAGATGTGAGCAAGAAGGGATACAGGAAGAAAAGATGAAGATGCAATATATTTTAAATGCCATGTATTTCAGTGAAAATGAAAACAATGATGAGACACCTCTTTGTTGTACACCTCAAGACTAGAAGAAGAAGAGAGAAACCTAACCGTGGTCTCTCATAACAGAAGGTGGTAAACTTTATGGAGACGTATTTAGTCAGTCAATGGACAAAGCTTTAAATGATGGGTGTGAATTTGTCTATTGCAACATCTAATTTACTTATCTGAATATTTAAGCATCTGCATATGTAAGAGCTACCTGTCACAGGAGACAAAGCTAATTGAAAGAATGAACCCTAATAAATATGAATTATAAATAACAGAATCTTGCAAAATGACTAGGTTGAAAAAGTCAAATTCATTGTTCAATAATTCCATTTATATACTTTTCACAAATAATGCATTTACTGGGTAAAACAAAGTATATCTTGTTTCCAAAGATACACAGGTATTTACCATAAACTATGTGTTACAGGGAGCCACCAGTAAATGCAAGGTCTAATTTGTTGCCATAAGCAGGCAAACTTCCCAGTGCTATAAATTGAATATGACATAAATTGATTTTATACTAAGATATCCAAAGACCCACCATAAAATTATTTTAATATGTAGGGCAGTTTATCAGTTGTCAAAATGATCCCTTGGGCACTGAAGAATAAAAAGACTAAAATTTACCCTTGCCTCAAAATAAAATACAAAATTCTATTGATTATCTATTGTGGAAAAAAGCAAAAGCTCTCATTTAAAAGACATTTAAAAAAAATGAAAAGTTCTGGGGGGAGTTCAAGTTTTTCCTTCATTTTACTTGGGATTTTATTTTTAAGGCTTGGCCTTGAAATATTGGCCTTAAAATTTGTCCATCTGCTGAAGAATATAATTTTCTTCACGGAATAAAACCAGTTGAATAAGGCCACATCACAGTTATGTAGAAATATGAAAATATTTACTCTCAAAAGACAACATTTATTTTTGCAGTTGGTATTTTCAAGATGTTCAGCCTGCTGGAATGATGCAGGTTGCAATCCTATTATACAAAACTTTGAGTAAGACAATGACTGAAGTATAAGGAAACACACATGTACCTAACATGTATACCTGCCCCCACGCAAGCCATTCATACATGTTTTGGATGTTCCTCCTCAAGCCTCAATCAACTGAACTTCTTAGAAGGGCCTCTGTTATCTGTGTGTCCTTGGGCCATATTCTGAATCTATTTCTTAACCTGTAAAGTACAATACCTGCATTGAAGAGTTGTTGGAAAACCTTGAATGATGTTTTTAAAGGGCACAGAATCTAGTCCCCAACAAATAATAATTATTATTCTAGTCAGCAATTTTTATGACTAAAACATTCATAATCTCTATCAGATCATTTAATAATTATATAGGGTCCTCCAGATTCTTGTTTTGGAAGGCAAAGGATATTGTTACACATCATTGCCTAACATGTGTGTGTGTGTTAAGTCGCTTCAGTCGTGTCTGACTCTTTGTGACCCCACGGACTGTAGCCCACCAGTCTCCTCTGTCCATGGGATTCTCCAGGCAGGAATACTGGATGACTTGCCATGCTCTCCTCCAGGGGATCCTCCCAACCCAGAGATGGAACCCACATCTCTTACGGCTCCTCCACTGGCAGGTGGGTTCTTTACCACTAGCCCTACCTGGGAAGTCCCAAAACTAAAACTATGCAGAATACCAAATGTTACTAGTGAACAATATGTTCCTTCCCATGCAACCCTCCAGATGGGTTGCATCCCTTTTCATTATACAGAAACTTTCTTTGAGTTAATACATTTTTTTTTTTTACTCAAAATTCAATCCTTTTTCATATTAAGATGACAACTTCAATTCTTTTCGTTTGCATTTCTTTGATATGCTCCATAATCTTACCCCAATCTAAATAATTTTGTTTTAGATGTGTTTTATATACAGCCTATAACTGGATCACATTTTTCTATGTGATCCAATTCTGTTAATATGTAAGTTTAGAATATTTACATTTATCAATAGGTACAAGATATCTCTATACTCTGCTTGTACTACTGTTGTTGACTTTTATTACAGAAAGCTTTACTAAGGTCTAATTAAGACAGTAAATTGCATCTATTTAAAATGTACAGGGACCTGGCTGGTGGTCCGGTGGTTGAGAATCTGCCTTCCAATGCAGGGGATGCAAGTGTGATCCCTGGTCAGGAAACTAAGATTCCACACGCTGCAGGGCAACCAAGCCCATTCGCCACAGCTAGAGAGCCTGTGTGCCACAACCAGAGAACCTGGCGTACTGCAAGTTCTACACACTCTAGAGCCTGTGCTCCACAACTAGAGAAACCCACATGCTGCAACTGGAGAAAGCCCACGTGCCCCAGTGAGCAGCCCAGGTGCCACGACGGAGATCCAGTTCAGCCATAATAAATGCACAAGTCGCTAATTTTTGACACTTTTTGTTCAGTTGCTCAATCGTGTCCGACTCTTTGTGACTCCATGGGCTGCAGCACACCAGGCCTCACTGTCCTTCACCATCTCCCAGAGCTTGCTCAAACTTACATTCATTGAGTCAGTGATGCCATACAATCATCTTGTCATCTGTTGCCCCCCTTATCCTACTGCCTTCAGTCTTTCCCAGCCTCAGGGTCTTTTCCAATGAGTCATTTCTCCACATCATAAAAGCATCATCATAATCAAAATTATGCACCTATCAATAACCTACCGAAACTTCCTCACCATGCACCTCTATAATTCATTTCTCCCTTCCAACCACTTCCCCATGCCCAGGCAGCCAAGGATTTGTTTTCTATCACTATAGACGTTAGGTTGCATTTTCTATCATTCTATAGAACTGAAATCTTACACTATGTACTATTTTTTAAATCTGGTTTCTTTTATTTAGCATCATTCTTTTTAGATTGATCTGTGTTGTTGCATGTATCAACACTTCATTACTTTTATGCTGAGCAGTATTTTCTTATAGGAATATACTATAATTTTGTTCATCCATTCATCTGTTGATGGATATCAGGTTACTAGTTTCTGGCTACTGCAAATAAAGCTGTTATGAATATTTATGTCCAAGTGTTTGTATAAACATATCCTTTCATTTCTCTTGGTCAAATATCTAGAAGTGAAGTAGCTGGACATATGGTAGCTGTTGTTAAACTTTTAAATAAACTGCCAAACTGTTTTCCAAATTGGTTGTCCATTTTGTATTCCCATCAGCAAGGAACTGTTCCACATTCTGCCAACCCTTGGTATTGTCATCTTTTCATTTCAGTCGTCCTTATGAGTGCAAAGTGGTATCTCATTGTGGTTTTAATTTGCATTTCTCTAATGAGTAATGACACTGAGAATCTTTTCATGTGCTAATTTGCCATCTATATTTTATCTTTTTTGGTAAAATGTTCAATCTTTTGCCTATTAAAAAATTAGGTTATTTCTTATTACTGAGTTCTGAGAACTGTATATATTCTGAATACAAATCCTTTATCATAAGTATGATTTGCAAATTTTTCTGTCTGGTGTATCCTTTTCATTTTATGAACAAATTCTTTCAAAGAGCATAAGTTTTCAATTTTTAAGTTTATCAATTTGTTCTTTTACAAATCTAGTTTGGTCTAAGAAATCTTTGCCTAATCCAAAATTACAAACAGTTTTTTCTTTATGTGTCCTTTTTTAAGTTCAGTTCAGTTGCTCAGTCGTGTCTGACTCTTGGCGACCCCAGGAACCACAGCACACCAGGCCTCCCTGTCCATCACCAACTCCTGAAGCCTACCAAACTCAAGTCCATTGAGTTGGTGATGCCGTCCAACCATTTCATCCTCTGTTGTCCCTTTCTCCTGCCCTCAATCTTGGATTTTGGAGCCCCCCAAAATAAAGTCAGCCACTGTTTCCACTGTTTCCCCATCTATTTCCCATGAAGTGATGGGACCGACTGGATGCCATGATCTTAGTTTTCTGAATGTTGATCTTTAAGCTTACTTTTTCACTCTCCTCTTTCACTTTCATCAAGAGGCTCTTTAGTTCTTCTTCGCTTTCTGCCATACGGGTGGTGTCATATGCATATCTGAGGTTATTGATATTTCTCCCGGCAATCTTGATTCCAGCTTGTGCTTCATCCAGCCCAGCGTTTCTCATGATGTACTCTGCATATAAGTTAAATAAGCAGGATGACAACATACAGCCTTGATGTGCTCCTTTCCCAGTTTGGAACCAGTCTGTTTTTCCATGTCCAGTTCTAACTGTTGCTTCCTGACTTGCATACAGATTTCTAAGAGGCAGGTCAGGTGGTCTGGTATTCCCATCTCTTTCAGGATTTTCCACAGTTTATTGTGATCCACACAGTCAAAGGTTTTAGCATAATCAAAAAGCAGAAATAGATGTTTTTCTGGAACTGTCTTGCTTTTTCAATGATCCAGCCGGTGTTGGCAATTTGATCTCTGGTTCCTCTGCCTTTTCTAAAAGCAGCTTGAACATCTGGAAGTTCACGGTTCACCTTTTAGAAGTTTTATATTTAGATCTATGATTTATCCTAAGCTAATTTTTTTTACATGATAAAAGGAATGGATCGAAATTTGTACTTCTGCATATGGTCCAGAATCACCTGTATAAAAGGGTATCCTTTTCAATTAAGTTGCCTTTGCACCTGTATTGAACATCAGTTGTCCATATACGTGCAGGCCTATTTTTGGACCCTATTCTGTTGATCTATTTATATATCTTTATATTAATACCACAGTCTTAATTATTATAGCTTAAAAAAAGTCTTGAAAGGGACTCCCCTGGCGGTCCAGTGGTTAAGAGCGGATTTGATCCCTGGTTGGGGAACTAAGATCCCACATGCCGTGTGGCATGGCCAAAAAAAGTCTTGAAGTCACTTAGTGTGAATATTCCAATTCTGTTCTTCTTTTTCAAAACTGTTTTGGTGTTTTTAGGTTTTTGCATTTTCAAGTAAATATTAGTTTCTTTTTAAAAAGTCTGCTGGAATTTTGATAAGGAGTATGTTGAATTTACAAATCAAGTTGGGAAGAACTGAAATCAATACTGAATTTTCTGATCTACGAACACAGACTTTCCCTTCATATATTTGGAGATGTGGTTTATAGCAATGTTTTGTAGTCTTTAGTGTGCAAGTTTTGCACATCTTTTGTTAGCTTCATCCTTAAGTACAGTTATGAATACCTAGGAGAAATCCAGGGTAAGGCTCCCGTGAGTCTTGGGTCACAACATTTTTGTCAGTTGATCAAGATATAGCCTTGTTTTATATGGGTTTCTTTTTAAAGATGCCTAGTTTAATATATTCTTCTCACAAATAATTAGTTGTCCAACAAGCAGAGTGTCACCTTGTTCAACCTCAAGTGTCAACTCAAATTTTTCACCATATGCTGCGCATGCCTACAGATGGCTGTGAATGTGCCATAAGTATTGGTTTGGGGTTACCAATAAATTCTAGTAAGTGAATGTGCAAATATGGCACCTGCAAATAATGAAGGTCAACTGTATTTTAGATGCTATTGTGGTATTTTTTTTTAAAAAATTCAACTTCTAAGCTTCTGTAGTGTCTTAAAAAAAAATCTGGCACATTACGGTCTGTGCTTTCTTTGTCTTATGTTCTGTATTTTATATGATTGCTTAGAAGGGTTATATTTCTTTCCTTGTGGTTACTTTTATGTATACAACTATATAAATATGGTTTCACTCATTAACTCTCTAATAAGGGCAATGATAAATGAGAATATTTTCACTTCCTTTCTACCATCCTCCCACACACACTTTTAATTGATTTTACAATGTTTACTGCTATTTGTTTTTGATAAAACCATTGAATATACTTATATCTTTCTGTTTTAAATGGTAGTTTTTATCTCCCAGCTATAAAATCTGAGGATATAAGCAAGCATACACTTTCTACCTTTTCTCCTCTGCCTCTCTCATCTTTTATTATTTGTTATGTCTACATTGTAGAATTCATAACATTTACATTCTGTTCTGCGACAAGTCACTGTTACTTTATTCTACTCCTACAGAGAGTGTTTAATTCAACATTTAGGTGTTAGTCTCTTTACCAACAATTCTCTACTCAGCTCCTATTTGGCTGAAATTTGTCTTCTAGTAATTTCTTCAGTGAGGGGTTATAAAAATTCTACATCTTGAGTTCAAGCATGTTTAACAATATTTGTATAAAATAAATTTGGAGGAAGTAAAGAAATCTTGGGTCACTAGATTATGAAGCCCTTGGGCAAAAAAATCTAAGCATCTAGCTTAGTGCAATAACCTTTCAGACAACCCCCAGATGAAATGTGTCATTGACAAAAATGGATGAAGGATCTTGTACACGAAAATGTTTTCCTCTGTGCATATTCTATCTTAAGACTTTTACAATTTGGCTATATTTGATAAGGATATCATCCAAAGAAACCAGGGATATTATATAATACAAGAATCAAATGGGGACGACAGCACTGGGACATAATGTGACAGTGGAAAGAATGTCAGGTCAGGAGCAAGTCAGTTTGACGGTCAGCCCCAACACCAACTAATGGAGCCCTTCTGCATGTTACAAAAACCTTACAAATCTGGTAAAGGAGGAAAGCAGCAGCACAGAATGCCGCTTTCCATCCTAAGAACACATTCCATGTAGTCATGTACGGACATGAGACGGACCATAAAGAAGGCTGAGTGCTGAAAAATTGATGCTTTTGAATTGTAGTTCTGGAGAAGACTCTTCAGAGTCCCTTGGACAGCAAGGAGATCAAACCACTCAATCCTAAAGGAAATCAACCCTGAATATTCATTGGAAGGATTGATGCTAAAGCTCCAATACTTTGGCCACCTGATGCAAAGAGCTGACGTACTGGAAAAGACCCTGATGCTGGGAAAGATTTCAGGGCAAGAGGAGAAGAGGAAAACAGAGGATGATATAGTTGGATGGTATCATCGAGTCAATGAATATGAATTTCAGCAAACTCCAGGAGATAGTGAAGGAGGGGGAGCCTGGTGTGCTGGCAAAGAGTCAGATGACTCAGCGACTGAAAAACAATAATAACAGGGAGAAGTATCATTATCATCCTCTACCCAACCTCAGCTATTAGTAAAATTGTTTACATTCCTTCAGAAATTAAGGGCTAAAGTACAAGAATAGGGGGTAAGGGACATCACGGAGAAAACAGTTTGATGTGAAAAATCTGTAGATACTCTATTTATACATAAAAAATCAATGGGAAAGTAAAATGGCTTGATATTGAGTACACTGGGGAATCAGATCTGATTTGATTATTAAGTCAATAAGATTATTACCACTGATGGAAAGATCTATCCGTGCAGCAGATAACACAATGTATATTCCTTGGGTGACACTGTGGAAGGGAACTCTGAGAACTGCAGCTGAAAACGAGCAGGGTCAATGCTGTGTTATTACACTTGCTGTGCAGCTAAAGGAAGACAGATGAAGGGACAGATCTGCCTAAGGACTTTGCCTGCAGACTGCTGCTTAAAATAAACCAGCTCTTCTTCAATGATCTGCGGTGACATAAATGGGAAAGCAATCTAAAAAAGAGTAGATATATGTATATGTATAACTGATTCACTTTGCTGTGTAGTAGAAATTAACACAACATTGCAAAGCTACTATACTCTAATTAAAAAACAAAACAAAACACATCCCTGCCTCTAATAGTTTTGGGGAAGAGACAGAATATAAATATATTCAACAAACAAATGTGCTGCTATCTAGTGGATGAAGCCTATGCAGAGTGGGAAACCCTACAGACTGTTGTTGTTCAGTCACTAAGTTGTACCTGACTCTCTGCGACTCCATGGACTGCAGCCTGCTGGACTCCTCTGTCCATGGGATTTCCCAGACAACAATATGGGAGTGGGTTGCCATTTCCCTCTCCAGGGGATCTTCCTGACAGGGATCAAACCCAAGTCTCCTTCTAGGCAGACAGATTCTGAGCCAAGAGAGTCTACAACTGAGCCACCTGGGAAACCCAACCCTACAGATGCTACCTATCAAAGCAACTTTTCAAGAATAACCTGTGTGACCAGAGCAAGTCTCATTTATGGTACTAGGAAAGTCAACACCCTTCAGCCATATATTTATGTGTTAAATTTAATTAGGTTAGCAATCAACATGCATAAAATTCTCCGCTTGAGTACAATTCTAAAAAAAGAAATTCAAAATAGATTTGTAAAATAAGAAACATCTGCACCTTAGTAACCAACCTAGTAATGATTTCTGCATATACAGTGCTTTTTCAAGGTACAGCATTCTCGTGCATATTATATTACTTGATCATCTGGCACACACAACCATTACAATGTAAACATAACTATCCCCATTTTGTGAAATAAGAAAACTGACTTGGGGAGAGTAAGTTATTTCCTTAGTGAATGAGTGAGCCTACACTGTATTGCAAACTCCCTTCATTATACTTCATTGCTTTTTTGAAAAACAATTTCCAACTTTGGGGGAGGGCATTTATATCAACTTTCATAATCATATATGATTTATGAGATCATAGTCTGGCAAATCATTTCGAAAGCAATGCAGTTCAGTCACCTATCAAAACTTCTTTCCATTATTAGAAACGAAGAACTATAAGTGACAATGAGATGAGAACCAGAAAAAGTATGACATCATGCAAATAAAATGTTAAGAATGAGTTACAAAAACAAGAGATGATCAAAACTGGGGCAGAGATTAAGAAGGAGAAATCAGGGAGGACAATGCATATAAATGATTTGTGCAATCACAGTGTTAAAATTATTAACACAAGTTGAAAGAGGGGCATATTGTTCAGAAGTTTCTAGAATCTCCTTGACAGCATACCATTCTTATCAATACCATCCAGTCCAAATAAGTGTTGAACTTGAATAGCCTGGAAAGCTTTGTGGTGTATAGAAATCTATTCCCCTATAGTCAGAACATTCAGGTAAAAAACAAAACAAAAAAATCTCCAATCCCCATACAAGAGACCCTCAAATATGTATAGACAGGCAGTTTGCATCTCACCTTCAGTATTCCTTCACTTGGTGAAACATCTTTCATTACTTCTGTTTTTCCTTCAAAACACATGACTTCAAATCCCTTTCCCCTCCTGGCTATCCTAATTTGAACACAGACCTGTCTCTTTACATTCATTTTGAAATATCCATAGCAGAACATAACAATCTACATATGGGCTGATGAGAACAAGCAGGCAACCCTGCTTGTATAGCTTCAGCATAAGACTGTGTTGGCTTCTCGAGGTACTCATCATACTATTTACTCACACTAGGAGTATCATCAAATTTCATTTATGAAAATCTGTTTCACATACTTTTAAAAATCAGCTCTGAGTATAATTTGCATTTTAAAAAGTTTACCAATTTTAAGTGCACAATTTGATGCGTTTTGACAAATAAATACAGTCATGTAACCATCTCTTCAATCAAGATACAGAACAGTTCTAGCACGCCAAATAGTTTCCTCATTACTCTTTGCAGCCAATTCTCTTTTTCCCTGCCCCAATAAGCACTGATCTGCTTTCTGTCATGATAGTTACATCTTTTCTAAAGTATCAGATAAATGAAAACAACGTGTTTTCACTTAATCTGTAGTCCTTTGTATCTGGCTTAATTCCAGGGATAGAAACCACATCTCTTGTACCTCCTGCACTGGCAGGCAGATTCCTCACCACTAATGCCACCTGGGAAGTCCAGACCTCTGGGCCGGGCTGGAATCTGAACCCGGGAGCTGTCACACCCAAAGTGAGAATCACACCCCTAGACCAACAACCCACTTCTTTAAATTACCAAAGGCTTTTTGATATTTATCTACATTGTGTGTACAAGTAGCCTGTTCATTTTTATTAGTGATATTCCACAGTATGGGTAGACAATGATTTGCTTATCCATTCATCAGTTAGTGGGTATTCACATATTTACAGTTTTTGGCTATCACAAATAAGGCTGTGGATATTGTTTTCATTTCTCCTGGGTAAATACCTAGGAAAGGACTGCTGGATCAGAAGATGAGCAGGGGAAGAACTCTTTTCTGCTATTTTTTCTAATTCAATCTCACAACATGCCCGATACCAAAAGGGTGAATTTTCTACACCATGCAATTTTGACACTAACTGTCTGGAGTTAGCATGGACCCCACAGGCTAAGGGCTCAGTTCTATAAGAGTGCTCCCCACTTTAGATATTACAAATAGTAAGCCCCCAGGTTCTTCACAAGTTCTGTCCAATTTGGCTATAAATTGAGGTTTGCATGACCTCTATCTTGGATTTGATAATTTGCTGGAGTGGCTCATGGAACCCATGAAGAGTTTTCTTTACTCACTACTGCTGATTTATTATAAAGGGTGTTTTAAAGGACACAAATGAACAGCCAGGAGAAAATAGACAGGGAGAGGTCTGGATGGGTTACACACACAGGAGATTCTGTCCCCATGGAGCTAGGGTGTGCCAGCCTCCCAATACATGGATGTGTTCACCAACCCAGAAACTCTCCAAACCTCACACTTTTCAATGATGGCTTGCTTCATCATGTAGGTGTGACTGATTATTAACCCAGTTTCCAGCTCCTCTCACTTCTCTGGAGAATGGGGATTTGGGGTTGAAAGTTCCAAATTTCTAATCATGGCTTGGTCACTCTGGTAACCACCCTCCATCCAGGAGCCCACCAAGAGTTGCCTTTGCTTTGCTAGAACAAAAGATACTCTTATCACCCAGGACATTCCAAGGGATTTACAATACAAAGTCTGTAGCAAACACTATTGCTCAGGAGCACTACACCAGAACATGAGGTCAAAGATAAAATAATCAGCAGGAACTAGGGGGCAGAGTGGAGAAGGAAATGGCAACCCACTCCAGTGTTCTTGTCTGGAGAACCCCAGGGATGGCAGAGCCTGGTGAGCTGCCGTCTATGGGGTCGCAAAGAGTCGGACATGACTGAAGTGACTTGGCAGCAGCAGGCAGGGGGCAGAGAAAGACATGTATTTCTTATTTTACACGTGGTAAGTTTACATTTTAATTTTTTTCCACAAAAAATAAATAAATAAATAAATCTGAGATTTTGACCAAAATTGTGTTGAATCTATAGATCAATTTTTTGGGGAAAATTGACATGTCAATAATACCTTCCAATTCATGAATATGGCAGTAGATACAGAGAAATACATTGATTTTTGAATAACAAACCAACCCTGAACTCCTGGGACAAACAATTCAGAAATCTTACAATTCCTCCCTCCTGCTCTTGATGTCATTGTCATATATTTGACTTCTCCATATATTACAAGCCCTGTTATTGTTGTTTTTTTAGTTACTAAGTTGTGCCTGACTCTTTTGCAACCTCATGGACTGTAGTACGCTAGGCTCCTCTGTTCATGGGACTTCCCAGGCAAGAATAAAAGTGTTTGGGGGGGGGGGGATGTAAAAGTTGCTCAGTCATGTCTGACTCTTTGCAACACCATGGACAATACAGTCCCTGGAATTCTTCCGGTCAGAATACTGGAGTGCGTAACCTTTCCCTTCTCCAGGGGATCTTCCCAACTCAGGGATCGAACCTAGGTCTCCCGCATTGCTGGTAGATTCTTTACCAGCTGAGCCACAAGGAGTAGATTGCCATTTCCTTCTCCAGGGGATCTTCCTGACCCAGGGATTAAACCCATATCTTCTGCACTTGGCAGATGAATTCTTTATCACTGAGCCACCAGGGAAGCCTTATAAACTTTGTGTATTATTATTAATTTTGCTTTAACCTGTTAATTATTTTCTGAAGAGATTATAAAAATATCTTTTATATGTACCCTGATTTTTACTGTGTTCAGAGTACTCTGTGTAAATCCAAATTTCCCTCTGGTACCCTTTTTGGTGGCCTAAAAATCTAACATTTATTGTTGTGCTATTGATAACTATTTTAGTTCTGTTTGTTTGAAATAGGTCTTTCTTTTCATGTTTGAAAGATATTTGTGCTAGGTATAGAATTCGAGGTTGAGAGTCTCCTCTTTTCCTTCCCTCCTCTTCCTTCCTTTCCAGTACTTTGAAGACGTCAACCCACTGTCTTTTGGTTTTGCAACATTTCTGGTAAATTTTTTTGTTTTGTTTTTCCATTCTTATTTTTGTTCCCCTAAACATATTGCCTCTTCTTTCTCTGGGTGCCTTCAAGATTTTATTATATCAGTCTTCAGCAATTTGACTGTGATAAGTCTTACTGTAGTATTCCTTGTGTTTCTTCTCTTTGGGGTTCGCTGAGCATTTTGGATCTTGGGTTTTTCATTTTCATTAAATTTTGGGGGAAAATGACCATTTAAAAAATTTCTTGCAGTATAGTTGATTTACAATGTTATGTTAGTTTCAAACATACAGCACAGTGAATATATATACATATATCCACTCTTTATCAGATTCTTTTCCCATATATGCTATTACACAGTATGGAGTAGAGTTCCCTATGCTATACAGTAGCTCCTTAATCATATTTTTATATACAGTACTGTGTCTGATCATTCTTTTCTTTCTTTCTCTATTTTCATATTTCTAAAATACCAATTAAACATAGTTTAAGTCCACTTGATATTTTCTACATTTTAACTGTGGCTTTCTTCATTGTTTTTTCAGCTGTTTTCCTTATATTGAGTATTTTATATTACTATGTTTTCCAGCTCAGTAACCTTTTCTTCAGTTTCTAAAATGCTGTTAACCTCAACCAGTGTGTATCTCACTGTAAACACTTAATTTTTCACTTTAGACATTTTTTTGTACTTTCGTTACTCTTTTTTTGTACTTTCATTACTCTTCTCAATGTGTCTTTGTTTTTCTCTATACTCTTGATCACAGGGAATAGAACTATTGCAATTGTTTTACCATTCTTATCTGTTAATTCTATCTATAATTTCTGGATTTGTTTCTATTGGTTGATTCTCACCACTCTTGTCTCAGTAAAGGTCATAATTTTGCTACTCTTCTGCCTTTCTGGTCATTTTGGATTGGATGCCAGACACAGTTATTTTTATGTTCTGGAGTACTGAATTTTGTTAAAGGTGTTGAACTTGTTCTGGCAAGCAGTTATGCTAACATTGGACCAGTTTTCTCTCTCAGGGCTTGCTTGTAAGCTTTGTTAGGGCAAGTTCAGGGTAGACTTTGACCTAGGGATCATTTAGCCTCATTATCTCCTACTCTTCTATAGACTCTATCCTACTTCCCCTGTATTCTGAAGTCTTTCTACTCTGCAAGTGGGAACATGAACTCATCTCCAGTCCTTTGTGAGCTACAGAAGTGGTTTCCAGTGGCTCTTTTCCCACACTGTGGACTTTTACCCCACAGGTGAGCAAAGCAGTGCTTACCCAGGGGCTCATTGGCATCATCCTCTGCAGCTAGCAGAAGCTCTTCCTGTCTATGAAGCCCCCATCTCTGGATTCTCCTTCCCCAAATCTAGCTGCCTCACCTGTAATACCTGGTTCTTCAACTCAGTGAGCTCACAGAGCTGTGTGGTTCTTCATCTCTGTGACTGGGCCTGGAAACTGCCTTCAGGCCATCAGGATGGGAATGGGGGTTATCTCATTCATATCCCTTCTTTTAGAGATCAAAGTGCTGAGCTGCCTATGGTCCAATGTTTGCAAACAGTTATTTAATATATTCTGCCCAATGTTGCATTGTGTACAACAAGGGGAGAGAGAAAGTTTCTATAGGAGATAATTCTTGATGGGTAGAAACAAAACTCTGATTTGTATACAGTTAGAAATCTGGGGGCCAGGGGTAGAATCTGGTACACTTGAAGTGATGACAATTTTAAACTTAAGCAATTCATTTTCTTGAATTATAATACTCCTAGTAACATTAAATATGAGTTGTACTCTGAGCAGTTCCTGAAAATCTTATTTATTTTTCTTGTATAGTCAATAGTTGATATTTATTTCATTTGTATACTGTCTTCCTCCTAGCTCATATCACACAGTAATTTCTAAAAGGTAAGAACTTTGTCTGTGCTGTTCATTGATTTATCTCTAGTACCTAGAGTACACAAATAACTTATAAGTACACATCGTCTTATAAAGTAGCTGTGAATTGTGTGTATTCCTGGGACACAAAGAACACAGCTACTTTATAAGATAATGTATACATCTATTCATTAATATGGTAGGTATCTCTCCTATAAAAGAAGAAAACACACATTTGTTATATAGTTAATTTTAGTTAAATCATATCCTATTTGCCCTTGATGTTCACCAGATAATATTAAAATAGGGCTCTATGTATATCCAAACAATTATTTAAAAAGAAATACTCAAATTCATATTCTGAAAGAAAAACAACACTATATATCCTAATGCTTGTCAAAGTAAACAGTATTTAAGAACACAAAGCATCCTATAGAAATATTCAGGCACCTGGCACTTTCTAGCAGTATGCACTATTATGAACATAAGGATGAAAGCTACATACACTTGAAACCTGTATGATCAATATTAATCAGAGCATATGAGATTAAGGAGGTGAGACCTATCTAAAACCTACCTGTGATAAAATCTTTTTTGTTATTTAAGAATTTACAGACTAGGTTAAAGAGTGATTTCATTTAGTCTATATATTAGTTACTGCTCAAGAAGTTTTAAAGTTTTTGCTTTCTAACTACAATTTGTGTTAAAACAAAAAAAGGAGTCAGCCTCATAATAAAGTCTTTGCTAAAAGATACAGGGACAATTTGAAGTTTACATGTATTTTCAATCAGATCTCAATCAATGTTTTCTGGATACCCCCTTCCTCCAGAATCAACCTGCTTCTGAATTTCTGATCAGTTTTATTCTGAAGTGAATGATACTTTTTGTCTTGTGTAACCCAAGGTGACTTCATCATGACCACCAATAACATAATATGTTACAAGCTAGATGTGTTGTCACATGAATAACATTACCATCCTGTTTTCTAAGACTTCTTTCAAAGCCTGTTGACTTGGCAAGTGATGGGACTGCATTATAGAAATGTAGGTCCAACAGATGTTCCAGTAAAGACTTGGCTGTAGGGGAAGGAGCCAAGATGGTGGAGGAGTAGGATGGGGAGACCACTTTCTCTCCTACAAATTCATCAAAAGAATATCTGAACGCAGAGCAAACTTCACAAAACAACTTCTGATCGCTAGCTGAGGTCATCAGGCGCCCAGAAAAACAGCCCACTGTCTTCGAAAGGAGGTAGGACAAAATATAAAAGATAAAAAGTGAGACAAAAGAGCTAAGGACGGAGATCCGTCCGGGAAGGGAGTCTTAGAGGACGTTTCCAGACACCGGGAAACCCTCGCACTGGCGGGCCTGGGGGAAGTGTTTGAATCTAGGAGGGCAACCTGACTGGGAGGGAAACAATAAATAAAACCCACAGATTAGGTGCCTAAAAGCAACTCTCAGCAGAAAAGTACCCCAGACACCCGCATCCGCCACCAGCAAGTGGGGGCGGCACGGAGAGGAGCAGGAGGCATTGCTTGGGGTAGGGTCCGGGCCTGAGTGCCCTGAGGACAATCGGAGGGAGCTTTTGTGAGTTGCCAACTTGAACTGTGGGAGAGCAAAAGAGAGAGAGAAAATTAACCGGCCCGAACACGCTGCCGGCCGTTCGCAGAACAAAGGGACCGAGAAAATCCAGAGAAGAGCTCGCAGACTGCGGACCGGCCCAGACCCGCCGGAGGCGGGAGCAGGTCGCGGCGAGACACAGGGCGCAGGCACCCGACCGGCGTGGGCGGGGACTGGGGCTGGGGACGCGGAGGGCGGAAGGCGCTCGCACCCGACTGGCCCCGGCGGAAACCGAGATTGGGACCGTGGAAGGGAGTGGGCGCGCCCTACCCGGGGAGAGTGCGCCTGTCAAGCTCCTGGCTGCCTGGACCACTCTGATGGGGAAGGGACAAGAGCGGACTGCAGCCTTTTGTTCCGTGCTTTTGTGGAACATCCGAGGGCTGGAGCTGCGCGCAGGGCGGGGCATGCTCCGTATGGAGCAGCCGGGAGCCTGAGCAGCGCAGACGGAGAAAGCAGCGCCAGCCCATCCCCGCAGCGTCAGCCCCTCCCAGCAGCGCGACAGAACTAGCTACCTGAATAAGAGTCCACCTCCGCCCGCCTGTGTCAGGGCGGAAATGAGGCTCTGAAGAAACCGGCAAACAGAAGCCAAATAAACAAAGGGAACCGCTTCAGAAGGGACCGGTGCAACAGATTAAAATCCCTGTAGAAAACACCGATTACACTGGAAGGGGCCTGTAGATATCGAGAAGTGTAAGCTGGAACGAGGAGATATCTGAAACTGAGCCGAACCCACACTGACCGCAACAGCTCCAGAGAAATTCCTAGATATATTTTTCCTTTTTTTTTTAAGAAAAAAAAATTTTTTTTAATTTTTTTTTTAATTTTTTTCTCTTTTATTTTCCTTTAAAATTCCCTATTACTCCCCCATTACTCCTTAACTTTCATTTTCATAGATTTTTACGATTTTTTTAATTAGGGAAAATTCTTTTTTTTTTCCTCCATTTTATCTTCTATTTTCTATTTTTCTTTTTCTCTTATTTCTTTTAAAGTCCTCTAGTACTCCTCTACTACTCCTTAATTTTCATTTTCAATACACTATAACCTTACCAAAAAAAAAAAGAAGAGAAGCCCTATTTTTAAACTGAACTTCATATATATTTAAAAAAATTTTTTTGTGTGTTTTGGTTTTTGTTTTTAATATAGTATTTTTAAGAGTCTAACCTCTACTCTAGATTTTTAATTTTTGTTTTTCAGTATATGATATAAATTGTGAACATTTAAGAATCCAATATTCAGTTCCCATTTTTATTCCGGAGAGTGTTGATTATTCTCTCCCAATCTTGACTCTCCGTTTTCTACCTCAGAACACCTCTATTTCCTCCTTTCCCCTTCTCTTCCCAATCCAATTCTGTGAATCTTGGTGGGTGTCTGGGCTACGGAGAACACTCTGGGAACAGACAACTGCGTAGATCTGTCTCTCTCCTCGAGTCCCCCTTTTTCTCCTCCTGCTCATCACTATCTCCCTCCTCCCTCTCCTCTTCTTCATGTAACTCTGTGAACCTCTCTAGGCGTCCCTAATGGGGGAGAATCTTTTCGCCATTAACCTAGAAGTTTTGTTATCAGTGCTGTATAGTTGGAGAAGTCCTGAGACTACAGGAAGAATAAAACTAAAATCCAGAGGCAGGAGACTTAAGCCCAAAACCGGAGAACACCAGAAAACTCCTGACTACATGGAACTTTAAGTCATAAGTGACCGTCCAAAAGCCTCCATACCTACACTGAAACCAACCACCACCCAAGAGCCAATAAGTTTTAGAGCAAGACATACCACACAAATTCTCCAGCAACGCAGGAACATAGCCCTAAACGTCAACATACAGGCTGCCCAAGGTGACACCTAACACATAGACCCATCTCAAAACTCATTACTGAGCACTCCATTGCTCTCCAGAGAGAAGAAATCAAGTTCCACGCAGCAGAACACCGACGCAAACTTCCCTAACCAGGAAACCTTGACAAGCCAATCATCTAACCCCACCCACTGGGTAAAACCTCCACAATTAAAAGGAACCACAGACCTCCAGAATACAAAAAGTCCACTCCAGACACAGCAATCTAAACAAGATGAAAAGGCAGAGAAATACCCAACAGGTAAAGGAACATGAAAAATGCCCACCAAGTCAAACAAAAGAGGAGGAGATAGGGAATCTACCTGAAAAAGAATTTAGAATAATGATAATAAAAATGATCCAAAATCTTGAAAACAAAATGGAGTTACAGATAAATAGCCTGGAGACAAAGATTGAAAAGATGCAAGAAATGTTTAATAAAGACCTAGAAGAAATAAAAAAGAGTCAATTAAAAATGAATAATGCAATGAATGAGATCAAAAACACTCTGGAGGGAACCAAGAGTAGAATAACAGAGACAGAAGATAGGATAAGTGAGGTAGAAGATAAAATGGTGGAAATACATGAAGCAGAGAGGAAAAAAGAAAAAACGATCAAAAGAAATGAGGACAACCTCAGGGACCTCTGGGACACTGTGAAACGCCCCAACATTCGAATCATAGGAGTCCCAGAAGAAGAAGACAAAAAGAAAGGCCATGAGAAAATACTCGAGGAGATAATAGCTGAAAACTTCCCTAAAATGGGGAAGGAAATAGCCACCCAAGTCCAAGAAACCCAGAGAGTCCCAAACAGGATAAACCCAAGGCGAAACACCCCAAGACACATATTAATCAAATTAACAAAGATCAAACACAAAGAACAAATACTAAAAGCAGCAAGGGAAAAACAACAAATAACACACAAAGGGATTCCCATAAGGATAACAGCTGATCTATCAATAGAAACCCTCCAGGCCAGAAGGGAATGGCAGGACATACTGAAAGTAATGAAAGAAAATAACCTACAACCTAGATTACTGTATCCAGCAAGGATCTCATTCAGATATGAAGGAGAATTCAAAAGTTTTACAGACAAGCAAAAGCTGAGAGAATTCAGCACCACCAAACCAGCTCTTCAACAAATCCTAAAGGATCTTCTCTAGACAGGAAACACAGAAGGGTTGTATAAACGTGAACCCAAAACAACAAAGTAAATGGCAACGGGACCACACCTATCAATAATTACCTTAAATGTAAATGGGTTGAATGCCCCAACCAAAAGACAAAGATTGGGACGAATGGATACAAAAACAAGACCCCTATATATGCTGTCTACAAGAGACCCACCTCAAAACAAGGGACACATACAGACTAAAAGTGAAGGGCTGGAAAAAAATATTTCATGCAAACAGAGACCAAAAGAAAGCAGGAGTCGCAATACTCATATCAGATAAAATAGACTTTCAAATAAAGGATGTGAAAAGAGACAAAGAAGGACACTACATAATGATCAAAGGATTAATCCAAGAAGAAGATATAACAATTATAAATATATATGCACCCAACATAGGAGCACTGCAATATGTACGGCCAACACTAACGAGTATGAAAGAGGAAATTAATAGTAACACAATAATAGTGGGAGACTTTAATACCCCACTCACAACTATGGATAGATCAACTAAACAGAAAATTAACAAGGAAACACAAACCTTAAATGACACAATGGACCAGCTAGACCTAATTGATATCTATAGGACATTTCACCCCAAAACAGTCAACTTCACCTTTTTCTCAAGTGCACACGGAACCTTCTCCAGAATAGATCACATCCTGGGCCATAAATCTGGTCTTGGAAAATTCAAAAAAATTGAAATCATTCCAGTCATCTTTTCTGACCACAGTGCAGTATACAGGAAAAAAACTGTTAAAAATTCAAACATATGGAGGCTAAATAACATGCTTCTGAATAACCAACAAATCATAGAAGAAATCAAAAAAGAAATCAAAATATGTATAGAAATGAATGAAAATGAAAACACAACAACCCAAAACCTATGGGACACTGTAAAAGCAGTGCTAAGGGGAAGGTTCATAGCATTACAGGCTTACATCAAGAAACAAGAAAAAAAGCCAAATAAATAACCTAACTCTACACCTAAAGCAATTAGAGAAGGAAGAAATGAAGAACCCCAGAGTTAGCAGAAGGAAAGAAATCTTAAAAATTAGGGCAGAAATAAATGCAAAAGAAACTAAAGAGACCATAGCAAAAATCAACAAAGCTAAAAGCTGGTTTTTTGAAAAAATAAACAAAATTGACAAACCATTAGCAAGACTCATTAAGAAACAAAGGGAGAAGAACCAAATTAACAAAATTAGAAATGAAAATGGAGAGATCACAACAGACAACACTGAAATACAAAGGATCATAAGAGACTACTACCAGCAGCTCTATGCCAATAAAATGGACAACTTCGATGAAATGGACAAATTCTTAGAAAAGTATAACCTTCCAAAACTGAACCAGGAAGAAATAGAAGATCTTAACAGACCCATCACAAGCAAGGAAATTGAAACTGTAATAAAAAATCTTCCAGCAAACAAAAGCCCAGGACCAGATGGCTTCACAGCTGAATTCTACCAAAAATTTAGAGAAGAGCTAACACCTATCTTACTCAAACTCTTCCAGAAAATTGCAGAGGAAGGTAAACTTCCAAACTCATTCTATGAGGCCACCATCACCCTAATTCCAAAACCCGACAAAGATGCCACAAAAAAAGAAAACTACAGGCCAATATCACTGATGAACACAGATGCAAAAATCCTTAACAAAATTCTAGCAAACAGAATCCAACAACATATTAAAAAAATCATACACCATGACCAAGTGGGCTTTATCCCAGGAATGCAAGGATTCTTTAATATCCACAAAATCAATCAATATAATACACCACATTAACAAATTGAAAGATAAAAACCATATGATTATCTCAATAGATGCAGAGAAAGCCGTTGACAAAATTCAACACCCATTTATGATTAAAACTCTCCAGAAAGCAGGAATAGAAGGAACATACCTCAACATAATAAAAGCTATATATGACAAACCCACATCAAGTATCACCCTCAATGGTGAAAAATTGAAAGCATTTCCCCTGAAATCAGGAACAAGACAAGGGTGCCCACTCTCACCACTACTATTCAACATAGTGTTGGAAGTTTTGGCCACAGCAATCAGAGCAGAAAAAGAAGTAAAAGGAATCCAGATAGGAAAAGAAGAAATGAAACTCTCACTGTTTGCAGATGACATGATCCTCTACATAGAAAACCCTAAAGACTCTTCCAGAAAATTACTAGAGCTAATCAGTGAATATAGTAAAGTTGCAGGATATAAAATTAACACACAAAAATCCCTTGCATTCCTATATACTGACAATGAAAAAACAGAAAGAGAAATTAATGAAACAATACCATTCACCATTGCAACAAAAAGAATAAAATACTTAGGAGTATATCTACCTAAAGAAACAAAAGACCTATACATAGAAAACTATAAAACACTGATGAAAGAAATCAAAGAGGACACAAACAGATGGAGAAACATACCATGCTCATGGATTGGAAGAATCAATATTGTCAAAATGGCTATTCTACCCACAGCAATCTATAGATTCAATGCAATCCCTATCAAGCTACCAACGGTATTTTTCACAGAATTAGAACAAATAATTTCACAATTTGTATGGAAATACAAAAAACCTCGAATAGCCAAAGTAATCTTGAGAAAGAAGAATGGAACTGGAGGAATCAACCTGCCTGACTTCAGACTCTACTACAAAGCCACAGTCATCAAGACAGTATGGTACTGGCACAAAGACAGACATATAGATCAATGGAACAGAATAGAAAGCCCAGAGATAAATCCACGAACCTATGGACACCTTATCTTTGACAAAGGAGGCAAGGATATACAATGGAAAAAAGACAACCTCTTCAACAAGTGGTGCTGGGAAAACTGGTCATCCACTTGTAAAAGAATGAAACTAGAACACTTTCTAACACCATACACAAAAATAAACTCAAAATGGATTAAAGATCTAAATGTAAGACCAGAAACTATAAAACTCCTAGAGGAGAACATAGGCAAAACACTCTCCGACATAAATCACAGCAAGATCCTCTATGACCCACCTCCCAGAATATTGGAAATAAAAGCAAAAATAAACAAATGGGACCTAATGAAACTTAAAAGCTTTTACACTACAAAGGAAACTATAAGTAAGGTGAAAAGACAGCCCTCAGATTGGGAGAAAATAATAGCAAATGAAGAAACAGACAAAGGATTAATCTCAAAAATATACAAGCAACTCTTGAAGCTCCATTCTAGAAAAATAAATGACCCAATCAAAAAATGGGCCAAAGAACTAAACAGACATTTCTCCAAAGAAGACATACAGATGGCTAACAAACACATGAAAAGATGCTCAACATCACTCATTATCAAAGAAATGCAAATCAAAACCACAATGAGGTACCATTACACGCCAGTCAGGATGGCTGCTATCCAAAAGTCTACAAGCAATAAATGCTGGAGAGGGTGTGGAGAAAAGGGAACCCTCTTACACTGTTGGTGGGAATGCAAACTAGTACAGCCGCTATGGAAAACAGTGTGGAGATTTCTTAAAAAACTGGAAATAGAACTGCCATATGACCCAGCAATCCCACTTCTGGGCATACACACTGAGGAAACCAGATCTGAAAGAGACATGTGTACCCCAATGTTCATCGCAGCACTGTTTATAATAGCCAGGACATGGAAGCAACCTAGATGCCTGTCAGCAGATGAATGGATAAGGAAGCTGTGGTACATATACACCATGGAATATTACTCAGCCATTAAAAAGAATTCATTTGAACCAGTTCTAATGAGATGGATGAAACTGGAGCCCATTATACAGAGTGAAGTAAGCCAGAAAGATAAAGAACATTACAGCATACTAACACATATATATGGAATTTAGAAAGATGGTAACGATAACCCTATATGCAAAACAGAAAAAGAGACACAGAAGTACAGAACAGACTTTTGAACTCTGTGGGAGAAGGTGAGGGTGGGATGTTTCGAAAGAACAGCATGTATATTATCTATGGTGAAACAGATCACCAGCCCAGGTGGGATGCATGAGACAAGTGCTCGGGCCTGGTGCACTGGGAAGGCCCAGAGGAATCGGGTGGAGAGGGAGGTGGGAAGGGGGATTGGGATGGGGAATACGTGTAAATCTATGGCTGATTCATGTCAATGTATGACAAAACCCACTGAAAAAAAAAAAAAGACTTGGCTGTATTAATGAACATGGTGTAGGAACATTTTTGCTCTGGGAAATCTTACTTTAAAACAGTGGTATGCAACCCATTCACTATGAAACTAATTTTAAAGGCCAAACCATCCTTTTTTTCAAGTCTGGCTACTTGACTCCCCCTGTGCTAGGGTGATGATTTACTTGTCTATAAAGTGTCAGCTCCTTACTGTTTAGTTACATGATATCTGGCAAAGAGAGTACTCAGTCTTTGCCAAATGAGTCAATTCTTGAACCAGAATACCCAATCCTCTCAAGCATTCTAGATGCCTGAGACATTATTTCCCTGTGTTATTCTTAAATTTAATTAAAAATTCTGGAAGTTCTACCTCCTCACCCATGTATGCATCACTATGAACAAAACCAAGAGAATTGCAGTACACAATGCGTGGAAGCTCAGGCCATCATGTCCATCTAGGCAGGAGCACAAGATGAATAGAAACCAAACAGCTGAAGTATCATGTCTGCAAGTACTCTTGATGTGGCAACTCCAGAGCTTTGTCAGTTTATCCTGATACTCCATGCTAGCTTTAAACAATTAACACTTAGAACGTCACATCCAATAGTTCCCATCATTTATGCTTAGAGACCTCTTTTCACGAACTGTAGGTGTCAAAAACTTAGGTTTTGGACTTGGTTTTGCCTAAATAGCAGCGGCTGCAGGGTATGGTGGGACTGAAGCAGGGTGTGGAGTCAGAACAGGTGGTCTACATGGAGAGATCACAACAAATTGTGGAAAATTCTTAAAAGAGATGGGACTACCAGACCACTTGACCTGCCTCCTGAGAAATCTGTATGCAGGTCAAGAAGCAACAGTCAGAACTGGACATGGAACAATAGACTGGTTCCAAATTGAGAAAGGAGTACGTCAGGGCTGTATATTGTCACCCTGCTTATTTAACTTACATGCAGAGAACATCATGAGAAATGCTGGGCTAAATGAAGCACAAGCTGGAATTAAGATTGCCGGGAGAAATATCAATAACCTCAGACATGCATATGACACCACCTGTATGGCAGAAAGCGAAGAAGAACTAAAGAGACTCTTGATAAAAGTGAAAGAGGAGAATGAAAAAGCTGGCTTAAAACTCAACATTCTGAAAACTAAGATCACTGCATTTGCTTCCATCACTTCATGGCAAATAGATGGGGAAACTAGAAACAGTGAGAGACTTTATTTTTTGGGCTCCAAAATCACTGCAGATGGTGACTGCAGCCCTGAAATTAAAAGACTCTTGCTCCCTGGAAGAAAAGCTATGACCAACCTAGACAGCATATTAAAAAGCAGAGACATTGTTTTGCCAACAAAGGTCTGTCTAGTCAAAGCTATGGTTTTTCCAATAGTCATGTATGGATGTGAGAGTTGGATCATAAAGAAAGCTGAGCACCGAAGAACTGATGCTTTTGAACTGGGGTGTTGGAGAAGACTCTTGAGAGTTCCTTGGACAGCAAGGAGATCCAACCAGACCATCCTGAAGGAAATCGGTCCTAAATATTCACTGGAAGGACTGATGCTGAAGCTGAAACTCCAATACTGTGGCCATCTGATGTGAAGAACTGACTCATTGGAAAAGACCCTGATGCTGGGAAAGATTGAAGGCAGGAGGAGAACGGGACGACAGAGGATGAGATGGTGGGATGGCATCACCAACTCAATGGACCTGAGTTTGAGTAAACTCTGGGAGTTGGTGATGCACAGGGAGGCCTGATGTGCTGTAGTCCATGTGGTTGCAAACAGTCGGACACGGCTGAGTGACTGAATTCAACTCACTCACACAGGACAGTCCACTGCACAGCAGCTGAGAACACGTCACACAACCTCCCTGTGTCGCAACTCCTGGGGACAACAACAGCCGCCTTAGAGAACTCCTGCAAGACTGAAACAAGTACCCTGTGAAAATACTGCTACTCGACCTTAAGTCACTACCAAATTACAATGCTCTCAACTGTAAAGCATCAATAACTATCCTACTTAACAGGATAAAGCAAAGTAAGAAAATAAACTTGATTTTTTAATTTCAAAGCTCTGTACCAAGATTATTCCACTATCTTGCTAGGAGGGTAATTCCAAGTGTGATGGAAAGAGGCACAGAAAGGTTATGAAGTACACACGTCAACTTCTGCCTATGAAGCGGGCCTGTCAGTGACTTCACAGGGCCAGCGCACTACCTCCCTCCCACCCCTGTGGGGATTGCGGGCAGCTGAGTGTGGGCCACTGAAGGTTCCCAACTGAACCCTTTTCTGGGGAAGGTCCCCCTTTGACCACCTAGTTCAGAAATGCCCAGAAGAGGATGCTCTTTCTCTAAGAGCAGCCTGCAGCCCATGACTAACAAAAAAGTTGGTGACTGTGGACCCATCCTTCAGGGCTCTCCAGGGACCAGGCTGAGGCTAGACCTTGGATAAGAGCACCTTTTCTCAGGTTCTTCTCTGACTCTCCTGCTCCCCTCGTGTCCTTATCTTTTCCTCTGACAGTAATTCCTTGATAAACCATTATCCAGGCTTTGCATTTAAAAAACCTAATCTAGAGACCACTAATAACTTTCATATTGACTTGTCTGGCAGTGTGTTAACAATCTTTCCAGGATGGCCCAGGCTTTCCTTAAGGCCCACAGCACTCCCCAAGTCCAGCCAAGGCTGGTGGCTACTGGAAACAAGTCAGAAGCCGAAGTCTGGGCAGAGGAGGTAGTACTACAGCTGGGGTGGGATAAACCCTACTTAGAGCATCCTCGAAAAGGAAGACAGGCTGCTCCAAGTCCTGCAAGTGAGGGGGCCTTCTATCCTTTGGAGAACATGAGATCTACCCCACTCCCCTGTGTAAAACATCCCTCTAATCTAAGTCTGTTCACAGGAGTCAGACAAATCTCCCAGAAATGCTTCACCCACCCCAAAAGCATCTGAATGACATCAAGGTTCACATATCTACATGGCCCAGAACAGCTGGTGACCACAGCAGGTGCTCAACGGCCTGTGACTGAATGAGTCACTGCACATACGCTAATGGACAGAGCAGTGGGGACGCGCTCTCTGCCCTCTTTCTAGCCTCGACCCTCTGAATTCCCACAGCACTGAACACAGGCCATGTGTGTGCCGCAAATGCCCCTGTGTGGTTTTGGGTGTCTGTCTACATATTGCCTCCTCAAGGGAACAGGGGCCCCTTACTTCCTTGCAAGACAACCCTAGAGCCCTGATTATATGTCTAGCACCAAAATGAGTGCTGAGGTTATAAAAACTAAGTTAGACACAGTTCTTGTCCCTGTGTTAATCACATAGGACCATGCACCTAATAGATTGCTCTGAAAGAATCTGTTGAATTAAATTCACTGTGGGCTGGAAAGAGCTGGATGAGGATTCTGGGAGGAAGTGATCCCTGAGTGGGATGCTGACACGGCAGGATGTAGACAGAACGAGGGAAAAAGGTATGTTGGGGGAGGAGAAGACGCACACAGTGATAGAGACAAGACTTGCAAACAAGAAAAAACAAGCACTGCCATAGACAAATGTATAATAACCTAAGTAAACGATATCAACAAATGGGGACGATGAACTTGCCAAGGTTGTGGACTTTTCTTTCTTCCCACAGCCCCGGAGGCCTGGGACAGAGTAAATGCTCCCTATTGTTTGGATTCTAGTAAATGTTGATTTCTTAAGCTTAGACTTCTCATATAGGAATTTCTGGAAAGTCAAAGATGCCCACATCAATCTTCTGAAACCAAGAAACACTTTTGAGCATCAAGTAATCCATCTCCCATGGCCAGGTCACAGAACAACCAGAGGGATGAACTGATAAAAGTACTCAAGCCTTCCCATGAATGGCCCCATAAAGCACGGACACTGAACTCAATGCAACAGCTGGGAGAGAAAAGTGAGCATTTCATTTTTGAATTGGCAATTAGCCACGCTTAGGAGGTATTTGCTTAGAGGAAGACTCTCTTACAAAGTGGTCCTGTGATCACAGACCACTGGCAGTGACCAGCCCTCCTGCGGGCACCTAACCAACCGTTGTGAGTTTCAAACAACTAAGCCTCAGAATAGTAGGTGGTAGCAACAGCTCTCTCGGGTCTCCACTCTGTTCCTAGTTCTCTCATCCTTTCAGCCAGCTTCCACTGTGACGGATGCAGGTCCAAATTCCTGAGCCAGGCATTCAGGATGGTCCAGGGTTTGACCTTGCATCACCCTTTTGGGCACAACCTCCTGGTATGTGCCAGTCACCGGCCTTCCCTCTGTTTTCCAGACCCTCCTGCTTCTTCCACGCCTCCTCACCTTGGCTGCTCGGCCTGGACACCACTTTGCACAAATCACCCCTTAACAGAATAAGCCCTGGTTAAAGGCCATCTCTTGTGTGAAGCTTTCCATGTCTCTCTTGATGATCAGAATGAACTGCTCCTTCTGCTAGGCAGTTATTTTATTTCTCTGTGCTTCACTTCCTTCAAGTAAAGAAAATGGGAAGAATGATCTGTATTCTGTCACTTCAGAGCTCTTGAAAGGTTCAAATGAGGTTCTCTATGTGGTTCTAACCTCTAAAATCTTAAAGAGCTGAAGGATGAATAAAAATGTGCACAGAACTTCATGCTCTCATTGTTTACTATGTTCAATGCAGCCTCATTTTTAGTTGGCTCATAGGACATGTTTGTTGCATACTAATAGTTAGCATAGAAGAGCCTCAAAATTATTTTTGTACTCTATTTCACATTCATGCAACCACTTTTAATGGTCTAAATCAACCCAATATTCTGAAAATACATCTTAACCGATTATATTAAATTTGATCTTGCAACGTTTCCAAATGGAGCATCGACACTGATGTCAGTTCTGTGGCAGCGAGCCGAAGTGAATCAAAATAGCATTCATACTTGCTGTGTGTGTGCAGTGAAACTGTGTGCATTTTTAGACGTTTTTCAGACATTTCCCAAATTACAGACATCTGTTGTTTATATTTCAAGTTTCCCCAAAGAGAGAGTAAAATAGCATCCTTCCAGACTGGGTAGCAAAGACAACTCACTAAATGACTACTTTCTTAACAAGATTTCATAAAGGCATCTGATAAGGTCTGTAATGACATTTTTATGCATACAGTGGAGAAATAAGTTAGAAAATATAACTGGGTGAGTGACTATGCTTAGAAGATCAGTTTCAACCTAATAGAAGCCCTCTGGTGGCAACTCTAGAATTCTGTCTTATCTCTGCTGAATTCAATCTTTTTTTTTTTAATCCGAAATTTTCAAGATGTCATAGAGAGGTGGTTGATCACAATAACAAAAATGAAGCAAAACGAAAGTTAGTCAAGCCACTGAAAGCGTCAAAATCTATCCAATAAGAAGACATTGAACTGAACAAGACATTATAAAAACAGGTCAAATCTAACAGGATAAAATATTCTGAAAAAGATAAATGTAAATTTCTATGTGTAGGTTCAAACAATCAAGTATCATGAATAAGGATATGTATACCACTGCCCTCTACAGTATTACTTGTAATAGCAAGAAGACAACATAAATATTCATCAACAAGGGAATAGCTAAATATATTAACCAAATATAGTATACTGTGCAGCTCTAAGAAGAAAAAAACTATAGGAATCCTAAATATAATGATATGGAAGAATGTCTGGATAAATCTGGGTGTGAAAAAAACAGGTTGAGGGTATTATACACCGATTGTTGGTTCATATTTCTTTTTTTATAGTTGAGTATTTCCTTGCATATTCATACACATACACCATACTTTCTTTACCCATTCTTCTATCAATGGACACCGAGGCTGTTATTGGAAATTATGCTGAGTGAACATGGGGGTGCAGATTTCTCTTCAGAAAAGTGATTTCTTTACCTTTGGATAAATACCCAGGAGCTAGGATTGTTAAGTCATATGTTACTTAAATTTTTAATTTTTTGAGGATCTTCCATACTGTTTTCCATAGGGGCTGCACCAGTTCACATTTCCACCAACAGTACACAAGGGATCCTTTCTCTTCAACCTTGCCCACGCTTGTTACCTCTTGTCTTTTTGATGACAGTCATTCGAACAGGTGTGAAGTGATATCCCATTGTGGTTTTGACTTGCATTTCCCTGATGATTAGTGACGTTGAGCATCTTTTCATGTACCTGTTGGCCAAGTGTATGTCTTTGGAAAAATGTCCATTCAGGTCCTCTGCCTATCTATTAATTGGGGTATTAGTCTTCTTGCTTTTGAGTTGTATGAATTCCTTATATATTTTGGAGATTAACCCCTTCTCTGATACATGGTTTGCAAATATTCTCCACCATTTTGTAGACTGCCTCTTCATTCTGTTGATTGTTTCTCTTGCCTTGCACAAACTTTTTAGTCTGATGCATTCCCATGCATTTGCTCTTGTTGCTTGTACTTTTGGTATCATTTTCAAAAATTGTTGCCAAGACAAGGTAAGGAGGTTTTCCCTTATGTTTTCTCCTAGGAGTTTTATGGTTTCAGGTCTTATTTTTTCCCCCAGTTTTATGGTTTCAGGTCTTATATTTAAGTCATTAATCTATTTTGAGATAAGTTTTGTGGGTTATGATTGAGTCTAGTTTCTTTTCTCTTTTTTTCCTGCATGTGGCTATCCATTTTTCCCAACACCATTTATCTTTTCTCAATTAAGTATTCTTGACTTTCTTGTCAAACATTAGTTGGTACATATGTTATATATGTTTATTTTCATATATAAGAATTTGCTTGTATTTGTGTCTCTGTCTATACAAGAGCAACTAACACTTGAGATCTTACTATATTCCAGACACAATTCTGTATGTCCTTTATATATATTGTCTTGTTCAATCCTTATAATGGAACAGGTACATAGTCATATTTAGGTACTAAAGTTAAGTGGTGGATCAACAATGTAAAAAGGCAATCACATTTCACACTACCAGCAGAACTCCTGAGGTGGGGAAAGATTCTCAAACATTTATATATAGCTTTAATGTTTTCAGAAAAGAAGTAGTACTTCTTTAGTTCACAAAAAGGAATGTGGCTGAGGCAGTAAGTATGAGAGAGGTTGTGTAGTGTAAGTTAATGGTGCAACGAAATAATAAAAAGAAACAGGACATGCATCTCTGCTACTTCCTGGGGAAGTTACCTTGAGTAACTTACTTAACATCTGGTCTTAGTTTCTTATCAGTCTGCTATTGATAATCAAGCCTACTTGCAAAGTTCCATGGGTTAAATAACAGGACCATGCCAAGCCCACATTTCCTGGCATGCAGTTGATCTCCCTCAGTAAACACTGCTTCTCACATAACACAGAAACTACTCTAAACAATGCAGGTGGACCACAACTGTCCT
Organism: Cervus elaphus; assembly: GCF_910594005.1. NCBI lineage: Eukaryota > Metazoa > Chordata > Mammalia > Artiodactyla > Cervidae > Cervus > Cervus elaphus. The sequence continues at coordinate 33,278,778 of NC_057826.1, forward strand.
GAAGAACATTCAAATACAAAGACATCGAAGGGCTAAAACACAGAAGGTGATGGGAAGCAGACAGGAGAAGAATTCCAAGGACTGGAGCAACCAGCCCTAGAAGTGATGTCTTAGTGGAAGAGTAGTAGTCGACTTTAAATAATTAATGGGCTACACACTTAAAAGAAAAATTTGATTTTTTCTACTTGACTTTGATGGACAGAACCAAAACCAATATATAAAAGTTCAGAAAGTTCAGTAAGTACTGATAATAACAAGGGAAATTATCTTGCTATTGTCATTTCCACAAATGAAGAAATAGTCCCGAAGAAAGAAAACTTGCCTGTATAGGTCAAATAATACAGATTGAACACCAGACCAGAATAATAACACTTCAAGTTCCAAAGCAGTACATTTCAAATTTTGCCAGCTATGAGTTCATTCAGTGAATACACAGTACACCTGCAGATGAATTATATTCCAAAAATTTTATTTGTTCATTATAATTTTTGATTATCAGTAAAACAGTGTTTTAAAATTAACAGTAAGTATTGCATATAAGCACATTCTTTTTTTTTTTTTTTTTGTGTAATAAAGTTTTATTAAAGTATAAAAGAGATAGAGAAAGCTTCTGACATAGACATCAGAAGGGGGCAGAAAGAGTGCCCCCTCACTAGTGTTAGCAAAGGACTTGTATACTTTTAATTAGTTATTACACTGAATCACAAGAATGTCTGCAGGTTGTAAAGACCTCACTGGACACACTCTCATAATTTACATTTTAAGACAACAGGATTAGCCAGATAGTTTTTTTCCAGAGACTGCCTTCAAGCAGGATAATTTGTTACATAATCCTAAGGAATGTGGGGGGGGGGGGGTGGGGAACACGTTTGTTTTTTCTTCCTCCTTGAGAATTCCAGACCTCTCTCCTTGACCCCTGGACTTATCAACCTTCCTAGAAATTGACTCTCTCAGTGTGATTGAACAGGGGCCTGTGAAAAGACCCTGGGGTTCAGCAAGACTGCTGATCTCAAGGAAGGGGGTCATCTAGTGCAGGTGCTCACAGGACTGGCTGGTGTGAGTTCAAGGACCTGCAGGCTGCCTGCTCCCCAGACAGACGCTGAGGCAGCAACAGCATGGAGCAGTTCAGGGAAGCTCTCAACAGGACTCTGTATACTGTTTCTTATTAGAACCACCACAGGGTCCAAGTAGTTACAACATGGGAGAGGAGATACAACATAGAAATGAGGGAATATATCTGAAGTTATGAGAAATTTAAAGCCAGTGAGTAAACTAATTTCCACATATGCCATCTCTCTGTGCTGCCAAATAGTTCATCGTCATCTCTTCACTAGCACCTTAAATAAGGTGGGCGAGATTGCTGTTGGTGGTGGGTTAACAATTCATTCATTACAATCAACTGAAACACTAAAAGCCATTCACTTTTATTAATAACCATGTATTAATTTCACACAGAGTGGAAATAAAACCTTTTATAGTCCATGGTATGATCCACGATTAAATACGGATCAAAAGTACAGACAAAGATATTCATTTTTGGATATAATGATGTGAGATTTGTGATTTTTACAGCTTACCCAACAAGGCCTAGGAAGCACTTAGCAAGCATGATATACACTAATTCCATGCCTTTTCCAGGAAGGGCTTCTAATACATTTCTAGGTTATCACAGAAGCTGTCTTTATTTCAACATGGTCAAGTAACAATCATGACTTGTAAGCACATTCTTATATCAGGATTCAATGGTGTATTTAACCTGAGAAATAGTCTTGATCTAATTCTAAGCTGATTAATATATCTTAGTTTAAATAAATTAGCAAAGTCATAACTTGTGCTGTATCAACAGCTATACAATGCAATGTATTGTTCTAATAGGCAGTACAGACATTTGTATTAAGGATGAACACAGGTACTATGGAGAAACTTTGCATTGAAAGTTTCTCTAGGCATCTGCTAGAACCTAAGTCATCCTTAAGAGCTGGAAGATGAAATGCTTCCACCAGGGAGGAAGTGATGATTAGATTCTTCACTCAGTTTTTGAATGCACTTGCCACAGATTTTTACACATGCCCAAGAATTCCTTAACATTACTATGAACAAAGCTAGTGGAGGTGATGAAATTTCAGCTGAGCTATTTAAAATCTTGAAAGATGATGCTGTTAAAGTGCTGCAACTCAATATGCCAGCAAATTTGGAAAATTCAGCAGTGGACACAGGATTGGAAAAGGTCACTTTCATTCTAATCCCAAAGAAGGACAATGCCAAAGAATGCTGAGACTGCCATATAATTGCACTCATTTCACATGCAGGCAAGGTAATGCTCAAATTACTTCAAGCTAGGCTTTAGTAGTATGTGAACCAAGAACTTTCAGGTGTACAAGCTGGGTTTTGAAGAGGCAGAGGAACCAGAGACCAAATTGCGAGTATTAGTTGACATATCTCTATCCCAACATAGAGAAAACAAGGGAGCTCCAGAAAAACACCTACTTCTGTTTCACTGACTACCCGAAAGCCTTTGACTGTGTAAATCACAACTGTGGAAAATTCTTAAAGAGCTGGAAATACCAGAAACCCCTTACATGTCTCCTGAGAAACCTGTATGCGGGTCAAGAAGCAACAGTAAGAACTGGACATGGAACAACAGACTGGTTCAAAATTGGAAAAGAAGTATGTCAAGGCTGTATACTGTCATCCTACTTATTTAACTTATATGCAGAGTACATCATGCAAAATGCTGGGATGGATGAATCACAAGCTGGAATTAAGATTGCCGGGAGAAGTATCAACAATCTCAGATATGCAGATGACACCACCGTAATGGCAGAAAGTGAAGAGGAACTAAAGAGCCTGTTCATGAGCAGAGGAGAGTGAAAAAAGCTGGCTTAAAACTCAACATTCAAAAAATTAAATCATGGCATCCAGTCCTATCACTTCATAGCAAATAGAAGGGGAAAAAGTGGAAACAGTGACAGACTTTATTTTCTTGGGCTCCAAAATCACTGCAGATGGTGACTGCAGCTATGAAATTAAAAAATGCTTGCTCTTTGAAAGGAAAAGATCTATATAGTCAAAGCTATGGTTTTTCTAGTATTCATGTACAGATATGAGAGTGGGACCATAAAGTAGGCTGACCACTGAAGAATTGATGCTTTCAAATTGAGAGTCTCTTGGACCTATGGAGATCAAACCATTCAATCCTAAAGGAAATCACCCCTGAATATTAACTGGAAGGAGTGATGATGAAGCTCCAATACTTCGGCCACCAGATGCGAAGAGTCAACTCACTGGAAAAGACCTTGATGCTGGGAAAGACTGAGCTGGAAAGACTGAGTGGAGAAGCGGACAGCAGAGGATGAGAGGTTAGATAACATCACTGACTCAAAGGACATGAATTTGAGCAAATTCCGAGAGATAAGGGAGGACAGGGGAGACTGGAGGGCTGCAGTCCAAGACGGTTGCAAAGAGTCAGACACGACATAGTGACTGAACAACAAGATCTCCTTGCTTTTCTGATGCAAATCAGCATATGCTAGTAAAGAGTCAAATTCCTGCGGATCAAATTATCAAGGCCATCATCCAGTTTCTAAAATCTTCAGTATCTTATTTCTGTCATTGATCAGGAAGAGAGAGACTAAATTAGAAAAGAAAAAATACTTGTATGATAGGCCACCTCATCCAAATGAAGTCATAGAAATGGTGTTTGCTCACAACAGGATGATGAACAAATACTTTATTTCATATCTTATCTCATAAAAGATAAGCTAGCAACAGCTAGCAAAATTCAACATAAAAAAGCTGAGATACTGCTGAATGTTTCTTTGTAGAGCCCAGTGGGAAAGACACATTCAATGATGAAGCTTTCATCACTCCGTTGGTGGAAAGGGGAAATGAGGACCAGCGTCCACACAGCCACATCTTGCCAGCTGCTTACTCAGCTGGTGCTCTGCCATTAGGAATGTTAAGGGACCCCCTGACTGACATCAGAGCTCACAAAACAAGCATCTAAGAACCTCTCTGTCTGAAAAGTCCTGAACCCTTCTCCCTGATATGTGTTATCAGATATATGCTAAGGACTGACTTATACCCTGCATATCAGTGATTTCAACAAACTATAAAGAAAAATATTCACCCCCACACACGTGATGACTTTCCCATACCATTGACGTTATGTGACAGGCAACAGCAGCAATTGATACAGTGATTTTGCCAAAAGCTTGTCCCTCTTTCTCGAGTATGTTTGCCATCAGCTTCGAGGTTGATGTTGCAGACTTCTCGGCAAATCTGCCTTGGCTATGACGAATGGAATTCTGCACCATGCCTCTGAGGTGTTCTATTCTGGGCCCCTAGCGACAACATTCATCAATTTCACCCTGGAAAACATTATTTTATACTTGATCTGGGAAGACACAACTGGCTTACTAGGAAAGGCCACTGTACTTTGCCTGAAAATGACTCAGAAGTGTTGAGGGTTTCATGTCACTATTTGACAAAGTTTCATAACAGAGAAAGCACTGGAGACTGCAGACAAATAAATGACCTGCCAGGTAAAATTCAATTTTCAGCCAGTCATTGTGCTCCTTTCTGTTCACAATTTTTCTTTTTCTGTCACTTGAGTAAAACTATCAACCTGGCAGATTCACTGGTCTCTGGCCATCAAGACTCACATTCTATAATTACACTGGGTTTCTGGTCACTATTGATGTTTATGATGTTATTCTGAGCTGTGGTATTTCATTCCTATTTCTGTCACTCCTTTCATATTTTAATGAACCACTTCTAAATTACTGATCCATTTTTGTGAACTGAATAAAAAAGACAACACAAGTGTAATAGCAGAAAATTAAAAAGTTAATGAAATAAAAAATTGTTAATATAAAATAATGTACAACTGTATGCTATGTGCCATACAGTAGTTGGAAGATTTTTACCTATTTAATATTTTAACTGATTTACTCTTCACAATCACTTTAGGAAGGAGGCAGTATTATTATCCCCATTTTATAGATGGGGAATCTTAGGTGTGACTTCATTTGCCCAAGGTCACTAAGAACCAGGAGGCAGGACCACGCAGTCCAGTTCCAGAGCCTGTATTTTTCCCATACTATGTTCTTTCTCAAATAGCAGAAAAGAAACTCGCAGAGATCAGGGCTTGTGAGGATAAAATGAATGCACTGATGCAGTCCTTGTAACCCAAGAGTATTCCTCAGAAAAGGTATGTTAAACAAGCCTGCCCTAAGAAGCCTGCATAGCTCCTTGAGGAATCTCACTGTGATAAAGCCACCCCACCTACCCCAGAGACAAAATGCGGTCATAGAAGTCATCAGCAAAGGGTTGAAAGATTGCTTTCCATCCTGTCTTCAGTCACACCAGGGTGGAAATTACACAGACTTTCTTGGCAAGTTGGTTCACCGAGACATGACCTACTAAGTTACTCTCTCTCGGTTTTCAGTTACACGTTAGTTTTGACTTCCTGTTTTGCAAGTCGAGCCTTTAACTTTCTCAGCCAGATTTCCCTCATTCATCTTGCTAATATAATTTTTTATTAAATATTCACTGTTGTCATAGTTACAACTATCTACCTAATATTCACAGCTGGGTCTATAGTATATGAATATAAATATTTATAGACTTCATATATATATATATGTATATACACACATACAATGAGTACATTTCTTTTCTTCCATATTTCTATCATTGAGCAGTTGCTCAACAAATCTAAGTGGAACAAAGGAACAAGGTTTGTCTGTGCCTGCTGGGCCCATTTAATCTGGAGGCAGATGCATTTTCCTGAATCATTTCTTTGTAGTTTTCTCCCCACTACTTTTTTCTGGAACTCACATTAGTTAGGGGTTGGACTCAAGAGTTGACTGATTCCCAAATGTTTTTTTCTTTTCCTCTCCACTGTTCTACCTTCACTTTGATCTTCCTATCAATGAAAGCTCCTTTGGCCTCTGGTTACCAAATACTTAGTTATTAATTTTTTCCTTCTTATAGGCCCAGCTCTGAGTAATCAAGAGTCTCATCTGTTTTGCTGAAGGGGACAGAATTCTGAAACTTGGCAGCTGGTAGGTCTTTTTCTCTAGATCTGGTGGGTTTCTTCAGAGAAGAATCCTCAGATCTCCTGGCTGATGTTACTGGTCTCACTTCCACTGTTTCAGGAGCCAAGAGAAGGAAGACAATGGAAGACCTTACTATTCAGCATGTGGGCATTCACTTGATCCCCAGGTTTCAATAAGGTACCATTTTCCTGCTCTTAGCAAACACTTCCAAAAAAGACCAGGGGCCTTTCCTCAAGCCAGATACATTCCTCCCCATAATGATTAGGGGCCATGGTCACTACCCAAGTGGACCCTGACGACGGGCCGTGGTCACCATCACATCCTGACATACTTCTGTGACTTTTAGCGTCAGGGAGCAAAGGATGTACTCAGTCCCTCTTCTCCCAAGCGGCCTCTAGACTCTCTACAAGTAATCTTCCTCCAGCAACCCTGAAACTCCAAATACCAGTATTTCCTCCCTAAAGAAAGGTTGACTACTCAGCTGCACCAGACACTCTGAGATGCCCCTGACTGTGCACATACCACAGCCCAAATCCTATGCCGAGAAATGGAAGACTTCTTACCACCTGTCCTTGTGCCGTGCTCTGTCCTGTAATAAAGAGATTTTTCCTGCTGGTGCAGAATAGGCACATGTTTTACATTACTTTAAAAAAATTTTTTTAAACTATAAATACATGGATTTAAGAAAAATAACTACAGGGACTTCAGTAGTCGTCTTGCAGTCCAGTGGTTAGGACTCCACACTTTCACTGTCAGGGGCTCAGGTTTGATCCCTGTTTGGGGAACTAAGATCCCACAAGCTGCATGGCATGACCAAAAAATAAAGAGAGCTTAAAATAGAGAAAAGAACTACAAAACCATCTAGCAGGTAGGATATGTTATAATCTAGGACAGATGCATAGTATAAATGATGCTACTACACATGTTCAGATAGATCATCCATAGGAAGCCCAAAGAGGGCACAATTCCCAACCACAAAGGTCAATAATGAAAATTTGCCTGGCATGCCACAATCTGTAGCTTTTCCCTTTCCCCTTGACTGCCTTCTTAAGTTGGCATTCAAACACATGCTTAGGACTTGCCTGTTTTGAAAACTTCATCTTGACCCTCATCTCCATCTGCTTATCACTCGATACTAACATCTTGAAGGCCAACCATGAAGAGTAATCTTCTTGCATTCTAAGACTTCATTAACCCCTCACTCATCAGTTCTCTAAAATGTGGCATCCACCCCCATAATGCCAATGAAACTCTTCTTGCCAATACCAATAACAACCTTGTCCACACTTTCAGCGCCATCCTTGTCTCCAAACTCCCCCTTACCCTAACATATCTGGACAATTACTGAGCTGGTCAATTTTATCTCCTTTACATCTCTGCGACCCATCCACTTCTCTCCATTATTTCACCACCAGATTACTCTAACAGACCTCCCCAATTCGAGTCTTGCCCTCTGCACAGCACTTAGAATGACATTCCTAAAATCTGATCACGTCACATCCCTGCTTAAACTACTTTTGTGGCATCTCACTGCCCTTGAAATAATTTTCCAAATCATTATCATAGCTTATATAAAGCCTTCACAATCTGGCCCAAAGGCAAGGATGAGAAACTGGTCATTCAGAGGGGTCAGGAGACTTGCTGCCACTGCCAGTTCCCCAGCCCTGGGACTAGAGTCTGAATCTAGGTCTTCATCTCTAAACCCCACGTCGTTCTGCTCCTGGTGGACTAGTTCTTGCATTGTCTATTCCACATGATCCATCCTCCTTGTCATTTCTATTAAGAAATGGGACCAAGAGTTGATGACAGATAAAGAAATGTGGAATTGGGGACTTGCTCAATGTCACCCATTTCCTCAGGGGCCCAGCGTGACTCACCCTGAGCTCTGGGCTCCATCTGCTCTTCTACCGGGCTTCCCAAATCACAGGTGCTAACCAGAGTAGTTTCCCTCCACAGGTACATACAGAGTTGGGGGGGGCGCGGTGCAGTGGGGGCGCAGTGGCAGCATCTACACAGCACTGAACTCAGAAGACCTGGGCTCCAGTCTACAAACTATGTAGAACTATTCAAGTCTTTCACTTGGCTGAATCTCGGTTTCTTCATTTGTTAAAAGGAGGTGCAATACAGTCACATGTGCACGTGTGTGTATGTATGTACACACAGGGTAAATGTAATGCTTATTCTGCCTCTCAGAGCTCTTGTGGAAATCAAGTGAGAAGAGAAACAGGAAAGGACTCTACAAATATGCTATTACTATAAAAAGGCAGGTTTAAAAGTAAAAGTCTAGAGCATGCTTAACCAAAGAGGGCATTACTACATTCCTGTTTGCTCTTTAAAAAGTCAGTTCTCACCTGTCAAGTAGGAGTGAGACGTAAGTCAGGCTTTCTCCTGTAAGGTGATCAAGAGTTCTAAAATGGCAGATATTCTAAGATACTCTCTTCTTGAAGACTGTTTCCCTATTCTCAATTCCAAAGAAAGAACATATGGATATTGCTTCTTTCTAGATTATCTAAAACTGATTAAGGCAACTGTTTTGCAATTCTGAAACTATACAGACCAAGGTGAGCAGTAACTATCACTTGTGGTTTAATAATGTCTCCAAGTTTTCATTATTTTAGCCCTTTTATTAAGAGGATTTTCTACTTTAAGATAAAATCCCCAGGTCACTAACAAATGACAGCATAAAAAGTGCTCTTCAAAAAATAGGTGATAGGATTTAGAGTTAATTCATGCTTCCAATCAAAATCAACGAAAAAACACTTTTCACCATTAACAATGAAGCACGCTTAATTTATTGCTTGAGTTGCTTTAATCACTTGGAAGGAAGCTTTCAGCTACCTTCCTAAATAGTTACTTTTCTAATCTCTCATCTCTAGGCAAGGATTTTCTCTTCCTAGTTCACTGAACAAATCCTTTCATAGCCAAGTTATTTCCTTAAAATAACTTTAACCCACAAATCCTCCTGGTTAACATCTTTGTCAAACATGTTCACAGGCACTGAAAGTGCCACTGGTTGGCTTGCAGACACATGCTTTATGTTCCTGTATAATTAGTTTCATGAATCATCTTAATAACTGATTAATTAGACACCAAATTGATTGTCTGAAATTTAGAACGTATCTTGTCAGACATTTAACCACGGTCAATCTACACAAAACTAACAAGCCTCACAGTCAAAAGTCAGGAAATCACAACAGGAAAAAGACGGATCAAGGTTTTATTTTGAGAAGAGCAAAATAACTGTAGAGATGGATTAAAAACTGGAACATCTTTAATGGCTACCACCCCTGCTGGAACAGTGTTCTAAAAATATCTACAACGAGAACCTGAATTATAACTAATAGATTTTTTGTTATATTATGTACTAGAAGGCCAAAATCAGCAGGAAATCTAACTAATTAATGCAGTCACTATAAAACAGTAATTGACATCAAACATTGGAGAAAATGAAATTTTAAGAACTTTAATCTCTTCCTTTAAATTAAAGATAGCAAATGAAACTCCTCTGTAAAATATCTTTTAAGAGTCACTGTAACTGCAAGAGGCATATTATTAATTCAATAGATTTAGTTATTAATTATAAGTGAATAACTTCTACAGACATATCAAGTCAATGTGCTAGAGTTTTAAACCAACAACTGAGGAATTTTTGCTTCTTAGATTATTTTCCATTCAAGGAAATTATTCTTTAAATAAAATAGTATCAGGGTTTATTTAATATGCCCATTCCAAAAGGAATTACCTTTTTAAAGTGCACGTTATCCAGTCTTTCAGGATAAGTAAGATCCGGCTGAAAACAGTTTGCATGAAAAAGATCAGGGTGAGGAGTAGGAGGAGGAGAGAGAGGGGAGGGAAGAACTGATCATTAGCTCAGTGAATCGGAATGAACCTGTTGATAGAGCTACTACAGAAAGCCACAGAGAGTGGCGAGGGGGTCCACTCACTCTGACACGATCAGGCCATCCTGAGAATATCTGATACAGTTCTGAATACGCAATGCCTGAGGAGCTGACAAACTAGATACCAAGTAGAGATATCAACAATCCCGATGTTTGGGGATGGCGATCTCAGATCATGCCACATGAAAAAGGGAGATTTACTTTGTCTTGCTTCAAGGAGCAGATTAAGCAACGGGAGAATTAAAGAGAGCTAGAATTTAGTTTCGTGGAAGAAAAAAGGATCTAAACATCAGACTTGTCTGAACAGAATGGGATTCTAAAAAAGTGGTGAGCAATGAATTTTAAAGTGGGGTCTGGATGCCTGTCTGACACGATTCTATAAAACGGATTTCAGGTCTTGCAGTGGCAAATACACTGGTGAAATTGAGAAATGTTCACAGCAGTATTAAGAAATACTGAGAACTTTATTATTTCCAGCGGTTTGTCCAAGTCATTGCTCTGAGTGATTCTCACACTGAAACCTAAAAGTACTGGGGAAAGCATTAAAAAAAATAGATAGCTAGATATGGCCTGATTGGTTAGTAAGGCATAGTGGAAGCCAAAGATTAAGTGAAAGCAGGAGACTCAAGACTCGCGGGTTCAATCTCTGAGTCAGAAAGATCTCCTGGAATAGGAAATGACACTCCACTCCAGTATTCTTGCCTGCAAAGATTTGGACACAACTAAGCAACTGAGCACACACACAAACACAAGGAAAAGACTAGAATGGTTTCTGTCTTGGGAGCAATTGCAGGTCTGGGTGGACTTCCGCTTTGGTTTTCACAGTCTCACAGTGGTGCTAGAGGAAGGGAAAAACAAAACAAAAACCTCCCAAAAGGAACATCTTTGGGGACACACCAGAGGACCACACCCTCAGTGTTTGATAGAAGTAAACTGATACTTCAGGACTACAAAGACAGTTGCCTGCCTCAAACTTAGTGCTAAGTGACGAGAGGAGATTGCTGAACCTCCAAGAATTCAGAACCACAAATCAGGCTTTATACAAGTGTGTGTGGCAGAAATAACTTGAGCTCCAAAACACCTCAAGTTGAGAGCTGAGTTTTCAGGGATTCTGAGGGTTGGAGAGGACTCCATTCATCTGGGAGAAGCAAAGGCAATTCCTCTCTCGGGAAATCCACCCTCAACTCTGATGGCAGAAAATTCCCACAGATACAATCCAAGGATTATGAACTCACAGTGAAAACTCAAAAAAGAAAAAAAAAAAAAAAAACACTCCAACAACACACAAACATAAGACACCATGAGTTAAGAGTCAGCAAAAACAACAGAGAATCAGAATTACAAAAGCTTTAGCTACTGCATTTGTTAAAAACAGAATTGAGGCAGAAGACGTGTATAAACATGTACCATACACATGATACTCTAAGCTGGCTAGGATTCTGCATAGGCTGAGTCTCATTCATTCTTCAAAAGCATCTTACTATTAGAACTGCTGTAAAAGTTAATACTTACAGCATAATCAAAACCTAAGCATCAAAGTCTCTTCCTGGTAATCATTAGACTAGCTTATTTCTGTAAAAAGAATTGTAGCTAGAACAAAGCTGTTTAAGTTCTTGTCTATGCATGCCTGTATACACATGTTTTACCTTTTTTAAATGGACCAGTTTTAAAGTCTTTATTGAATTTGTTACAATATTGTTTCTGTTTTATGGTTTGGTTTTTTCAGCCACAAGGCATGTAGCCTCTTAGCTCCCTGACCAAGGATTGAACCCACACCCCCTGCATTGGAAGACAAGGTCTTGGTCACTGGACCACCAGTGAAGTCCTGAACATGTATTTTAAATCAACAAGTATGCTTATTTTGAAACATCCTAGCATAGGTAGAAGTGGTCAAACTTACAAACTGATTCTACCAAACTCACAAAAAAATTGTTTAAGAAAAAATTACAACAAATACAAAACATAGAGTGATACCTGAATTCTCCAGCAGCTGTTGCCACTTGGAAATTCTCATCTTCACGCTAAACTCATTTGCCACTTTCACTGTCAAAGGCAATCAAGGAAAAAGTGGGAAATGGTCTTACTGGTATGGGTTCCAAGTCAGAGTATTCAGCTAAGGGAGTGTGGAACTAAAACAAAACCAAACATTGGGAAATTTCACTACAAAACAGAGAGGTTAACCCAAGTTTAAAGTGGACTCTCCATTACCCAATGCTCTTTCCTTCGCTCTCGACTTTAATGCTAATGTGCATCTATAGAACGTGTGTCAGGCAAAGTCATCCAAGGACAGCAGCATTCTCGTTCCACTGGTTTCAATGACCCCATAAAAAGATACCTGGTGCTGCTAGAAGTTCAGGATCCTGGCGGTGCCTCATAGGGTTCCTTCTCTGGGAAGGTTTGCTACAGTCCAAACACTACTAACCCTCAAAAGTGGATGGTGATGAGTCAGAGGGATGAATAGAAGTAGGTTTATTAGACTGATACAATACACCCGGGAACAGATGTTAAACTGGAGCTTTGAACCTGTCAAATGTTCAGTCAAGTTAAAACAAGGTTATGCAGCTAGAAGCTCCTAATGCAACCTTTTCCAATATCCCACCAAATATCGAGGAAAATGCAGACAAAGAGGCATGAGGGAGTGGAGTCCCACTAGCACCAAAACAAATGCAAAAGCAAATTCCAAAAGTTAAACTACTTCCAGAATTTGATTCCTGTAGTCATAAAACGAATCCAAGTGAATTAAAAGCAGCACGCACACACACGGAGACCTAACTCCAGCATCCAGAAACAGGTGCCTTTGCACCTGAAGATATGCATAACTGCCTCTCCCTTCAGCGTCTCCTCTGTGGTTTAAAAGCAGGATGACATGAGCCAACTAGAAAACTGTGCAGATAGCTCTCTCCTGCAGGGGAGATGCTCACGCATTAGAAATGAAAACATTCATCCTCCAACCTTTCATACAACTGCAAGACTGAGATCTGCCATGACTCCCCATGAACAGGTCCTGCTTACCCCACTGCACCCTGAGTGATGAGGCTCAGGTTGCATGATTCTGACATGGCCAGGCCCTGTACACGAGTGACCACGGCAGGGCCAGCAGTCTGAGTCTGGGGCAGCCAGTTCACAGGCTGCCCAGTGCCTCTAGGCCTGGCTCTGAAAAGGCATTGAAGTGACACATAGACATGCCACCCCAAAGTTATCCTCAGCAAAGAGAGAAGATGAGAGCTGGCCAGGTGAACCAGGGTTTCAGAAGTCCACAGGGACCACCTCCAGGCTGAAGGTACAAGAGTGGAGAACCTACATAGCAGAGAGATGAAGAGAGAAAGGAGACCAGCGTAGATTCACTAAGACAATAAGCAAGAACAAGAGGGGCCCAGCTGCCCTAAACTCCCCCAAGAACTCTCAGCGGTGCCTTTATAGCTCCTTGTCCCCAGGCAACCCCACCTGACCTAGCTCTGGGATGTTTCTCGAGAGCTCAGTCACTTCAGTCGTGTCCGACTCTTTGCGACCCCATGGACTGTAGCCCGCCAGGCTCCTCTGTCCATGGGATTCTCCAGGCAAGAACACTGTAGTGGGTTGCCCTGCCCTTCCTTCTCCAGAGGATCTTCCTGACCCGGGGATCAAACCCACATCTCCTGTGTCTCCTGCATTGCAGGGAGGTTCTTTACTCACTGAGCCACCTGGGAAGCCCTAGGATGTTTCTTCTGGCATCAAAAAAGCCCCAATGGCAACACAGCAACCATCCCTGGAATCCTGACCTGTTTTTGGCCACCACAAAGGCCAAGATCATCACCAACTGATGTACTGAGGCTATACAGAGGATTCTGTACAAGAAAGGAGAGAGAAAGGTCAGAACAAACATTTAAGGACTCTCTAGCATTTCATTCAATGAACTCAGGAAACGATTCACGGCTGAAACAAAAGCAAATCTCCACGTTATCTCACAGCTCATATAGGATGGTATATTTTGGGAAAAGTCCCCTTAGAACAGGAGATGACGATGTAACAAATCCTGAAGCAGTAAGGTCCTATCAAAGTTACCACAGGACTGCCGAGGAGAGCAGACCACGTACACTGAGCGATCACAATAAGATTTCTGTCTCCCTCTAAGAAAAACGTGCGTTTTTAAAGAGTTTAGTGAAAAGTATCCGAATATGGAGAGAGATGTTCTGACACTGTATTTGTCATGGTTAATATTTTTTCTTAAGGTTGTGGTCTTATTAACTACTTCTGGAGCAGTTAACAACTCGTTTGCTACAGCGTCAACTTTCTGTCAAGAGGTGATATGAAAGGAATAACTCCTGAGTTCCTCTGACATGTCTTCATAATGTTTTGAGCCCTTCCTTACTTTTTCACACAACATAATGTTGGGGCTCACCTTGTACCTTCCCGCCTCAGGCCCTGGACTTGGATCATTTCCCCTAAGGAGTCCTGGTTCCTTTCAGAGAAGAATGGTATTTAGCAACTAAGATCTATATCCTAGGTGTGCTCATTACCACTGGAGTGCCGCTTCCCTCGGGCTGTCAGTGAACACACCTCGGGACTGCACTCAGAAAAGAGACATTTCCTCTGTGTTTCTGTATGTCCAAGTTTATAGAAATCCATGAATTCATACTGATACCTCCAATTTCAACCTGGCACCACAGCATTTATTCTAGTTTTCTCCCTTCCCATAATTCTAATTCCCTTCTGAGAAGTAGGACATCTGGCTTCCATTTTCCTTGATGTACTTAACATATATGGTCCAACTTCTTAACGTGTATTTCATCTCACTGCTGACATTGATCCCGGTGGGGAACACTCCTCATTCTATGTGGGCATCAAACAGGTTAATACTGCCATACGCCATACCACCCAGGTCCCAACTCACCCCTCAGGATCTAACACCCCACACCAGGCTGCCCTCCTTACCCCAAACTAGGTCGCAGCCGTGCCCCCCTCCCCCCATGTGGCTGCCTTCCTCAGGTTCTGACAGCAGTGCTGGGCTGTCCCCCTAAGATGACACCCTCCTCACCCCAGCTCTATCACCATGGTCCATACCCACTTCTTTCCCACACAAACAGCTACCTCGCCTGGTCCCACCTAGTGGCTTCTGGGCTGAACTGCTGAGGAAGTAGAAGGAGAAGAATTTGGTAATAATTTTAATATAGAAGAAGAAAGGTAAAAGAAAAATGCCAGATTGGTACATCTCTGAAATCTCTGCAAGACAAATTAAAAAAAAATATATATAACTAATGACAAGTGGTACATTTTCATCTTATATAACAGTCACAGTCCTGAAAATTTCCACAGACATTTAAGTTTTTGTACAGAAAATTCATTTTAGAGTCCTGGGGGCCTTCTACTTAAAATAACACTGTGGCAAGTTATTTCATAATAACTAATAGCAAAAAGTCATTTTGTAACGTGAATAATCCCTCCTAAAGTGTCTGTTCTGCAAAAGCTGATTTTCACGAAACATGGTCATTTAACTGCTGGTTAAAGTAAGATATAAAGTTCACTAAATACTAGTCAATGTACCCTAGTATTTTACAACTTATGCCTAAGCAAACAAAACAGAACACCATTCCATTCTAACGTAGAAGCCCCAAAGCGTGATTTTTTTCTCCAATAAAATGAATGAAAAGGTCCATTCAGGAAGTTTTAATAGTTCACAGACAACTGTCACCTTAACCCAAGTGTCAATACATCTATGTCTGGAAGGGGGAGTAAGCCAGGAATTCAAATAATTTGGGTGCAAGCATATGAAATCAACAGAATTGTAGGGATATTTAATTCTCTGTATATTTATTTAGAAATTTGGACTGAAATCCATCCAGTGTTAGTCACTTCAGTTATGTGTGCCTCTTTGCGACCCCGTGGACTGTAGCCCGCCAGGCTCATCTGTCCATGAATTCTCCAGGCAAGAATACTGGAGTGGGTTGCCATTCCCATCTCCAGGGAATCTTCCTGACCCAGGGATCAAACTTGGTCTCCAGCACCGCAGGCAGATTCTTTACCATCTGAGCCACCAGGAAAGCCCCGAAATCCATCCAAGTGGCTTAGGAAAAAAAGCACAATGAGGAATTAACAGGGCACCTCTTTACCCCTGATAACTGGAATCCAAAGAGTCTTGTGGACAGAGGAGACCCATCACATAGATAGAGAGCAGCAATCCTGGACTGCATTTCCACATGACACATGGATCCTAAACACTGGAATGGGGATCAGTAGAGTAAGGAGTCCCCCCTCCTCACCCTGGAGAAGTGGGCAACCATGGAAGGGCTTGTGGGGAAGCAGTTTGGGGGGCTGCCCCAAGTCAGAAGGCTTCTCTGGCCAGGTTTCCCCCCATGCTCCTCTGCTAGCTTCTGCTCCTCTACGACAAGAAAAATAGAATGGAGAAGACCCACAGCCGACTAGGGCTCTCCTGCAGAGGGAATACTGCTGGCCGGGCCCACGGCCCCTGTCTTCCTTCACTGCAGCTCCCCTGCATGTCCGCAGAAGCATATCCCAGGACACGATGCCTTACACACAGGCCCCCGCCTGAAAGCACGCCAGTCCAGGTCAATGGGGGCACCCTCCCCCATCGCCCATGGAATTCCAGGAAGGGCTCAGCACACAGAGGCCTCCTGCGGGGGTTCTTTCTAATCTCCAGTTACTCCTCTAGCTCTTAAGAGCCTTGGGGTCACCGTCCCTTCTACTTCTTTTACCTTCCTTCCTCACTCAGTGCTCAGCTGGAATTCTCAGATACCCGGATTTCTGGAGAAGCCAGCCCCTCTGCCTTGCTTCAAAACTGTTCTAACACTGGCCTGATGCCCAACTTAGCCTGGCTCCCCAGAGCCCAGTTTCATATAGCTGCTCGGAACCCTTGGACGGGCCTTATCCTTTCCCCGTTTCCCAGGTCAGACTGTTCTCTTTGGTCGTCTTTACCAAGGATTGATCACACACGTGGGTACATATTCTTACCCACTTTCTGCGCTCAAAGCACCCTGCATTACGGTAGGCTCTGGGGACACATACATCGAAGACACACAGGTATCTGCACCCCCTGAGACCTCCAAATTATGCAGAGCACCAAAGGGGAGAAGCAATCAACAGGCAGGCAACACGGCTCCTCCGGGACAGGACTGTGTACAGAACCTGAGGGGACCCAGAAGAGCAGACAGAGGAAGAGACACGGAACCAGGTCTTTACATTTTGATCCAACTATAGCTTTACATGTTGATGTCTTCCGAGTCTCCCAAGTCCAGTGAAGAAAAGATTACCTTCTTAAAACAGAAGATGAGAAACCCTGCACAAAGGTAGCAAAACCTTCTCTGTTACACATAAAATGTACCACAAAGGTGTTGACTTGTGTTCACGGGTTCATAATGAAAACAAAATTCTGACAAACTAGAGTGAGTGGAACTCATCCGTCAGCTCACTTTCTAAAAGGAAAGATAGAAAACATATCATATTCCGTTGTAGGAATTCTGTCCTTTAATGAACTTTGAACAGATGACCCTTTTCTCAAGAGCCACAATTTTACCAGCTAAGTTTCAGAGTGAACTATTAAGGAGCTTTTAAAAAGCCACTAGAGGGCAAGATAGCAGTGGACTTGCCTGGTAAGGAAAGCCAAACTTAACAAATACTGCAGAGCTCGCCAGCCACAGTCACCCCTTGCTGGGATATAAGATTTGGGATAGATTAAGTACATGGGTGCCCGAGCAAAGACCGTGTATTTCCCTGAGTCTAACTCACAAGTCTCCATGTCTGACAGCAATATTAAATCACTTTACCAAAGCCAAGTACTATTCCTACAACCGAACATGGAGCCCTCTGCATGAAACCAGCCCATTCAAAGGATATCCAAACCATCCAGGTATTATTTCGGATACTTCTGAACCTGGCATGCGTTCTAAACCAGAACTTCCTCAGACTTCTTCTCTCCTTTTAAAAGCCATATTCATCCATATTTCCACATAAGACCAATTTTTACTGCCCCGTTACTTTTCAGACCACGAAGTCATTTTTTTTCCTCAGAAATGCACTGTAAAGTATGTTGATCTCAGCATCCTTATACATCTCCATTTGCCAAAACGGGGGTTGGGAGGAGGAAAACAGGTACTGTATGATACACACACAAATTAATCTTCTAGAACTTCAGCAAACAGCACTGATTTGTGTGAAATTTGAGTTTATTTCCAAATGTGAAAAATGAAAAAAGAAAAAACCCACTGTGATTTCTGGCACTCTTCTGCAATTTTAGAAAGTTACTACATGTGGTATTAAAATCTGCATCTGGCTCTCAATGAAGCTAAAAATAAATGATCAAATATTTTCTAGTATGAAAAGAAATAATCAAGATGTGTATCCTTTTACACATTAGCTCTTTTACAACTAGATTTTCCTTTCTCCACATCCAACCCATATTTGCTTCCGTATTTTGCTTTCCTATTATTAGGGCTGCATCCAACCCACAACTGTGGCCTTTCTCTGAACATCTGCAATCCACAGGGGGAAGAGAATAATATGCGGGGGTCTTGCAGGGATAGACCCGGTTGTTCTTCAAAGACCAAGGACAGTTCTCATGACCTCTGGGCTGAGGAAAATTCAGTAGCAGGGAATCAATTTAAGAGAACCCCACCTATGACCAAGGGGCAGAATGTCAAAGAGCCACCATATTTCATCCCAGCCCTCCAATGTCTCTTATTTCCATGCTCCCTTTCAGGGAGTTTAGGAATAAGCTCCACCCCCTAAAGAATAAGCTCTATTTCTTCAGAATAAGCTCAGCTCCCTCGGACTAAACTCTGTGTTTAAATGCTGCAGTTAAGAGAAATGACCAGGGAAGGAAGTTAAGCGAAAGAAAGAAAAACTGTTCTGGAGGCAGGGGGTGGTTAAGAGCAGCCTAACTTTTCTGGGGTTTGCAGAGCCCCCCTGGTGGGTTCTGCCCATAGCCTCTGGAGGTGAATGAGGTCATGGCATCAAGGGTCACTGCAGGGACAAAACTGCCTTACATGCCCTGGCAGAGGTGGGCGCCCCCATTCTTCCCTGCTCCCATTCTGAAAGTCCTTAGACCTGGAACCAGCAAACAATGTATCATTTTGCCCTAGATTCACTCCCTGCCCCTTCTCCATGGACATCTATGCAGCCTCTTTCCCGCATGCCACCGCCCCCCCCCCCCCCACCGTCCTCTCTCTACACACACACCCATCCCCCAGAGCTGCCCTGTAGAGGAAAGCCAAGCTGTGTCTCACACACAAGGGGTCGAAAGCCAGCCTGCACTTGGTTCTCTGGCCGCATACCCTGGTGAGGGACTGTGTCTGCCAGAGGAAAGGAGGCCTTTTCCTACTTTGCACCAAAGCACCACCCTGTAACCACACCTGGCAGCCCAGGGGCAGCATCTGCCCAGAGAACACCCCACTTTCTCCTCTACAGGACTAAGGCTAGCTCTGTTCCCTGCCCCTTTATGTCAGCATTATGAACTAAAAAGACTGGTCTTCCTGCAAAACAAAATCTTTTTGCATTCTCTTTGATAAAAATATTTTTCATTTAAGGCACAGTATGACATTAGCACATCTTTTCCTGTGGACAGAGTTCATCTTTAAGTCAAATAGAGCTGTTTTAATTGAAATAAATAAATAATGAGTTCTGAACAGTGCCTGGCACATGGTAACCACCTACTAAATATATGAGATGTTGTTACTCTTACCTTCTAAAGTGCCATTCAATGCTGGCATTACCTAGCATTTCCAATACTTTCAATAATGATGTGAGAGAGATCTACCTTAGAGGAATTAAGAGAACTAAGTCTTTGCTGTCTCCGATCTTTATCAGGCAAAACGACTGCTGGAACTGGAAAAATGTATCGCAGCTACAAAATGTATTTAATTTTAAGCCATACATATGAAAACCAATGAAGGGGGATATCTTTACATGAAAATTAAATGAGCTGACACAGATAAAAGCTCCTAGCATAACACAGCAGGAGCTCAGTTAACTTTTATTTTTTTAAAAACTTAAGGAAAGGAGGCAGAAAAATTCAAAAGCAGTCCTAAACTAAAAAAGGACAGTGGCCTACGGCCATTATGCCTAGAGGGAATATACCCTAACACAAATAACTGTTACTGCAGCCAACCGCCAAGTGCTCTGTGTTCTTTGTGGGAGGGAGGAGGCAGAGTTAAACTTCACAGTGTTCTTCCTCTGGCAGCCACGTACTATTTATTGGGATGTGTACGATGAGCTTGTCACAATTCTATTCGCTGGGCATGGTCACCCCTTTTTCATAAAAGAGAAGGAAGAACAACAAATATGAACAATGTGTTGAGGGAGAACATAATAACCCAAAAGAAGATTAAAATAAAATGGGAATCTTACACCACCAACTACTTATAAAACTCATCTGTACAGAATCACTCATCACTGATGTTTGAACAGCTGAAGGTGTCCTTGCGTAACTTTTTCCTTTGCTCATCTACAGAAAAGAAAAAGGCGGGAGACTTCTCATTGCCAGTGTCTCCGGCACCCCTGGGTTTGTATTTCAACGTCACTGAAGGTGTAAAAGACCCTGCTATCCTGGCAGCTAGAAACACTTTTAGATCCCAGGTGAGGCAAACAGGAGGCTTCTATAGTTTGTTTTATAAAGTGAAAAGGTTATTCCTGAGCATCGTGGGTAGGTGGAGGCTGGGACACGGAAGAACAGTGTGCTTATTTCTGAGTTTTGCTTCAACAGTTAGCAGGTAAACCTTTAGCAACTGCTGCCAACAGCTCAGGGCCAGAGCTAGGAACCCACCTCTCCATATTCTTCATTGACCCTCTGCTCACCTCACCTCCACCTGCCTGTCACTCCTTCAACTAGTCACCTGAGCCATTCCTTTCAGAGTCTTAGAGAGGCTGGGCTCCTTAAAGAGCTTTCCTCCTCAGCTGCCTAAGTGAAGCTTCCCACACAGCGTGTGTTTGCTTCAGGGGCAGACATTCAGTCTCAGGTGTGGGCGGCCAAACACAGCTCAGCTCCCAGAGCCAGGGTGGCTGTGTCTGGTCCGCCCCGATGACACAGAGCCGCACGGGGCTTAGCTGTTCGTCCGTCTCATCAACCAGGTGACGTGTCTCCCATCGCCTTCACAGCACTCTTACGTGTTTCTGAAAACCATGATTAAGGGCAGTATCTGCGTTAAGTCCAACTGAGCAGCTGTTTGTCCTCATAGGATTCTGGGTTTCGGTCACTGAGGCTGGCACTACTTGGGGATGTCTTCCCCTTCCTAGTTCCCACTTCACACCCTTCTGTTAGCTCCTCCTGAGCTTGCTGGTGGCTCTCTACCAATTAGTCATGCAGAGAGCTGGATTTTCAAGTGATGCTCCCACCAAGCTGTGACCGCCCCCTTCAGTCACAGGGCAGGTTTCACCCTCCCCCACTCCTACTTTACACTGAGATACTCTTACAATTTTCAAATCAAAAAGAGCAAACATACTAATTGTTTCATCTCGTGGTTCTGGCAAAATTAACCAACCATACTGGAATCACTTTATACAGCAGTGTCCTTCTATACAAACTGTTACATAAATGCTAAAACACAGGGAGGGCACTGCTTGGTTTTTGGGTGCTTTTTCCATGGTGAAAATTCTGATTTTCAGAAGAAAATGATAGATACATACTGGGTCTGGTACTATGTTGCCTTCAAAACTATCATTTTGTTTTCAGCTATTTCCCCCCCAATTGCTAGCTTCCAGCCAGACTGTCATCTATGTGTCAAACAGTAGAACACTCCTCTGCCTGTGTGCCTGTGCACAAATGAAATTAATCTGCCTTCCGAGCTGCAGAGTATGAAACCATCATTGCAGGCATGCGGCCCACTGCTGTTGCCCCAGCACTGGTGACGGTGCTCCATCACAGGCGGCCAGCATCAGGAACACATCTGCAGGGTACCCCTCATCCGGTGCCTTGTGAAGAGATCAGATGCAAGGAACAGGCTGCTGCCGAGTGTCTGCAGCCTCCAGGTCAGAAACACGTTTGGTGAAATAGACAAGTTCTCCGAGTCTGCGTTGGTTCACCGTTTACCTGGACTGCTTACGATCGGATTCCCGCAGCAAGCATTAATAGAGCAATGGAAAGCATTAGCAGAACCCTTAAGTAATCTTCTGTTCAGCAGGTTTTTCAACCCAAGCTTTTTTAAAGAGCCTGTGTCCCTTAAAGACACAACAAGGGGCACTTTCTGTGAGGATGTCAATGGTCTCACACCTGAAGAGGAAGAGGGCAGGGTACTAGGACACAGAAACAGACAAATGAATGCAGCTGGATTCAATGAAGGTGAGTTGGGTCACTCTTTAGTTTGCCAATAGCAGTACAATTTTCCCCATCTATTGGAATAATCAGTCAGCTAAGAAGAGTCTAAAAACAACAAACGAGCCCTGGGAGTAGGGCTAAGGATCCCCTTGTAGCATATGGCAGCTCCCAGACCCCCGAGTGGCTTCCTTGCTGATCCTGACTGCTGCAGGCGGCTTCCAACTGATGGAGATGTGGCTGCAGAAGGTGAGACACAGCTGTGAGAGCTGAGCGCGAAGGGGCAAAACAGATCATCTAGTAGCTACTGGGGGAGGAAAAGGATGATAAAAGGGGCTTGGACACTGGAAACAGCTAGAATGTTGAACTAGAGTTGAAAACCATTTTTAAATTTGGGCAAAGTTAACATTAATGCAAAAAATCTATGAAGAATTAAAGAGACAAGGATATGCCAAATGGCTTGTGTCTGAAGACACCTTCACTTCTTAGGAATCTGCTTAGTATTAGTAAAGAAGGTAAAGGGAAAAGAGGATCATCAACCTGGTCATGCTCAAGAAAGCGTTAAGAACCAGGCATCCTATAAAGTCCAGGCAAAAGCAGCACAAGAATGTTATCAGCTGCTTTAACACGCTCACAGCATGACATAACCACCCTCTTCATATATGTCATCCTTGAGAATGAAACTCTCATCACATTTAATTGTGACCACATTTTTCTGTATGTGAATCATACACTATAGATACAGCTTCAGACCAACAGCTTTTGGGAGCTGAGTCTATAATCTTCTTGGCAAATCAAATCCTGTCTGCCTCCCTCTCTCCCTAACTCTCCTTCCTCTTCTTCCTCTTTCTCTTCTCCTTCCTCCTCCTCCTCCTTCTTCTTTTCTCTTCCTGCCCCCTCTTCCCCCACCCCCAACCCACACAAACCACACACACACACGGATCTGATTTTCTGAATGTATTACCCACAAAGCAGAATAACATTTCCATCTCTGGGGAAAAAAATAAAGGAAAACTTCTAGGAGGTATAAAAGTAGGCAGCAGTAAATTAGCCTTAAAATTTGTCACAAAACACAAACTTCTATACAACAGAAGGTTTCTACGCAGTCCTCAAATATGTACAAATGGGCAACAATTTAAAAAGCAGCAATGTGGGTTTCAACAACCAATCATTTTTGTTATCAAAAGATCCACCTGGGCAAACTTCTCTGCTCTGCAACCATAAAGGTATAAATAAGAAGAAAATGAAATTCTTGGCTTATGTTTTAAACACTAGACTAATTTTGAGCATCAGAATAGGGGGAAAATTTTTTTTAAGTGCAAAATCAGGTAGCTATTAAACCAGCAACAACAGAAAACTCAAATGCAAAATCAGCTAGTTATTAAAACAAACAACCCAGATTACATTCTGTGAAAGGAGATGTCCCACAAAATAATAAGAGCGCATGGCTACTGAACCGGCCACAGGCAAGCACACCATCAGTCTGTTTGGGTTATCAGACCACCGGCTCTGGTGGCAGACAGAACAGGTGAATCCCAGCTTTGTCACTTATTAGCTGTACTGAGCAGGTTTCTTCACAACACTTTTTTTTTGGGGGGGGGGGGGCGGGGATACAAAATAGAGATGCGTTAGAACACCAAGTGATGGGGTGGCTAGAAGGAATTATATGAGATGCCCTCTGAGACCTGCTCAGCCAAGTGCTTGCCGGGCAAATGACCCTTAATAAGCAGGAGCTCTTTATCAGCTACTGAGCAAGGGCTTGAGAACACCAAGAGTGCTCCCTGAAAGACGTGCAAGACGGGGATGTAAAGGGCATGCAGAAGGGAGAGAGTGAAGCCTACCAAGAGGAAATACCTCCACATCAGACCAAAACAGCGACAATAAACAGAGAACAGAGAGATGGCTACCAGAATGTTCAAGTCTCAAAGGTTAGGCGATGATAAAATGTATAAATTGCCATTTTTCTATTACATGCTTTTCGTCTTGTTTTTCCTGTAATGAAATATATGTCTAGCTTTCAGCGTGGAGCAGAATCAAAGGGTATCAAGTGTTTTCTTTAATACAAATGTCAGAAATGGCACATGTGAAAGGCTTCCTGAGGCAGTGGGGCTGGGGGGGCGGGGCAAGGAGGAATGATCCGGGCTTCAGATGTCACTCAAAAAGTGGCAGCAGCCAGTGGAGCCCTGGCCAGGCTAGGGCTCTCCAAAGCAGGAATATCCTCCTCTTCCCATAATAACACAGCACTAATCTAATCTGGTCAGTTTACTGGCATAGAAGGACTTGCTGGGTTGCAGGCTGACCTACAGCACGTACATGCTCTGGGGATCTGGTCAAACCCATTACCCTCTCCAGGCCTCATTTGCCTCATCTGTGAAAAGGGAAGAGATACACTGCTTATATTTTGTTATTGCCATCAAGTGAGGTGTATGCGAAACTATAAAGCAGCAAAAGAATGGAAAGAATTCTATTACTAGAAATAACCACCTATTTGGAACACTTTTCCTAATGTATTAACACGCTATTACACCTACAGCAGATGCTTAAAAAAAAAAAAAAACTTCTAGAGCTGAAATGAGATGCTGACAAAGGACTGAATAACTTAGGACATGTTTGGAAATGATTAAACTCTTAAATTATTATATAGGTAAGCAAAATGATTCTTCGGGACATTGTAACACTGCATGCTAATCAGCCTCAGGAGAAGCAATAACTGTCAACAGCTCATGGCAGAGAGCCAACTGTCTGCTCGGTAAGTCGATGCCAAAAGAAACTGAATTAGCTTTTCAGGGGAGCCACAACACTGAGCCCCGATGTCATGAATTCTGATAGCAGTGGAGTCTGAAGATGGCCCCTCCCTGCAGAGCTTTGTTCTTTTCTTCCCTCTGAATTAGATGAAAATGAATGCAATTTACAATTGGTTTATAACTGCCTAACAGTATTCATTGAAAAACTATCATCAAATGTATGCAGACTCAGGCTCTGCAGCTAAGACAGAGAATTAAACATTTGACAAAAATTTTACAGATTACATGAAATATCCGCATTTAGGAGCTACTATGCTTTGCGGCATGAAACAGCCTATGCCTTGTTGGGTATGATTATGTGTATTTTACAAATAACAGTCCTGCCTTCATTCAACTATGCGAGTTCATCCTCTGCTGAACAAGTAGTTTAATATACTGTTATAATAAACTTGGGAATGAATCGAGAGAAGAAGATTGAGCACCGGGTAACTCCATAACTGCCTTATAAAGCTGGAAACAAAACAGAAAAGAACCTTAACAAATAACACCACAACCAAAGAAAAGCAATCCAGTGTGACTCCAAGACTTTGAACAGCCCCCGCCATACCACCGGGGCTTCCCTCGTAGCTCAGCTGGTAAGAATCTGCCGGCAATGCAGGAGACCCCGGTTCGATTCCTGGGTCAGGAAGATTCCCTGGAAAAGGGATAGGCTACCCATTCCAGAATTCAGGGACTTCCCTGGTGGCTCAGATGGTAAAGAATCTGCCTGCAATGCAGGAGACATAGGTTCGATCCCTGGGTTAGGAAGATGCCCTGGAGGAGGGCATGGCAACCCACTCCAGTGCTCTTGGCTTGAGAACTTCCATGTACAGAGGAGCCTGGCGAGCTGCAGTCCACGGGGTCACGAAGAGTCGAACATGGCTGAGCGACTCAGCACAGCACACAGCACTCCACCCCCAGTCAAGAACCGGCCCCTCAACACCCACACACACAGTCTGAACCGAATAAAAGATGAATGATCTCATGGCTACACAAAACACAAACGCACTAGCCACCGTATACAAGGTTTCTGTTTGTTTGGTTTTAATTTTTCTATAATGCTGTTGAGCAGGAAGTATAAAATTCAATGCTACTTTGGAAGTTGAGAGGTGAAACCTCTGCAAAACATAAGCCAGATGAAGCAAGTTCCTGAGTAGTGTTGACAGGTATTTCCCATGTAAAAATAAAATGATCAGAAACCAACCCAATATTGTAAAGCAACTGTCCTTCAATTAATAAATTAAAAAATAAAATTATAACATTAGGACAAAGGTGACATGTATTCCACAGCATCATAACAGCGTGAAATGTGACTACAAAATAAAACTGCAAGATTTCTATAAGCCACTGCAGTGCTATTACTTTGCAGTCACACTCTGCAGGCTTTAAGTTACTTACTGAAGCTCAGTAACATTGGGTACCTAAATTCCACACCACGAGTGACAGTGACCAGACCTGACAGGTATAATTAGAGAGCCATGAGTTCAATTACAAATTGTATTTGTAAAACTGGGCTACATTTCCAGACTGATTCTTTAAGATCCAGTTAATTTTGAAAATAAAATGGTCCTTAATTCATGTGTTCTTCATTTCAAATAATAGTATAGTTTAACACCTAATGTGAACTTTCAATAACTGATCTATTTTCTTTCTGATCAAATACTTTAGTCTTGATTCATGAATAATGCTTTTTTAAAAAAAATTATCTATCCGTCCATCCATCCATCATCTATCTTTGGCTACGCTGGGTCTTCATCACTGCACACAGGCTTTCTCTGGTTCTGGTGAGCAGGGGCTACTCTTCTTGTGGTGCTTGGGCCTCTCCTGTTGTGGAGCAGGGGCTCTGGGCACACAGGCTTCAGTAGTTGCATTGCATGGGCTTAGCTGCTCTGCCGGAGAATGCCACGGCTCCCCACTCCAGTACTCTTGCCTGGAAAATCCCATGGACAGAGGAGCCTGGTGGGCTGTGGTCCATGGGGTCGCTAAGAGTCGGACACGACTGAGCGACTTCACTTTCACTTTTCACTTTCATGCACTGGAGAAGGAAATGGCAACCCACTCCAGTGTTCTTGCCTGGAGAATCCCAGGGACGGGGGAGCCTGGTGGGCTGCCGTCTATGGGGTCGCACAGAGTCGGACACGACTGAAGAGACTTAGCAGCAGCAGCATCTGCTCTGCAGGAGGTGGGATCTTCTCAGATCAAGGATTAAACCTGTGTGCCTTGTATTGGCAGGCGGATTGTTAACCACTGTACCATCAGGGAAGCCCACTAATGATGCTTTTAAAAAGCTTTAAATGCTCTAAATAAGTCTTAAATCTAGAAAACAAGTATTGTTTCCTTCTGTCCAGCTATTTGAACCCAAAGTTGTGTGAAAAGAGCACCAAAGTAAATTCATTCACAAGCAAATCAGTAACATTTCCCTTCAGTTGGCTATTCTGTATGCTGCATTGCTTCAGCATCAGGAGTATATCCCCGAATGCCCTCTCACAAAGCCCTCGGTGCTCCACGAAAAAGGTTTAGCCGGCAAGACACATTATTAATAGTCTACAGAATTATTTCCTATTCAGCAACTTCTAAGGATGAGAAAGAGAACAATTTCAATCATTGAGTTTTCATAAATCAAACTGATACAGTGCTGTCTTGACATCACATATAATACCACGTGAGACTGTCCCATAGATGGTCACAAGCGTGAGATTCATGAACGAGATGTGTCGGCATCTTAAAGTTAAGCAAAAGGCAGATATTAATTACTGATAGCTCCTTTTCTCAGGTTACTGATCAACTGTGTGTGTGACCATTACTTCAAAATTTTCGAAGTACGACTTCAAGTGAAAGAAGTTAGTAAAACCTCTAGCATCTCTAAGTTAAAAAAAGAAATTAGGTAGACTACTGACCCCATGCAGTCAACTCCATCCATGAGCTCCCCTAACAAAGTG
Source organism: Cervus elaphus (assembly GCF_910594005.1). Lineage (NCBI taxonomy): Eukaryota > Metazoa > Chordata > Mammalia > Artiodactyla > Cervidae > Cervus > Cervus elaphus. The sequence goes on from NC_057826.1 coordinate 33,306,696, forward strand.
AGGAGATAAACTCAGAGCTGCACTGTTTATCTCCTTGGCCATTTCTCCCCAGGCTGGGAAGCCCCTGAGGGTAAGACCTGTCTTGGCCCATCCGTCCCTAGCATCGTGCTGAGCTCCCTGATACTCCACAGGTGGGAGCCAGTGTCTCCAAGGACACCCTCTGTATGACATTCAACACATTCTCAAGGTCTCCTTTCAAAGTCTTCCCTTCCAAATAACCTTCTCTCCTGCTGATCAAGCATAGTACCTCAAAATGCTGTTTTGGGGTCCTTCAATATCTAAATATCTTACAGATGCAAAATATATATTAAATGTTCCACTTTTTTAAAAAGGTGAATATCCATCCTCCAAAATCCAGAGGTGGCCCCCTCCAAAGCTGCCCTTGATGCAGCTGGACTCTCTAAGTTCAGTTCCCTCTGGGACATATGGGTCTGAATCCTTTACCTACCAAGAGAACAAACCAAGAAGCAATTGTTTGACAAAATTCACCTCACTGGACACAGTCAGGAGGAAGACTGGGAAGAGGAAGAAAGACTATGAATGAGGGTATTCTACAAGAGCAATGACCATGGGCATGTTATCACCTATGGATATTCTAAATACTTCTACCAAGCCCAACCAGTCCACGTAGTGAGTGTCATTAACATTCAAAAATGAATTCAGGGAAAAACTAGCATTTTCCAACCCAAAGTCACCTGGCACCTGGCAAAGTCACAGCACAGGGCTCACAGCCCCGAGCCACTCTCCTCCCAGCCCCGAGCCACTCTCCTCCCAGCCCCCGTCCCCCCAACCACGTTCCAAGCCTCACAGCAGCAGACTCCCAGTTCTGCTGGCTTCCCTGGTTCCCTGGTCCCGGAGCCTGGATGAGAGTGCAAGACAGATTTTCTGGTTCTGCATCCCAATGAATTTAAAACTATAGACATCCCTGTGGATCTCAGTTTGGAATCTATGAGTTTTAATCATAATGACATTAGAACAAGCCTTATAAATGAGTCCTTAAAAATCTACCACTGCATGAGCCTCTATTTGTTGTTCAGAAGATTGATATATCCCTCAGGAGAAAATCACCAAAATAAATAAAGCTAAGCTTTTGGCTGGCATCTTCCTACCCATTATCAATAATATTCACCCTGAGCCTCATTCATGCTACTTTGATACCCCCCAACAACTGACTTATTAACCTCACCAACTAACTCATTTTTTGCCTCCCTCTGTCTGAAAACCACCACCAGTGCTACCACCAGTCTTTCCTTCATCATCAAACCACCAAACTCTCAGGGACAAGAGTCCACCCATGGCTTCAATCCCAGATCTTCTTCCACGATGCCTCTCGCGCTTTGGAAACTGCACTCAACTGCACGGTGGGTCTGCCCCTGCCTTCTATGCCCTTGACGTATGCTGCACCCTGGACTTCTAAAGGGTTAATTCTTTTCTGGATCTCCTTCTGCCCCTGCAGTACAAAACTTTTGCTTGAGCCCAAAAGGCAGGATGCAAAGCAGATAAAAAGCAAACTCATAATGATACAAACTGTAACTTCATCCCCACATGTTGGAGGAGAATAGATAACATTATCCAGGCAGTGTCTCTAATTCCTGAGGAAGTGATAATGATGTCTCCCAAGGCCAGAGTTTGTGTTCTTTCTCATCTGAGAGGCTAGGCAGTCTGCCTGTGCAGTCACTTGGTAATTTTAGAGGCCATAAAATTTATGAAGAGCAATGACTGGCAGGCTGCAGGTCTAGAAAGAGGCCCTGGCCACTCCCTTCAGAGCTAGGGCCCCCAGAGGGGCTCACGTGGCCTGTGCGGCCAAGCCCCTCCTCCTGACCCCCGTCTTTCACACCCAGCATCTCTCGTGCCTCTGACCAGTGGCCTCGGTTTGATTTCTTAGCCATGGCTTACACCTCCCCTTCTCCTGGAGGGTACACGCCCAGGCTGACCCCTGGGATGTGTGTGTCCCTGTCTTGATCTGGTCTCCAGGACGCTTGCAAGACAGGAGGTGCTGAGGAAAGACAGAGTGATGGTGAGACTTACTGCTCTCCCTAACCGCCTCAGACACTGACCACACGAGCCTGGCCTTGGAGCTCCTGCCTGCATGACTGTGACAGAACCCCAAGTCACAATCTTCTTCCTCCAAAAGCATCTGTAAGGCAGCAGAGAGGAACTTCAGATGTCCTCAGGAAGCCCAGGCCTGCACCCCCTTCCTTCCTCACCCTGTATATCATGTCTTCCAATTCCCTAGCAGGAGCTCAGCTAACCCGTGGGGGTCAGGGTCCCAGGACCAGTCTGCCAGGGACAAGCAGTGGTTCAGAGCAGGGATTCTTCAGGAGCAGGGACTCAGCATCTCTGACCTATGGAAAGTCAGTCCTGGCAGGAGTTCGGGGGAAAGAGTGAAAGTTTTTCAGTGAAAAAATAAAATACAGCACTGTAATACCTCTGAAAGGCAGAGCTATGCAGGATTTGAAAAAAGCAGTTCTGCCCAGGCCCTGACAAAGTGAAAGAATGGACTGTTTCGGGGACTTCAGATATGGGCCCCTAGTTGCTTCTGCACACATACTTAATGTCCAAGAAAGCTGTCTCCATCCTCCAGCTGATTTCAGTGCCTTTTTTGGTGACATCTACAACTAGTTCTCTGAGTGTTAGTTTCTGCTTTTCTTTTTTTTGCCTCAAACAATGACCACCAGCAGAGCTACTCTGACCATAACAGGCTCTTCTGAATACACTGCTCCCTGACTAAAAGAAAGTTCGAGTCAGCTATTTGACTTTGGGTTTTTGATTTCAGTGTTCCACAGAATTATATCTGTGCCACCAAGAATGTATTCATATGGATTTTGAGTTTTGAAACCAGGGATCTTTTTTCCCTCTTAAAAAAAATGAAAAGAAGTGACTTAGCTATACGTACGAAAAAAGAAAAAAATAAACCTAGAGTCTTTAACAAGTATCCACACACCACCTCTGACTTGGAATTCAACTGTCTGGCAAACTTACCAGCTGGAAATAACAAATATAATATTTAATACGTCTATAGGAAAATTTCTCTAAAACACTGATAAGTTAAATGCCTATCTTATTTTTTTTTTTATTATTATTTTTTTTTCCAGTGGGTTTGTCATACATTGATATGAATCAGCCATGGATTTACACGTATTCCCAATCCCGATCCCCCCCTCCCACCTCCCTCTCCACCCGATTCCTCTGGGTCTTCCCAGTGCACCAGGCCCAAGCACTTGTCTCATGCATCCCACCTGGGCTGGTGATCTGTTTCACCATAGATAGTATACATGCTGTTCTTTTGAAATATCCCACCCTCACCTTCTCCCACAGAGTTCAAAAGTCTGTTCTGTACTTCTGTGTCTCTTTTTCTGTTTTGCATATAGGGTTATCGTTATCACCTTTCTAAATTCCATATATATGTGTTAGTATGCTGTAATGTTCTTTATCTTTCTGGCTTACTTCACTCTGTATAATGGGCTCCAGCTTCATCCATCTCATTAGGACTGGTTCAAATGAATTCTTTTTAATGGCTGAGTAATATTCCATTGTGTATATGTACCACAGCTTCCTTATCCATTCATCTGCTGATGGGCATCTAGGTTGCTTCCATGTCCTGGCTATTATAAACAGTGCTGCGATGAACATTGGGGTGCACGTGTCTCTTTCAGATCTGGTTTCCTCAGTGTGTATGCCCAGAAGTGGGATTGCTGGGTCATATGGCAGTTCTATTTCCAGTTTTTTAAGAAATCTCCACACTGTTTTCCATAGCGGCTGTACTAGTTTGCATTCCCACCAACAGTGTAAGAGGGTTCCCTTTTCTCCACAGCCTCTCCAGCATTTATTGCTTGTAGACTTTTGGATAGCAGCCATCCTGACTGGCGTGTAATGGTACCTCATTGTGGTTTTGATTTGCATTTCTCTAATAATGAGTGATGTTGAGCATCTTTTCATGTGTTTGTTAGCCATCTGTATGTCTTCTTTGGAGAAATGTCTGTTTAGTTCTTTGGCCCATTTTTTGATTGGGTCATTTATTTTTCTGGAATTGAGCTGCAGGAGTTGCTTGTATATTTTTGAGATTAATCCTTTGTCTGTTTCTTCATTTGCTATTATTTTCTCCCAATCTGAGGGCTGTCTTTTCACCTTACTTATAGTTTCCTTTGTAATGCAAAAGCTTTTAAGTTTCATTAGGTCCCATTTGTTTAGTTTTGCTTTTATTTCCAATATTCTGGGAGGTGGGTCATAGAGGATCTTGCTGTGATTTATGTCGGAGAGTGTTTTGCCTATGTTCTCCTCTAGGAGTTTTGTAGTTTCTGGTCTTACATTTAGATCTTTAATCCATTTTGAGTTTATTTTTGTGTATGGTGTTAGAAAGTGTTCTAGTTTCATTCTTTTACAAGTGGTTGACCAGTTTTCCCAGCACCACTTGTTAAAGAGGTTGTCTTTTTCCATTGTATATCCTTGCCTCCTTTGTCAAAGATAAGGTGTCCATAGGTTCGTGGATTTATCTCTGGGCTTTCTATTCTGTTCCATTGATCTTTATTTCTGTCTTTGTGCCAGTACCATATTGTCTTGATGACTGTGGCTTTGTAGTAGAGTCTGAAGTCAGGCAGGTTGATTCCTCCAGTTCCATTCTTCTTTCTCAAGATTACTTTGGCTATTCGAGGTTTTTTGTATTTCCATACAAATTGTGAAATTATTTGTTCTAATTCTGTGAAAAATACCGTTGGTAGCTTGATAGGGATTGCATTGAATCTATAGACTGCTTTGGGTAGAATAGTCATTTTGACAATATTGATTCTTCCAATCCATGAACACGGTATGTTTCTCCATCTGTTTGTGTCCTCTTTGATTTCTTTCATCAGTGTTTTATAGTTTTCTATGTATAGGTCTTTTGTTTCTTTAGGTAGATATACTCCTAAGTATTTTATTCTTTTTGTTGCAATGGTGAATGGTATTGTTTCCTTAATTTCTCTTTCTGTTTTTTCATTGTTAGTATATAGGAATGCAAGGGATTTCTGTGTGTTAATTTTATATCCTGCAACTTTACTATATTCATTGATTAGCTCTAGTAATTTTCTGGAAGAGTCTTTAGGGTTTTCTATATAGAGGATCATGTCGTCTGCAAACAGTGAGAGTTTTACTTCTTCTTTTCCTATCTGGATTCCTTTTACTTCTTTTTCTGCTCTGATTGCTGTCGCCAGAACTTCCAACACTATGTTGAATAGTAGTGGTGAGAGTGGGCACCCTTGTCTTGTTCCTGATTTCAGGGGAAATGCCTTCAATTTTTCACCATTGAGGGTGATGCTTGCTGTGGGTTTGTCATATATAGCTTTTATTATGTTGAGGTATGTTCCTTCTATTCCTGCTTTTTGGAGAGTTTTAATCATAAATGAGTGTTGAATTTTGTCAAAGGCTTTCTCTGCATCTATTGAGATAATCATATGGTTTTTATCTTTCAATTTGTTAATGTGGTATATTACATTGATTGATTTACGGATATTAAAGAATCCTTGCATTCCTGGGATAAAGCCCACTTGGTCATGGTGTATGATTTTTTTAATATGTTGTTGGATTCTGTTTGCTAAAATTTTGTTAAGGATTTTTGCATCTATATTCATCAGTGATATTGGCCTGTAGTTTTCTTTTTTTGTGGCATCTTTGTCTGGTTTTGGAATTAGGGTGATGGTGGCCTCATAGAATGAGTTTGGAAGCTTACCTTCATCTGCAATTTTCTGGAAGAGTTTGAGTAAGATAGGTGTTAGCTCTTCTCTAAATTTTTGGTAGAATTCAGCTGTGAAGCCATCTGGTCCTGGGCTTTTGTTTGCTGGAAGATTTTTGATTACAGTTTTGATTTCCTTGCTTGTGATGGGTCTGTTAAGATCTTCTATTTCTTCCTGGTTCAGTTTTGGAAAGTTATACGTTTCTAAGAATTTGTCCATTTCATCCAAGTTGTCCATTTTATTGGCATAGAGCTGCTGGTAGTAGTCTCTTATGATCCTTTGTATTTCAGTGTTGTCTGTTGTGATCTCTCCATTTTCATTTCTAATTTTGTTGATTTGGTTCTTCTCCCTTTGTTTCTTAATGAGTCTTGCTAATGGTTTGTCAATTTTGTTTATTTTTTCAAAAAACCAGCTTTCAGCTTTGTTGATTTTTGCTATGGTCTCTTTAGTTTCTTTTGCATTTATTTCTGCCCTGATTTTTAAGATTTCTTTCCTTCTGCTAACTCTGGGGTTCTTCATTTCTTCCTTCTCTAATTGCTTTAGGTGTAGAGTTAGGTTATTTATTTGGTTTTTTTCTTGTTTCTTGATGTAAGCCTGTAATGCTATGAACCTTCCCCTTAGCACTGCTTTTACAGTGTCCCATAGGTTTTGGGTTGTTGTGTTTTCATTTTCATTCATTTCTATACATATTTTGATTTCTTTTTTTATTTCTTCTATGATTTGTTGGTTATTCAGAAGCGTGTTATTTAGCCTCCATATGTTTGAAGTTTTAACAATTTTTTTCCTGTAATTGAGATCTAATCTTACTGCACTGTGGTCAGAAAAGATGACTGGAATGATTTCAATTTTTTTGAATTTTCCAAGACCAGATTTATGGCCCAGGATGTGATCTATTCTGGAGAAGGTTCCGTGTGCACTTGAGAAAAAGGTGAAGTTGATTGTTTTGGGGTGAAATGTCCTATAGATATCAATTAGGTCTAGCTGGTCCATTGTGTCATTTAAAGTTTGTGTTTCCTTGTTAATTTTCTGTTTAGTTGATCTATCCATAGTTGTGAGTGGGGTATTAAAGTCTCCCACTATTATTGTGTTACTATTAATTTCCTCTTTCATACTCGTTAGTGTTTGCCGCACATATTGCGGTGCTCCTATGTTGGGTGCATATATATTTATAATTGTTATATCTTCTTCTTTGATTGATCCTTTGATCATTATGCAGTGTCCTTCTTTGTCTCTTTTCACATCCTTTATTTGAAAGTCTATTTTATCTGATATGAGTATTGCGACTCCTGCTTTCTTTTGGTCTCCGTTTGCGTGAAATATTTTTTTCCAGCCCTTCACTTTTAGTCTGTATGTGTCCCTTGTTTTGAGGTGGGTCTCTTGTAGACAGCATATATAGGGGTCTTGATTTTGTATCCATTCAGCCAATCTTTGTCTTTTGGTTGGGGCATTCAACCCATTTACATTTAGGGTAATTATTGATAGGTGTGGTCCCGTTGCCATTTACTTTGTTGTTTTGGGTTCACGTTTATACAACCTTTCTGCATTTCCTGTCTAGAGAAGATCCTTTAGCATTTGTTGAAGAGCTGGTTTGGTGGTGCTGAATTCTCTCAGCTTTTGCTTGTCTGTAAAACTTTTGAATTCTCCTTCATATCTGAATGAGATCCTTGCTGGATACAGTAATCTAGGTTGTAGGTTATTCTCTTTCATTATTTTCAGTACGTCCTGCCATTCCCTTCTGGCCTGGAGGGTTTCTATTGATAGATCAGCTGTTATCCTTATGGGAATCCCTTTGTGTGTTATTTGTTGTTTTTCCCTTGCTGCTTTTAATATTTGTTCTTTGTGTTTGATCTTTGTTAATTTGATTAATATGTGTCTTGGGGTGTTTCGCCTTGGGTTTATCCTGTTTGGGACTCTCTGGGTTTCTTGGACTTGGGTGGCTATTTCCTTCCCCATTTTAGGGAAGTTTTCAGCTATTATCTCCTCGAGTATTTTCTCATGGCCTTTCTTTTTGTCTTCTTCTTCTGGGACTCCTATGATTCGAATGTTGGGGCGTTTCACAGTGTCCCAGAGGTCCCTGAGGTTGTCCTCATTTCTTTTGATCCTTTTTTCTTTTTTCCTCTCTGCTTCATTTATTTCCACCATTTTATCTTCTACCTCACTTATCCTATCTTCTGCCTCCGTTATTCTACTCTTGGTTCCCTCCAAAGTGTTTTTGATCTCATTCATTGCATTATTCATTTTTAATTGACTCTTTTTTATTTCTTCTAGGTCTTTATTAAACAGTTCTTGAATCTTTTCAATCTTTGTTTCCAGGCTATTTATCTGTAACTCCATTTTGTTTTCAAGATTTTGGATCATTTTTATTATCATTATTCTAAATTCTTTTTCAGGTAGATTCCCTATCTCCTCCTCTTTTGTTTGACTTGGTGGGCATTTTTCATGTTCCTTTACCTGTTGGGTATTTCTTTGCCTTTTCATCTTGTTTAGATTGCTGTATCTGGAGTGGGCTTTCTGTATTCTGGAGGTCTGTGGTTCCTTTTTGTTGTGGAGGATTAACCCAGTGGGTGGGGTTAGACGATTGGCTTGTCAAGATTTCCTGGTTAGGGAAGTTTGCGTCGGTGTTCTGGTGCGTGGAACTTGATTTCTTCTCTTTGGAGAGCAATGGAGTGCCCAGTAATGAGTTTTGAGATGGGTCTATGTGTTAGGTGTGACCTTGGGCAGCCTGTATGTTGATGTTCAGGGCTATGTTCCTGCGTTGCTGGAGAATTTGCGTGGTATGTCTTGCTCTAAAACTTATTGGCTCTTGGGTGGTGGTTGGTTTCAGTGTATGTATGAAGGCTTTTGGACAGTCACTTATTACTTAAAGTTCCATGTAGTCAGGAGTTTTCTGGTGTTCTCAGGTTTTGGGCTTAAGTCTCCTGCCTCTGGATTTCAGTTTTATTCTTCCTGTAGTCTCAGGACTTCTCCAACTATACAGCACTGATAACAAAACTTCTAGGTTAATGGCGAAAAGATTCTCCCCCGTTAGGGACACCCAGAGAGGTTCACAGAGTTACATGAAGAAGAGGAGAGGGAGGAGGGAGATAGAGATGAGCAGGAGGAGAAAAAGGGGGACTCAAGAGGAGAGAGACAGATCTACGCAGCTGTCTGTTCCCAGAGTGTTCTCCGTAGCCCAGTCACCTACAAAGATTCACAGAATTGGATTGGGAAGAGAAGGGGAAAGGAGGAAATAGAGGTGTTCTGAGGTAGAAAACAGAGAGTCAAGATTGGGAGAGAATAATCTTCGTTTTAAAAATAGGGCTTCTCTTCTTTTTTTTTTTTTTTGTAAGGTTATAGTGTATTGAAAATGAAAATTAAGGAGTAGTAGAGGAGTACTAGAGGACTTTAAAAGAAATAAGAGAAAAAGAAAAATAGAAAATAGAAGAGAAAAAGGAAAGAAAAAAAAGAAGAAAAAAGAAAAAAAGAAAAAAAAAAGAAAGAAAAAGAAAAAAAAAAAAAAGAAAGAAAAAAAAAATTTTTTTTTTCCCCCTAATTAAAAAATCGTAAAAGTCTCCTTTCGAAGACAATGGGCTGCTTTTCTGGGCACCTGATGACCTCAGCTAGCGATCAGAAGCTGTTTCGCGAAGTTTGCTCTGTGTTCAGTTATTCTTTTGATGAATTTGTAGGAGAGAAAGTGATCTCCCCGTCCTACTCCTCCGCCATCTTCGCTCTGTCCTATCTTATTTATATTCACCCATCCATCTAACCAAAAATGTGCATTTTTCACTAGATGCTGAGTACTCTAATTAGATCAGATTATATAGATATCAATAAAATGCGTTCTCTACCCTAACAAGGCTGAAAAACAATACAAACACTTATAGAGCTGCTCTATAAGACGTGCACATGAATACACAGCTTCAGAGTCTTTTCCAATGAGTTGGCTCTTCTGACCCCAACGCTGGGAAAGATTGAGGGCAGGAGCAGAAGGGGCCGACAGAGGATGAGATGGTTGGATGGCATCACTGACACAACAGACATGAGTCTGAGCAAATTCCAAGAGACAGTGAAGGACAGGGAAGCCTGGCGTGCTGTAGTCCATGGGTTGCAAGGAGTCGGACGCGACTGAGCGACCAAACAACAACGAGTGCACACGTACTACTGGAGCATTTAGCCCTGTGGATTTCAAGGGAGGAGGGGTCGCAACTGGAGGACAGACCTCACAGGAGTTGCCCACAACAAAACTGTGACATCTCAACTCAGAAGCCCACCTACCAACCAAAAAAAAAAAAAATCGCCTTATGACTCTGTGATGACCTTTCTGGTGGCCAGAGTGAGTCAGCCAGCAACTGTGGAATCAGCAGCACTCACGGTGACCAACAGGATCTCCCTTCAGGGCTGGGAGCCACCTCCACCATCGCCAGGAAGGGGAAGAGAACTCGGCAGTAGCGAGGGAGCAAATGCCCAAAGACCTGAGACTTTTATCTTCCCTTACGATGGCTTCTCAGCTGTGCTGCAGGATAAAGAACCACAGACAGACTTACGTAGCACTTTTCTAGCAGCTTAGAAGTCTTGCACACAAGATAACGCTCAGATTGTATGAGCAGCACCAAACACAATCAGGGGTTATTTAAGACCAAGGAAATGAGCAATAGGTACCACCAAAACTAACAACAGTCTATTCAAATTATTTTTAATTATGCAGAAAGAAACACTCATTTTTAATTTACGTGAAGGAAAACTCTGAAGACATCCAGCTGCAGGTCAGACAGAAATAGCTGAGTCTCAGTACCTCTACTTACTGATCCATGAAGCTCCAGACTGAAGACTGTGACCCCAGGCACTATTTGTCTGGCACCCCAAATCCTGTCATTATTATGGGCGATTTGAACACACCTGGGGTTCAGATGGAACCTTAGTCTTTCAATCTCTGACCTCATTAATTGTGAAGATTTCACTCTATTCACCACGCCCAAGGCCATTCTCTGGGTCTTGTCATTTCTTTATGCCTGGAAATACTAAATCTGAACTAATTTTATTACAAACTCCTGATTTTGTTTAAGAAACACATGTATACAGAGTCTAAAAACAAACAAACAAACAAAAAACCTCAAGTCCTTCTGCAAGGTTTAAAATGAATGAAACAGAATCCTCAGCCCTCTCGTTCCTTCGATACTGACTTTCCATCCTGGAGAAAACCAGTCAACTCTTGTGAGTTTCCCAATGCTGTGCCTTGATGTGGCTTTCTCCTTCCATCACCGTGTTGTGCACTTAGTATACATTTTCAGTCTAGAGATTCGTTAGTTCTGGGTTACTTTATCCCATTTTATTCCATTATTCCTCTGATATCTCTTTTCCTTCCAGTTTGCTTTCTAAGATCTACAATTAGTCAATGTTAGATTTCCTAGACTGAACCTTTTTTTCCTCCCTCACTTTAGTTTTAGTTTCCATCACTTTTATCTTTCTGTTTTACATTGTAGGAAATATTTTTATTTTCCAAGCCTCTGACAGATTTATTTTTATCCTGGTTGTTATATTTTTCATCAACATTTTATTTTAAAAAACTTCAAACTACATAAAAAGTTTCTTTTTTAAAAAAGTAAATGCTTAAAACAAGGTTTTAAAAAATAGTACAGTGAATATCTCTATATGTATACCCTTTACCTAAATTTACTAATGATTAACAATACATCATATGTGCCCTCTCATTTTACATATACATATCTTTCTTCTGCTAAACCATCTGAAACATGACATTTCACCTATATCTACTTTAGAATCCTTTTATGAAGAGGAGCATTTGCTCTACATTACTGCAATACTATTATTACACTTTTGTGATACAATACCAAAACTGAACAGCTCATCATTTCTTAAAGATTTGTTGCAATGAGCAATCTGAAGTCACATCATTGAGCCTTTCTTACTGTGGCACATTAAAATCTTTTGGGCTATGTAAGGGGAAAAAACAGTCTTTTCAACCAATGGTGTTGAAACAACTGGTTATCTATATGCCAAGAGTGCAGCTGAACCCTTATCTTATACACAAAAACCAGTCAGAACAGGTTAAAGACCTAAATGTAAGAGTAAAGACTACAAAATTCTTAGAAGAAAACATAGGGGAGAAGTTTCATGACACTGGATTTGGCAATAGTTTTTCGCACATGACACCAAAAACATAGTAAACAAAAGAAAAAACCAGATAAATTGGATCATATCAAAATTGAAAACTTCTGTGCATCAAAGTACACAATCAACAGAGTGAAAAGGCAGCCTATGTAATGGGAGAAAATATTAGCATATCATCTATCTGATAAGGGGTTAAAATCTAGAATAATTAAAAATTCCTATTACGCAACAACAAAAATCAGATAACCTGGTGAAAAAAAATGAGCAAAAGACTTGAATAGACATTTCTTCAAGGGAGACATACAAATGACCAAAAAGCACATGAAAAGATGCTCAACATCATAAATCATTAAAGAAATGCAAACTGAAATGACAGTGAGATACTACCTTACAACCAGTAGGATGTTTATTATCAAAAAAAAAAAAAAAGAAGAAAGAAAATATATTTTGTCAAGGATGTAAAGAAATGGGAACATCTGTGCACTGTTGGTGGGAATGTAAAATGGTACAACCACCATGGTTGGCATTGTGTATGTATATGTATTGATTCCTCAAAAAATTAAAAATAGAATTACCATATAAAAATCCATTGATTTAACTTACACTTTGAATGAACCTTTTAACTATGTACATACATATGCATGCACGCTAAGTTACTTCAGTTGTGTCCAGCTCTTTGCAACCCTATGGACTGTAGCCCACCAGGCTCCTCTGTCCATGGAACTCTCTAGGCAGGAATACTGGAGTGGGTTGCCATGCCCTCCTCCAGGGGTTCTTCCTAATCCAGGGATTGAACCTACATCTCTTATGTCTCCTACACTGGCAGGTGGGTTCTTTATCACTAGTACCACCTGAGAAGACAGAGTTATGTAGCTCTTCCAAATGTGTTCTTCCACATCTCACTGTATGTATCAAAATTTGTATTTATTAATATCACCCCTAAGCATCAGAAAAGCCTTAAGTATTAGGAACTATCAAGACTTGATAGCAGATACAAGTTTTCTCGAATCCTAATTTTTACTTGAAAGCTTGAATTTTAACATAGGCAACAAAAGCTCTCTATGGCTTTCGTTTAGGATATAGGTGGCAAATACTCAAATCTGAGTAACCACATATATATGTTATTCTATTAAGTGCAAATGCTGTTCCCTTGGAGTGGCGAGGCCAGCATGCAAACCCACACTGCACCAGTGCTTTTTCTCAAGATGACTTTCATCCTGCAGTAGGTGAAGCAAGTTCTTCATCTGTACTTCCCATTTCTTCACACATAACACAAAGTCGATACTGAAGGGTTAAGATTTAATCAAAATCATGTTCACTGTTTCAACTAGTGAAAGTGCATTTTTTAAAACAAAACAAAACAAAAACCAAAACAGAACTGCAGGTGCTGTTAATGGCTGTGAATAAAATGACTATTTTGGAGCCAGTCCCTTGATTCAGGCTAAGGTGCCAGTAGTTTTACCCATCACTGCTTTTTTTTTTGGACTATTTTTAAAGTCTTTCATTGAACCTGTTACAATATTGACTCTGTTTTATGTTTTGGTTTTTTGGCCAAGAGGCATGTGGGGTCTTAGCTCTCAGACCAGGGATGGTTCCCACCTTCTCTGCATTGGAAGGTGAGGTCTTAACCACTGGACCACCAGGGAAGTCCCAACCCACCATTGCTTCTGTCCAGAAGTGCACATGTCAACAGAGAGACAAAGACAAATACAAAGACACGTACAACAGTTTTCTAACAGTCTCCCCTCTCTCCACTCCTTCTGGGCAAATGGAAATACTTCTGATTCTTGGAGCAGGTTATGCTGGGCCTACCTCAACTGTCATGTCCCCGTCTCTGCCCTGGTTTATTTTTCAGGTCTGGAGCCTTGTCGCTTAGAACAGGTCAGGTTACCCTGCTTGGCACTCCCACGGTGCCTGTCTGCTATGGTCAGGGAGTTCGGGAAGGTGCTCCTGAGAACCCCCTCCCCACTGGCGCCCTCCTCCATCCTGGAAGGCACTCAAGAGTGATTTTTTCTTTGCTCATCAGTCTGACTCTTACACTTAAATTAAAGCTCTCTCTATAAAGCTGGCTGACGCAACCTGATCATACAGACAGCACTTTGAATGTAGGCACCAAGGCCAGGCCTGACACGCAAAAGGTGTCTGGTTTCTACTGCCTCCAAGTCTGAAAAAGATGAGAGTTTCAGTCTGTCCGGTTAGCCCCAGTCCTGAATTCCTGAAGATCCAATGTGTCTGTCATCCAGGTAAGGATCCAGGCTCCTTCCGGAGAACAAGCATGTTAGCCATCTCCCCAGGAAAGCAAAGGCAACAGGGGCCACGACACTGCTCTGTGCCAGCGGACTCTGCCAAAGCAGGTGCCCTCCAACCTCTGACCAGGTAAGCCAGGCCTCAACTGTCCTGACAACTGTGCCCCCTTCAGCCATCAGTGGTGTGACAGCCCATGGAAGCAATGCCATGCGAGCCCTCGTCAGCCGTCTCTGGCTGCCGGTCCCCCATCCCTTTCCTCCCATTGAGTCACAGCGACAAGAAAGCCTCATTGTGCTTTATCCACACTGTGTGATACTGTTTCCGGAAATACAGTCTGGTGGAGGAAAATGAACCTGCTAGAGAAATCAGTCCCTGCACCTAATGCAACTCAGCCCTATCCTGCTCTAGTGGGTCTTCTAATTTTCTTGCACAGACCTCCTAACTAAACTATAAATTTCTAGAGGTCACGGAGCATAATGTCCCCAGGCAGATTCATTACCATCTGAGCCACCAGGGAAGCCCTATAATACCCCCAGGACTTACCATAGTACCTGGAATATAGCAGATGCTCAAAATGTATCTGTGGAGGCAATTACATGAGATAATGTGTGGAAAGTTCTTAACTCAGGGACAGGACACAGTCAGAAGCCAACAGGGCAAAGCTGTTCTGACTGTGATATGTTGACAGTAACAACAATATCAGGGTGTATACATACCATTCAGTAATTTTTTGCTCTACTGGCCTCGCTGGCAATGTGCAAAGAATATTATTTATTAGGATCGCATCATCTTAGCATGTGTCTAAGTGCCATGAGAAACGAAGCACTTCTGGAATCTTAGAACCCCATGTTCACTCTGCTCCTGAGTGGTAATTCCCGTTATTAATTTCTGCCGCCTTCCCAGGATTTCACTGCAGACTCACAATCCAATAGTCACGTAGTCACTGAAAACCAAGGGCCCTTATTTGATAACTGGTCAAATGCATCTTGATTCGACACAGGCAGCCCACAGAGCACGCGGTGAACCCTGCTGAGGATAGCGCCGACAACTTCAATAAAAGGAGCAGCAGTGATCTCAGAATTCAGAAAACACTTGACAGAGTTCCACATCAAAGGTTAACAGCCAGTGTCTGAGAGCCATCCACCAAGAGGGAAATCGCTATTAGACTGATAAAACACGGAACAGCAGGAAACAAAGAAAACGCCAGAGGAGGAATCGGAAAAGTCACAGAATCTGACGTGGGCTGGTGGTAAGTTCCATGATTGTTATGTTATTTTAAAACATCTGAAGGGAAACCACTCTGTGTATTCTAGGAATGTAGAGCCGTCAGAAAAACAAGTGGCCTTTAATGGAATTCTGGAAATAGAAATATCACGGCCAGGCTTGCACATGAAGAGAGGCATTTACTGAACTCCGAGATGACATCTTACTGGCGGACCTGCTGCAAGCAGAACAGTGACGTCAGCTGGAAGGAAGCTCTTAAAAGGTTTACCAAGTATAATCCACTTCGTGAAGGAGACTGTTGTAAGATGAGGACGAAGCAGAAGAGACTTTTTTTCATCAACCAAGGATAACTTAAAAAATTTTTTTCCTTGGAAAGGAAATAGAAGGGTGATGTGCAAACCCACATTTAATATAAACATTGTTTTTTTTCCCTGATTAACTCTAGTCACAAGTCACAACGAATCCCTTTCAAATCAGCTAAAGGGAAGTAATTTGAGGCACTGACCCTGTAACCAGAAGACTAGAAAGTTCCTGACATTTCCATTTGTTCTAATTAGGTCACCTTCCTAGCGCAAACAGGCTGGTAAATGAGGTGCGTCACATCAGTCCTCAGCTTCTGCCAGAGAGAGTAAGCCCTCTGAATGTCTGTCAAGCTCCCTGCTGGGGAACTCTGCTAACTGTGCGTTGCTGGGTTATCTGTGGTCTTCTCTTGCATCAAAATAATGGTTACTGACTACTTCACAAGAAAAAAAAGTCTGATTCTCTAATTACCTCCTTAAACACCTGTGATACTTAGAAACGCTTTTAAAAGAAAAAATTGAAGCATAGTTGATTTACAATGTCATGTTAGTTTCAGATATACAGCACAGTGACTCAGTTATACATACATACATATGTGTGCATGTGTGTGTATACACATATATGTATTCTTTTTCAGATTCTCTCCCTTACAGGTTATTACAAGATATTAAGTAGACTTCCCTGTGCTGTACAGTAGGTCCTTGTTGTTCACCAATTTTATACGTAGTAGTGTGCATATATTACTCTGGATCTCCTAAGTTATCCCTCTCCCCTCCCTTCCCCCTTTGGTAACAATTATTTTGTTAAGTCTGTGGGTCTATTTCTGTTTTATAAACAAGTTCATATGTATCTTTTTTAAATTCCACATATAAGCAATATCATATGGTATCTGTCTTTCTCTGTCTGACTTCACTTAATAATCTCCAGGTCCATCCATGTTGCTGCAAACAGCATTATTTCATCCCTTTTTATGGTTGAGTAATGTTCCATTACGTATCTTATCTCACATTTTCTTTATCCACTCCTCTGTCAACGGACATTTAAGCTGCTTCCTAATGTTCAACATTGCCAACTATGAGAGAAATGCAAATAAAAACCACAGTGAGGTATTACTTCACTCTGGTCAAAATGACCATCATCAAAGTCTACAAATAGTAAATGCTGGAGAGGATGTGGAGAAAAAGGAACCCTCCTACACTATTGGTGGAAATGTAAATTGGCACAACCACAAACAATGGCAAACAGTATGGAGATTCCTTGAAAAACCGAAAATAGAACTACCATGTGATCCAGCAATCCCATATAACCGGAGAAAACTAGAATTTGAAGAGACATATGCACCCCACTGTTCATTGCAGCACTGTTTACAATACCCGGGATATGGAAGCAGCCTGGAATAGCCTTTTATTTCAACTGCATTTAATTAACCACTCCCCTTTCCTTCCCCAGCTCCTTCCTAACCCCAAGATCCAGCACCCAGCACGGGTGGGGCGGGGGTGGTGTCCCAGGGCACATGTCCCCCAACAGCCATCAGAGGTCCTTGCTGTACTCGACAGGGGCATCTGGTGTATCTTTGGCCCCACAGGAATACTATTTGAAGGTACAAAACTGTGTTTACTTTCCAAACCAATGAATGGCTTTACTTTTTAAATATTCATTTTAATCGTTCATTGAGTCATTATCTTTATCTATGCTCCCAAGCTTTCCTTCCTCCTCCAGCTCCCTCCAGGGGCACATGCTCTCTCTAAAGCCATCTTTCTAACTCCCTCACCATATCCCAATCTCACTTCTGAGCCCCTGACCCATTCATCTTAGAGCCTTTAGAAAACCAGCACTTGTAAGTCTCACAAACTTCTCAAATTCAGCACATCCAAAACAGAAATCATCTCTTCCTACCTGCTCAGCCCTTCTCCAGGGTTCACACCATCCCTCCATGTCCTCAAGCCAGGAGCTCAGATGTCATTCTAGTCTTCTTGCTCTGTCTTCACCTGCCACATCCAACGAATCTAAGGACGGATTCAAGCATCCAGTTCATCTACTCTGCGCATCACTCTAATGTGCCTACTTCTCTCTATTCCCACTGCCACCGACTCAGTCTACGATGTCACAACCTCCTACCTGGGCTGCTGCAATAGCTCCTAACTGACCTCCAGGTATTCACCAACCTCTGAAATCCCTGCCTGTGTCTACAATGCTAAGCAGATCACCACTGTGGCTGTTCCAGAGTGGGACTTTCATGCCTTGGTTCCCTGCTGAAAGCCCTCATGCCTGCCTGATATTGGGGCTGACAAGCCTTTGGGGAGCTGGGCCCTGCTTACAGCTTGGGTCTCTGTACCTACCCCACCCCCCACCACCACCCCCCGAGCAAAAGCAGGAAGCTTCATCATCGTTTCCAGCCACAAGGCCTTTGTTCTGGCTTTTCCTTCATCCTATACTTTCTCCCCATCCTTCTATCCAGTTCCCCATTTACCATAGTTAACTCTTCATCTTTCTTCAGAAAACTCAGCAGAAAAGTTGCCTTCTGTAGAAGCTGACTCTTTTTACCCTTCAGGGTAGGTGGGAGTTCCTGTTGTATATATATGAGATAGGGGTTATAAAGAAAGTGACCCTATAACCATCGTGTTTCAACCGATTCACTGAATTCTGAATCATTTTTTGTCCTTCACTGTCCAACTCTGAGAATTAAACACTAATGTTTTAGAGTAAATAAAATAATCCCCAGAAGTTTACAGATATAAAGGATGTCAACATATATACATCTCACAAGCACACTATACAAACAAATACATATAAGTATACAGATAGGTATTTATACACACACATATCAAAATGTTAATGATCAGCAATCTGACACCCTCTCAGCATGCCCATTTTCTCTCAATTAGGAAAAAAAATGCATTCATCTTTTCCTTGATCTTCAGTTTGATGTCAGAACTCCCTTTAGTACCCATTATTTAAAAATCAGATTATTTATTCACTGGAATGACCCAAAACTCAGGAAAGCCAGAACGACTGAAATGTACATCAAAAATTGATACCAGAGGTTTCAATTTAACAACAAGACTCCATCAGTTACAAATGGATGTAAAAAATGAAGTTTAACCAACAATTTTAGCTTAATGATAAGTTTCACAACAAATGTGGACTAAGTCCAATACTCATGAAATCATCATTAATCAACAAACAACAACAACAAAAAAACAATGTCACTCATTATTTTATGATAAAAAGTTGCAAAAATCAAATAGCACATTTGAAATCAACACACCCCACTCACTTACTTTTGGCTCAGATGGTAAATAATCTGCCTGCAATGCAGGAGATCTAGGTTCAATCCCTAGCAAAGAGAACGGCAATCCACTCCAGTATTCTTGCCTGGAAAATTCCACAGACAGAGGAGCCTGGAGGGCTACAGTCCACGGGGTCGCACAAGAGCTGGACATGACTAAGCAACTAACACACAATCATCTTTTGGGTACCAGCCTCTGCTATCAGGATTCACCATTAAAGGAAGAGCCAAACATACAATCTTCCCATCTTTAAGTTCTCTTATGTCCAGATATCAGGTCTTCTGCTAAATATTATATTCCAAGAACACTGTTGATTATAAGACACATCACAATTCAATGTGCCACTAAAACACAAGTAAAAAAAGAAATGTTAATTAAACTACAACACAGTACTAAGGTGTGAAATTTTGTAAAATCACATTCTGATTTCAGTTATTAAAATGTGAAAATATATTTCTTAGAATCAGTATCTCATCTTTTAATCTTCTTAAAACTCTTCTACATTTAAAAGTTAAAACTCTTCTACATTTTAGTGTACTTGTTGCCAAAGCGAGCACTAACTTAACTCTTCTACACTTTAAAGAGCAAGTTGTGTTTTGATTTCCTTCATAAATGTGTTTTACCACAAGTTAGAAACAGTTTTAATCTCAGAATTGATCTTGAGGGGAAGAACCATATGACTCACCATAACAAAAATGCTAGGTCAAGTCTCCACCCCAACTTCATTCTGACATACCCTAATCTACAGAAAACTTTAGATATTCTTCATCTGGATTCAAAATTGTTAACATTTTTGCCACATTTGGTCATGTGCACCCATTCTCTCGACCAATAGGTAGGTAGGTAGGTGGTGTAGTATCTATATTTATAGAGAAAGTGAGCTATAGATACAGTGTATATGTTTTGTGTGGCGAAAAAAAAGAGGCATATATGCACAAATAAACTTTTTTTTGTGTGTGTGGCTGAACTACTTCAGAGTAAGCTGCAGACATACCTCACTCCTAGGTATTTCAGCAATTTCCTACATATTCATCACACCATTACCACACCCAAGCAATTAACCTTCATACAATGATTATCTATTTTGTCTCATATTCAAAGCCCCCAAGTAGTGAAAAATTGTACTTTAATAGCATTTTTTAGAAGTCCAGGATCAGAAGAATGATCACACACTGTGTGTGGCTTCCTGCCTATGGAATCTCTTCCAATAAGGAACAGCTCCGCCATCTGTTTTTAAAAAGGTCTTGGTCTTCCACAACAGACGTTTTTGAAGAGTTCAGGTATCTTGTAAAATGCCCCCTGATCTGGATTTGTCTCGCTGTTTCTCAAGGATCAGATGCAGGTCAAAGATGCCAAGAGTATGTCCCAGGTCCCTGTGTTCTCCTTGCTGCATCCCATCTGGAGATGCAACCCCTAGAAGCTATGGCCCTGCCCCAACTCCATCTTCTGTGTGCAGCCCACTCCCACAGGAGCCTGCCCCCTCTCCACACTCAGACCCCAGCCTCACATGAGAACAGACAATTAGGTACCATGAGGTTTTAGGGAAACCTTCAGAGACAGCAAGCAGCCAGCCTGCTGGCAGGGAGTGAGCAGGCCTGGAGAGCAACAAGTTCTGAGTGAAGTCCATGAGTGGAGGGTCCGGGAGGAACACCCCACGTGTGTCTGTCTCCAGGCTTCACTTTCCTCATCTATGAAATGAGCTAACAGAACTTACTTCACTGGGTTGTGAAAATAAGAGGAGTTCATGCATCAAGTGCACAGAATAATGGTACATAATGAATGTTCAACACACTTTTGCAATCATAGTGAATATTATAACGTCAAGAAACCTGTTTTAACTTTATAAATGACTCAGCAATAAGAATTCAGCTTTTACAGAAAAAGAATATGCACTGACTGACCGTGGGTTCATGAGATTATTGTCAGTAATTAGCTAGTCAAATTCTTGGTAAACATTCCTAACTGCATCTTGGTAAACCACAGTGCAACTGCACCACCCACTAAAAACAGCAAAAAAGACGTTCAGCAGCTCAAAAGCATCACTTCACTTCATATTACTCTGCAGTTTACAGGGATGAGAGCCTATGAGAACAGAATGGTTTCAGGGGGAGTCTGACAATACAATTCAACTAAAGCATACCGGGAAAAATACAGTGTTCTTGAAAAATAACATCTATATGGTAGGCCCTTAGTAAATGCCAACTGAATACATATAAAATTCACTGTACACAGGAACATGCACTTAGCAGCAGAGTGCCCCATTACACTTTTTAAAATCCTTAAACCATTCCTGGATAGCTGTCACCATTGGATACATTATTGTCTAAAACCCCAGGATAAAAGGCTATCTAACACTAAGTAGAAGGAACCTTGCAAGCCTACTTAAAGAAAAATGAGAAAAATCTGTTGTAGCTTATTTTTCTCTATATTTTCTACATTTTTCTCCTAAGAAACATCCTTATGAAAAAACAGCCAGCCAATCCAGAATCATACTTTGATGGAATAATGAATCATGAGGAACTGCAGGAAACAGGACTTATTTACAGTGTCACTTTACAGCTTCCTCACTGAGGTTCAGAGAGTAAATCATTTCTTTGGAGTACCAAGCAGAGAGAAAGTTCCTGAGCTCCAAATTCACAGGCTGATGCTCTGCCTTGGGTATACATTTAAAGACCAAAGCTTGATATTCTTTTATGTGGTGTTTTCTGTCCAGATCACATGTATTTTAACATTAAAGATGACTCTCTTCATCGCAGCACTGTTTATAATAGCCAGGACATGGAAGCAACCTAGATGCCCATCAGCAGACGAATGGATAAGGAAGCTGTGGTACATATACACCATGGAATATTACTCAGCCGTTAAAAAGAATTCATTTGAACCAGTTCTAATGAGATGGATGAAACTGGAGCCCCTTATACAGAGTGAAGTAAGCCAGAAAGATAAAGAACATTACAGCATACTAACACATATATATGGAATTTAGAAAGATGGTAACGATAACCCTATATGCAAAACGGAAAAAGAGACACAGAAATACAGAACAGACTTTTGAACTCTGTGGGAGAAGGTGAGGGTGGGATATTTCAAAAGAACAGCATGTATACTATCTATGGTGAAACAGATCACCAGCCCAGGTGGGATGCATGAGACAAGTGCTTGGGCCTGGTGCACTGGGAAGACCCAGAGGAATCGGGTGGAGAGGGAGGTGGGAGGGGGGATCGGGATGGGGAATACGTGTAAATCTATGGCTGATTCATATCAATGTATGACAAAACCCACTGAAATGTGAAGTAATTAGCCTCCAACTAATAAAAAAATTAAAAAAAATAAAAAAAATAAAGATGACTCTGTGTGCCTTTCTGATGTAAAAATGGTGGCCTGTGAAATCCAAACATACTTGTGAGATCCTTCAACAGTTTTCTTTAATAATGATCACTAATGGCCTCTATGGGCTTCTCAGGTGGCTCAGTGGTAAAGAGTCTGCCTGCCAATGCAGGAGATGCAAGAGACGGGAGTTTGATCCCTGGGTTGGGGCAATCCCCTGGAGTAGGATATGGCAACGCACTCCAGTGTTCCTGCCTGGGAATACCACAGATAGAGGAGCCTGGTAGGCTACAGCCCACAGTGTCGCGAAGAGTTGGACACAATTGGGCAAGTGAGCACACACTGGCCTCTAGACAGGGCAAAATCTGTGAGTCAAACAATCAGAATGTTTGAAATGTAAATGTAAGATAATAAAAATGCCAACAGTTCTTCTGCCGAAGCCTGCTTCAATATTCAAAACTAGTCTAACAGGACTGGAGGTGCTTGCTTACATCAACATTCCAAAAACCTAATATCCAAGATTTCAACACACAGGATTGTATTTTTGGTTGAATGGTAGTTATATTGGTTCTTTTTCCATCTTTTAATAAGATTTCTTTCCATCTTAGGCATTACTTCAAGTTCCGGATTGTACCCTAAACGGTCATTGATGAAAGCAGGCTTGGGCATCAGGCAGACCAGTAAGCTGTCATGGGGAGCTTACTTAATTACTCGGCGCCTCAGATTCCTCATCCTAAAAATGGAGATGATGAAGTCTGACCTCATAAGACTGATGAGAGGGAAAAAAAGGAAATATATGAAAAGTTCTCAGCACAGTATCTGGCACACAGCAAGCAGTCTTCGAGTTCTCACTTGTGATTATGGTGCTATGTATGGCAGAAGTGAAGCAAAGTAGCTAGAAGTACATTCTGTTTTCCACAAGTAACAAACATAACAACAACAAATATTTGAAAAATGAATTATAAACTAGACTGCAAAGAGTATAAACATTTACTTTAAGGCCTTGAATTCTGGCTTTAAATCATTGCTCCCTGTTTTATATAAATTCTTCATTACACACTTAAAACTGCTGACTTGCTAAGACATCCAGACTTGATACAGACCAACTATCTACCAGGTGAATACACTGGGTGTTGCTATACCTGTAAGATGGATTCTACAGGGAAGGTGAACTGCAGGTACAATCCATCAACATAACCTTTATGGAGCACCACCTGTATACACGGCATGACCATATATAAGACCTGCAGTGGAGCAGAATGCAATCCTGGGTCCCAGGAAACTGAGTGCAAATTATACACAAATACAGTTTGGACAAACAGCTGAGAGATTGGTTTATCATGTATATTCACATATTTTATCAAAATAACTTTTTCTATGTAATTAGTAGGGTTTGGGGTTAATCAGAATAAATACAATAAAAATGTTATAAACTATTAAGCCTAATTGGTTATAACAGGGTTTTTTCACTCATACCTGCCAGTTATAAACCTAAGGTCATTGCTAACCACACTCTGAGAAATCAATAGAACCATGAAGCAGTGGGTAGATTAGAGTATTATTTAAAACAGAATTTTCCATTCTATTATCAAGAATATTAATTCTTGATAATAAAAAAATGGTTTTAAGTTAAATTTGGGAATCTGCCATCTTAGATGATTAGCTGGACCTGTCATTCTCAAAGTTCTTATTTCTTTAACTAGTTTCTCAGCAGCAGTATAAACACAGTATATACACACAGCAGTATAAACACACAAAAGGAACAGAAGTAAATGGCTTCTGAGCCCACACAGAAATAAGACATTCAGTTTCCAAACATGGCTATGCGGGGACATTCAGAACAGTCACTAAAGATGATTCAGAAATGTCATGTGATCATTCTCGTGAGACAGGCCTTGAGCAGTAAGAAACAAACTTCTGGCTCATACATGACAGTAATGAAAGTGTTTTTGTTTACAGAATTACACTGTAAGAAGGGAAAGATATGAGCTAAAACTAATTAAATTTAAGAAAAAAGCAGCAGAAAAATAAGTGAAGTAAAAACATGGCTCTTTGAAAACTGTAAGTAAAAAATACTTCAGCAAAAAAACAAAAGGAAAAAAGAAACAAAAATCTATAATATTAGCAAGATAAAAGGATATTATTACGGATGTGAATGATTAAAAGAAATATAAAGTGTACATTATGGGTAACTTTGTCAGTAAATCCACAGCAAAGGAGTAGTATTTAAAGAAAATATAAAATTGCTAAAACTGATCAAAAAATAGGCAGAAAACAGGACCCAAAAACCTATATGCATGGATATATAAAAAATCAATAGCACTTCATTTTACAAATGAACATAATTTTTAAAATAGATTTATTTATGATAGCAATTATACCTAAAAGTTATATAGGACCAAATTTTTAAAAAGAAAAAATCCCTGTGGAAATGAACTTCATTAAAAGTCATAAAAAAGTAACCTAAATAAAGAGAAATCATATTAATGGATAGGAATGTTCAATACTGTAAAGCTTTTACCCCAAATTGATCTATAAATTAATGCTGTGTGCTGTGCTTGGCGGATCATGCCTGACTCTTTGCAGCACCATGGACCATAGCCCACCAGGCTCCTCTGTCCAGGGAGATTCTCCAGGCAAGAATGCTGGAGTGGGTAGCCTTTCCCTTCTCCAGCGGATCTTCCCAAACCAGGGATCGAACCCAGGTCTCCCACATTGCAGGCAGATTCTTTACCATCTGAGCCACCAGGGAAGCCCCTGAATACTGGAATGGGTAGCCTATCCTTTCTCCAGGGAATCTTTCTGACCCAGGAATCGAACTGGGGGTCTCCTGCATTGCAGGCGATTCTTTACTAGCTGAGCTACCAGGGAAGCCCATAAATTACACCCACATCCCATCAAAATTCTAACAAAATTCCTTTTGGTAGGACCTGGCAATTTGATCCTAGAACTCATTTGGAAGACGAAAAAGCCACGAATAGTCAAGACACTCCTAAAGAACAAGGTGGGTGGGACTTATCAACATTTGGATTTATCATAAAGGTCCAGTAATTAAAATAATATGATGTTGGTACATATCTGTTTTATTTCGCTTTGCAGATAACTGCATTTTTTTGTTCGTTTTTTACAAATTGAAAGTTTGTGGTAGCCTTGCATTAAACAAGTCAATTGGTGCCATTTTTCCAACAACATTTGCTCACTTCATGTCTCTGTGTTACATTTTGGTAACTCCTGCAATATTTCAAACTTTTTCAAATTATTGTATCTGTTACGGCGATCTGTGATGAATGATCTTTGATGTTACTACTGCAAAGATTACAATTCCCTGAAGGCTTAGATGATGACAAGCATTTCTTTTCTGGCAATGAAGTATATTTTAAAAGTACTGGTTTTTTTTTTTTTTTTTCTTTTTAGGCATAATGCTACTTCAGACTTAACAGACTACAGTATAATGTAAGTATAACTTTTACATGCACTAGGAAACCAATAAATGTGTATGGCTTGCTTTATTTCAATACTTGCTTTACTTTGGTGGTTTGGAACCAAATCCACAATATCTCTGAGGTATGCTTGAACAGGGATAAACAGACCAACGGAAGAGAATAGAGAGCTATATACGTGAGTACACATGTTTATGTAGGAATTTAGTAAATCACTGAGAAAGTTAATGGGGGAAAGTGCAGAGAAAACTAGTTGTCAACATGGAAAAACAAAATTCAATCTTTACTTAGCTCACAACTTACACAAAATAAATTCCAGATGGCTTAAAGTCCTAACTATGGAAAGCAAAACCTTAAAATATATTAAAAGACAGTATCAGAAACAATGCCTATGGCATCAGCACTGGGAAAGATTACTTAAATAAGAGACACAAAAGCAAAAGCCACAAAAAGTGGAGGAGGAGAAACATACTCATCTGACTACATTAAAATATAAAACCTTCTGACTTCCAACATGATGAAGTGAGATGGTCAGCAAAATCCACTCCTCAAAATGCAAGTCTGATAATATCACATATTTGTAAAAATGTGGAGAAACAGAAACCTGCATATTGCTGGTAGGAGTGCAAAATGCTACAAACATCTAGACAAATTAGCCATAGGTCAGCGGTAAAGAATTTGCCTGCAATGCAGGAGACTCAGGTTCGATCCCTGGGTGGGGACGATCCCATGGAGAAGGGAATGGCAACCCACTCCAGTATTCTTGCCTGGGGAACCCCATGGACAGAGAAGCTTGGCATGCTATAGTCCATGGGGTGGCAAAGAGTCAGACACCACTGAGCAACTGAACACACAATGGCAAAAGAGGAACGTACCTCTTACCAAGCAACTCCATTCCAGGTGGTGGGTCTGGAAAACTATTTCACATGTGACTGAAGGAAACCACTCTGCCCCAGAGTAGAAGAGTGTGTGCCCACAGAGCAAGAGGCAGAGAGATCCAGGAGCAGAATGGGGAGAGGCCAAGAGGGCTCCATGCATTATATGGAAAGTTAATATATGGCAATAGTGGCAAGTAAAGTCAGTGAAGAAAGGACGGACTGTTCAATAAAGGAGTGGGACACAACTGCTTCTCCTGAAAATAATACAATTGGACCTCTTACCTCACACCATATACATAAAACCTCTCATCAAATCCCTTCACCACAGTTGCTAGATGTTTCTAATTACTCATGAGTACTCTTTTCATCACAGTGAATCACTTTAATCTCTCCTGTAAGAACTTTTCTCTCTGTCCTGCCTGTCAGACTCTAACCCAATTTTCTTCTTTTTCCATAGCCACAGCCAAGCAGCAAAATATTTACACTGGAAAAACACAGATAGATTAGTGTCATTGTAAATCAGTCTCAACCCCTCAAGCAGGCTCTCAACACTCCCCAGCAATTCTGTTTCTTGAATTAACTTTCTTCCCCAATCTACCTCTTGATCTCTTTCTTCAAACTTCCTTCCTACTATCCCATTCCCTTTGAAAACCCGTGGGAGTCCCTCATCCCCACCCCCTCCCACCCTCCACGTGCACATCTGCCCGCAGCCGGGCTCTCCCCCCCTTCCGTCCCCAGACGCCTGTTCGCAGGCAGTTAGTTACATGTGCTCTGAGACACTCTCCGTTACCCAAGAATCGTTCCTTCAGTTACACACCCTCTTCTCTCCTCCTCAGCAAACTTCCACTTTACTGAATCATCTCCATCAGCAAATGAACATGCTCTCCAATCACCCATCGATAAAAAGTAAAAAAGAGGTACCTTTCTTGACCCCTCCAGACCCTCCATCACTGGTCTCTTGGGTTTGCTGTTTCCCATCACCACACTTCTGCAAAGAGCTGCCACAGTTGTGCTCATCACTCCTCATCTCCTCATAGACCACTCCA
Organism: Cervus elaphus; assembly: GCF_910594005.1. NCBI lineage: Eukaryota > Metazoa > Chordata > Mammalia > Artiodactyla > Cervidae > Cervus > Cervus elaphus. Next base: position 33,334,264 of record NC_057826.1, read on the forward strand.
TCCTCCACTTTGCTCCCACTGCTCCATCAACTGTGTTTTAGCCACTGTAACCACCAACCTGCAAGCTGTCAAATCTAACCGTTGTTTCTCTTTGGTCTTCATTTTCTATACCACTCAGTAACATCAGATGTTGTCAGAGCCTCCCTTCTGCTCGAGAGACACTCTGTTGTCATCTTCCAGCATACCAAGCCCTCTTGGTTTCTCCTCCTCCTTTTTTTCTAAAGGCTGGGTTCTCCAGTGCTCAGGCCTAAATCTTCCGCCCTCTCTACACTGCGGACTTTCAGCATCACATCACCAACTCGTACCCTCAACCGTTCCACTCATACCTCACTGGCACCTCAAACTAAGCAGGCCCCAAACAAAACTCTTAAATTTTTCCCTACACTGGCTTCTCTCTACTGCCTTCACTTCAATGACTGGCATCACCATCTGTTCAATTACAATTTATTCTTTTTAGTGAGTCCTGCTGTTTTCTTCCTCCAAAGTATGTTCACTTCTCTGTATTTTCACTGTGACTACCTCTGTTGTATTAGTTAGAACTGTCCAGAAAAATAGAACCTCTGTGTGTGTGTGTGTGTATCTGTGTGTGTACAGAGTGTTTCTGTTTGTTTATTTGAAAGAATTGACTCATGTGATTATAGAGGCTGCCAAGTCCAAAGTCTGCAAGGTGGGCTGATGCTACCGTTCAAGTCTGAAGGCTGCTGAAGAATTCCCTCTTGCTTGGGGAGGTCAGTCTTTGCTCTGTTAAGGCTTTCAATCTATTTAGATGAGGTCCACTAGCATTACGAAGGACAATCTGTTCTTCACACTCCACTGATCAGATTTTAATCTCATCCAAAAACACCCTCAGATAAACATCAAGAATAATGTCTGACCACATATCTAGGCCCAGTAGCTCAGTCAAGTTAACATGTAAAATTAACCATCACTAAGCCACCGCATCTCTGGTCTAACCTATTACAATAGCCTCATAAGTTATCTCTTTGCTTCCATTTTCACCCTCCATATTAAAGCCAAAAACCTCTCTTCCTTCACAGATCTCTCTTTAAACCCACCAAGAGCTTCCTACTACACTTAGATTAAAACCGAGGCCCCTTACCAAGACCTGAAGGATCCATCACCTCTGCACCTTCATCTCATCCCCAGCTTCAACTCTCCACTAACCAACCCTCACATCTGCCTCAAGGTCTTGGAATCTGCTGCTGGTTATAGACCACCTCCCTCTCTCTTTGCAAAGCTAATGTCTATGTATTCCTCCACAGACATGCTGTATTCCTCAGCATCACTGAGGCTGTGCCCCTAAACCATACAGTATTCTCTATCACTGTTTCCTTGATGGCATCAAGCAGGATGAAAATTGCATATTTGTTGATTACTTAAGTTAACTGCCTGTCTCTGCCACTTCAGCCTCCACTAGTATAGGGACCATGTTTGTTTAACTCATCAGTGCAGAGCCCAGGGCCTGGCACAGAGGAGATGCTCAATCAATAACTAATTGGCAATAATCAATTAAATTAATGATATTAATAAATATTAATATCAAGGATTAATTTAAAAATAGTAAAAATTTCAAACACAAGAAAAACCTAAATATAAAAAACTAAATTAAAACAGCATTTGGAAAAAAAAGATATGTAAGCTTTGAGATAGATTATTTCTTAAGCAAAACAAGAAACTTACAAGTCGTAACTGGAAAAAAAAAAATTCACATATGATTACACCAAGTCTAAAAATCTCAAATATGGGATTAGATGCCATGAACAAAGTTAAAAGACAACTAAAGTATATGCAATATGTATATATATGTAACAAACAGGTCTTACACATTTAAAAAAGTCAAACAATACAATTCAAAACAGGGAAGGAATTTGAACATTAGATATGTAATAAATGCCAGGAATTTAGCAGAAATTCCAGTCATAGCCCATCAGATTGGCAAAAATTAACTGACATTTAAAAAATAAAAATACAAAATATTTGTTAAAGATGGAAGATAATGATTTAAAAAATGGTTCTCTTGGTTACTTTTCAAGTGGGCAGATGTGTACAATCTCAGTGCAATGAGCCAGACAGCTTCAGAGAAAGAAAGGAATGTGGGAAAGGAGGGGCTGAAGATTTCTTCCTTACAGCTACATCTGCGATGAATCCACACAGACTTTGTTTGAAGTAGAGGATTACACATTTTGCAAAACAAAGATCACCAACCATGAGACAGGGGCATAATTACAGTCTCCTTACCAGATAGCAAAATATCAAGGACTAAATTTTTTTCTGTAGCTTAAATTCCTCAGTAAACACAGACTCAGAAGTACCTTCTTCAAAAATGAATGCCAAACACATTAGTTTCAGAATTCACAACATGCATCCCCTCACCAAAAAAAAAAAAAAGAAAAGTTTTAGAATGAAACAGATACAGTTATTTTAAGGAGGGAAATCACTCCTCAGGAATCTCTTGCGTCTCTCTAGCTTTCAGATTCACTTGGTATCAGTTCTGTTCATATAATACAACTCCCACAATCTGGGAAATTGCATTTAAAAATTACAGCTACTATTTTAAGCATTTCTGTACTCTATTTTACTCATCTCTTAAGATGAGTAAATGCCGAATTCTATCAGAATCTCCCCGTATCCCTACCGTGGTATTCCTAAATTAACATCTTGTAACTGAATGAAAAATACAACCTGCCAACTGGGAATACACTCTTAGAAACAGCGCTCTGCTCTCGGAGCACCATTCACATTCTGCCTGACAACTACATGTGCAAACAGCAGCTTGTAATGGCCCTCAGCCTCTAGGAACGGTGTCCAAAACGGCCAGCTGAACGCATTAAGCTTTTTGACAACCAATCCACATTCTTCCCAGCTTTACTGAGAGATGACTGACTGACATTGTGTAAAGGTGTGCAACCTGTTGATCTGACACACATATATTATAAAATGCTTATTACCACAGCTTCCACTAGCTCCTCCATCATGTTCAAATCATTGTTATTTTTTTTGTGTGTAATGAGAATATTTAAGATTTAGTCTCTTAGCAACTTTCAAGTGTAAAATACAATATTATTTCTTATAATCACACTGGATCCCCAGAACTTATAACTGAAAATCTGTATCTCTGACCAATTTCTCCCTATTTCCTCCACCCTCCAGCCCTTGGTGACTACCATTCTAGCACAGACATATCTGTGAAGTACTACAGGTTCATTCCAGACCTCCACAATAAAGAGAGTATCACAACAGAGTAAGTCACACAAATTTTTTGGTTTCCTAGTGCATATACTATAGTCTATCAAGTGTAATAGTGCAATATATTAAATAAACAATATAAATACGTTGGGCTTCCCTTGTGGCTCAGCTGGTAAAGAATTCACATGCAATGCGGAAGACCTGGGTTGGGAAGATCCCCTGGATAAGGGAAAGGCTACCCACTCCAGTATTCTGGCCTGGAGAATTCCAAGGACTGTATAGCCCATGGGGTCGCAGAGAGTCAGATACAACTGAGCGACTTTCACTTTCACACATACCTTAGTTAAAAATTACTTTACTGCTAAAAAAAATGCTAACCACTATCTGAGCCTTCAGGGAGTCACAGTAGTAACATCAAAGACCATTGATTACAGATCACCATAACAAATGTAAGAATGAAAATTTTTTAAATGTTGCAAGAATGATAAAAGTGTGACAGAGACATGAAGCAAGCAGGTGCTATTGGGAAAATGACACCAACACAACTTCTGGCTGCTGGGTCACCGTAAACCTTCAATTCGTTAATAAAGCACAGTATTTGCAGAGCACAATAAAGCAAGGTGCAATAAAACAAGATATGCCTATATTCTTTTCTGTGAGTTCAGCTTTTTTAGATTCCACATTTAAGTGATATGCTTAGTATTTGTCTTTCTGTATCTGACTTATTTCAATCAGAATAATGCTTTCGAGGTCCATCCATGTTGTTGCAAATGGCAGGATATCCTTCTTCCTTCTGGCTGAATAATATTCACACACACACCACTACCACCATCACCACCCCTCTTTACTGACTCATCCACTGACAAACACTTCCATTGTTTCCACATGGGTCTGACCCCTGGTCAAGGAACTAAGATCCCATATGCTGTGCGACCAAAAGAAAAATAAAGAAACAAACATTTAAATAACCAAAAGACCTCCATGGCACCACTCCAAAATCTAAGAAATTGTTTAATAATAAAATCTAAAACAGCAAAGGTGGGGAAGTTGCTTCTGATAGGTGGTCTGCATGATTTTCACACAGAACGTGGTGGCATTTAGAGGAATGTTTCATTAGTGCCAATTTTCATAAGTGAAAATATCTCTACTGCCTCTAAAGCCTTTAACTAAATTGCTGAAAGGTCTCTCACACAGTAATTCTGTTTTATGGCCATTAAAATGCCCAACTAGCTTCAGAACTGCCTTAGTGAACAGATGCTGCTGAAAATGGCTTCAGCCTCAAACCAGCTGCGAGGTGAGAATGGATGATGCCACTGGAGCACCGTCTAAAAAAAGAGCAAGGACATCTCAAGAGTGGGTCTGTGTGGGAGGGTGTAGCCCAGCTCTGTTGTCCTGGGATGGGTAGGGTCTGTCTCTCTGCACCCTACTAAGAAAACCAGGCAATGGTGAAATGGTAAGAAGCAGACACAAAGACACAACATTATAAGTAAACAGTGTGAATGCTGAGCCACAAGAGATATTTAGAAATAGAGTGCTTTTTTATGGGGAGGAGGGTGGTTTTTACAGGGCTGATTATAAGGAATGCCAAACAGGAATTACATTCATTTCTAGATTATTTACCTCTGAATTGCATGTATTCATCCATGTGCATAAAAGCCTGAAAATGCTTTCTTTTATGGAAAGCTGTAGAAACATGTGTCAAGAAAAAACATTAAATTAATCAGCACCCAGTTTAGAGCTTTATATTTAATTCTCATCAGTGGGACTTGAACGCTCCAGGGTTCATTAAAGCCATCACCACACACGGGGAGCACAGGAACACCTGAGTTATACATGGCTGGCCCTTGAACTCTAACAAACAGGACCACACTCAGTTCTCATTTTCACATAGGTAAAGAACAAGATCTTAAAAAGTACTAACCCCTTACGATCTCTAACTGAATTATGGAAGAGAGTCAAGGAGATCAGAAAGGTGTGGGAGCCATTCTCTGAAAGACGTCCAGTGCCATTCTGTGGATGGGGGAACTTATCTTGTGTGTGACCGAGAAGGATTCAATGTTTCAACCGGGTGAAGTGATGTCGCTGAGCAGACCCAGAGGTATGAAGTGGGGGAAGAGCTTCACATGACCTTAAAAGCATTTTAGCACCTCAGTGGCACCTAACATGCTGAAGTGACTACAGCCTAGGGAGAAAGGAGAACTATCAGGACTTCAGCCATCTTTCCATTCAAGAAACACTGCAAATGGCAAAGCCGGGGTTGCCAATGAAGATGGGGAGAGTGGCGTTCAGGGTCAGTGTAGACATCAGTTCTTCAGGATCTGGAGGCTCACTGGTAGGGGGTAGTACTGGGGTTATTAAGGGAAAGGAAAGGCTAAGCATGAGACCATGTTAACACTTAAACTACGTGGTAGGTGGTGATGGGACTAGAACCAAAACCAGGATGCTCAGATGAGTCAGAAGGAGAGAAGTGGGTTTAGGAGCAGATGCCAGGACAGAAACAGAAGTACTGCTTGCACAACTGTGGGAAGAGATGCTGGGGGCTCATGGTCTGTGCTCCACATCCTGCAGTAAGAGATGTCTTACACCCAGCTGTGTTTTCCGAAGGGCTTTTTACTACGTAAGAATCTATAGAGTTCAGCAACAATGACAACTTTAATAAAAAAGAACAAAGTGGTAAAAAGACTTTTATCACTTCTCAAAAACTGAATCTAACAACAAAACACCTAATCGAATTTAAAGCCTTTAGTTCAACTCATGAAGCAATCCCAGAAAGGTCCTGTTTTCAGTTTCATCCTGAGAAAAGTGACCAGAAGGAACCAGAATCTTCCCAGTGCAATACTACAGAAAAATGGTATCATAACCAGGGATTAATTATATATTCCTTTATTTTGTCAAAAAAGGAAGCTGACTTATCTTTTAAAATCTCATGTTTACTTAACTATTTTTCCAAACTGAAAATTTCTATTCTTTATCAAAAGTATGTTTGAAGAGTCAGAAACCCCAAAAAACGTTAAACATATTTGTCATGAACATATTTGGGGTTAACTCATATGGATTTTTTTAACCTATAAAGTTAAAAGTGCAATTCAATTACATGAATCATCAGAGGAGACACTGTTCTGACAAATGATTTCAAGGCTCTTTTCATATGTATGACTACACACTTGTCTTAACTCCTCCTGTTCCTTTCCCATTCTCAGACTTTAGAGAACTCTTTTCCCTTCACAAAAATTTCTGCTGCCCCTTCTCCATGTCCCCCATTCAAGCTGCTAATCCACCCCACCCCTTCCCCAATACTGCTTGTTTTATTCTATGAAATTAGCAACCACAGTCACAATCAATGCTGTGGCAAAATGTATTTATGTTTGTAAGATTAGATAATGAATGAAATTTAAGAAAGAGGGAGCTTCGACTGACCAGGGTAATAGAAGATATAGTGTTCCTTCCAGCCCATACTCCCATTCAGAATCCCTTCTCAATCCAGGCCAAAGCCAGACTAACCCCAGAGGAAAAGTCAATTTGTAAAACATCCCCTCAGTATCTCCACAAAGCCTGATTTCTGCAATGGTTTCTGCTACACAGCCCACAAATCGCTGAAGAAGAGTCTGATATCAATTCACTTTGCCACACTGCCTGCCAAAACACTAGGTGATGCAGCTTTTAAAAATGAAGATTAAAAAAATAAATAAATAAAATAAAAATAAAAATGAAGATTAATATGCAGAAAAACTTTCTCAATTATGCTTTCCCTTTAGGTCTCCATTCTGTGACATGGTGCAAAAATAAGCAGCAATGGAAGGAAGGAAAGAAGTACTATGATACCCAGTATTCTTATAAGCAGAAACAATAATCATGGTTAACATTTATCAATCATTTATAATGTCCCAGATGCCACTCTAAAAGTTAACTTTACATGTATTGACTCATGTATTTCAACCTAGGGGCTGAGAAGTGTTAGTATTTTCTGTCACTTGAGAGGTGAGTAAATTGAGGTTCAGCGTGGTTATCACTTGGCCAAAGAACATTTGGGGCTTAAACATGGGGAATGTGACTCCAAAGTGCACTTTGAATCACATTCCATACTGACCAGAGTCTAGTCAGTGGTCCTCAACTAGGGCCCTTCTGCCCCCAGAGGGGACATTCAGTGATGTCTGGAGAAGGACGAGTTGTCACAACTGGGGACAACAACTGGCAGTGAGTAGCTAGAGGCCAGGGATGCTTCTAAACATCCAACAAGGTACACTGATCCAGACAAACCGTCAACAGTGCCAAGGCTCAGAAACTCTGCTCCAAACACTCCTTAACTTCTTAATCATCCTTCCCTCTTCTACCATGTTCAGCATGACTCAGTGCAGGGAATAAGAGGAACAAGAAACACACAACACTAGAAACACATTAGTGATTTAAAAACACTAAGTGGAAGTAAAGTTAGTAAATGGGTGCTACAAGCTTTATTCAATTAAAAAACAAAACCCCTAAAAAGCTTCCTATTAAAAAAACTAAAAGTGTTCTATTCTGAAGAACAAAACAAAGGTAGCAATCAAGAGTCCAAATTTCTTGGACAAACTGATTTTGTATCACAGATCAAGTGAAAAAAAAAGTTCTCAAAATTACAGTTTCAGTCGCCAAATTTTAAAGATTATAGTGGAGCAGTGACTCCACTAGAGAAACTCATGTTGTCTCTGTCTAATCTCTCAGGCCCGGAAGGGGGACAAAGCAGACGGGGCTCCTCCTGGATCCCAGTGACACCCTGCAGGTAAGGGTCCTCCACCAGGGACTGCATCCACCTATCTGGACGGTAGCGTTCTAGAATTCCTGCTGCTTTCGTCACTGTATGCCCACCCCAGTCAACACTTCTACTGGAGTTTGGCCTTTGTTGCTGGAAGATCCCCCCACATGACTCATCGCTACCAATCAGCCATACTTCATTTCCCCCCTTGAGGATTCCATTTGGGTGTCAGGTAAAGATTAATTTTCACCAATAAGAAAACGCTTCAACCAGTTCAACTATCTGTAATGCTAAAAACATGTATTGTCTGAAAAAAGCTTTCATCTGTCTCTGGGCAAAAGTTACCAAACTTCTTGGCACTTTCATGAAACCACATACATTAACTGAGAAGCAACGAATTCTAAAAATCATGGATGCCTCCTGTGCATTTCATCAGCAACTGCACATTCTCCTCGGGGAGCCCTGTCTGTAAAGGTAGGGCCTGATCCCAGGAGCTTAAAGTCTTGGGCAGCAGAGACTTGCTGGGACAAGTCTAATGCAAGGCGGGGCTTGCATTGTCAAGAAGGTTTCAGCGGGAGGGAGCATCCGGGAAGGTCAAACTTTCAACTTTCTTTAACATAAAGTTTTATCTTACATTACCATATGTAAAATAGAGAGCCAACTGGGAATTTGCTGTCTGGCTCAGGAAACTCAAACAGGGGCTCTGTATCAACCTAGGGGGTGGGATGGGGAGGGAGGTGGGAGGGAGGTTCAAAAGGGAGGGGATGTATGTATACCTATGACTGATTCATGTTGCGGTTTGACAGAAAACAGCAAAATTCTATAAAGCAATTATCCTTCAATTAAAAATTAATTAATTAAAAAATAAAGTTTTAAAGATGCTATTTTTGGTGTCAAGTGAATAATTATGTTTGAAGGATGTGTTTACATTCATAAACTCAAACTACACAATGAGAACGAGCGGCTATAGCATTTGAGGAGGGAGTCACACTAAAGTCTTTTCAAGTCACTGATTATGTTAAGAAAATTGACTCAGCTCAAGCTGAACAAAAACCACCACACTGGAGGGGTTGTTGCGTTGTTGTTGTTGTTTAGCTGCTAAGTCCTGTCATGTCTGACTCTTTCATGACCCCATGGACTATAGCCCACTAGGCTCCTCTGTCCATGGGATTTCCCAGACAAGAATATTGGAGTAAGTTGTCATTTCCTTCTCCAGGGGATCTTCCTGCCCCAGGGACTGAACCTGCATCTCCATCACTGAGCCACCTGGGAAGCCCTATACTGGAGGCATACAGAGTGGCATTCAAAGGACCATATGATTCCATCATGTGTTCACAACTTCCATGCTAGGTTACTAAAAGAACGGCTACTAATTACCAAGAGCCTACCCTAGCCAGTAGGTGTGTGCACTGCCATTCTGTAAGTGGAGAAAACTAAGAATTCAGGAAGTCAAAACTCTAAAGCTTACACTTGTCATTCAAGGCTCTTCTTCATATTTTACAAAAATAGCAGCTTTAAAAGCAGCTATTACACCCGGAGGGGCTCTGTGGCTTGCCCTGGCTGCATGGCTTGCAAAGAGAAGAGCCAAGACTCAGTTGGGCTCATTTTCTTCGAAGTCTGTGTTCTTTCTGCCTCCTGCATCAGGGTGGATCCCTATTTCACAAATGGGAAAAGTGAGAAAAACTTGGTATGCAGGCCCTGAGCTACCAGGAGAGGAAAACAAGACACCACAAAACTCAAGGTTCTGTATAAACTTAAGAGTTCTTCCCCCAGATATTCAATTCTGTAAAATCATAGCTATTTTAGCAAAATCACCAGTTTTCTAAGCGAGGAAACATTTCCACTTGTGCAACAAGCAGCAAGGCTTTAAACTGCTGCAGGCTATACATGTGAATGCCGCTGGCTATGACTGACTTCTGTTTATTTTGATCAGAAATAAAAATATACTTGTTCACAGAGAACAGACTTGTAGACAAAGTGGGGGAAGGAGAGGCTGGGACAAATAGAGAGAGTAGTAGCATGGAAACATAAATTGCCATGTGTGAAATAGATAGCCAGCGGGAATTTGCTGTGTGTAACAGGGAGCTCAACCTAGTGCTCTGTGACAACCTAGAGGGGTGGGGTGGGAGACGGGAGGCAGGTTCAAGAGGGAGGGGACATATGCACACTTGTAGCTGATTCATGTTGATGTATGGTAGAAACCAGTACGATACTGTAAAGCAACTAACCTCCAATAAATTTTTTTTTAAATGTGCTTGAAAAATGAAGTGAAAATGTTAGCCTCTCAATTGTGTCTGACTCTTCGGGACACCATGGATTGTAGCCCACCAGGCTCCTCTGTCCATGGGATTTTTCAGGCAAGAATACTGTAATGGGTAGCCATTCCCTTCTCCAGGGGATCTTCCTGACCCAGGGATTAAACCCAGGTCTCCTGCATTGCAGGCAGATTCTCTACTGTCTGATGCCAAGGCCACCAGGGAGGCCCTAAAAATGTGCTTATTAGACCCAAGGTATATAAAGTACAAAAACAGGTCAACTAGTCTATGGCATTAGGTCACGACAATGGTTACCTGGTTCCTTCTTAGGGTTCCTCCCAATGACTGGGAGGAAGAGCCCAGAAGTCTTCAACGGCACTGGCAGTGTGGTTTCCTGACCTGGATACTTCTTAAATGGTGTGTTCACCTTATGAAAATCCACTAAACTCTACATCTATGATGTGTATACTTTAAAGAATATCTTAAAATTTTTGAAATGCTAGGTGAGCTCTCTTGACCCAATTTCCCATTTTTATGTATTTTTTTAAACCATGTTTGGACACTAATTTATTTTTAACTTTTTATTTTGTACTGGACTATAGCTGATTGACAATGTTGTGATAGTTTAAGGTGGCCAGCAAAGGGGCACAGCCATAAAGAAAGAAACTAAATTTCATAACATTCATTCTATCTAGCTCATAAAATGTCTAACAATGGGATTTAGAAGTTTAAAAAATTATATTCTTGGATCTGTGATACTAAGTTGCAGAATAAAATAATAAACATGACTTCCTAAAATGTGGGTTGGAGGTGGTGGAAATCACTGATATTCATGTTTATTTCAACTAGGCACTATGGAAAGACAAACTGTTATGACTTAACTATTCATGTGAAACAAAGGTTTAATTCTACACTGAGAAAATACAGGATTACTTCTTTGTTCAAAAGGCAAGGAATGAAGCTAATGTTAGCAGTCTGTGGAATACATGAAGAACCAAACGACTTAGGCCAGAAGTATTTTCACCTAAGAATACCTTTCTAAAATATAATTGGCAAGTACCTTTTCCAATGAGGCAATACTCTGATTTTCTAAGTTAGTGGGTTCAATAATTCAAAAACTATTCATTAGCAAACCTTAATTGCTGTGATCTAAAGAAAATGATAAATTTACATTCTAATGTCTATAGAGGAAACCTATCTTCAAACCATGAGGCTGCAGTTTTAATTTTAAATCTATCAGTGTATTTTAAATACAACTTTTTAACCCAATATAACCAAACTGCCAATAATTCAGTATGGATGCTAGGTTTCTTTGTATCCTGAGCCCATTTATAACTTCTTATAACACATAATCCTTTGCAGAGAAACCGATCACTAATAATATTTCCATTAATCAATCACTATCATGTACTAGGCACATGATATGTTCCAAGTGTTTTCCTTCATAAGTCACTACCTGGAGGCAGACTGCACTAATATTTGCAAATATCTGATGTCTTCCCACAAAATCCTTTTGTAGCATCCCTAACTTTTGAACTCAGTTAGCAAGGATGTTTGCTTTAGCTAGTGAAATTCAAGTATGTCACTTCCAGGCAGAACCTTTAGGAGCTGTGTTGTCTCTCTTACCTCCCTCCATGATCTTTAAATTTGCTAAGTCAAGGTGCACCTTCCAATTGCGTTCCTGAATGTCTGTGATGAATAAGTCTCCATGCTAAGCCATGACAAAATGTGAATAATCAACATGCTGTGTTGCTATAAAACCCCTGAGATTTGGGAACTGCCTGTTACTTCAGGTTAAACAGGCCTGTACTGCCTGAGACAAATCTCTGTTGTATGAAAGTGGAATGTGAGCCACTGAAAAGTATTCTGCCCAAGAGTCTACAGCAAGTAAACAGAGGAAACTAAGAATTCAGGAAGTCAAAACTCCAACACCCACACTCGTCATTCAACTTTCGTCCTCATATTATACAAAACAAATGTAACTTCTTAAAACTCTCAAAAACAAATACATGATTCCTGAGATCAAAAGGAAAAAAGATGAGAGGTGGACACAAGATTTCGTACAAAGCTGCTTATCTTTATTATAAACCATTATTAGTTATTTTTTATTATTATAAGTAAATAATAAGAAAATGTGGGGCTTTCCTGGTGGCTCAGTGGTACAGAATCCGCCTGCTAGTGCAGGAGACATGGGTTTGAACCCTGTTCCAGGAAGATTCCACATGTCACGGAGCAAATAAACCCAGGAACCACAACTGCAGCCTGTGCTCCGGAGCCCAGGACCTGCTACTAGTGAGACTATGCGCTACAGCTGCTGAAGCCTGAGGGCCTCAGAGCCTGTGCTCTGCAACGAAGGAAGTCACTGCAATGAGCAGCCCATGTACCACAACCTAGAGACAAGTCCCTGCTCACTGCAACTACAGAAAAGCCTGGGCAGGAACCAAGACCCAGCGCAGCCAAAAATAAAAAAGAAACTATTAAAAAAAAAAGAAAGAAAACTGGGAAACAATAGGAAAGGATTATTTTAATTTTAATTTACCAAATATGCCTGAAATATCAACTGGCCTGTGCATGTGCCCATGCGTCTGCAGGATCCCAAGGCATCAGTCACTGACCCCTGAGAACAACCAGCTGTCCCAGTGCATGGCCAAGGCAGGTCATGCCGTCTGGTTCCTAACCCCACAAACTGTGCTGGGCAGTGGGAACACAGACAGCAAGACTGCTCCTGCCCTCAAGGAGCTTGCTGCCCCAAGTGACGAGACAGCAAACCAATAACTCTCACATAGCATCAGGGCACTGAAGGAGACTTACACGTGTATTCTGAACTTCAAGAGGCTACAGAAGGACGTCTCTAAGGCAGGGAGTGAGGACTGTCAAGAGTTCCTGGGGGGATATGACATCTAGGCTGGGTTTTAAAGGATGGGGGAGCAAAGGTTAGTGCACAGGGCTGGAAGACATCCTAAAAAATGAGAACGTGCAAGGGGTGGAGGGGAGGGGAAACATGGCCACCTCGGGAATTTAACTTGAACCTCAGGCTGAAACACAAAGGTGAGAGGGCAGATCCTGCAGGGCTACCTGGCCGCAGGATAAGGGATGAGCCAGAGCTATCATGCCCTTGAGAGCTCCTGTGCCCAGGCTCCGCCAAGCTCCCATTAACTCTAATCTGGTAGCACAAAGCCAGAGGTTCCTGAAGCCACTCTTTCACACTCAGCCATGACAAGAGTGTGATCAATAAAGAGCTTGTAAGCAGGTATCCCTGTGAAACCGTCAGCAGCACAGGACTTCAAAGGGGCTGAAGCACTTTCTCACAAAAGATAAGGTCAACCAAGCACTACAATGAGAAAGGCAGAGGTGCAACAAAACAGGCCACAGCAAGTTCAAGTCAGTCAATGAATGATCCCTCAGAGGCTATGAATTCTGCTCAGCTGCACAAAATTCACTTTGAGGTACCCTGAACCAGACATGGAACAACGGACTGGTTCAAAACTGGGAAAGGAGTAAGTCAAGGCTGTATATGGTCACCCTGCTTATTTAACTTATATGCAGAGTACATCATGAGAAATGTCAGGCTGGATGAAGCACAAGCTGGAATCAACATTGCCGGGAGAAATATCAGTAACCTCAGATATGCAGATGACACCATCTTATGGCAGAAAGCAAAGAGGAACTGAAGAGCCTCTTGATGAAAGTGAAAGAGAAGAGTGAAAAAGCTGACTTAAAACTCAACATTCAAAAAACGAAGATCATGGCATCCAGTCCCATCACTTCATGGCATACAGATGGGGAAACAATGGAAACAGTGATAGACTTCATTTTCTTAAGTTCCAGTATCACTGCAGATGGTGACTGCAGCCATGAAATTAAAAGATGCTTGCTCCTTGGAAGAAAAGCTATGACCAACCTAGACAGCATGTAAAGAAGCAGAGACATCACTTTACTGACAAAGGTCTGTCTAGTCAAAGCTATGGTTTTTCCAGTAGTCATGTATGGATGTGAGTGTTGGACCATAAAGAAAGCAGAGCACTGATGAATTGATGCATTTGGACTGTGGTGTTGGAGAAGACTCTTGAGAGTCCCTTGGACTGCAAGGCAATCAAACCAGTCACTTCTAAAGGAAATCAGTCCTGAATATTCATTGGAAGGACTGATGCTGAAGTTCCAATACTTTGGTGATCTGATGCGAAGAACTGACTCATTAGAAAAGACCCTGATGCTGGGAAAGATTGAAGGCAGGAGAAGGGGATGACAGAGGACTAGATGGTTGGATGGCATCACCGACTCAATGGACATGAGTCTGAGCAAGCTCCGGGAGGTAGTGAAGAACAGGGAAGCCTGGCGTGCTGCAGTCCATGGGGTCACAAAGAGTTGGACATGCTGAGCAACTGAACTGAACTGAACTGAACTGTACTTGTTATCACTTGTTGCTTTAACTACCACCATAAACAACCCAGCTGCTTCAATCCAAGTCTCCATCATTGTTCCTTTTGTAGCAAAGGCTCTCTCTGCAAACCACCTGATTTCCAACTGGACAACTTATGCTAACAATGCTAATGACCCTTAAGTTCACAAAGTAACTTCCATTTCTACTAACAAATACCACATTCATCTCTTTCATCATCACAGGAGCCCCAGTTTGGAAACAAATGGATTTTCCAAGTCACATTCCTGGGAGGTAAGAATCTAAAAGCAGAATCCAGCTTGGTTCCTGCCCTTCACAGCATTTTCCACCTGCTACTTACACCTAAAGACTGATACTCCTAGGTCCTGGCCAACACACTTGGCCCAGTGACCTGAGACTAATTACTGGGCTTCTCTGAACTTAAGGTCCCTCATGTGTAAAATGAAAAGTCAATCTGAATACAGTTCCTTCCAACTTTCACGTTCCATATTTTTATTAAAGAAAGTTATAGCAATAGATTCTCTTCCTCCACGAAAAGACAGGATGGGTTCAAGTGACTGAATTGGTCATAATTCAAATAGGTTTGGGAAAAGGCTTAATTATAAATATAAATACAAATACAAATATTAACCCACACTGACATGTTAAAAGCAACTCTTTGATAAAATGGTGCTTTCAGGACAACACAAATTAAATATGATTTTTCCAACTAATACATGAATCAAGTCAATCATATAATTATTATGTATCAGTAATGCAGATAATTACACTGATGATTTACTATGTGCTAGAGTCAAGCTCTCTGGCTCCAATACTCTAGATCCGAGAGAAAAGAACCAAAAACCACCTTCCCTGCCTACCAATTCTTTGATGGCTTCCCTATCCTTTTGTTTCCCACAACACAAACTTAAGAACTGCTCAGAATTCAAGGTACTTTGTACTTCGTGTCCCATGAAATAGTATATGTAAGTTTTCTCTTGCTGCTGTAAAAAATTACCATCAAGCTTAGCAGCTACAAATACCACACATCTATTATCGCATAGGTCTGGTGTTGGTAGCCTTGACTGGTTTCTCTGTCCAAGTCTCACATGGCAGAAGTCCAGGGGTCAGGAGGGCTGTGAGCCTTTATGAGGCTCTAGGAGGAATCTGTTTTCAGGGACACTGAGGCTGTTGGCAGAATGGAGTTCCCTGTGATGGCAGGGCTGAGGTCCCTGTTTCCTTGCTGCTGTCTGCCACAGTTGTTCTCAGCTCCCAGAGGCTGCCCACATTTCTAGGCCCATAGCCCCCTTCTTCCATCTTCAGATCCAGGAACAGCAAGTTGAGTCCTGCTCATGCTTCAAACCCTCCTGCTGCTCCTCCCCTCACATCTGAGTCTTCCACATCCCTCTTCCACTTGTAAGAACCTCTGCAATTACATTGGGCCACCCCAATGATCCAAGGTAAAATCCCTATGTTAAGCTCCATGACCTTCATTAGCTAAGTCCCCTCTGCCATGCTCGATACTCACAAGGTTCCATGGACCAGGCATGACCATCTTGATTGGGGGTGGGCAGGCAGCGGGGCACTAGTCTGCCAACCACATGGTAAACACAAAAGACAAAAATGTCTCTTTTGCTAGGAACCAATGAATAATTTTGCCCACACCACACAGCAAAGCATAAGTTTAGATTAAATATCAATGAACAGAAAGGAAGTCAGCAATTATTCTACATACACACACAAAAAAAAAACCCTCACAATGAGACATTAGTGCTTGAAGCAATTAAACTATGTATGCTAGAAGAAGGGTTAGAGGAAACAGAAATGTTAGTGCCAAACTGTATTAATTGCAGAGACTAAGAAAAATGGAATAGTCCTCAACGTCGTGGAATTATTCTCAGTAAGCAGTGAATCACATTTCAAACTTTAACTTTAAAAGTACTATACAACATCTTATAACCTACCATAAAGGCTCACACAAATCTGAATGGGGAAATGGTGCTCATTATGCTGTCCCAGTACAAGTCAAGCTGCCTCACTTCAACACAGCAGTAAAAATTTGCAACACTTTACTTAGGTGATTTGAAAGACAATGTACTTAAACAAGAAAGCCTACTGTTGCTTACTTTGTGAACAACAGAAGTCAAAGCTAAACCACAAACAGTAAGAAGGGAAGAGAACTTGCAAATTGCTACATGTAACACTATTTGTAGTAACTATCAAAAACTTCAGGAAAACATCAATAAATGTACTGAGTTAAAATTTACAGAAATGTACTGCTGCTGCTAAGTCACTTCAGTCGTGTCCAACTCTGTGCGACCCCACCAGGCTCCCTGTCCCTGGGATTCTCCAGGCAAGAACACTGGAGTGGGTTGCCATTTCCTTCTCCAATGCATGAAAGTGAAAAGTGAAAGTGAAGTCGCTCAGTCGTGTCCGACTCTTAGTGACCCCATGGACTGCAACCTACCAGGCTCCTCCATCCACGGGATTTTCCAGGCAACAGTACTGGAGTGGGCTGCCATTGCTTTCTCCTTAATAACAACCAATTATTGATGTTAAAACTAATGCTACATAAAACAAACAATGAGATAATCACCTAATCTCAGATACATTAAAATTATTCATGTCAGGAGGGACAATATTTAACAATCAGAATTATAATGAAAATGAATAAGCATATAAATCAAAAAAACTTTAGCCTTCCATTTATTCTCTAAGTATGAACTACACACAGTTTAAAACTGCAAGTTACAACACCAAACACTCATCAAATCATGTTAATAATTTCCAAGTCATCTGTTAATTGTTAAAAATACTGGCGTGATCCTTTATTTGATGTGCATCTGTCACAGGTAAGCAATGTCTGAGATATGATTCAATACAACCAACCAAGCTCCTCCAGTAACACCCCCCAGTTACTGAAAGACAACAGGTGAATTGAGTCTTGATAATACAGGTTTTCTCCATAACATAGTACTGTTCTTGGTAAATACTATGCTATCTTATGGTGAACCAATGTCAATTAAATTCAATTTTTTTTCTAACCTTAATATTATTCACTATTTCTATCACCATTATAAAAATCACTTACTGAACTGTCATGTTCAATTATCTAGCTTATTTTTACAAAATATTGTTTACCTTCAATCTATGGTGCTTTGGTAACAATCAACTAGCTAAATTCTAAGAACCAATATATTAAAAAGAAGTTATTCAAAGTTAACTATATTCCTCAGATTTGTCATCAACTAAGTGTATTTTCATGTAACTTGTTGGATAATTTAATAATTTTTCTCTTGAAATACTTCATTTGAAATGTTTCTCTAACAGTCTCTGCTTCTCTATCAGTTTCCTGTATTTTGTTTTATATGTTCTATTACCTATTACTTGTCAAAGAAATCTATCCATTTTAATAGTTAGAAATTTTCTTTCTTCTAAAATTAAGAAATAAGAATGGTTAGAATAGCATATAATCAAGCTAAATCTTTTTTAAAAATAAAACTAATTATTCAAAAGCTGTCTACTAAAGTAAGCAGTCAAGTCTTTATATGATTTCCAAACAGAGTTCATCCAAAGGTAAATACAACTGACCCTTGAACTTCATATCATGGGGGCTTTGGGCAAACACCCTCCACGCAGTCAAAAATCTTAGTATAACTTGAGTCAGCCCTCCATTTACATGGTTCCTCTGCATCCAGGGATTCAATCAACTGCAGATCATGCAGTTCTGCAGTATTTACTATTGAAAAAACAAAATCCATGTATAAGTGAACCCATACAGTTCAAGCCTGTGTTGTTCAAAGGTCAACTGTATATTTCATTATTTCAATCCCAAGTTCTTAGGTATACCAAATACCAGAGAGTTAAATACCATAAGATCAAATAAATCATAAGTTTATTTGACTTCTATCTTTTTATGCCATGATCCAGAAATAAGTAAACATCAAATAAAAATATCCAGAAATTTTCTGTAATTTCAGACTTTTTTTCTCTCTAGCACTATACTTGTACCACCTGAACAAAATTCATAAAGTTTTCATATAAATATTTCTCATTAAGACTATTTTTCTTGAATATATCAATAAAGTTTAATATATTTTAGATGTTGTTCCTTTTGGCTCCGTGAGATCAAAAAAAACCATCACCTATCTTCAAAATCCTGAATATTGCATTTTAAGTAAATTATTAAACCACTTCTATGTGAAATGGTGGGAGCTTTGTCTTTAACTAAAATTTTACTGCCTAATTCCTAAGTTTTCCAAAAAGTTGTTCTTTTATCTCAGTAGATGTGTTTTACAACAATTAGGACTATAACCCTGCCATAATATAAGAACTATTTTTTGAAGTGTTAATAAATACTTCAAGTCAGAAAGTTACTTTATATAGTATATTGTGTCAGTATTTCATAAATACTTTTTCCTCTGCTCTAGCAATACCCTTTGATAAAATATTTTGGGAAGTTATTTTCTCATTTTTTTGAAAACTGACTTCTGTTTATTTTTTGCAGTTATAATGAGGTATGCTGTCAAAGTACACAACATAAACCTTGTTGTCAAGATATGTTGTCAGATACACTGTCAAGATTAATTTGATATTTTCATGAAATATTTCATGACACTTCCATCATGTCACAAAATTACTATTTCTTTCGTAAGGTGAGAACATTCAAGATTAACTCTTAGCAATTCTCAAGTATATAAAACAGTATAATTAACTATAACCAGCATGCTGTACATTAGATCCCCAGAACTTATTCAAATTGTAACTGGGGGTTTATACACTGACTAACATCTCCACATTTCCCCAACCCCTTGATAACCATCATTCTAGTCTGTTTCTAGTAAGTTCAGTTCTTTAGATTCCAGGTATATGTGATATACAGAATCTGTCTTTCCCTGACTTAACTCACTTAGCACAATGCCTCCAAGGTCCATCCATGCTGTTGCAAATGGTAAGATGTCCTTCTTTCTCATGGCTAAACGATATCCCATTGTATATACATGTATGTCACACCTTTATGCCTTCAACTGTTGATGAACACAGGTTGTTCCCATATCTTGGTTAATACAAATAATGAAGCAATGAACATGGGCTATTCATTCAAACAGATACTTCTTCAAGATTTTCTTTTTCATTGCCTTTCCACATGTAGGAGTTACAATGCCGGGTAACATGGGCATTGTCGTTTTAGCTATTTGAAAAAATCTCCAAACTGTTTTTCACAGTGGCTACACCAACTTGCAGCCCCACCAACAGTATACAAGGGTTCCCTCCAACGCTTGTTATTTCTTGTCCTTATGATTACACTCATTCTAATAGGCATGAGGCAATATCACTCTGGTTCTAATTTGCATTTCACTGATGATTAGTAATGTTGAGCACTTTTTCATGTATTTTTTGGTCACCTGGATGCCTTCTTTGGAAAAATGTCTTTTAAGATCTTTTACCCATTTTTAAATCATATTGTTAGGGTTTCTTCACTTTGCTATTAAGTTATATGAGTTATTTATATATTTTAGATATTAACCCCTATCAGACACATGATTTACAAATGCTTTCGCCCATTCAGTAGGTTGCCTCTTCATTTTGTGGATAGTTTCCTTTGCTGTGCAAAAGTCTTTTAGTTTATTATAGACACACTGGTTTATTTTTGCTTTTGTTGCCTTTATTTTTGGTGCCAAATTGAAGAAATCATCACCAAGACCAATGTCAAAAAGCTATGTTTTCTTCTAGGAATTGTATGATTTCAAGCCTTACATTCAAATCTTTAATCCATTTTGAGTTGATTTTTGTGTAAGTGGTCCAGTTTCATTCTTTTGAATGTGGATGTCCGATTTTTCCAACAGCATTTATCTTTTCCCCATTGAGTATTCTTGGCTCCATCATAAATTGACCATATATGTGTGGGTTTATTTCTGGGTTCTCTATTCTGTTACACTGATCTATATATCTGTTTTTGTGCCAATACCATATTGCTCTGATTATGATGCAATTACTTTGAAATACAGAATGAAGGCAGGAGTATGATATCTCCAGCTTTGCTGTTCTTCCTTATGGCTGCTTTGGCTATTTAGAGTCTTGTGTGGTTCCATGAGAATTTCAGGATGATCTGTTCTATTTCTGTGAAAAATGATACTGGAATTTTGATAGAGATTACACTGAATCTGTAGATTGCTTTGGTTGGTATGGACATTTTAACAATATTAATTCTTCCAATCCAGGAACACAGGATATCCTTCCGTTTATTTGTGTCTTTTTCAATTTCTTTCATCAATGACTTTTGTTTTTAGTGTACAGATCTTTCACCCCCTTGATTAAATTTATTCTGAGTGATTTTATTCTTTTTGATACAACTGTAAGTGGGATTATTTTCTTCATTACTCTTATAATTCATTTCTGAATTCTGTACTCTTTAGCATTAATGAATTTATTAGTTTTAAAAGTTTTTTGGTGGAATCTCTAGGGTTTTCAATACGCAATTTTAAGTAATCAGCAAACAGAGACAATCTTACTTCTTCTAATTTGGATACTTTTTCATTCTTTCCTTGCCTAATTCCTTTAGCTAGGGCTTCAGTACTATCTATGTTGAATACAAGTGGCCATAATGGGTATCATTGTCTTATTCCTGATTTTAAAGAAAAAGCTTTTGGTTTTTCACTGTTGATTATGATGTTAGCTGTGGGCTGTCATACATGGTCTTCATTATGCTGAGGCACATTCCCTCTGTGCTCAGTGTGCTGAGGTCTCTTTTTAATCATAAATGGATGTTGGATTTTTTGTCAAATGCTTTTTGGCACTTAGTGAGATGAACATATGGTTTTTATCCTTCATATTGTTTATGTGCATATCACACTGATTGATCTGCAGTTGTTGAATCACTCTTGCTTCCCTGGAATAAACCCCTCTTGATCAAAGTGTATGATGTACACTTTTAATGTACCGTTAAATTTGGTTTGTTAAAATTTTATTTTGAGGATTTTTGCTTCTATGTTCATCAGGAATACTGGCATGTATATATATATATATTTTGTAGTGTCCTTGTCTGGTTTTGGTATTAGGGTAACGCTGGCCTTATAAAATTTAGTTTAAAAGTGTTCCCTCATCTTCAGTTTTTTGAAAGATTTTGAAAAGGAGTAGAATTGGTATTAATTCTTCATTAAACATTTGGTAAAATTCACCAAAGTATGGGCCTGGACTTTTGTCTGTAGGGAGGTTTCTGATTATTGATCCAATCTCCTTACTAGTAATCGATCTGTTCAGATTTTCTATTTCTCCATGATTCAGTCTTGGCAGAGTTTATGTTTTTAGGAATTTATTTCTTCTATGTTAACCAATTTGTTGGTATATAGTTGTTCATGTCAGTCTCCTGTGATCTTTTGACTTCTACAGTATAGTTGTAACATCTTTTTCATTTCAAATTTTGAGTCCTCTTTTATTCTTGCTCAATCCAGCTAAAGATTTGTCTCTTTTGTTTATATTTTTAAAAAACCCAGCTCTTAGTTTCACTAATATTTTCTATAATCTCCTTGGGCTCATTCATTTACTTCTGCTCTTACCTTTATTATTTCCTTCCTTCTACTAATTTTGGGCTTAAGTTTGTTCTTTTGCTAGTCCCTTGAGGTATAAAGATAGGCTGTTCATTTGTTGTACAGTAGTGATTAACACAACACTGTAATTCAACTATACTTCAATAAAAGATAAATTTTAAAAAAGATAGGCTGTTCATGTTTATGTTTTTTGTTAAAATAATCAAACTGTGTTTCATCCTAGACATACAAATTATTTGTTTTAGGTTTGTATTCCTGTGGTGTATCAAGAGATATTCTGGATTTCAGCTTACTACTACTATTTCTTTTTTATCACCTCTGACAGATTCAGAATATTCATGTTTGTCTAAGACAATAAAATTTTGCTGCCTCTTCATTTATAATAATATAATAAAATTAGTTCTTGTACTTATAAATATCAAAACAACAGACACTACTAACTCAAGAATTACAGTGCAGTAACAATGAAAGGAACCAAAATAAAAACTATTTAAAACTCAACTATTTACAAAGCTGTAGCAATTTTAAAAATCTGAGGATAATGATAAACAGATGGTTCTTTGAAAGCACAGAAGGCTCCAGCTTCACAAGGAATGCGCAGTGGAGATATGCCACTACTGCCACTAAGACCCAGGCTGGACCGAGTGAGTGCTGCAAAACCAGACCCCACTAAAGCCCAGGAAATTAGCTGAACTAACGAGTTCACACTGAAATGTGTTTCGTTAACTTTTACCACTTTTCACATTTACATCATTCACTGACCGATTAGGAAAGTGTTTAAACATCTTCCCAATCAGTAGAGCCATCCCAATGTAAATAGCTTAAAAGCAATCCTGGTTGTGACAGTCACACTAAATAGCCCTAATTTTTCTCTAAACTGTCATTCTTGGGACCACTGATATTTTCCATTCTGAAATAATGCCAACTGGAACACAGTGCTATTCAATTTCTTTTTAAAAGTAAAAATTTCCAAAAAAGGAGATTTCAATAAAACACAATCTAAGAAGGGGAAACCATGATGAAGAGTTTTCCACAGTAATGCTGCTAAATTTAAACCACGTTGCCAGCAAAATATTTACCCATCAGGCATCATCACCAACCCCACCACAACCATCTACTATTTACAGGTTAAATAAGTAAAATCGTTGCCCACCCCCATCACTGAAAAGTAAATGAACAAGCATAAATCGACCTCTGAACACCCTTCAATGTTTCTCCTTGGAAAGAAAAAAAAACAAATTTTCCAACCAGGACCCTAAGAGCTCCAGACCTCCCTGCTCACCTGACTAACTCCTCTTTAATCTTCAGCTCAAAGCTCACAGGACACTTCCTCAGAGATCCTTCCCCATCCACCCAGACTAAACTCTATGCCTCCTCTTCTCACAGCCCCTTATTCTTTTTCTGCACCATGCTCTTCAAAATGTGCAGTTAAATATGTATCCACATGATTACTTATTGTTTGCCTACTCACAAGATGAATAGCCCCACGCAGACATGTTTTGGTCCCTATAGTACATCCAATACCTAGCATAATGGCTGGCTACAGAAAAGGGCTAGATAAATATCCATTGAACACAAACAGAAATAAATTGCTAAGTGCCCTATATCTATGTAATAGACCTGCTAAAAGTAAAACAGGGCTTCAGGTTTTGTTTTGTCTTTTTAAAACACATTACATAACAGGAGAAATATCTTTGAGTATTACTATTTCAAGAGCAAGTTCAGTTCAGTTGCTCAGTCGTGTCCGACTCTTTGCGACCCCATGAACCACACAGCACACCAGGCCTCCCTGTCCATCACCAACTCCCGGAGTCCACCCAAACCCATGTCCATTGAGTCGGTGATGCCATCCAACCATCTCATCCTCTGTTATCCCCTTCTCCTCCTGCCCTCAATCCTTCCCAGCATCAGGGTCTTTTCAAATGAGTTAGCTCTTCCCATCAGATGGCCAAAGTAATGGAGTTTCAGCTTCAACATCATCTTTCCAATAAACATCCAGGACTGATATCCTTTAAGATGGGCTGGTTGGATCTCCTTGCACTCCAAGGGACTCTCAAGAGTCTTCTCCAACACCAAAGTTCAAAAGCAAAAAGTTCAAAAACTCTTCAGTGCTCAGCTTTCTTCACAGTCCAACTCTCACATCCATACATGACCACTGGAAAAACCATAGCCTTGACTAGACAGACCTTTGCTGACAAAGTAATGAGCAAATATGTACACAAATGAATATTATGCAAATAGTGATTACACAAATAGCAATCACACAACAGTGGCACACACTTGCCAAGCTCACCTGACTTAGCTTGGATACTGGGAGGCACAGAAGACTAAGAGGGCCCATTTTCCAGCTGCCACCACCATCAGCAAAGGGGTCTCCCTGGCCTCTCCCCAGACCGTGGGGCAGAAGGAATGATGGTGGCAGAGGGAAGAAACAACGTGGTCAGAGGCCAAGCCCTCACGTTCTAACAACAGTAGCCACCCCCACCCTAACAGCCCTCACTTGTACAATTCCACTCAAAGATGACCCTTTCATTACCAACACTGCAGCATTAGAAATTTCACAGCTAAGCACGTGTTGGTTCAGGTCAAACAGCTTTTGCCAAGACCACCACATACCCAGGCCTTCTGATGGGATACAGGGTGAGTGGGAAGGAAGACTAGAAACACACTAACAATCATGGCAAGTAAGGACAGGCTAAAGGACTGTAAGCCCTGATGAAATCAGATAAGCCAAGCATATGCATACACAAGTAGAATGAACTCAAGGTTATGCTAACAATAGAGGTTAAGTGACAGTGGGCCATCAAGTCCATCATACTAGTAGGGAAAGCAGAACAGAAGTGACAGTCTCTGAAACTGAAAAGTTACAGTTTTTCCATTTATACCATGGATGTGTTTTAAAAAAAGAAAAAAGGTTACACCATGGATCCTCCTGTATGGCTGAATGGGGCCTGGAGAGTCAGGGAGACTGAGCTTGGGCCTGGGTCACGGAAACATGCGGAAGAGTGGGTTATAGGTCAGTGAGGTCCAAAGAAGGAGGGGAAAGGGGAACTTAGATGAAAAACATAGGGTTACAAAAGAAGAGACTGAAATGGAAACAAAATGAAATCATTTCTAGTGTCATGAACTAAAAGAGATGGAAAAAGAGCACCCTGGGGAAAAACCAGGACTCAGTTAAGGTAAGGTAGAGGAGCAGCATTTGAGGAAAAGATTTAACACATAAGAGACTTTGTCTGGGGCCAACAGGGCAGGTGGCAACAGGCGCAGTCAGGCAATGCTGACTCGGGTGGGAGTTCAAAAGGGAACAGAAAAACAGAGGGATTTGTGACTAAGGTACCAGTTCAGGTAGGATGAAGTACTATGCATGAGGCCCTGGACATACAGGTCCCAAGATGAATAAGGGAAAGGCAGTATGGGCAGGTGATCAGCTCACGATAAATATGTTGGGTCCACTCATCTCCCTTGGTCTTCCTTGACTGACCCTGTGCACACCTACTGGATTCTCTTTCCTGAAAAATTAAAAAAGTGGAGCCACTTTATAACACCCTGGAAAGAATATCTATGTTAACTCCTTTGGACACTCTGGTTCACTTCTCTCACAAAACGTGGTTACTCAAAATTTCCCCCAATTCAGAGAGCTATCTGTAGCCTAACCTTTAATAATGTCTCCATATTTGCTTTTTTTTTTGGTGTGATATAGCCAGAATCATTTCTGTTGCTTGTAACCAAAGTACCTTCCCTGAATCCACATGGCTCTTGACCATCATGAACTCACTTTATAAATGAGAAACTGAGGCCCTGAGAATGCATTTTTTTCCAGGTTGTAACACCAAAACACAACTTCCCCTACTATTAGTACTCTCAATGATAGGTTTAAACAGATTTAAACAGCTTCCAAAAGATTATAATCTAAATATCATCAGATAAAATCTAGATACAAAGGTAAAATAGAAAAAGCTAAAACTGGAGCAGATGGAGGTGGGTAATAAGTAAGGAAGACCCATGATACTCTAAGAGCAGCTATTGGAAGGTATATTTCATATCCTACCATAACATGAAGTGTAAGTAACCAAAAATTTCTATAATCTTTTTAAATATCTGAAGCCATCGTATCAATATAAAATCTGAGATCAAAAAAAGGAGACATAAAAAGGTACAGAACCAAAAGAAGAAAAAATAAATATCGACCATAGACAAAATTATAAAGACCATGTCTATAATAAGAGTATTTTTGGCACTCATCACATGCTTAAAAACATTTGTCTTGGTATTCTTCCCCTCCAAATATTTTTGGACTATAAAATATTTCTCATAATTCTTTGACCTTCCAAGATTCTGTTGCCATTTCACTTCCTCCTTTTCTCAGAATCAGTAAGGCTGATTTCCTCTGTTTACCCTAGCGAGTGTCCGTCCCTTCCTAAAACTTGCACCTTACTTCCCTTTCTCTAGCCAAAAATATGACCACTATGTATTATTCTTTCCTGTTTCCTTGGTATTTGATATATTCTGATCTAACCATCCCCTCCCTAATACAAGAGATTCTTAATTGACACAAACTTGCAAACTTCTTCCACGGTACTGCTTCAGAAACAACAAGAATTTTTAAATAAAAAAGTTAACAGAGGTGACCTGTTTCTGAGTATAAACACCACAGATGCTTCCATGAAGCTGTTCATTTCTCTTTGAACTGCTGCTTTTCAGCAAAAAAAAAAAAAATTGAAAGAAAGTCTCTTATTTATTCCAGATGGTTCAAACCCATTATGATAAATATATACAGCCAATGCCCCATATGAAATAACTTCATGTAGATATAATTATTTTGTAAAAAGTAAACTATACACATTAAGTAACATGTTTAATTAAAAGAAAAACTGTCATAAAATCTAATAGGTACACTATATAAACCAGAATGGAAATTCAGGTTTCCTCTACACTTACGGGTCAGAAAACAAACGAAATATTCATAAAAAACGAACATTTTATATACTTCACACTTACAAGAAGTATGCATCATAGACTTCTTATTGCACTTAGCTCTGTTTACTTCCAATCTTCCTAATAATTACACAAATTCAATTCCATGTACATGCAAATTATGTGAAAATACCCACTACTCAAGTAACAGAGGAAAACAGCAAATCTTAATGAGGTTTATATGAAAATTTAATACAGAACACTCTTCAGGAAAAAGAACATCGTTTCTCTCTCAACCACAACCATCCTCAATTGATCTATGCTGACGTCACTACATCCTAAAGCAGTGGTTCACTATGGGGCGGGGGTAGGGGACAGAGGGGAGGGTGCCCCTTTGCCTCCTAGCCCCCAGAGGACACATGGCAAGTTTGGGAGACAGTCTTGGTTGTCCCAAAGTGGCTGGGGGCATGGGGGTCGATGCGCTATTGGCCTCTAGTGGGTAGAGGTCAGGGATGCTGTGAAACACACAACGGGCTATGTACACAACAGCCTTTCACAACCAAGATTATCCAGCTCAAATGGCTGGGACACTGTCCCACAGAGACATGAGGCTAAAAGGAAAGAGCAGCTGACAAGGACACCCATGATTCACTGTCGGCCCTCCCCATTCCAAGGAGTCCCCTACCTTGGACGCCTGTGGAGTGGATATCACATGGACTGTGCTGGGTTTGACTCCATTAGCCTTTGGCCGCTTGTAGAGAGCAAATCTGCTTTTCCTCCGGCCTCTGTCCCCATTAGGTAAAGCACCATTGTACCTATAAACAGAGATGAAAGAGTTCATTTATTTGTAGATTTTTAAAGGCATTCAGAATAAAACTCTGATGGAATTAAGGGAAAAGACAGGAATGCTCATAAAGACTTGTCCAGTAAGCACCCCACAAAAAGGGACACAAAACGGACTTTGAGACTTCGGCTGTAATGAAATTCAAATCACTTCCAGAAACTTAATTTAAGAGTGATACACAAAGTAATTATAGGTTCCTTATTCTATAAAGTCAGACGCTTCAAATCTTTTCAGAAGAGACCAAGTAGAAGTAAGCAAATGAGAATTCTGCAGAGGCTGTATTAACGCCGGCTCAATTCAGCAAACGTCATCCTAATGGACCCTGGAGAAACACTTGAGAAATATTTTTAAATGAATTGGTTAGAAAAGAGCATCCTAATTAAACCTCATCTCTCACTCTCAAATCATCTTAATGTCTGTAGGATCTTTATTTGTAAGAAGATCAAATGTAGTTCCTTGCATTCTTAAAAGTTCTGAATTCTCTACCTCCATCCAACTGCTATTTGAACTCTATACTGTCAGGTTAGTGAAAGCTAGCCTTCAAAAATTAAACAAAGTATGCCTCTATAAGGTTGCCCATTAAAAAGCCCAAACGTATGAAAGAGGAGTTTTGGTCCACAAACTATCAAATATTTTAAAAAGTCACCTGGGAAATATTACTTGTCCTTAAGCAGATTTCCCTAAATTAATACCTTAAGCCAGTGGTCCCCACCTTTTTGGCACCAGGGATAGATTTTGTAGAAAACAATTTCTCCACAGACCAGGGGGTAGGTTGGGGGGATGGTTTGGGGATGATTGTCATAAGGAGCACACCACCTAGATCCCTGGCATGAGCAGCTCAGAGTAGGGTTCACTCTCTTAAGAGAATCTAAGAAAGAAAGTGAAGTTGCTCAGTCATGTCCGACTCTTCGTGACCCCATGGACTGTAGCCTACCAGGTTCCTCCGTCCATGGGATTTTCCAGGCAAGAATACTGGAGTGGGTTGCCATTTCCTTCTCCACGAGATCTTCCTGACCCAGGAATTGAACCCGGGTCTCCCGCATTGTAGGCAGCCACTTTACCGTCTGAGCCACCACGGAAGAATCTAATGCCATCTCAAATCTGACAGGAGGTGAGGCTCAGGCTATACTGTGAGCAATGGGGAGCAGCTGTAAATACATATGAAGCTTCGCCTGCTCACCTCCTGCTGTGCAGTCCCTAGGTTTTTTTCTTGGGGGTGGGGGGCGTTGGGGACCCCTGCCTTAAAGCCAATACCAGTGTTTAAAAAGAATGCAGGCTTGCAAGAGCATTTCCATTTTCACCTGTATTTTCTAATCTAGATTACAGGTCCCTGTACATTCTGACTTCTGTCTCATGCCATGTTTATTCTCCAGCTCCCTCTTGGCAGAAGTTCTTTTAAAGAGAACCAAAAGAGGAATTGTTGCAAATTTGTGTGGACAAACATGACAACTCTGAGGCTCCCTCCAAGCACCAAAGCCAGAGGCGACGTGGGTGGCGGCTCCACCCTCTCCTGGAAGTCCTGCCTTTGCCACTGGCCCATCTCACCCAGACAACACGGCGGGCAGTATGGCAAAGGGGACACAGACCCAAGGGGAACAGCAAAAGTCGGAACAAGAGCTTGTGGTGTTTGTTTTACTATTCTGTAGCTGCAGCATGATAATGGATTTAAATTACCAGAAGTTATTCCTGCTGTGTTTTTAATCTGTTTCCATCTCCATCATAAAGGAACGTCAGCTACAGAAAACATCTCCAGAGTACAGAAATCATTTGTTTCAAGTCTTAATCCTCTCCTTTTTTGGAGCCAAGATCAGAATAATGGACATGATTTTCTTAAACGTACCTGTGATCCCCACTCTAAAGAACATATTCCTGATTAAACAACCATTATAAATCAACTGTGTCTTAATATATTTGCACATCACTTACACCAGTATGAGCGCCCTGTATTAAGAAAAACATATGTGAATCAAAGGCAGGGCCTAAACAATTTAAAGGGACGTTTTCATCACTGGGGCCTAGAACAATTGGTACAAGATCTGGCAAGGTGTCCTGTGCCCCTCGCATTTGCCCAGCTCTCCGCTGCACCTTTCTCTCAACTACACACTGCTAGTCAATGCAACTAGTCAAAGAATGTGGCAGATGCTTTTTAAGAGATCTGCTCACTATGACATCTCTTCTAGGGAATCCAGCCCTGAACACCCTAAGGTAAGCCCAGCACTATATCTGAATGAAATGGCCAGGCCAGCACCCTCCCCACTGAGTGACTGGTGGCAGACATTTGGTCCAAATTGGCCAATGACAGTCTCATCTCAGAAAACACACACCTGGGAACCAGAGACAACCCGCCAGTCTGTATGGATGGCCAGAGCTGCAGACTGTAGGCATGGGAGCTGTGGGGATGTCAAAGTCTGCTCTGTGATGAAGCAGCAGAGAAGTGAGGAGCAAAGCAGATGAACAGGGACAAGCAATGAAAAGAGATGGAAAGAGGATGCTTCAGGGCCCAGATGTACTCTGACCCCTGTTCATGAAATCCTTTCTGGTTTTAGCTAACTCAGATTGGATTCTTCTACTTGCAGCCCCAAAGCCATGTCTAATATAGAGATGAAAACACAAAAACCAGGAATGTCAACTAAACATATACAGAAACATTTTAATTTCAATCGGCGGAGCAGAGACGCAGAGATACTGCAAGAAATACCTTTTATATCTTCAAATAAGTAAGTAAACCCTTCTTAGTCACAGGCCAAAGAACTAGGACCAGGAGAAAGTTGTATCGCCAAAGATAGGAGAAGAGAGACTTTCAAAGGCATGTTATCAGTTAAGAGGCCAGTGTGATTTGGAAAAGAATGGGTCTTTGAGGACCTCACCCATCTTCAGAGCAAACCAGCCAAGTAAAAATAAGCAAGCCTCTCCAACACTGAGCCTCACTCAGCACCTCCCCTCTCTTTCCAATCTTCTCCTCACAGCTAAGAACTTTGAAACAGGGACTCTACCCACACCACCCCAATTCCAACCTTGAGCACACATCATCTGCCTCCAAATCTAAAAGCACAGTTGATGATGTCATCTACCCATCATCCAACTTCCCGCCTTACGTCTCTCAATGACTCTCCTATCAAGGTACACAATATGGTCAATTAAAAACAGCCACAAGTTCCCATTACTTCTCCCAGGGAACATGAGTCTAACTCCATCTCCCCACACCTGGGCTGGCCTTAATGGCTTATTTGCCAAAAGGATGGGAAGGAAGTGACATGCTAAGACTTGCAAAGCCAGGTCTTGTAAAAGCCTTAGAACTTCTGTCTCTTGGGAGCTTAGAGCTGCCTTGTAAGGAAGCTGGGACCCCCCCACCCCCCATGCCAAGGAGGCTACATGGAAGTGGCTCCAGTCAGCAGTCCCAGCTGAGCCCAGCCTTTCAACCACTTGCTAGGTTACCACACGTGTGACTGAAGCTGCCAAGACCCTCCAGACCAGCCCATCCATCAGCTGACTACACCAGGTGACCTAGGTTGATCCCACACGGGACAGAAGAATTGCCTGGTTGAGCACTGCCCAGATGCCTGCCTCACAGAAATGTTGCAGGAAGGGGGACCCCTTCCAGGGTCTGGGAGTGGGCTCTTGTCTAACACTCGGAAATGAATTGTCCGAGGAGACACATATGCTGACAAAGTAAGAGATTTTTATGGGGAAAGGGCACCCAGGAGGAGAACCGCAGGGTAAGGGAAGCTTCCCTCTCCAGAACAGGAGAAATGCTCTGCCACATGGCTTGCAGTCTCGGGTTTTATGGTGATGGGATTAGTTTCCCAGTTGTCTCTGACCATTCATTCTGACTCAGAGTCCTTCCTGGTGGTGCATGCATTGCTTAGCCAAGACAGATGCCAGCGAGAAGGATTCTGGGAGGCGGTCGGACACATGGTGTCTCCTTTTGACCTTTCCCAAATTCTTCTGGTTGGCGGTAGCTTATTAGTTCTGTGTTCTTTACCAGGACCTCCTGGTTACTATGGTGCCTGGCCAGGGTGGGTGGTTTCAGTCAGCGTGCTTTGCCTAAGAGAATCATGTGGTAAGTACGATGGATGTGTTCATCCCCTAGGTCTGGCATAGATGATGACGTGTAACAGACGCCTGGGACAAGCCCCACCCTTCAGCATGGTCTCCCTCTCCTGGTTTCACAGCCTCCAGTCTGACCTCTGATCTAATGCAAGGCCAGCACTGTCAGCACATCTTCCCCATGCCCTTCTCACCTCCCTGCCTGGTCCCTTCCCCCCCGACCCCCGGAATGTGAGTCCATCTCCAGCACCTGCCGTAGTGCCTGGGCACACTGACGCCTGCCCAGCCAACTACACGACAAATGGTCTTTTGTACAGGAGAGTAGAACCCAGACAGACAGATGAGACCCTGCTCATAAACGCCAAAAGTTACTGTTCTAGGAAAGAAAGTTAGAATGCTCTCTGGCCTGGCAAGGTTTTCAGCCAGCAACTTTGTAAACACAAGATTTCCAAGCGCTGCGGGCACATCTGTTTCGGCTGCTAAACAGGGCTATTCTTATTCAAAGCCACAAGTTGCCTTTCAAGCTTCACATGAAAAAAAAAAATCTGGAGACTTAAAAAAAATTCCACTTATTGAATAAACGTGTCATGAAAATGTAGCTCATCATATATGCAGGGCAAATAACTGGTAAAGGTATTTAGAAGCTGCAGAGGACAATGAAAAACACTTGTAAGAAACCTCGCAAAGTAATATACGGTTTCTTTTGGTCTAAAATCCAGAGTTCACACATTAATTCTTTTTAATGGCACTTGGTGTGCACTTACTATGTGCCAAGAAACCTTGTGAGGGAGGCTCCTAGAGGGCAGAGAAGAGGCTCGAAGACTGGAACACACACAAATCACATGGCTGAAAACGGGCAGTACATGTGTATGTGCTCAGTCACGTCTGACTCTTTGTGACCCTATGGACTGCAGCCGGCCAGGCTCCTCTGTCCGTGGGATTTTTCCAGGTAAGAATACTGGAATGGGTTGCCATTTTCTACTCCAGAGGATCTTTATGACCCAGGAATCAAATCCATATCTCTTGAGTCTCCTGCACTGGCAGGCAGCTTCTTTACCACTGCGTCACCTGAGGAGCTGAGAAGCAGCAGACAGCAAGCAAATCTATACCCAGTTTTGTCTGACTCCAAACTGTGCACTATTTCCAGTAGCCAATACTGACAACTTTTAAATTCAAGGCATCTCCTGACAAATAACACAAAGATACATTCTTGAGAAGACACCTGCCACCCAAAAAATGCATCTGTCAAAAAGACTTCTCTATAGGAAATAACAGCAAGAGACGGCATGCCAAGGGCTTCCAGAACACTGCGAAGGCATCACATTTGATCTTAACCAGCCTGAACTCACAGAGCACCACCCGTGTGGACGGGAATGAGAACGTGGGCTACAGGAGAGGAGGCACCGTCAGCACCAAAGGGCCACGTGCCAGAGGCAGCCTTGCTTCCTGTTACAGACTGAAGGCTCTGCCCTCCCTCGAAAGCAACATCTCTTTCACCAGCACAGATAAACCACAAGCAAGTACTGTAACTGAGACGCTGCGGATGAACAGGCCGGAGACATGAGAGACAACGGATGTGAAGACAGAGCGTGGAGTCAGATAAACCCCCTACCTTGATCCCTGTCTCCAGGCGTGCATGTCAATTCACCACAATAGCGAAGACACTAACACACCGCTGCAACTGTGCATAAGAAGGTGCACGTAAACCAGTGACACTGGCTTTACATCATTCACTTCAGTTCAGTTCAGTCCAGTCACTCAGTTGTGTCCGACTCTGCAACCCCATGGACCGCAACACACCAGGCGTCCCTGTCCATCACCAACTCCCAGGGCTTACCCAAACTCATGTCCACTGAGTCGGTGATACCATCCAAACATCTCATCTTCTGTCATCCCCTTCTCCTCCTGCCTTCAATCCTTCCCAGCATCAGGGTCTTTTCAAATGAGTCAGCTCTTCGCACCAAATGGCCAAAGTATTGGAATTTCAGCTTCAGCATCAGTCCTTCTAATGAACACCCAGGACTGATCTCCTTTAGGATGGACTGGCTGGATCTCCTTGCAGACCAAGGGACTCTCAAGAGTCTCCTCCACCACCACAGTTCAAAAGCATCAATTCTTCGGTGCTCAGCTTTCTTCATAGTCCAACTCTCACAGCCACACTTGACTACTGGAAAAACCATAGTCTTGCCTAGAGGGACCTTTCTTGGCAAAGTAATGTCTCTGCTTTTTTATATGCTGTCTAGGTTGGTCATAACTTTTCTTCCAAGGAGTAAGTGTCTTTTAATTTCATGGCTGCAGTCACTATCTGCAGTGATTTTGGAGCCCAGAAAAATAAAAGTCAGCCACTTTTTCCACTGTTTCCCCATCTATTTGCCATGAAGTGATGGGACCAGATGCCATGATATTAGTTTTCTGAATGTTGAGCTTTAAGCCAATTTTTTCACTCTCCTCTTTCACTTTCATCAAGAGGCTCTTTAGTTCTTCTTCACTTCTGCCATAAGGGTGGTGTCATCTGCATATCTGAGGTTATTGATATTTCTCCCGGCAATCTTGATTCCAGCCTGTGCTTCATCCAGCCCAGTGTTTCTCATGATGTACTCTGCATATAAGTTAAATAAGCAGAGTGACAATATACAGCCTTGATGTACTCCTTTCCCGATTTGAAACGAGTCTGTTGTTCCATGTGCAGTTCTAACTGTTGCTTCCTGACCTGCATACAGATTTCTCAAGAGGCAGGTCAGGTGGTCTGGTAGTCCCATCTCTTTCAGAATTTTCCACAGTTTATTGTGATCCACACAGTCAAAGGCTTTGGCATAGTCAATAAAGCATCATTACAGCATCATTATTTGAGCTATTATATGTATCTGTTGGCTTCCCAGGTGGCACTAGTGGTAAAGAATCTGCCGCCAATGTGGGAGACATAAGAGACCCAGGTTCGATCCCTGGGTTGGGAAGATCCCCTGGAGGAGGGCATGGCAACCCACTCCAGTATTCCTTCCTGGAGAATCCCATGGACAGAGGAGCCTGGTGGGCTACAGTCCACGGGGTCACAAAGAGTCAGACACGACTAAAGAGACTATGCATGCACACATTTGGATTGGATGCTCTTTGAGGAGTTCCTGTGTCTTTGTGTACCCCACCTTTACCTCTACACGGTACCTTAAAACTAAGGAAAGTCTCAATGAAACAGTCACCATGTTGGTATGGAAATAATGATAGTTGTTTAAGGGATCAAGAGACGATTTCTAGCTCCAATTCTTTTCCAAGTTTATGCTGTGAAACTTACCTAAGATGAGACTGTTTTCTAAGCTACAAATATAGCAGCACAGAGTTACAATTTCAATATTAAAAAGAGATTCCCAAACCTCTCTCAAACATTTTAATTCAACATGGAGAAGGCATTTCCTCCAACTCATATACCAGGATCCTGTCTCAGAAGGGTGAGGCTGTGGCTATCCAAAAACCCCTCAAGTCTTTATGGCAGTTGAGGTGTAGCCGTTCATACACTTGCACGTTGCTTTTTATCTTGAGGTTTTCCAGCTTCCCCGTACCACACTATTTCCCAAGGCGAAACATTAAAACATTCTGTGTTATCGGGAACACAGAACTGCTCCCACACACAGTAGATTTTCAGCCCTTCTTCCGGGATGTATACACCCACACACCCTCACTCAGCCTCTCTGCAACAAAAGGTACAGCAGGAAGGCAAGACGGAGGCCCCACGCTGGTCCTGCAAGGAGTCCCACATTCACACAAGTCCCTGAACATCTCAGAACCTCACTTTCCCTCCCCACTAAAGTAGGAAGAAGGCCTAACATCCTACAGCTTGGATTCGGGAGCCCTTTAAGGGTGGGAGATGAGGGTAAAGCTGTCCAGAGAGGCCCTAACTCCAGCCTCAGCAGCACCACACCCCTCACTGACCCCTGTTCTCTCTGTTCTGTCCACACTCATTCAACTCCTGCGACTAAAGAAGGCTGCACGCCCCCGCCTGCTGCTTCTTTCAACCAGGTCACAGGAAAGAAAAGAGCATGCAAAGCAAATCCAGTCCACAGAACTATTTGCGAAAAGAAAAATATTTATTATCTAATACTTAGCCATGTGCATATTATCTGAAGTCTTTCTCCTCCCTTTTTCATTTTAAACTGGTACTGCCACTAAGAAAACACCAGATAAAGGTTCTGTTTTTGTTTTTTTTTACTGTACTGAATCTTTGATTTTTTTTTTTTTTGAATCTTTGATTTTTAAGCATCACTGGAGAGCCAACAATATAGTTTTTTTTCCACTGAATATCGGAAGGTACACAAAGCATGAGGCATAGAGAAGGCTATTTATATTATTTTTAAAACACTGATGAGGACATCTTTTTCTGCCATTGGCTTCAACAGTCCAAAATAGCTCTGATTAAAGACATTAATATTAGTGTTTTATATCAAAGAACCTATTTTTTTTTTTACCCTAGGGGTGAAAATTATTGTTAAAATATTACCCTGCAGTAATTTTTGATTCCTAAAGAGAAAATGAGCCACGTGGCTCAGTGGTTAAGAACCCGCCTGCAAAGCAGGAGATACAGAGGTTTGATCCCTGGGCTGGGAAGATCCCCTGGAGAACGAAATGGCAACCTACTTCAGTATGTCCTGGGAAATCCCATGGACAGAGGAACCTACTGGGCTACACAGTACATGGGGTTGCCAGAGTTGGACACGATTTAGTGACTAAAGCAACAACAAAAAGAGAAAATATCACACAAAGGGAAAAAACTAAAGTATAACAAGAAATGAATTTAATATAGTAAAATATTTGTACAATTCAAGACCAGGTAAAGACTTACCACTTTATCTTATTCTTGAATTAGCACCATCTTTTTTAGGAGAGAGGGCAGTCTGAGTCACAGCTCTGCCATTAGTAATCATGTGTTCTTTTTAACCATTTTTAAAACTTGATGTATAGTTGATTTATAATATTGTGTTAGTCTCAAGTGTGCAGCAAAGTGATTCAGTTGTACATATAAATATACATGTAGATATTCTTTTAAGTGATATCATATGATACTTATCTGTCTGATTTACTTCATTTAATATGGAAATCTCTAGAATTATTACCATCTTACACTTCACACAGGTCATCAATTAATAATCTTGAAAACCAAATTAAATCCCACACATTCATTTTTTATCACTCCAATATTTATTTTAATCTCATCACCTCAATTAAGACAGATGCATAAACTGTATGTGGTAGACTGAAATACTGGTCCCAGGTCTTCACTCCTCCCTGAAAACATGCCCTTTGATATGACTTTATACGTCCCGTTAGCCTCCTTGCCGTGGATTTTGGGTTGGACCAAGTGAGTTGCTTTAGCCAATGGGATGTTAACGTATGATGCAAGAAAGGGTCTGAGTTGTGCTTGGCAGTTAGGATTATTCTCTGTCACCTCTGTCATGGCCATAGGAAGAGTATGTCCCAGCCAGCCTGGCAAGGAGGACAAGTGACACTTGGAGGAGAACCAAACCACATAAACATAGCATAAGCAGAGTCACTCCACTACACCCTGGAGCAGAGCCATCTCAACCAACCCACACTCATGAGAACGAATGATTGTTTTTTCAAGTCACTGACTTTGGGTATGATTTGTTACACAGCATTATACAGCAAAAAGGAAATAAATTTCAAAAGCAATTAATATAAATAGTTTCTTCAGTGTCTAAAAACTTTGGGAAAAGCAAAAATATAAAATGTATACCAAATGAAAGTTTTACATAAAGAATTCTTTTTCACTATGAAGGAAAAAGTCTAAAATTAGAGATAATTAGAAATAATTCCAAATGTGTAACTTTCTAAGACTGATTGTATTAAGTGGGATTTTTTAAAAATGCATACTTCATACAGACACTGAAAATGCATTTGATAGAAGTCTTCATCTGTTTCAGATTAATGTCTTTAAGAGCTGAGAATAAAACAATATTTTCTTCTCATTATTTAAAGGTAAAAGAGTAAAATAAAAAGCATTTATATTAAAAATCAGGAACAAAACAAGGATGCTTACCATTACCCTTTTTATTAAACACCATTCTAAAATAAATCCTAGTCTAACCAAACACTGAATTAGAAGTAAGGGGTATTAACTGAAGGAAAACAAGATATAAAACTAGTATTACTGCTGTAAGAATTAAAACAATATATTACATGAGAACAAAAACCACATGCCAATGGAGAAGAAACACCCTTGGCTACATAAAGTAATGTTAAGATGATGTAAGGGCCACTAGCCAATGCAAAAGAAATTGGAGTATTCAATTGTGTACAGAAACCAACCATCTACTTTGAAAGAAAAAAATTTCTTAGAGCTACATGTTACATTCTACACAAAAATTCCAAAGTTGACTATTTATCATATAAGTGCTCTGTCATGCCCAACTCTTAGTGGCCCCATGGAGTGTAGCTCACAGGCTCCTCTGCCCATGGAATTCTCCAGGCAAGAATACTCGAGAGGGGCACCATTTCCTACTCCAGGGGATCTTCCTGACCCAGGGATCAAACTGGCATCTCTTGTGTCTTCTGCACTGGTAGATGGATTCTTTACTACTAGCGGCACCTTGAAAGCCCTACTTAGCATATCCTTGAGTCAATAATAATGTTCTAAACAGAAATGCAGTTAAAAAAAAAAACCTACAAACATAAATATTGGTACATTTAAATATGTAAAAATGTGAAACTTCTGCATATCAAGAACTCTAAAATTATATGTCCAGCAAAACTAGAAAAACCACTGGTAATAATATGAAAAACCTTAATAACATGAATAGGTTAATCCTGCTACAAGTAAAAGGAAAAACAGACATCCTCACAGATATACTATAGAAAAATAAGCGAAGAACATGAATAGAAAATTCACAGAGAAGAAACAATGGCTAGTAGACATTTCTTTTTAATGTTCAATCTCATCAGTAATCAGAAAATGAAATTAAAGATCATTATTTGCCAATAAAATTATCAAACTATTGAAATGACACAGAACTCAAGTATATCACTGGTAAGACTCTGAACTGGCACAATCTCACTGTAAAATAATTAGTAACATGTATCAACAGCCTTAATCAATGTATTTATATTCTTTGACCTAGTAATTCTAACTTGAAAAAATCTATCCTCACAACATAGTTTTGAAATACAAGTAGAGTTTTATGCACAAAAATGTTAACTATGTCATTATTTACAGTGGCAAAAGACTGTAAATTACCTAAATGTTCAATAATAATGGATTAGGTTGAAAATTACAATTCTATATGATGAAATTACATTTACTGCCAATTCTTAATAGCAATGAAAAAGGATTTTGAAAACCAGAGAATACAATACGTGCATATGGTATCATCTCTAACATGTTCAAAATACTTAATAGGGAAGACTGAAGTAAACACACTAAAATATTAAGTGACTATTGTTAGAAACTATCATATGATTTAGTTCTTATATTTTCAGTATCTTTTAAAAAAATCTATGTTGAGTGTATTTTTCAAATGAATTAAATGTTTTAAAAAGTATATATTTCATTAAATAAAAGTGGACTTCTAAGAGTACAATATTAATCAATTTAGATCTGAAACAAGACCTAGAAATAAAATCAACCCTGAGGACTAGAAGAAGATTTAAATGTATACTCAAAAGAAGGCCACAATGTATCTAAATTGTTAAATGGCCACATTGAAAAGACCATTCATGCACAGATTTTCTCAGGTACACAAGGAGAACTTGGTTTTTCACAGCTGTGAAAGCTGTTACTCTACAAAAACCTCTATCACACCTATCATTCTTGAACTTTTAAAACTTGTAAAGATTCCCAAGTTTTCCATTTCTATTATAGATATTCTTGACACAGATATACTTATTTATTTTATGTACAATCCTAGTCAAACTTCTCACCCCTATAATTTATCATTAGAGTAGGAAACTGGTTTCTAGGGTCTAAAGACAGAGACTGTTGAAAATTTTAAGTCTGAAACTCCTGTTACCTAAAAGAAGAGATCAATTCCTAAAAG
Organism: Cervus elaphus; assembly: GCF_910594005.1. Lineage (NCBI taxonomy): Eukaryota > Metazoa > Chordata > Mammalia > Artiodactyla > Cervidae > Cervus > Cervus elaphus. The sequence goes on from NC_057826.1 coordinate 33,374,200, forward strand.
AAGAGAATTTTCAGCACCACTAATCAGGCGATGTCAAACTTCCATGTCTTTCTGGTGGTTTCCCTCCAGATGAGTAAGATATTAGGCCTTACATTCACACCTTGACTCGAATGCAGTTAAGATCAGGAACTGCAGGCAACTCATACAATTAGCAGCCTGATCTGCAATAAACTTGGAGGCAGACTGGGATTTTTCACACTGTCCAAGCCAGTACATATAGAATCCTGTTCACCAGAAATAGTTATAACATCACTACTCAAGTCGATAAACCAAAAAATTTATTTTGAAGTCTGTCAAGTGAATTAAAGAAAATAAAGCAGGTTTATCTGCTCACATCCATAATATGCTAATATACCCTGTGAATCACCAAGCGAAGACACGGCAGACAGTATTTCCCACTGACTTGGTCTAACATCCCACTCTCACGGCACATGCAGAGCTAACAATTTCCTGGACCAAGCAGTCAAGTTTGGGAACTGCGAAGGGAAGTATGCACTTACACCATGCAGCCCATTGTTACCACAAACACAGGGGATAATGTTTTGGGAAAAAAAGCAGAAGTCACAAATAACTGGATTGCATATTGCAATTCCATTTCCCATTTATACACATTTTCTGGTTAATACCAACTGGAAATGGGCTTCACTTTACAGTCATCTTTTTACTACTGTAACTACTATAATGAAGAATGAATGCTATAAACTAATATAGTTGTAAATAGAATGTTTCCTTTAATTTACGTCTTTGGTATATTAACGACAAGCCACAGTGAAGGAAGAGCTAGAAATGAGAAACTAAGAGGTCAAAGCCGTAAACACAGCTCATAAACCTTTCTCGTACTGACCCAAGGGAGGCCTAAACAAGACCTGTGAAAGACAGGAGTGTAAAAGTTCCTGGACCCGCAGTGATTGTAACAAAGTTACTGCCACCCAGAAACCTCAGCTAATGAGGCAGGCTGGGAGCCCAGTCTCTGGTTGTCCTCTCATGGAAGAGACTGTTCACTGTTCCCCAATAATCATATTCCTTTCTATCTTTTGGTAAAATTATCATAGTCACTGACACATATATAATGCTTCCTTTGTGCCCGGCACTGCCCTGAATGATTCCTACGTATTAATTAACTTGATGGAATCCTCATGGTAACTCCATGCTTTGAGTTAGTTGAAGCATGGGAGGTGCTTCACTTTGGAGAAGGAAATGGCCATCCACTCCAGTATTCTTGCCTGATGAATTCCGGGAACAGAGGAGCCTGGCAGGCTACAGTCCATGGGGTCGCAAAGAGTCCGCATGACTGAATGACTAAATTTCACTTTTCAGGTGCTTCACTTACCTCCATTTTAAAAACAAAAAAATAGGCACAGAGAGGTGAAGCATCTTCCCCAAAGTCTCACAGCCATTCGGCAGCAGAGCTGGGACTCTAACCGGTCCATCTGAGGGAAACCCTCTCAGTTTCCCCTGCAGGTAAGTGTGGTCATGTGACTGTTTGGGACACAGCAATAGGACCATAAATGATACAGGCAACTTCTGGCTCCTCTCCTTAGGGCTAAGAGCACTTCTCCTGACTCTCCTCTTCCCTGAGGTCTGGAATACAGATGGGAGACAGGACCCTTGTACTCTGTGAGACCAGCTCCCTGAGAGTAATAACATGAATGGAGATGGGTTTTCGAAGGACCCTGTGGACTGTAGCAACAATGGACTGCTCCATGCTGGGCTTTTTCATGAGAGTGGGAACATCTACTACAATTTGGCTCTATTATTTAGGTGTATTTGGGGAGTATCTTTATTAAAAGAAACTTAACCTCATTTTTGTTTTAGCTCAGAACATGCTTTGTTTTCTTAAAAAAAAAAAACTTAGTAATGCATTTCTTAATAACCTGGTTCTCAGCTTTGGTCTAGATAATAACTACAACTTATTAAATGCTTACTTGACACTATTCTAAACACACATATTAACTCCTTTATTTTTTTAACAAACCTATATGGCAGTGGGTGGAGGGGGGTGCTATTAATATCCTCACCCAATAGATGATAAATTGAGGCACCATGAAACAACCAGTTGACAACTGAAAGAGCTGGAGTGAAAGCCCAAACACTCTGATTAAGTCCCAGCAGAACAGGTATGTTCCAATGGTTGAGGCATTATCAAGTTCATGGTTAGCAAGTTCAGTCCCCTGAGAAACATACACCACTAAACACAGTTGTTCTAAAGTGGATCTGGTTAAAGTCCAAAGGGAGCACCAAGAATGCAGCACCTGGGCCAGTCAGTGAAGTGAGTGAAAGTCACTCAGTCGTGTTTGACTCTTTTTGACCACATGGACTGGAGCCTGCCAGGCCCCTCTGTCCATGGAATTCTCCAGACCAAAACACTGCAGGGTTAGGAGTTAGGGTTAGGGCAGTGGGTAGCCGTTCCCTTTTCCAGGGGATTTTCCCAGTCCAGGGATTGAACCCTCGTCTCCCACACTGCGGGTGGATTCTTTACCATCTGAGCCATCAGGGAAGTCCAAGAATACTGGAATGGGTAGCCTTTCTGATCCAGGAATTGAACTGCAGTCTCCTGCATTGCAGGCGGATTCTTTACCAGCTGAGCTACCAAGGAAGCCTGGGTCAGTCAAGTATGGGCTAAAGAGACACAGGGGTCGAGACAGAGGTCACAGGGGAGAAACATAATATACTGTAATATTATACATACTATGCATACTTACAGCTGATTAATTGGATGAATTTTTACTTCCCATTCGTGCATCACTCCACAGCTTTCTTCTCTAACACAACATTGTAAAGCAACTATACTCCAATAAAAATTAATTTTAAAAAATTTAACTCAGAAAAATAAGTAAAAACAAAAAGAATGATTAAAAAAATTCACCAGATGGATGGGAAAAGGGGGCAGGGGGTAGGGAAAAGCAGAAGGGACTCTATATGTAACAGCTATGTGGCATTAAACTCCTAAAATTGCTCCTAGAGTGAACAACAATCAATGCTTCAGAGTAACACAGGGTACCATGGGTGGATGCGGGCAGATATCACTGCCAGACACTGGTCAGCAACACACACTCAATTTATCCTCAAACTCATTTTCACTTTTTTTCCCCTAAACTCTGGCTGTAAACATGACCAGGTGCTTGAAGGTCTTGTTTCCTTAAGTTCTTAACATCCAAAACGCAAAATCATTTAATCTCCCTAAGACTTCAGTCTTATCTGTAAAGTTCTATCAGATTTCTCAAGATCTAGGGTTGAAGAATTGATGTTTTTGAACTGTGGTGTTGAAGAAGACTCTTTTGAGAGTCCCTTGGACTGCAAGGAGATCAAACCAGTCACTCATTCCTAAAGGAAATCAGTCGTGAATATTCATTAGAAGGACTGATGCTGAAGCTGAAACTCCAATAACGTTGGCCACCTGATGTGAAGAAATGATTCATTGGAAAAGACCCTGATGCTGGGAAAGATTGAAGGTGGGAGAAGGGGATGACAGAAGATGAGTTTGAGTAAGTTCAGGAGTTGGTGATGGACAGGGAAGCGTGGCGTGTGCAGTCCATGGGGTCACAAAGAGTCAGACACGACTGAGCGACTGAACTCAACTGAGGGTTGAAGAATCCTTGGTCTAGCCTTCCCACTGCCACCAACAGCCAACTCTTCTGTGTCTGAGACAGACTGCCACCCAGCCGCCCACTACTGGGACACAGCCATGGGGCAGCCAGCTTGTGCTGGGGCCCATACAGGTCTTCTCTACATTATATTACATTTGGTTTCTTTATCGAGTTCTCCATGTCAGGTCTTCTTAAGCAACACAACTAAACCTGTCCCTTTTCTACCAGCTAGGCTTTCAAATATTTATAATTGTAGAAATAAAAGATTCTAAGGTATTTTCCAAGTATTATAAACAGTTCACAACACAGGCAAACAGATATTTAAACACTTATTTATGTAAAGTATCTACTCCCAAAATTCATTAATAAATGAATATTGTGCCACTAAGTACTACGTCAGATCTACAGGCTAACCTGAAAAAATTATTTTGTGACTACTCAAAGTATTTACCAAAATGGTAAAAGAAGAAGAAAAAAAAAAACTAAACATAAGAAAAATAGATAATGGAATCAATGACAAGGTTATATTGGATCAATCAACATGCACAGCATTTATTAAAATACATCTTGGTTCTTAAACTTTGTTCAAATGAGTTTCTTTACTTTGGCTACCTGTGGAGAAATGGTTTCCCTCAAGTTGGCATTTTGGCAGTCAACACTGAATCTTAATGTTAACCATCAGACACACTTTGACAGTTACACAGTGCTTTTTTTGCCAGGAACATAATCCCCATTATAATTCCTTCTCAAACTGTTTTGCTTTTGAGGAGATCAAAGCACTTTACCTTATTTATTCTTACACCTGCCTTGAGAAGTAAAGTAACAAGCATAACTACAGAGGTCTAAGTTATTAAAATGTCTTCCCAACAATATTGGTAATGTCTATGCCATGATTTCTAGAAAAGCCATCAATCTTGTCCACAATGTCACTGGGGCCAGCACAGAAAGTTATAGGAAAGCAGGAGCTGTTAAGTCTCTCCCCAACCCATCACCAAAAAAGGAAGAAGGCAGGAAAAACATGTATGCTCTGAACATAAAGGACATTAAATCTCCCTTAAAAATAATAAACGTAAAACACAAAATATCTGCATTATCCTCTGAAAGGTGTGTGTGTGTGTGTGTGTGTGTGTGTGTGTGTGTGTTCAGTTGCGTCCAACTCTTTGTAACCCCATGGACTGTGGCCCACCAGGTTCCTCTGTCCCTAAGATTCTCCAGGCAAGAATACTGGAGTTGGTTGCCATTCCCTCCTTCCGGGGATCTTCCCAACCCAGGAATTGAACCCGTGTCTCTTGCGCCTCCTGCACTGGCAGGCGGATTCTTTACCACTAGTGCCACTTGGGAAGCAACGCCCCCGACCACCACCACCAAAAGATACCTGGTCTTAAACCAAGAACAAAAATAATTAAGCATCCAATATTTCAAATAGAGATCTGAACACCTTACCCACACATGCTGCAAAGGTATGAGAAGTGGTAAAATCTGGAAATGAACTAAGAATACAACTCCTGAAGATCAGGTAAAAATTAATTTAGTAGAATGATTTAAAAAGAGTCTTCACAACTGTGATATAGTTTTTTAAAAATGTAAAAGGTGGGCTCCCACCTCCAAGGCACCTGGAACCATTGAAACCAAATACTTGGTGATGGGACAGATTCTCTTTCCATTTCCTTCCTCACAGCACTGTCCTCACAGCCACTCATGCTCTGGCAGACAGGCGCTATCTTATAAAGCATTAATTCCACGTGGCATTATACTGGGCAAGTTGTAGAAATAAAAAGGGATAAAGAATGAACCACTGCATCCAGAATATATAACCAAAATAAAGCAGAACTGTGCATAAAGAGAAAGTTAAACAGGGAAAGGCACATTGTATACAAAGCCCTCACTTTTCAATACTTGGGGATATATCTGATTTAAAGCCTATCTAATAAGTTCACACATCTTGGCATCTAACTTCCCAACTCTTGTTTCAGTGCTATGAATTATTACAATTCTGGCTTATATGTTTTGTTTACTTCCACAGAAGGATCCGGATATACTAAGGCTAGAAAAGAAGCCTTAAGCCCTAGTATAAAGAATCTGGGTAAAAGACAAGTTTCCATTTTCTGAGCATGAGGGTGTTCATTACTGAAACAGTATAAAGAGGAGGCACTTCTCATGAAGTCCTTTCAACAGCGGGTGGGTTTGGATCTAAAGCTGCGTGAAGATGCAGTGTCCGAGCAGTTGCTGCTCCCACCTTTAGCCCAGACCCCTCGGCTCTCTCACCTGCAAATCCTTCCTGAGTGCACACTTCGTCCCACGCGCTGCACTAGACACCAAGGTCACACACGTATAAGAAGAGCATTCCCACCAGGGGATCTACAGCCCAGAGAGGGACAGAGCAGCACAGGGTGACAGTCCTCTGGGACAAGAACAAACAAACAAACAGGTCTGCGAAAAGCCCTGCAAGGCAAGAGAACCAGAGGGCAGAGTAGGGACCGGCATCTGGGAAGGTTGCAGGCAGCCTAGGCACCTATGCTAACTCGCAGAAGGCTGAAGTTATGTGTTAAGAATGGACACGGGTGGGGAAGGACAGGGTCTCCCAGACACCAGAGCAGGACTTGCAGAGGCTGGAAGCCCCAGGAGAGGGGCAGGAGGCTGCAGGCGGTGCACTCGGACTGGAGGCAGCCTAGGAGGGCAGGCTGCCCGTGTCAAGGTCTCTACCCCACGCAGAGTTTACACTTTATCCTGTAGTCAATCACACATGCACGCACACGTTTTTACACAAATCCTAACAGGGTCACACAAATTGCTTTCCATTGATAACAGACCTCTCCAGTAGATCAGTGAAGGGTGAACTGCAACGGGGGAGAAGATGAAAAAGAATCAGGAGGCAACAGACATGGCGGGGACAGGAAAGAGGAGGCAGGTGGGATGTAAGGAAGAAAATGTTTTCAAACACCGTGATGTGAGATGTGAAAGAAGGATCTAGGCTGACTTCCAGGTAAGGTCTGCATAGCTCGTAGTGCCAATTACACAGGGATGTCAGGAAAGGAGGCAGATTGAAGAGACAGGGATCTGGATGCTGGACTTCACATCATGACCAAAAGGTACGACATCATCTGTACTTCCCACCTGATGCTCTTAACACTTTAAACCTCAACCAGTCTGTCCCTGGGCTAGTTACAAACAGAATATTCAGTCTTGTACCAAATCTGATTCAGAGACAATGCCAGAGTAATGACGCTGTGTTCAACATACCGCATGGGTAATGACATTAAGGATACACCAGCGTTCCCTCTCAACACACACCCAAACCACACACTTAAAAATACTTGCTCATCCTCCTACAACATTCCTGGCTTTCCCCTTACTTCCTAAAAGCTGGGCCAGAGTAGTTTATTAAAGGATAAGACAGCTATGAGGGTACTGTTTTAATCCAGCTGGAAATTACTATTGGGGTATTTTTGTGGATTCCAGTGTCTGACAAAAAGTTCACGTAAAGCCAGGGTTCATAAAGAGAAAAAGTAATTAACATCAAACAGAAAGTGGACACGGCAGGGAAGGAGTGGGAGGGATGAACTGGGAGAGTAGCACTGACATATATTTAACACCATGTGTAAAAGAGACACCAGTGGGAGGCTGCTCACAGCACACGGAGCTCGGCTCGGGGCTCTACGATGACCTAGGAGGGTGGGCTGGGGGAGGGAGGGAGGCCTAAGAGGGAGACGATATATGCACACACACAGCTGATCCACTTTGTTGTAGAGCAGAAGCTAATACAACACTGCAAAGCAATTGTACACCAATAAAAGAAAAAAAGAAAGCAACACCGTCAGCATGCCATCCTGGGCAATCTGGTGCTGGTGGAGGAATCCAGGACATCAAGTGGGAGTCAAAGAAGTAACCCAGTGCAAGACAGTGACTGTTGTGATCTCTTCTCCTTCCCTCTGCCCCAGGTACAAAATGACGTGTTGCCAATAAGACTATACACTCAGTGAGATGGTACGCTGTCTTTAGAAAAGTTTGGCAGTTTCTTAAGAAGTTAAACAGACACTTATCATGAGACCCAGTAATTCTACAAGCCCCCAAAAAACTAAAACATATGTCCATACAAAGACTTGCCAGCAGCAAATGACTACAACAGCATTGTTCACAATGGCCAAAACCTGGAAACCGTCCACGGGGTCTGTTCATCAACTGGTGAAGGAGCAAACGTGATGTGGTACATCCACATAATGGGATATCATGTGGTCACCAAAAGGAATGATGTACTGATTGATACATGCTACAACATGGATGAACATCAAAAACATTATGCTGAATGAAGTAACCCAGACACAAAAGACTACATATGGCATGATCCAATGAAATCACTAGAAAAGGCAAAATTATAGGGACAGAAAGCAGATCAGTGGTTGTTTAGAGCTAAGGGTGAGAACAGGAATTCACTACGGACTGGCATGAGGGAACACTGCGGGCTAATGAAAGTGTTCTAAAACAGCCCTGGGGTGATGAATGCATAAATGAATATATAAATTACTGAACCACTGAAATACATGCTGAAACAGGTAAATGGAATGGTATATAAAGTATATATCAATAAAGCTGTAAAAAAGAAAAACAAAACAAAAAAAAAAAAAGAAAAACAGACTGCTCGTCAATAGGAAAAAAAAAATATGAAGACTCTAAGATGAATGTTACAACACAAGCAAAATTTATCTGTCAGCATGTAAACACCAGAATTTCACAATGAGACTATATTAGAATGTTACCAGCAACTTCAAAAGTTCTCCTTTGTAGTATGTATACTCCAGCAACACAACTGAACTCCCCATGTTACAAGGCCCGGCAACCTTCTACATGCTGTTACATCTCCAACTCCTCCTTCTCATCCTTCAAGCTTCCCCTGCAAACACTAACATTTGTGCCTACCATCCCAATGCACCTTACATATAACTCCAGCACAGCACTGGGTTCACGTGGGAACTATGTTTGCACATCTCTATCCTGAACAAATGATTCTCCAGGAGGGATTCATGGACGTACTTTTGGGTGCTCCATAATATATCAAGAAGCACATTTTCTGTCTTCTTTTCCAGCGGCCCAGTTTGTTCTGCATTTAGAATTGAGATGATGCAAACTATTCCCATTTTCATCATCTAGCTCTAACAAGAAACCAAATGGAGGCAGACCTACTATGCAGATGGAGCATCTGAGTCAAGAGAAGGCCCAGTGAGATTACACTGCACTGAATAGGAACAAAAACTTCAGTCCCCAAAGGGGAAGTAGAAGCATTAAAACTTGACCCTTATGAGGGTAATGTTTGATACAAACATTTTTGCTTTTGATTTAGCAAAACAACAACATCTGTCACATTAATTTCAGTTAATTTGGATTTACATGACTTGCAAATTGGCTTTGGTTTCTAGTGGTAAAAGAGATGTAAGCATAATGTGTTCATTCCTAGTAACATGGTTGTACATACCTAAGAAACATCATCACAAAAGTAATGTAAGTCAACACTGAGAATGCAAGATAAGTTTTTCCCTTTGAAACAGAACTATATGTTACTGAAGTTAGAAACAGGGCACTAAAATATATATACGTTAATAGCAGAGTCCACATCTTTTCCTCTCTGTAGCCCAAATGCACAGCATAGGAGAAATATTCATAAAATATGGTTCAATAAATGACAGTCTACATTATGCTACTACTCCTAAACAGCAAAAATGCGAATTGCTACTGTCTGGTAATGCCCTCAACTAATGTATTCTGAAGCTCTAAACCACGGAAGTTATTCTTTTCTCAAAGACAGAAAACAGCAGTTGTCGGAGTAGGGGTAGGAGTGGGAAGAGAAGGGAGGGACAGGATGGACCTTTTAACTATTCCACTATTAACACAATGCAGAGAACACCTGTAAAACATTTCCCCAGAAACCAGGATTTATTAACCTAACACCCATCTTTTAGTCTCTTTTTAATCCCCTTCCAAACTGCGTCCTCTATTTCACTATTCTCTCTTGAACACTGGGAAAGGAGAAAGTTGGCGGAAAAGAAATATTAGGATATGGGTGTTCTTACTCATTTTGCTCATTCAACACTCAGTCACTGTGCAGGGCACCAGACCCAGTCTTGGGGATACAGGGCAAAAATTAATAAGGGCTCAGTGAAGAAGACAAACAATAAACAAGATTACAAACAGCAGGGGTAATTGGAGATTATGACAAATGTCATTCTATATTCACCATTGTGTCTATAAATTTTACACAGAAAACAGAGTGCTTAAAAACCAAGTTGCACTACTATATCTGCTTCTCATAGACTTATGGGTTAGCAATTCTGTCATCATTTCATTCACATGCAAGGTGTGACGGTCAGTATCATAAGCCAATGTGGCTAGACTACAGTTTCCACCTATTCAATAAAACACTAACCTAGGTCACCATTTCATTCACATGCAAGGTGTGACAGTCAGTATCATAAGCCAATGTGGCTAGACTACAGTTTCCACCTATTCAATAAAACACTAACCTAGGGGGTATCTTGTAAATGTGATTAAAGCCCATAACCAGGTGATTATGGTTATCCCAGATAATCTGCATGGGACTGATTCAATGAGTTGAAAGGCCTTAACAGCAAAGCTAAGGCTTCCTTAGAAACCCTGCTTGTGACATAAAGAACAGACTTTTGGACTCAGTGGGAGGGTAGGATGATTTGAGGAACTAGCATTGAAACATATATATTATCATATGTAAAATAGATGAACAGTGCAAGTTTAATACATGAGGCAGGTCATGCAAGCTGGTACTCTGTGACAACATAGAGGGATAGGGTGGGGAGGGAGTTGGGATCGGCGTTCAGGATGGGAGGGACACATGTAAACCTATGGCCGATTCATGCTGATGTATGGCAAAAACCATCACAATATTGTAAAGTAATTACCCTCCAATTAAAATTAATTAATTAATTTTAAAAAATCCCGCCTGTGGACGCAGCTTCAGCTCACACCCAAGAGTCCCGTTCTGCCCTTTCTGATGGCCTGCTCTATGATTTCAGCCTTGCCGAGCCAGCCCACACAATCACGTAAGACAATTCCTTGCAATAAATCTTTTAATATATCTTGTAATAGTTCTGTTTCTCTATCTGAAACCACAATGATACAATAGGATTGAACTAAAGACTAAATACACTACATAGATCATGAGAATCAGGTTTCTCCTTGCCTAAGAAATAAGTTAGAAATAAGAAAGAAGGCTAGAATGAAATGTATGATGTTGGACTGGAATGAGAGGGATCAGTATAGACCAATGGCTCTTAATAAATATATTTTTACAGATACAAAGATACAGAAAAAATATAGATGTACATGGAAGCACAGGTAAGTGTGTATCCACACACACACATATATATACGGGCTTCCCAAGTAGCGCTATTGGTAAAGAAACTGCCTACCGATGCAGTAGACCCAAGTTCGATCCTTAGGTCAGGAAGATCCCCTGGAGGGGGGCATGGCAACCCACTCCAGTATTCTTGCCTGGAGAATCCCAAGGACAGAGGAGCCTGGTGGGCCACAGTCCATAGGGTCGCAAGGAGTCAGACATGTGATGTAGCACTTACATAAATGTGTATATATATATGTGTGAATGTGTGTGTGTGTTTTCCTAACTCTGTCCACTGAGACAGCAAAGAACCAATAAATACCCCAGTAGCAATGAGCTCACTTAACACTAAGACCTTGGTTTCGAAATATCATTCTCCAATTAAAGGAACCAATGGTCCTTGGGAAAATGGTTGATTCCAGGGCTATGGCAAGAAAAATAGAAGATAAGCCTGAAACATCTTGTGGTGCCAGAAAACAAAGAGGCATTTGACAAAGGTTGGGGTATATGACAAAAGGACAAGGAAGACACCCGGAAGGAGCTCCCAGTGGAGGTGGAGCAACTGGAGCAATAAAATGAACAGTAATACTTTGAGAGATAATCCATAAAATACAAGATCCGTAACTTCATCTTGATATGAGTAATAAATACATAAAAGAAGAAGGGACAACTCTTCTTCACAGAAGAATTCCGATTAATAAATGTAAGCAGAATGAAGAAAACACAAAATCACCACCAGGCAGACATCACAGTGCCAATTGTTACAGGCAAGACGGATGCAGGATGTTTACAGATAACAAGAAAATTAGTTTCAAAGTGTCTCCCCCGCAAGATACTGACCCAAAGGAAAAACAGTGTCAGTACAGAGGAAAAATCATGCAGCTACCACCTTAGCCAAATGCTCAAGGTAAGACATTTCACCTTCACACACTCCTGACAGGCTATCCTGAGTAGAGCATGTGACCTCTTGACATAACTGCTTAGCCTCCATCTACTCATGAGAACACATGAGACCCACCCACACTGAGAGACAATCTACAAACATCTGACCAGTACTCATCAGAAGAGTCATGGTCATGAAACACTGACCAACTGTCAGAGATTGGAGGAGACTAGGGAGACAGGACAGCGAATGCAGTGTGAGATCCTGGCCTGGGTCCCAGAGTGGAAAACAGGCGGCAGGGGACCATCTAGTGAAATGCACGTCCGTAATGCTGGTAATTTAGGTTCGACTACTGTACCAGTGTTAATTTCCTGATCTTAATTATTGCTGCATGGTTATAAAAGTTTATAAACACAGGAAGTGGGGCCAAGAGTATTCCTGAACTCTGTGCTATTTTTGTGATTTTCATGTAAAATTAAAATTATTCAAAAGAAAAAGAAAAAAAGAAGTACAGGTTAAAAAAAGAGATCTAAATCCAGCCTAAATTTTTTTTTTAAGTTTTAAATATAGTGCAGTAGTCTGGATCTTTTGAATTTAAAATAGAAAGACTATATACTCCTATTTTTTACTAAAAATACTAATCTTTAGTGCCTTTAAAAAAAAAGTATGCCATTGTAATCTCGTGTTCTTCACTTAAAATGAAAAGAAACTACTAATATGGGGGGGAAAAGAAACAAACAGAATTTTGTAAAGGACAAAGGTGTATATATAATTGTGTATATTCATTCATTCACTCATTGCATCATCAATTTCTAAGCCCCCACAATATTCCAGGCACTTGCCAGCCCTAGGGATACTACGGTGACATGGCCCTCATGCTTCACAGAGCTCACATTCCACTGTGAGAGACAGACCAAACCCAAATAAACAATATAAAATACAAAGTAGGAAGTGGTCCATAAAGATGGTCTATAACAGGACACAAATGCTGTGACAGAGACTGAGGGGGGAGGAAAGGAGAACACAGAAGCATACGCCAGACCGCCAGGGCCTCGGGAGCCACTGAGAAGCACAGGCAGACCCAGGACAGGATCCGATTCTAGTTGGTTCTGCACGTGCTGAGGGAGCGTGCCGCCGGGCAGGGGAGCAGGTGGGACCTGGGGATGGCCAGGGAACACGGCAGCAGCTGTCCCCTCCACATGCTGGGACCTGTGAGCATTTGATTTCCCCTTTCATACGTTTCTGTATTTTCCACATCTTCAATGACAAACACGTGGCAGCTTCCTTAAGAAAAGGCAATTATTTGTTAAAAAGAAAAAAAAGAAATGAGAAGCTATGTCAATTTGCCACTGCTGGGACTGCAGATTTCTAGTAACCTTGAGATTTCCTCTAGTAACCCTTTCTTCCAAGAATAGCGTTCAGGGAAATGACAGGACAGGAAATGATTTCCTTTTCGCATTTGGGAAGAAATGGCTCTAAATGAAACAGACTCCAAGAGTTAGCGGGAAAGCTCTCACTTCTAAGCACAAAGTCCCTAATTCTGACACTCGGCTGTGAGCACCGGAGGACAGTCACTGGTCAGCGGAGCAGATTCCCAGTGTGAGCCCCACAGGGTCTCAGCTCAGTGGGGACACAAAGACCCATCAGAGGGTATCACATTCAAGATGTGGCATGTTCCAATTTTATACCACAGATTTTTAAATGGATAATATATTCATTGTTTATTTACTTCAAGAAAACCTGAGTTTAAGAGGATGAGCAAAAATATAAAAGGCTGAAGAGAGACCACTGTCAGTATGTGAAATTCTGCTATGGGCTCACAGCTACGTTTTATTTCAAAGGTCACTAAAGAGGGATGGGCGGGTTCAAGTCTCAGTAAATTAGAGATCACTGTTCATGAAAGAACTCTCCAGAACTGGAAAAGATCGCAACACGCTGATACTGCACTGTGTGACTGCAAACAATACACTGCTCATTTGTTTAAGCCCAAGCCTTTGTACAGGCACTTTCCTTGTAATCAAATGCATCAAATCCATGAATACGGCCCATGAAACAGATCACCTCCTAAGAGCTGGGAGACAAATTCCACCAGAAAAATCTTAGCAGACAAAAGAGGAGTAGGTGTGTATTTGCCAGCCCGTCCTCCACAGAAGCTCCCGAGGTAAGGGTCCTGAAGGTTCATGAGAGATTCTGGTCTGACAACATTTATGCTGCATTTAATTTTCCAGACCTAGACACACAGGAGACATAGTAACACCTGAAGAGTGTTAAACATTTTAGTTTTTGAATCACATCACTTTGTCTTAAATTGACTAAAACAAGTTACACTTTCATACAAATGATGGATGGTAACTAAACTCACTGTAGCAATCATTTTGCAAGGAATATAAGTCAAGGGACTATGCTATACACCTTAAGCATACACAGTGCTGTACGCCAACTCTATCTCAAAACTAAAAGAAAACAAAATAAACAAAAAACAAATTATACCTTTATCTCATCCATGGGAACTCCAGGTTTACAAAGAAACAATTCAGAACTGGGCACCGGCCATCACAGCCTGACGGTCCAAGCTTTGCCGCCAGCCTCTTGGGTTCCAACCAACCAGACAAGACTACTGTTCTTTTATTATTGAATGAACACTCTCTTTGGGTGACAGGACAACTAGACAAACTACAAGAGTAATGAGGATAGAAATAAACACTCAGCTGCTGTGTCAACTCCCACAAGCTCTGGCCAGCAATCCTCCAAGTTCCCTGCATCTGCACATTCTGCTGGCCTTGCTCCCTTGCCCGCAGAAAAACCAGCATCTCCTGAAAAGTCAGCTCCTAACTCGTCCACAGACCCTATCGGCTCTAGTGCGTGCATATCATCAATTTTTCCCTGTCTTATGGTGGAACCAAAATTTCAAACTGAAAACACTGAGTCCTCAGCATAAAGTTAAAAACTAAAAATAACTTTAAGCCTTCAACACTCTCTTTTCCTGCTAATTCCATGGGGAGGGCTTGACAGACCCTCCTAAAGAGGGTTGGCTTCTCCTTTGTCCTTGGCATCCGGGAGTGTGAAGTGGGCCTTAGGAAGCATCACTATGAACAAAGGTAGTGGAGGTGAAAGAGTTCCAGATGAGCTATTTCAAATCCTAAAAGATGATGCTGTTAAAGTGCTACACTCAATATGCCAGTAAATATGGAAAACTCAGCAGTGGCCATAGGACTGGAAAAGGTCAGTTTTCATTTCAATATCAAAGAAGGGGAAAGCCAAATAATGTTCAAACTACCACACAATTGTGTGCTCATTTCACATGCTAGCAAGGTAATGCTCAAAATCCTTCAAGCTAGGCTTTTTGAAGTACGTGAACCAAGAACTTCCAGATGTACAAGCTAGATTTAGAAAAGGCAGAGGAACCAGAAGATCAAATTCCCAACATTCGTTGGAACATAGAAAAAGCAAGAGAGTTCCAGGAAAAAAAATCTACTTCTGCTTCACTGACTATGCTAAAAGTCTTTTACTGTATGGATCATAACAAACTGTGGAAAATTCTTAAATAGAGGGAAATACCAGATCACCTGGCCTGCCTCCTGAGAAATCTGTATGCAGGTCAAGATGCTACAGTTAGAACTGGTCATGGAATAACAGACTGGTTCCAAGTGGGAAAGGAGTATGTCAAGGCTGTATATTTTCACCCTACTTATTTAAGTTATATGCAGAGTACATCATGCGAAATGCTGGGCTGGATGAATTCCAAGCTGGAATCAAGACTGCCGGGAGAAATATTAACAATCTCAGATATGCAGATGATACCACCCTTATGGCAGAAAGCAAAGAGGAACTAAAGAGCCTCTTGATGAAAGTGAAAGAGGAGAGTGAAAAAGCTGGCTTAAAACTCAACATTCAAAAAACTAAGATCATGGCATCCAGTCCCATCACTTCAAGGCAAATAGATGGGGAAAAAAATGAAAACAATGACAGACTTTATTTTCTTAGAATCCAAAATCACTGCAGACAGTGACTGCAGCCATGAAATTAAAAGACATTTGCTCCTTGGAAAAAAAGTTATGACCAACCTAGACAGCATATGAAAAAGCAGAGACATCACTTTGCTGACAAAGGTCTGTATAGCCAAAGCTATACTGGTTTTTCCTGTAGTCATGTACAGATGTGAGAGTTGGACTATGAAGGCTGAGCACTGAAGAATTGATGCTTTTGAACTGCTGTGCTGGAGAAGACGCTTGAGAGTTCCTTGGACTGCAAGGAGATCAAACCAGTCAATCCTAAAGGAAATCAACCCTGAATATTCATTGGAAGGACTGATGCTGAAGCTCCAATACTTTGGCCACCTGATGCAAAGATCAGACTCATTGGAGAAGACCCTGATGTTGGGAAAGACTGAAGACAGGAGGAGAAGGGGACAACAGAGGATGAGATGGTTAGATGGCATCACTGACTCAATGGACATGAGTTTGAGCAGACACCGGGAGATGGTGAAGGAGAGGGAAGCCTGGGGTCCTGCAGTTCATGGGGTCACAAAGAGTCAGACACAACTTGGCAACTGAACAACAACAAAGAAGGTTGGGGTCTTGCTGAGGGCTGTGTGGCCTCTGCACATAACCCTTTAGAGTAGCAGCCTTTACCCAGAAACTTTCAAAAGTAACTTCTTCCCAAAGAAGGAGTCATTTTTAAAGACTCACTTAAAATTAATGCTCTTTTTTTTTTTTAGCCTTCACCGTAAAAGTAAAATACAAATTAAGGATCCATTACTGTTATATTGACTCCTGCTTTTGCTACTTTAAAAAAGTTTGATTAATTTGCACATAACAAGAATATATTCAAATGATTCATTTTAAGCAACCACTAGTATCATTTTAAATCATTTAAAATAGGTACTCAGGATTGGAAAGAGTGTATTTGTTTGTACTTGGGAGGAAGAGGTTGTTATTACCTATTCTTTACAAATCCTAAAGATATTAATGGGAAAGCTGCATCAGTTCTGTAAAATTACAAACTTTTAAGATATAAGCATAATCAACTTAGATCTGTAGGTGGAAGAGACCTGCTCTGAACGACACGCTTGACGCACAACTCAGTCATAACCAACAGGGCTGCATCTTTGTTTCACAGATGCACACTAAGATGTCAACAAGGAAGAAATGAGAGAAGAGGGGGAGGAAGAAAGATTCTTTTTCAGACAATTACTCATTTCTGATGAAAGCAAATTTAAGCAGCAGTGACATGCCTCACCAATAACAGGCTTCAAATACTAAAATCCCACCTCTCCTTTTTAATAGGGAAGTTGGTGGGCACTACCCTCTCTAAAGGCAGGAGCTTGATTTACCAACTAGAAAGCTGGCTAATCAAATGGGAGGAGTGTGCAATGTGATTACTGTCAGGGCTTCTCCTGGCCCCAGCTTTTCTGTTTTTCATCTGTGCTAGGGGAATCTCCCTGGTTACCAGAATTATATTTTTAGAAACTTAACTTAAAAAAAAAAAACAACCTTGCAACATGGAAGAACCACAACAAGGCAAGCAGAAACCCAAAAACAGGCCCTTGGGCACTTCACTCAAAGTGAAAAAGGCCCTTGGGCACTTGACTCAAAAGTCAACCTAAGATGTAAAACACAGACCAAAATACAAAGGAACCCAAAGGAAAGGAAAGCAGGAAAGTAAACAATTGGAAGAGGAGGAACAGAGCAGGAAAAAGGAATTGGTTCAAGAAACGATATTATAGCAATAAACCAAAAACGACAGTTTACTCTGCTTACACTCTGCTTAGTAAATAAGCAACTGCATACACAAAACATTACTGTTTCATAACCAGTCTAAGACAATTAAATCTTGAAACCGCCAAATACAGAGAAAACCCAGTATTTTTCAATCCCATTCTGTTCAACCTCACAAGCCCTGCCTCGCTTTCTGCCCCTCCCCCGGCCAGCACCACACCAAGGCCAAGGATTGGGTAGGTTCTGCCCTATGATGCAGGGTATCTGAGAAGCCAGGCCTACACTTAGGTAATTAGGGATTCTGTGGCTTATCCAATGAGTCCACCTCCACCCAGCTGTCCCTGCAACTGTGTTGCCTACATCCTGAAAATCCCTCCAGCTCCTGTCGGCCGGACCAGCTAGAAACCCTTATAACCCCCATTCTTTCCCACAGCCTCCCTACATGTTTATCAATTTTGTCAGCAGGAAAGAAGAGAAAGCCCGGCTGGGAAAAGGCACCTGAGAAAACAAACACACCAATAACACAGGAGAAATAATTGTTTCAACATGAACTGAGTATTTCCATAATCATGCTATTGAGACTTCAAACAAGTTGTGTGCATGAAAAACAGACATTACTAGATTTACAAGATATTGAAAACAATTCGCTCACCGCATCTTTTCATTATGCCACAAGTCAAATACAGTTGGGAATAAAATGAATACTGTTTTAACTTGATGGATCAAATCTTTACAACTTTAATACTTCGTCATTGTTCACACATCTCTGACAATAAGACTCCACTTTTTCTTAAATGTGCCAAATAGATCATTTTACGAGTTGGAATTTGCAAAGCTCTGACTTTGGAAATTTGTAAATATGCTATTATACAATATTTCTGTAAAATAGTTGCCATTTCCATCTTTTACTGTAGACAAATAATAATTCGTGAATATTTTTCAGTCTTTGAAAGACAAAAAAAACCCAAAAAATCTCAGAACCACCTATACTTTGATTTGATTGAAAAGTTATAGGGAATCCCAAAGAGAAGATAAGTTCAAATTCTGAAAGATGCTTTGCTAATTCCACGGTAGAACTAAAACTCTGAACAGAAGATGCTTTGTGTAAAATACAGTTTGGGGTTTCAGCACTTTCTGCTAACTACATGTACCATTTTCAAAGAATGCTCCTGAACTTACTTTTACCTACTCATGAAAAATGACTACTGTAAACAAAAACAGCCAGTTCATGGAGAAAGCAATTTTCTGAGCATTGTGATGCTCTGATGAGCACAGAACAGACACAGGGTGCTGGGGGAGGGGGGCAGGCCGTATCCATTGGAAGCCTTGAGAGCAGAGAACGGAGCCCAGGGAGCACCCTCCTCCAGACATCCTGGGCCCCCGCAGAATCCAGAGAGGTAAGGAAGTGATGTCGGGGAGGAACTGCAGCCCAGAGCAGATCAGCTGGCCCTCGCTTCAAATTGAAATGTCTGCAATCACGTAACATTGCCACGAGATTGATCCAATCATCCCTCTTACAGGTTTCTGAACTCTTCTGCAAAGATGAATCTGTGTTTACGTCCCTAAATAAAGCATCTTGGCAACTTAAACTCGGAACAGTTTAAGATCTTAAATCCAAACCACCAGTCTCAAATCTGATTACACGGACAACTGTGACTTTTAAACAACCGATGGTAAAGTTAAAGATCACACAGGAAGGTGAGCAGCGGTTTTTCACACACGAACAATCCTGCTAAATACCCTGGGAAAGAAAACAAGCACAAAACCATCTTTTCTACACGTGTACATCATCTTCAGCGGAAGAATCAACCCTAACACACTCAGATCACAATATTCTGGAGGTGACAAGGAGACAGCGAACCTGGGGGAAAGGGTGCTATCTTGGCCACAGAACAGGATCCAATGGTTCCCTAAGCTTCAGGCAGCTTAGATTTTCATTCTTTTTCTTCACGCTAATTCAGATACAAAGCAATTACTTGTTACACAGCTCAAACTGCTCTTTTTTCTCTTTATTACTCAGTCCAATGACTGAAAAGAAATTTCTCAAATTTCACCTGAGAAAACCATCTTATTATGCACAGTCAACAGCCTCTCCCAAGGAAAGAAAAGTTATGGTGGGATTCTTAGGCTAATGAAAGCCATAAATCACCTTCCGGAAGAGGTGATCTTCCAGATCACCTTAGACCCCATCTTAGGCTCCTGGCTGTAAACTTGATGCCCGCATCTCCCCTGCAGTAAGTAGTAGATGAAAATCAGTTTTCACTGGGTGGGGGAAATTCACTTTGTTATCACCCAACCAAACCTTCCCAGCAGATGTAGGACCAGCCCCACAAAACCATCATCACCTCCACCCACAGGGTAGGGAAATGCAAAATGGCTTTTCAAGGGGGAGCTGGAACACAGACTAACTACACTGGCGAGCTCTTCACTGGAGACTCCTAGAGGAAGCTGCCAAAGGCAAACTGCCAAGGTCTCCCTGGAAAGGAATGATCTCAGAGTGCACACCTATGAAAAGAGGGGGAGGTGGGGAGGAAAGGGAAGAGAAAAAGAAAGTACCTTCAGCGTACCTTCTCACCTGCAGCGTGAGACCACTGGCAGGCATCCCATACAAATTCCAAGCTTATCCATCAATTAAAAACACTTGGCACTCAATAATTACATCAAAGGATGTCACAATCACCAAGGTCAGTGAGCTAGAGTACTCAACTATTATTTTTATTCTTGTTTAAACAAAAGGCATCCCTCTAACTGAACAGCCCTGGAGAATGATCTATCACATATGATATCTCGAGCTTTCCTTTCTGGTCCCAGTCCTCCTCAGTTGAAACCCAGATTTAATCTCATCTTCAACAACCCAACAGATTAAGTGAAACCACCAGTTTAGTTTAAAAGGTTAAAAATGTAATCTGGCAGTTAGTAGTGATGCTTCTAAATTATACGCTCTACAGAAGCAAATGTGTTTATTTTCTTGCCACACGATCTAAATCCAGAACCTGAGGGTTCTGATCAAAGAAGCTGAAGACCTCAACACTCCACCCCACCTCCTGGGAGACGCTGGAAAACCCAAATATGCAGAATGTAAGGGCACCAATGAAGCCCTTGGCCAACAGAAATGCCATCCCTACAGTCGGGTCTTATAGAGAGTTCAGTTACCTTTAAAATTATTTTTATTTTAAAAATCTAACTTACAAAATGTTTGAGAAGCACTGCAGAGGATTCCCTTGAGTTCCAGTTTTCTGCCTTTTAAATTTACAGTGTATTCAATGATTGCTAATGTTAAGAAGGATCAACAAGGCAAGCCTAACTCATCAAAGACAGACTCAAGCAGACTCATATTGGATTTGAAATAGCATCATCATGAATTGGAGTGTTTTATTTTTTTTTCTTCTACAAATCTTAAATGTCCTCATCACAAGAAAAAAAAAAATGTATGTATAGTGATGAACGTGAACTAGATTTACCACAGTGATCCTTTCACAATATATACAAATATCAAATCATCCTGTTGTACAATGCAAACAACTATGTTATACATGTGAGTTAGATATCACTTTTTAAAAATTTCCTCTACAGGGACTTCTGCTTAATCATCAGTTAATGTAAAACTTCAACGGTCCTTACGTGTGCCACTCCTGAAGCATTCTACTTCACTGAGCTCTGTTACTGGGTAAGACTGAGGTTACACGGTTAAAGTTACTTAATAAGCAGAAAATGCAGCATATTGTTAGTCGTTTTTTAACCCAATTACTTCTGGTACAGAAGTGACAAGAGTTCCAACTTTTGAAATATATCCTATCAGAAAAATAAAGGCTGTTTTCAACTTAATAATAGTCACCATGTATAGCTAATATATTTATAACATAAAGCCAAAATGTCAGCTCTTGGAGAAACTGCACTTGAGACAGATCTTCAGTAATAAACTGACTCATCAGCCAGCATTTCACCAAAAACCACTGAGCTACTGGCCCTAAACATCATTTCTCATTCTGAGAGAACACGTGCAATTTCTAGATCATAGTTTTATTGGCAGCAGGTGCCAGATAATACACCAGAAAGAAAATCAACAAGGCAAAAATAATCAGCCAAATACCATAATACAGTCTCTTGTTCTAACCCAATCAAAACTAAATGAACAAATTCATTAAGCCTCTTTATAGAACCACAATTCACAAATCATTCGGACTGCAGCTTACTGCCAAAGATCTGTGCACACGCTGAGAAGCAGACCATTTCCTTTCTCCTTGCTGGTAAGTCATGAGTCAGCACACTGCTTGTGTACGTTTGATACTCGAAATATAGCTTAGGGGTTGCAGAGGTACCACAAAGAATGTTCTTAATACAGATGATAATAATGTATACCACCACGCTGCTCTCCAACGGGTAGGTAATTTTTAAAAAATATCACCGCATTTCCCTCTTTGTTATAAATCTCATGAATAACCTGAATTTTAGACATTTCATTATCTATTATGGTCCTGCTAAGAACTGGAGTTGGAACGGAGAAAGGAGACAAATATTCATTGGAGAATTCGAACTTCTAAACAGCAGGCAGGGTGGGAAACTGGAGTGGGATGGGGGCAGAATAAAAGAAAACCAGGGAAGAAAGATGGCTTGTACCCCCTGCTCTACACAACTCTCTCCAGCAAAAGAAACAGAATTTAATGACAAGATTGCCGGTTCCTCGTGATAATGATTTTTTTTTTAAATAAACAAAGAAAAGGAATGAAAAAATAAACTCAAGTTTATTTCCAGAGCACCCCAGCTGTCTTGCTTCAAATATATAAGGAGCTGTACTCAACGTGGCAGAATGGAGGAAAAGTCAACAAACAGCAAGGATGTTTGTAGGGAGATGAAAAAAGAACACCAATTGGGAAACTGGCTGAACAGCAAACACATACATCTAAGCATGAAGCTCTCTAAAAATCAAAAGAAAAGAGTTGGAAAGGAAGAGATATAGAGTGCGAAAATACACAAACCCAACCAGCATGCAAACACAAAAACCAGCTGTGATAAATATCAGTGAAGAAATAATGGAAAGAATATTTATCTGTGACTTCAGAGTGGAAAGATAAGAAACCAGAGCAACTAATTTTAAGTTAAAAAAAAAAAGGTTTATCACCATCGAATTGTGTTTGGATCTACTGACTTTTCTCAGGAGATTTTTAATACTACAGTTAAAGCTGAAAGCTGAAATTCCTGTCAGCTTCAGACCACATCTCTGTACTCAGTCACTTTAACCCCTTATCTTTAAGTGTAAAACGAAAATTTTAAATCCACCATCATTTCAGGGCTAAGCAATTGCTAATGAGTGTTCACCCTGTTCATGTACTGAAGAACTCTTCAATAACCTTGGAAGATGCAAACAGGAGAATACTTTTAGGAAGCTAATTAAACACAAATGCATGAAATACCTACTGAAAAGTAAACAATCATTCTTGAAAGCCGGATCAGGGAGCGAAGAAATGGGGGAAGAGACCATCCGCATTAAAAGCTCACATTTCCAGAGCCACACTTACTCATCCATATTCTTGACCGTCCAGTGCCAGGCTGTAGCAGAACACGGGGACAGAGCACAGAAGAGGGAGACCCCAGCCCTACCCTGTCCAGGATCCATAAGGAAGGATGTTTACAAGGCACAGAGAGCTCTTGAGAAATAACTGCTCTAGCCTGGAGGAAAAGGGAGGAGGAGTCAGGAAGGGCATCTTGCTGGAGATAACAGCTGAGCTCAATCTTAGCAAGTGAGCAGGATGCAGCAAGCAGAGAGAACCATGTGTGTGAAAGCAATTGAGAAAAGAGGAGAAAGAAAGTTCTATGAACACATAGTTAGAAGTTAGTGTTAGTCACTCAGTCGTGTCTGACTTTGCAATTCGATGGACTGTAGCCCACCAGGCTCCTCTGTCCATGAAATTCTCTAGGCAAGAACCATTTCCTTCTCCATGAACACATAATGGGGGGGGGGGGGGGGCGGCAAAATGGGGCTCAGAAAGTAGGCCCCAAGGGCAAGGAAGTATGTTATCTTGGGCTTGACTGGATGTTTCTTGTGTAGAATTCAGTATTCTTCAAAGGGTCCTTTTCTTTAAGTACCTAAAAAACATTTTCAGAAATCATGCCTTTAGCATACACATTAACCTTTCAGAGATCTTTTAAAGCCTTCAAACAGTGGCTATAATAACCCTGAATAATTCTCCTAGTCCCACATATCCTGTTAGAACAGAGACCTTAGAAATCACAGGGCAATTCTGATTCTGCAAACCCACCTCAAAAAAAAAAAAAAGCAGAACTTGTGTTAGATAATCTGTTAATCAATATCTACTCTTTTTAAAAATATATACATTTGGCTTACTTTAAATGTCTTTCTAACATTAATAAAATTCTCTTAAAATCAGCGTCAGTTAACACTTCAAAAAACAGCCCATAAACCATGTATAAAATGAAGTACATAAAATATTCTTGTGCAGAGACAATATTACAAGTGAATGTGCAAAAAGTGAAAATAACATTAGCATCATGATGATTTGTCTTCCTTCTTCCAAAATTGTCATTAATATTCTCTATACATCTTTTCAACATACAGCTTTTTAAAATTAATTCCATATTACCTGAATATAAATAGTCTGCCTCAAAAAAAAATCCATTTACAAATTCATCAGTGGAGAAAAGCTAAATGATTAGTATTAATAATTAGTGTTAACCTCTAAAAGTTACAGGAATTGGACACAAACTTAAAACTGGTTTAACCCTGGGAGAAATTGGGGTGAAATAAGTACACAAGCGAAATTGAAGAGTACGTGACTTATGGTAGCTAACATGGTGAGTAGTCAAGTGCATTTTTTAAAAACCCAATTAGATCAGAGAAAGATGCATTTCAGCTGAGTAAAGGGCCACAGGAGAGCCTTTCTCCTGAGGGAATGCAAGCTCTATTGTCTGAATCTAATCTGAACGGAGGCAACAGGAAAAACAGGGGCAGGCATCCTCTGACCCTTTCATGGCCCTGAAGGAGAGGAACATAAAGGCAAGTGTAAGAGGACAAGCCATCACTGTGAGGAGGGGCCGGCTCCCCACGGAGCTGTCGCCCATACCATTGTGTACCCCAGCCCGGCTGGTCCAGAGGGAAATCGCCTGCCTTTCTACTGTCATAATCACAACTTCAGAATCTAATGCCAAACGTGAAGCATTCCACCCTTCAGATCGTAAACAAAAGGTACTACCAATAATGACATAAGATGTACAGGCTTTGAGAAGTCCAATATGGGCAAGCCTTAGAATCTGAGACCCGGATTCAAATTCCTGAGCTTCCAATCCTTTACTGTTAATAACTGTGCAGGATCCTAGGTGAAGCTCAATCTCCAGGCATCTCTGCTTCCCCATTTCTCCAAGGGTGGTGACATCACCTCCTCTGAGGGCTCAGGCAACTCAGCACCGGGCTGGCCGCAGGGACCGGGGCTCCCTAACAGGCATCTCACACTGCGCAAGGGACCTGGAGTGCTGCCTCCTGCGGTCAGAAGATGGTACAGCAGCTGAGAGACGGCAGGAAAGGGAAAGCCCTGCTGGGACCCCCATACTCCCTATAGAGAGAAAAGCCACTCCACCGAGCCGCCCCTGAAGATAGGGTGAAGGGGAGAACTTCTCCTCCAGAGGGTCCCCTCGTAGCTAAAGAAGCCAGCAGGCTCACCACCCTGGCTGAACTTTCCCAGCATACTCAGAGGAGCAGTGCTATTTCTTATCCAACATGGAGGCTGTATGCTTAATCATCAGGGACAGGATTTCTCAACTAGTAAACCCAAAACAGGAGCTTTGACAGTCATGGGAGGTGAAGGTGGTGGGTAGGAGGAGGACACACAAATTATTAAGGTGATGAAGATTTGTGTCTCTTCTCTCCCCTCTGGGGAAAACATGAGTTGTGCTATTGTTTAATATTTAAAACAGTAGTACATGGGCAGGCAACTATTATAAGACAATAATTCAATCGAAGGGCATTCTAGTGTGTAAACCACTCAAGTTTCGCCCTTGTGTAGTTTATTACATTATCAGAACCTCCTGATTTAATTACTTCCCTGCAGAGCGTCCAAGTCTCTGCTTTTCACCCATACAACATCTAACACTGCTCATCAAGAGGCTATATTTGTCCTTCAGTATTTTACCATCTGATATCTTAGGATGTCTATTTGTTAAGGATATTTTTTTTAGAAATCCGGGGTCATGTGCACCTCACATCTATAATGGAAAAGGCTTAACTGCCCTCACAGGAAGGTTGAAACTGAACAGCATAAAGCCACACCAGCTTCCAGAAGGGTCTAAGTCAACAGTTTCATCAAAGTCTTAATTGGCATCTGGTCTAAGTTAACACACTTAGAATAAGCAATTAAAAGGCACCACACCTTTCCTGGCCTGCTGTTGACCCTTTGCTTTTCAGATTAGCTAAGCCAGTGCTGCTGCTGTAACAAGTTGGACTGAGGACCATCGGAGAGGCAAAGGAGGGAATGTGGAGGGTCTTCCCCTTAATCAGGACTAACAGGAAGATCAAGAGACAGAAAGGGGAAAAAATCAACACACAGGGACATGAGAATCCAGGCAAATGCAGAGAGGAGAAGGGCTTGAAACCCCCTTTCCAAGCTGTAAACAAAATACAAATGTCAGCCTAAGTCATCACAGACAATGGCAAAAGAAGAAAGATTTCACCTGCCCAGGCTTAATCTGCTTAAAGTTCCTCTTTCCCAATGGATGATAAGCTCCAAGAAGGCAGGGACCACTGTTATCACCCCTTGTATCCCCAGTGTGAGAAGATGCCAGCCAACTGATGATACTTTATCTCCTTCCCCAAGGACTTCAATCTCCAGCCAAATCCTTCAAGGTTCCTAAACCCCATACCGTTACTATTACAGCTTTATAAAAATCCAGGCCAACTTTCAAAACTCTGCTCAAAGGCTGCCTTTTCCAGGATTTTTTCCCCAGTCTCCCAGCAATTCCCAGCAATTCCATTTGACCTTCACCCTGTGGAAAGAATCAGGCTTCACAGTAATACAAACCTACCTTCCAATAGTGCCCTGCCACTGATAAGGTGAGTTACCTGAACAGAAGCCTCACTTTCCAAATAATGCAATCTAACTCCTGGGACTGATTAAGAAAAACACAAAAGAATCTGGCACGCAGCACACCTGAAATAACGGCTCCCTCCATCCATCTCTCCTCGACACCACGTGTGGTTTGCTGCTTAGTTATTTGTCTCGCCCTTAGGTTGCAGGCCCCTGGAGGGCATTTCCTTATGTGGGTTCCTAAACGTTAGATCATCAGCATCGCCAAAACAGCAACCATAACAGCATCACCTCACACAAACTGAGTGGGTAATGTTTACTGCATACGCTTAGATACTGCCCAGTTATAGTATGTACAGTGAATTCCACATTTAATATATCCATACATGTGCAATAAAATATACCTACCTATACATTTGTACAGGTTTTAGTGTAGTTTTAGTATAGTTTTTCTTTTTTTTTTTTTTTTAAGTATTTATTTATTTGGCCACGTCAGGTCTGAGCTGTGGCATTAGGGGTCTTCCTTGCTTCATGCGGACTCTTTCGTTGCAGTCCACAGATTCCGTAGTTGTGGCACTTGGGCTTAGTTGCTCGGCTGTATGTGGGATCTTCGTTCCCCTACCAGGGATTGAACCCACAGGGATTGCCCCTACATTGGGCAGATCCTTAACCAATGGACCATCAGGGAAGTCCCTTTAGTGTAGTTTTAAACTTTACAATCTACAAAATTTTTTTTTTGTTTTTTTTTTCCACTTATTTTTATTAGTTGGAGGCTAATTACTTTACAATATTGTAGTGGTTTTTGTCATACATTGATATGAATTAGCCATGGATTTACATGTATTCCCCATCCCGATCCCCCCTCCCACCTCCCTCTCTACCGGATCCCTCTGGGTCTTCCCAGTGCACCAGGCCCGAGCACTTGTCTCATGCATCCAACCTGGGCTGGTGATCTGTTTCACCCTAGATAATATACATGTTTCGATGCTGTTCTCTCGAAACATCCCACCCTCGCCTTCTCCCACAGAGTCCAAAAGTCTGTTCTGTACATCTGTGTCTCCTCTTCTGTCCTGCGTATAGGTTATCATTACCAAAATTATAAAAGCTACAAAATACACCATTTGGGCATTTATTTAAATTTCTTTTACACTTAGTTGATAAATTTTAAATGCAAAAGTTTTCATTTTATATTATCAGTACTTCTGATTACAGATGACAAACGTTGAAACTTTTTAAACAGAATTTGGGGGGATTTTAAGATATTCCATTCATTTCAGCTACTACAGGAATCCTTTTTCCTCTTTTTATGTCAAGCTGCTTGCTCACTTGGAAGGCAGTCACTTGCAGAGCCTGTGCCTGTAGTTCTTTCTCTCCATCCTGAGGACCGTGTTCATGGCTGGCAGCTCTGCAGTCACACTGTCTGCTTCTGAAGGGAGAACACTGCACCATGCCAGGCCACCTTCTGAAGTTGCTTGCCCCCTGGCCAGCACACAACCCACGGGGAAAAAGAGACCCAGGAACGATACTTCCTTCGTACCACTGACAGTCACAGGTACAACTCATACAAATGAACTCTTCATTGCCCTGCACCTGTAGGATGTTAGTATAGATGACCTCCCCACCTCCTCAAATCTCTGTTAGTTCTGTTATTTCATTTCTGGGTGGCCTTTAAAAGCCTGAAAGTCCATCATCCATGAGCTGTCCTGGGGTTAAAGCTGCTTACGCTCCAATCTTCCAGAAGCATGGTTATCAGCTCTGCTGGGTCATTCTTCAACTGCCTGCTCTCAAAGAATTTCAGGAGATAATATTGATTACGGAGATTAATGAATGTAGAGAGACTCACAGATGACTTACACATAATAAACTTATTCCACAAATGCTTTTGTTAGCTAAGCTTTTCAGGCCATACAGTACTTAATGTTTGGAATAACTCAATCTAAAAGGCTGAAGTTGTGCTTATTAAAATAATCAATAACCTGAAGGAAACAAAAACTCAGTGAATTAATTCCCATTAGTCTGTCAGATGTGACAACTGAACCACATGCCAGTGTGATACTGTGGTGTCTCAGCTGTCTACTGCTGTGTAACAAACCACCCCCAAACACAACGGCTTCTGAGGACAGCCAGCACTTGGAACTCATTGATTCGGCAGAATGAGAAGGAAATTGTGCATCTTTGCTCCATGTGGTGTGGCCTGGGCAGCCTGATGGGCCCAAGGAGCCAAGATGGCTTTACTCAAGGTCAGTTGCCTCAGCAGAGTGGTTGGAGTGGCTGGGGGCTGGCCAGGCCTCTCTCTTTTGTAATCCTGCCAGGGCCATCCTCTCCAGCAGGGCGGTCAAGACTTCTTCACATGGCAGCTGCCTTCTAAGAAGGTGCTCTAGACTGAATTTATATGTTGAAGTCCTCAGCCTCAGTACATTTCAGAATGTGAATGTGTTAGGAGACAAGGTCTTTAAAGAGGTGTGTGCATGCGTGCTAAGTTGCTTCAGTCATGTCCAACTTTCTGTGACCCCGGACTGGAGTCTACCAGGCTCTGTTGTCCATGGGATTCTCTGGGCAACAACACTGGAATAGGTTGCCATGCCCTTCTCCAGGGGATCTTCCCAACCCAAGGATCGAACCCACGTCTCCTGCACTGCAGGCAGATTTTTTACCACTGAGGCACTGGGGAAGCCCCTTTAAAGAGATTAAAATCAAGGTTAAGTTAGGTCATGTAAGTGGGCCCTAATCCAACATGACCAGTGTCCTTATACGAGGGGCAGGGCCACCAAGGATGGGCACCCACACAAGAAAAAGCCACATGAGGACATAGCAAGAGACAGTAATCTGCAAGCCACGGAGGGAGGCCTCGGGAGAAACCCAACCTGCTGACACCTTATCTTGGACTTCCAGCTTGCAGAACTATGAGCAAGTAAGTTTCTGCTGTTTAAGCCACCCAGCCTATGGTGTTTTGTTATATAGCAGCCTGGCAGATTAGTATAGAGAACAAAAACGGAAGCTAGAACACCCCTTAAGGCAGCCTCCAAAAGTCACAGACCTCCGTCACAAAGATGGTTCAGAGCAAATCACAAAACCAGCCCAGATGCAGGGGGAGGGGAGTCACCGCCTCAGAGAGGTCCAGCATGCAGGCCTGATTTGCAGATGCTTGGGGAAAAACATGGGTCTAAGTTAAAACCCCAAGTTCTCTTAGCTGATCTCCAACTGGTTGCAAGTCCGACTGGGAAAGTCAGGTCATGTCCACCTCAACACACGGCCTTTAGATACAGTTCTTTCACTGAATGGTTTACAGAGTCAAACAACTGAATGCTTATTATGTGGAAATAGTTCAAGAATGCCAAAACCCTGTTGAGAAGCATACATTGCTCACACACACAGTGCAGTCCTCTGTTCTCTCCAGTAGCTCTCCTGCATACCTTAGACAAACAGCTATGGAGCAAAACGACAGAGTCCATTCTGCATTCTATCCAAGAGCATGTTATAATAAAAGCACCCAAATGCTAATGCAGTCTCACGTACCACAGCAAGGACCCAGTCTGTAAGTTTCTGGGGATCTGGCAAGAAGCACACTTCTTTGTGTTTGTGGACCTTGCACAAAAAGGGCGGGATTTCCTCAAGGTAATCAGTTCATCAATCAAGCGCTCCAGAAACCCCTCCTTGCGCACCCATCACAAGCTCTGAAGGTAGATAGAGGCCCCACAACCCTGCAGCAGGAGGCACAAGAAGGCCAGGTACAGACTGAAGGGGGGGCGGGAAGGTGGGCTTTGAAGGCGCCTAGAAGGTGCTTGGTACTAGTAAACAGCCGTTCCATACCAACAGCCTGGAAGGCAAACACACAACTGCCTGCTTGGGTTGGATTCTGCTAAACCAGGACTAATTAGAATGGGAGCACAAGGCTAGAGACTCTTATCCTAAACACAGAGCAAAAAGGCAGGGTATGAATGGAGTTAAGCGTTTCCAAGTGAGAGGCATTATGCAGGCTGGACATAAAACCTCAATCAAGAATGACTTGCAGTAGTCTTAAATCTACTGCTGAAAATACCCTCAATGCATACTTATTAGGTCTGTCATCCAGGAGGAGGCGTGCACCCCAGCCATCGTTAGCCCGCACTAATGACCACGGCCTTTCAGCCCCACCCCCGTGCACCGCAGGGCAGCTCCAGCAGCTGGTGGACCGGGAACAGATGGCCCGCTTCCCTTCCAGGCAGAACGTTCTGCAGGTGACAGAATGACTGTTAGGTGACTGACAAAAAGAAAAAGTTGAAACAGGAGTATCTGATGTCAGTAAAGTACATGTTTAGTATCGCAGGGAGCCTTTAACTTGGGCCCTTCAGGTGGGGAGGGTTGTTTACAAAACTGCATCTGTGTTCGGGAATCTGCATTCCTTCCCAAGCGAGGAAATGGTCCCTGAGCCCCAGAGATGAGGCTGAGTTGAGCAGGGCGCTGCAGTGTGCCAGAGAAATGCCACCTCCCGTGCACCTGAAAAGGTGTACCTCGTACCCTAAGGGGGGGAACCCTGTCCTCTAGGAGGGAAGAGCAAATCGTCTCAAGGAGCCCTAGAGAATGCAATTACCACCCTGAGCACGCGACACTGATAGACTACTCGGAATCCTTTGGCCCATAAGAGTGGAACCCATCCAGTGTGGCTTAGACAGGAATGAAAGTGAAGAAAAAACTGGGAAAAGGTGGGAGCTCTCAGAGGATACAGAATTACTTTCTGAGAAATGTTTCCCCTGATTTGTGTATCTTCTAGGGTCCCACTACCTTATCCCTTGCACTTGACCCAACTAGCCCCCACTGCCCTGCCACCCAAGCACTCTCTTGCCCCGTGTCCTGCGTCAGATTTCCCGGGGCCCTCTCTGAATTAAAGCTGTATCTCCCAAGGTGCTCGCTCGTCTGCACCGCCCACCTCTTGCACTGAAAGGTGAGCTCCCTGCAGGGCAGCCCAGTGCCCAGGGCAGAGCGGCTCCTCGGTCAGTATTCCTGAGTCAGTCAATGAGTCGCAGCCCACTCACAACCCAGGAGTGGTGTGACTGGATGTCTTGAGGGACAGGAATGAGATCCTGGCTCCCACACGCCCTGGTGCCTCTCGGCCTGAGCTTCTCCTTCCACCCCCTCGCTGCTGCAGCCCGTTCTGCAGAAGTGCTTTCTCTGCTCCCAGTTTCCGAGCTGCCAGTCCAGCTACTGAATCCCAGTCCCATAGGATAAAGTCCCAAATTCTGCCGGGCTTGTCCTCCCACCCTCCTGGCCCACATGATTCATTTCAACCACTCTCTTCCAGCCATTTGGGACTTTTCTCCATTCCTCAAAGGAGCATGTGTGCTCATCTTTGGATCTTAGAATACTGTGGCCCGTCCTAGAGCAATTGTTCCCTCTAACCTCCACCTGGCTATCCTCTTCTTGTCCTGGCACAGGGTTAGGCGATCCATCGTGCTCCCCCATCACAGCCTATGCTCTAAACCGCTCTCTATGGAGGCTCCACAGCAGCAGAGATGATACCTGTCTTGTTCAGTGCATCCCTTAGAGCCAAGGACAGCATCTGACGTGTAGCAGATGCTCAAATATTGGTGGAATAAATAAATGAACTGTATATTTGTAATAGCTGTTCCCTAAAGGGTTGTGACAAGAATAAGACAGTAATTCACATGTCCGCTTTGCCTAGCTATATCCCCCGTGCCTGGAAGCATACAATCCCATTAAATATTTGTTGAATGAATAAATTCCTGGCTTGCCTGATGTAACTCCACCCCTTTCTCTCCCACTTGGGGGAACACAGCAGAATGCAAGTAGGTAAAGTCACATTATTACCGAGACATCTTGGAATCATCTGAAAGATCCACACTTTATTATGTGTCATAAATTACTGGCCACATACCTCAAAACTGATCATCACATGGAAGGTGGCTGAGACAGTGGTTGAGAACAGCTGATTTAGACAAAGCTAAGAACTATGAAGCACTTTTTGCTCTCCTTATTTTTATTCTCCAGAAGATGAAGGTAATAGTAAGCTCAATAAGAACTGTTAACAGAATCATTCTTACCTTCCATTTTCTTCTTATAAAATAGATTCTGCTCACCCTAGGAGAAACCCTTAGTTAAATCAGATGTTGTTGGAAATTCCTGTTCAGTTATTTTACTCCCACACCAACGAGCTCCATCAAGGGCTACTGTCTCCATTCCAAAGCCAATCCATGTCTCCATGTTGCTGATTCCTGTGTAGCAGACACAAAACCTCTGCCTCAACATGACAAGGCTGGTCTCCTTCAAATACGACAACTGACATGTTTTCGGTTTTTTGGTCTTTTCTGTATACATGTTTCATCCTTTTGCCAATTTTACCAATATGTGTTGGGAAAGCTGCTGGAGGGCTTTCCAGGTGACGCTAGTGGTAAAGAACCCAACTGCCAGTGCAGGAGACTTAAGAGACATGGGTTCGATCCCTGGGTCAGGAAGATTCCCTGGAAAAGGCCGTGGCAACCCACTTCAGTATTCTTGCCTGGAGAATCTCATGGACAGAGGAGCCTGATGGGCTACAGTCCATAGGGTCACACAGAGTCAGACAGGACTGAAGCGACTTAGCATGCACACATGCAAAGTTACTAAAACCTGAAGCAAGCTGGTTTTGCTTTTATTTACCTAAAGCATCCCCAAATATGGATCACCTGATGAAATACAACTGAAAATGAAAAGTCCCAATGAAGGTTTCAGGCTTGGTGTGTTAAAGAGAGAAACAAATAAATCTGAGAGACCCAGACAAGAAACCACACAGACAGCCACATACTCCAAACAAGGCTAAAGTTAGTAAAGGAAAATATAGCAACTCAAAGCCACTCACATCACAACCCTTTATAGCCTACAGAAGTAGACACCCCATCCACACAAACAGATCTGTGCTCTTCAGATCACCCCAAACGCTGAGAGATAGCAAAGATTTTCTTTTGTTTTGCTTTGTTTTTAAGTTCAAAGACCTTTCAGTCTATAAAGGATGCTGGCGTTTGATGTTTAGGCCCAAATTAGAGAGGAGGACAAGAAAAGGAAAAGTGTTAGGATGTATTTTAAGGTTTCTTATTACTACGAAGGGGAGGGGCCAAGGCACAGTGCCAAGGTTAAGACAAAACTGGCATCTAGAAATTGGAGCTGCTTGTTTCAAAAAATAAAGACCATAAACTCTCCCAGCAACAGCCCTCTTTGTCTTACCTGATAAAATGCTGCGCAATCCAAAGGGAAAACCACACGTACCCCCTGATCTTTTGTAGATCTTGAGCAGTTTCAACTACAACATGTTATTTTTGAGTCATATCTGCAGAAATTCTTAATCTTTTTTTGTGCAAAGGATCCTTCTGGCAGTCTTTAAAGTATACTGAGCCCTTTGCAGAAAAATAATTTTACATGTATAAAATACAATACACAAAAGGCTTAAAAATGAAGTCAATCATACTTGGTTATCAAAGATAAGTTGTGATACAATAACGTGTGTATTTCTGGACTAATGCATTAAATAGCAAATCCAGCAGCAGGTCTATTTGTTGCCTATACACATAATTGAGTAAAATATTAAATCTCAGTTTGAATCCAGTAAAAGTAAAGATATATTTTCCCGCCATCCCAGTTCAAGGGCTCCCTGGATTCCATCTGTGAACTCTACGTTAAAAACCTTTGGTTGAGAGATCCAGTAAAAATACATTTTGTGAAGCACAAATGAAAAAGAAAGGTTTGCAAAAGGCATTATCCATTCAGCAGGGAGGTGAGGGGAACTAAGAGTAAAGCAATATGTTTCCAAAAATCATGATGGGCCATTAGTCAGCAAGAGAGCTGCATGCTTCAAATTGAATCCAGAAAGAGATTCCACTTCCCTCATGCAAGTTACACAAAAGCTGAAGCTTTGGGGAACTGATAGCACTGCTGGAATCTGCCCTGAAGTGGGGACCTGTGACCCGGCAGTGCAGTGATCCAGCTCAACTACTAACTTGAACAAACCTCCTTCCTTCTGGGAGTCTCACTTTCCTCATCAGTAAAATTAAAGAGTGAAGTATGGACCATGGCCTCTTAGGGCCCTTTCAGTTCTAAAATTTTATCATCAGATTATCTCTTCCTTGTGCTGGTTATTTTAGCCTACTGAGCTTAATTTTGAAACATCACTGCCCTCCTAAAACCTGAAACAGAAAGTTTTATCAAATTTTGAACACCCTCATGTACAATCTAACACCAATGTGTCAGATATATGTATACCATTACAACTTTAAAAAGTGCCTATTTTGCACATACCAACTTCCGAAAAAGTAATCACAGAATCAATCTTTTCCAGTATTAAACCACAGTTCCCATTCAAATTCTAGCACCACCACCTTAGGAATACACAAAATCAATGCATGCTAAACTACTGAGATTATGTTAACTATGTTTTCCACATTTGAGCCACTGACCAACATTACAGGATATAAACCAGAAAGGTTCTTGACAACTACCCAATTCAATCATATTTCATTATTGCTAAAGAAACAGGAAGAAAGTGAGGGTTGGGTGCATGTACTCAGTCATGTCTGATTCTTTGTGACCCCATGGACTGTAGCCCACCAGGCTCCTCTATCCATGTAACTTTCCAGCAAGAATACTGGAGCGGGTTTCCTACTCCAGAGGATCTTCCTGACCCAAACAGCCTCTGCAGCACCTCCCGCATTGGCAGGCAGATTCTTTACCACTGGGCCAATTGGGAAGCCAGAGGGTGAAGGACTAAGCCACTACCACAAAGCCAGTGGGCAAGAAAGGAGAAATTCAGTCCAGGTCTCCTGAATGCTGGTTCATACTCTTACCAACAAACTACATCGAACTACCTCTCAAATCCTCACACACTTCCCCAAGTTTAACATTTTAGCCAGGTTTAAAATGAACAGCAAAAAAGACCTGACAGGTAGATAGTCATTTCTCTATCTTTCATTACGTAATGGACACAGCAAAAAGTTGTGGTTCTGATGCATTCACTGGCTGGAATCATGAAAAAATTAAATTCTACCAAGCTACTACAAAAATGATGACCCTACTAAAATCCTAACTGGGATTCTCTTAACATTGTGTAATGCATGAAAAGACACAGAAGTATTTGTGTATGAATATAGACATATACGTATATAGCTCCTCAATCTGCACTCCAGGATTTCTTAGCAACATTTTACTACAGAATTTAGGAGAGAAAAAAAAAGGCAATCACACAACAATTTTGTTTAATGAAAAATGCACTGTATAAGCAAAAAGTTTTTTATTAATACTAATATAGGGCATTTTTAGATTTCAAGATTAATTTCATCAATAAAAAAATCTACTAGAAACTCTGACATTATGTTATAGATGATCAGACATGCAACATTGATGATAATTTTTATTTGATCATCACTGGTGATTTAAGAGGGAGGGCACTACCTCAAGTCCTAAGGGTAGGATAATGATTAATAAGGGTTGCCTTAGAGTCTACCTACCTTCTCACTATTTCCCCACATTCTTCAGTGTGTTCAGTATTGTTAGAGAGTCAGAGAACTACTCTCAAAAACAGAAAATGGCCCCAATTCTTCTCACGTATTGAAAAACCATACTTAGCATCTTCTCAGAGCCTGGTCTCAACTCACCTTTCACCTCCTCAGAGAAACCTTCCCTGCCTTCTCAGCGAAAGAAGGCAAGACCTGCCTATTGCAGAAGTCTCCTAAGCTAACCCATTTCTGTTGAGAACTTGGCAGCGCCCGAAACTGCCATTTATTATTCATTTGTTTACATGTTTCCTTCTGGTTATACCTGCCACTCCACACTACAGTGATATAGCCCCCTGTGCACTTCTGGATCCTCCATGCCTAAACAGTGCTGGCACATAGTAGGTGCACACAAACTGCTGAGTGGCCTAAAATATTAATGTCAGTGCTAAATCCGTCATGGACTTCCCTTGTAGCTCAGTCTGTAAAGAATCTGCCTGCAGTGCAGGAGACCCGGGTTTGACCCCTGGGGTAGGAAGATCCCCTGGAGAAGGAAATGGCAACCCACTCCAATATCCTTGCCTGGAGAATCTCATGGACACAGGAGCCTGGTGGGCTACAGTCCATGGGGTTGCAAAGAGTCCCTCACGACTGAGCAACTAACACTTAATTCCATCATACTAAGTGTCTCCTGGAAAAACCTTTGTAAATAACAGAGCACATGCAGTGGGCAAAGTATTTACATAGCCTGCTTTAGTAGAAGCCTGATCGGAGGACAATTCAGGGGGAAAATCCTTTTCGGGGTTTTGGAATGTCCTGCACTTCCAGCTATGAACACAAACCCTCTCCAGACCCACTCACACCCTGCTTTCATGAAACATCTCAACGACTATTTCCTCAAAAGGAAATAATGAAATAAAGTCCTGGCCTAAGTTAATCTTTCGTGTCAGGTTCACAATGTTAAACATACTTTGAAGCCAGCCACACAAACAAAACCAAACTGCACAAAATTAGGCTGGGCTGAGGTTACATAAGACAAACTAAACTCTAGGTTTTTGCCTGCCAGTCCTTTCTCCTTCCACTGAATCTTGCTGTTTGGCTTTTAAGTGCAATTAGATCCAGGTGAGAAAAATGCTTATCTGCAGACAGCTTCCAAATAGGTAAATGAGCTTTCCAATGATACTCCACCTAACACTGTAGCTACAAAGTACACCAAACTGGGCAACTTTGAGCTGGGCTGTGTCTGGAAGCTTCTCTTAAAAATTCGTCGCTTTAAAATTATCTTCAAGTCGGCACTTACTTCAAGGTATTCAGTTATCAAAACACATTTTTCAGAGTGCCCTGAGTTTTTCCATACCCATGACTCTTCACATGTGTGCTAAGCCTACCTTTCAGCACCCGTAATGTTCAGAACACAAGTCTTTCAAGAGAGGAGGACAAAAGCGCGGGTTTCCGAGAGTGACAGATCCAAAGGAAAAAATAATCCTTTCTCTTTTCTTTTCCAAGGCTAAACCCAAATTGCTCCTTCTCCCGAATTTACCGCACTTCCCCCACCCCATTCCACTCCCCTTTCACTGCCCACTTTATCCTGCTTTAATCCCAGCGAAGCCTCTCTCTAGGCTTATTAAGGGTAAACAATAGAAATGTCATAAGTAAACTCAGGAAGTAGATGAAGTCTCTAATTGCTGCCGTTTAAAGATTGTAGATAATTACTATCTTCAGAATGTGGTTTTCACAAGCCGAGAGGGAGCAGAGGCTGGCGAGCTCCCCGCCGTTGGGAGGACATCTGCGAGGCCGAATTCCAGGACCGAGGGCCAGAGAGGATGCAGCCCCGCGCGCCCCGGAGCCCCGGCGGGCGCAGCGGCTTTCCTGCCCGCTCCACGACACTCCGGGCGGAGAGAGCCGAGGGCCGGCCCGGCCGCCCGGGTCGCAGACAGTTCACTGCCCTCGGGCTGCGGCTGCCGCGGCGGTCACCATAACAATATGCAAGGCGCTGCCCGCGGACGCCCCTCGCGCGGATCCCACAGCCCGCAGCGCCAAGCCGCCGGTGCCGCGCCTGGAGTTCCGGGCCCGGGGCTCACAGTAAGCCGGAGCAGAGGGACCCTGGGGGCCTCTCACTTTCGCCACGGTGGCGGGGTGGTCCTCGGACACTGCGAGGTGCCCACGACGGCTGTGCTTCAACCCTGGTCCCTATCCCCGATACCCGGCCCGGGGCACGCGGGGAAGTCGAGCCCCTGCCCCCGCGGTACTGCCGAGGACTTGGTCCCCGAACGCTATGCCCCGCGGGGCTTCGAGGTCGCCCCAGTCCCCGCCGCTGCCTTCGCCCCGGGCTGGCCGCCCTCCGCCACTTCCCTCGCCACCGTCCTCGGCGCGGATAGCGCATCCTTGTGCCCGCCGCAGCCCCGCGCGCGCGGATGGGGGCATCCCACCCCCACTCCCGCCGTCCCAGCCCTCCGAGACGCTCCTACCGGCCCAAGCGCCCTACCGATGGCCAGAGAACCCCCAAACCACCCCGATGGCCCTGCTCCGGGATGTGGGTGCACGGCGGCCACCCAGCCCGGAGCGCTTGCTGCCCGCCCCCAAGCTCCCCTGGTCGGGGATCCCCGGACTCACCCCAGTACCACCAGCTCCCCGTATTTCACGGGCTCCTTATTGGGGGCGCAGTGCTCCTCCTGGCCGGGGGAAAACATGGAGCCCTGCTCGGCCGCCGCCGCCGCCGCCTCCGCCGCGATCCCCGCCGAGTCCGCGCCGCCGCTACAATCCCATCCCGAGAAGGGAGTGAGCGCGCCGGGGAAGGGCACGGCGGCGAAGGGGGCGCGAGGCGGCCAGTCCCGCGGCTGCTCCGTCGTGGCTGCGTGGCTGCCCTGCCGGGCTCTCTGGAGCTCCGCGCGCCGCGGCTGCCCCGAGCTGGACTCGGCAACAAATGGGACCGGGCAGCAGGGAGACCCACCGCGCCAAGCGCCGCAGCCGCCGCCGCCGCCGCCGAAGCCCCGGGGGAGGGAGGAAAGGAGGGAGCGAGCCGGGGAGGGGCGGGGGCAGCGGGCGGGGGAGGGGCGGGGGCCGGACCGCAGGGCCGCCCCGCCCGCGCGCGGGCAGGTGGGAGCCGCCCCGCCCTCCGCGAGACGCCCGCAGCCCCCCGCCCACCCGGCGCCCCCTCCCCCGGCGCGGGGGGCCGCCCGGGCCCGCTCCCCGCCCCGCTCGGGCCCAGCCGCGGCTCGCCCCCGTGTTATGTAAA
The DNA here is from genome assembly GCF_910594005.1 of Cervus elaphus. Classification (NCBI taxonomy): domain Eukaryota; kingdom Metazoa; phylum Chordata; class Mammalia; order Artiodactyla; family Cervidae; genus Cervus; species Cervus elaphus. The sequence continues at coordinate 33,413,466 of NC_057826.1, forward strand.
CATAGAGTAAAAGGGAAAGGAAGTTCTTAAAGGAGCAGCTCTATTTTTTTTTTTTTCCTCTCGCTTCCTTCCCCAAACTTAACAGCGCGGGCACCTCAGCCCTGGTCACCGAGTTGTCCGGTGGCCGAAGGCTGCGCGAGATCCCCGGAAGCACGGCGGTTTAGGTCCCCAAGCCTAAGTTAGTTTCCTCGGGTTAGCTAGCTGTAAATAAAGAACCTGCTCTCCGGATATGGGAGCATTTGCTTTCCCGGTGTCACCGTGTCGCGGCAAACATTCGGAGGTGTTCCACACGCGCATCTGGTGCCTCCTCTTCCAAAACCCAGTCTTTTAAAGCTTGAAGAAGTCTAGAAATTTGGAGGCCTTTGCCAATTGGCACTGGATTAGAGGGAGTTTTGAAGGCGCTTGGAGCACCCCTCCATTGTGCAGGATGTAGCAACCCGGTCTGTCGTCAGCAGACTTCCACGTGGTTCAAAAAAAAAGTTATGTGTGTGTGTTTTAACCCATACTCTCTCCCCTTTCCCATACCTTGTGTCAATCCCCTGAGCAATTTAAAAGAAAATTATTTCAGTAAACTTTTTAGTGAATATAAAGGTTCCTGTATTATCATAAAGCCAACACATGATGTTTGCTTTTTTCTGCGTTTCTAGTTGCTAGGCTTTGAAATATTTTCGAGTATAATAGATTTACTGACTGCTGTTTCTCATCATGCAGTATTTTGTTTTACCATTTATTAAGCACTCATATTGGACACTGCATATTAGTCAGTCACTGCCTCTCAAAAAATATTTAAATACACACGGCAAACCCTATGTATAAACACTGACGGGTTGGCTATGACCCTAAGTAAAGGACTAGGGAAAGAAAATTTCATCAGAATTGCGATAACCTTCTATTGTGCTGTTCAGTACCCCTTGTCTAACATTCTCTGATAGATTATTGCTACAGTGACATGATCTGCAGGAAATTTTACTTCAGTTAGTGACTAATTTTTTTTAATTGGGGCTTTAGAATTAAATTGTTTCAAAGTAACTAAAGCCACACCACTGGTAAATAAAACACACACAAAAAATTTAAACAACTTAACTTCACCTAAGTATAAAAATTCTTTACTTCAACTGCACACAGCTATCCTGCATATTTTACATATCCTCTGTAACACATGTGTTACATGTGTGTGTATTATTATGAGTTTTAACCAACAATCCTTCACTAAAGGGTTGAATGCTTTCTCATCACTAGTGTCTTGGTGTGAATTTCTGTCTGAATTTCTCTGCCTAATTAATGTAGTCTTCATCTATCTACTCTATTCTCCTACTTACCATATAGATGTGTGACTAGCAAAGGACTATCAGAATCATGCTGCGGTTCTGAAGTCCCCGGTTATTACAGTACCTGGCTTTGCCATTCTAACTTCTCCAGGCTTGTTCTGTTGCTGCTGCTGCTCTCTAGGCTACAATTACCCCCTCTCTTCTTCTCTCTTGGCATGCTGTGCTTTTGTGCATTGCATTACACTGTTCCGGCTCCATTTCCTCCTTGCTGTGCTCTGCATCTGCTCTTAGGAAGATGGAAACAAACATTTATTAACCTCCTACTAAGCTTCAAACACTAGGCTGAGAGTTTCCCATAGGGTGCCAGTCTTTGCAGGACCTCCGTTCTAGCTGTCTGCGAGAGTTTCCCATAGAGCATCTGAATTCCAAAAGGCCATCTCTCTCTTTTTGCTCTCCTGCATTTCTTTGAGCTTGTTTAAAGTTCTTCATCAGGTCTATCTTTATCAGAGTTACTTACAGGAAATGTTGCTTTGGATCTAGTTTTTGTAGCAGTAGAGGCTTTTTATCCTAGGCAACTCAGGGCTGGCAAGCCAGTTTGGGGAATCATACACCAGAAAACCTCAGGAATGCATACAGGGACCAGGAATGGAAATCCAAATGAGCAAAAGGGCCCAGTGAGGACTGTGGCAAATTAGTGCCATTGCAGAGGGGTATCGGTCACTCTTCTCCAGTTACTTGTTGCCATGTGACAATAACAGCTTACTTATTAAAGTTGCTAAATTTGACTTTCTTTTAAAGTGCAAATCCTGTGTTTTATGCCAAATCTCCTAACTTTTAACTGTAGGCAACTCATATAAGTTCTATTGTTAGGTTTTTAAATACAGCATAGACCCACCAAAACCATGTCTGTTTTCTAGATTGGGCCCAAGTTCCCCAAATTTGCTTTTGTCTGGTTTAAAGAAAATATATACGTAAAAGTTTAAAAAAACAAAACAAAACAAAAAAAACAGGAAAAAAAAAGAAAACCACTTCTCAAGTGGAATCAAATGGCAAGGCTACGAGGGGAACAGAGTGGTGGGGCATAAAGTTGATTTTTTCAGTGTCTATGGCTTGTGTCCCTATAAAAGCCAGTTTGCACCTTTCTCTATTCCTGATTAGAGTTTTCTGTTCACAACTTAAACCAATTAGAGCATTACCCTCACCATTCCCTGCTAACATTAGGAATCTGATTGTAGCATGAATTTATCTCTTCTTGAATGTAATTGTTTTAGTTAGTAGCTCTAGGCTGGTGGGACAATCTGGCTGTGCCATCTGCCAACCCACTGAAAGCCAGGGTGGGCTTGCCTGACCTGGCTGCCAGGGCAGACCCCCACCCCTTCCCTCCCTGCTTGCCATTCCATTTGAATCTCTCCTAAACCACTCTCCTGAAGAAAATGACCCACCCACAGTGTCCCACAGGGAGCTGATTCTGCTGCTTGGGCTACCTAAGGCCATATGTTAACCTCAAAATAAAAAATGTTAAGCTTCCTCTTACACGTCCCCCGCCCCAGTTATACCTATCTCTTTTAAGTTAGAATGAAAGGTTTACTGAAGAAGTTTATGTTTGCCTTAACCATACCTTAAATAAAATCAATCCAATGACTCAGTATTTCTAGAATACTCTAATTTTTAGTCACTCTCCATTCTACCTTAGATGTTTATGTTTGCAAAGACTAAAGAGTAAGTAGATACATTCAAAAATATATCTTATGGTAAACGAAATGAAAAAGTTTTCATTTTTTCATGAAAACTTAGATCACATTTTTGTTTTTAAATTTTATATATACATATATATATATATATATATATATATATATACATATATATATATATATATTTTTTTTTTTTTCCGGATTGGGAAAATAACTTGAGTTCCTTGTCAGAAGTTTGGAAAGCATTAAAAAGGGGACTTTTTTGTATCTTATTTTATTTAAACTATCCGTAGTCTAATTACCCAGACACAACACTGGGTAACATTTTTATGCATTTCCTTCACCTTTTTTAAGTTTTTATGTAGTGTGATAATACCGTGTGTAGTCACCTCTCACACAGTTTAACCCCTTGTTTTCACTTATTATTACATTGTGAGCAGTTTCTTTCTTGTCACTAAAACTTCACTTTTGTTGTTTTGTCATGTGTATCAACGTCTATTAACCTTCCCTCCTCTTACAAAACATTGGGAAGATTTCTAACTTTTGGTCTTCTAAATAATAAACATATTTATATTAGTTATTACTGCAAGAGAACAGTTTCCTACAAGTAAAATTATTACATCAAAGGGCATGAACATTTGTAAGACCCTTTGATGCATATTTCCAAACCGTTTTTCAAAATGATTATGCCTGCCAAGTTATACTGCAGCCAGCAGTAAATGAGAAAGCCTGCCTTAAGGAACTCTCACTAGCATTTTTAAACCCTCACTAATATGACAGGTGATAATTTTTATTTGCATTTCTTTGATTGTTAGTGTGAGGTACACTCACTTTTTAAAAAAAGTGGGATAGGCAATACACAACATGAGATCTACACTCAACGAAACTTTTAGAATCCACAGGAGGCAGTGATCAAGACCATCCCCAAGAAAAAGAAATACAAACAGGCAAAATGGTTGTCTGAGGAGGCCTTATAAATAGCTATGAAAAGAAGAGAAGCAAAAGGCAAAGGAGAAAAGGAAAGATATATCCATTTGAATGCAAAGTTCCAAAGAATAGCAAGGAGTGATAAGAAAGCCTTCCTCAGTGATGAATGCAAAGAAATAGAGGAAAACAATAGAATGGGAAAGACTAGAGATCTCTTCAAGAAAATGAGAGGTTCCGAGGGAAATTTTTGTGCAAAGATGGATACAATAAAGGACAGAAATGGTGTGGACCTAACAGAAGCAGAAGTTATTAAAAAGAGGTGGCAAGAATACACAGAAGAACTACACAAAAAAGATCTTCACAGCCCAGATAATCACGATGGTGTGATCACTCACCTAGAGCCAGACATCCTGGAATGCGAAGTCAAGTGGGCCTCAGGAAGCATCACTAAGAACAAAGCTATGGAGGTGATGGAATGCCAGTTGAGTTATTTCAAATCCTAAAAGATGATGCTGTGAAAGTGTTGCACTCAATATTGCCAGCAAATTTGGAAAACTCAGCAGTGGCCACAGGACTGGAAAAGGTCTGTTTTCATTCCAATCCCAAAGAAAGGCAATGCCAAAGAATGCTCAAACTACTGCACAATTGCACTCATTTCACACACTAGCAAAGTAATACTAAAACTTCTCCAAGTCAGGCTTCAACAGTATGTGAACTGTGAACTTCCAGATGTTCAAGCTGGATTTAGAAAAGGCAGAGGAACCAGAGATCAAATTGCCAACATCCATTGGATCATCGAAAAAGCACGAGAGTTCCAGAAAAACATCTACTTCTGCTTTATTGACTATGACAAAGCCTTTGACTGTGTGGATCACCACAAACTCTGGAGAATTCTTAAAGAGATGGGAACCAGACCACCTGACCTGTCTCCTGAGAAATCTGTATGCAGGTCAAGAAGCAACAGTTAGAACTGGAAATGGAACCACAGACTGGTTCCAAATTGGGAAAGGAGTATGTCAAGGCTGTATATTGTCACCCTGCTTTTTTAACTTATATGCAGAATACATCATGACAAATTCTGGACTGGATAAAGCATAAGCTGGAATCAAAATTTCTGGGAGAAATATCAATAAGCTCAGATATGCAGATGACACCACACTTATGGCAGAAGGCGAAGAAGAACTAAACAGCCTCTTGATGAAAGTGAAAGGGGAGAGTGAAAAAGTTGGCTTAAAACTCAACATTCAGAAAACTAAGATCATGGCATCTGGTCCCATCACTTCATGGCAAATAGGTGGGGAAACAATGGAAGCAGTAACAGACTTTATTTTGGGGGGCTCCAAAATCACTGCAGATGGTGACTGCAGCCATGAAATTAAAAGACATTTGCTCCTTGGAAAAAAAGTTATGACCAACCTAGACAGCATATTAAAAAGCAGAGACATTATTTTGCCAACAAAGGTCCATCTAATCAAGGCTATGGTTTTTCCAGTAGTCATGTATGGATGTTGAGAGTTGGACTATACAGAAAGCTGAGCACCGAAGAATTGATGCTTTTGAACTGTGGTGTTGGAGAAGACTCTTGAGAGTCTCTTGAACTGCAAGGAGATCCAACCAGTCACTCCTAAAGGAAATCAGTCCTGAATATTCATTGGAAGGACTGATGTTGAAGCTGAAACTCCAATATTTGGCCACCTGATGGGAAGAACTGACTCATTTTCCTGATGCTGGGAAAGATTGAAGGTGAGAGGAGAAGGGGACAACAGAGGATGAGATGGTTGGATGGCATCACTGACTCAATGGACATGAGTTTGAGTAGGCTCCGAGAGTTGGTGATAGATAGGGAAGCCTTGCGTGCTGCAGTCCATGGGGTCACCAAGAGTCAGACACGACTGAGGGACTAAACTGAACTGAACTGATATTACTGTTAACTATAAGCACAATACTGTACAACAGATACCTAGAGCTTCTTCACCTGGCCTGACTGAAACGTCATACCCACTGAACAGCAACTCCCATTTCTCCCTCCCTGCATCTCCTAGAAATCGCACTTTTTACTTGCATAAATTTAACAGCTTTAGACATATAAGTTTAATCATTCAGTATTTATCCTTCTGTGACTGGCTTATTTTTTAGCAAATTGTTCTCAGGTTTCATACATGACATATGACAGTATTCCTTTATTATGGCTGAATAATATTCCATTATGTGTATCTATAACTTTTTTTTTAAAATCAAGTCATTCATTAGTGGATATTCTTTAACCTCTTGGCTATTGTGAATAAGACTGAAATGAACATGAGAATGCAACTGTCTTTTGAGATTCTAACTATTTGAATAAATATCCAGAAGTAGGGTTGCTGGACTGTATGGTAGTTTAGTTTTAATTTTTTGAGGACATGCCATTCTACTTCACCAACATCATTTCACATCAATAGGACACAAGGGTTCCAGTGTCTCTACATCCTTATCAACATTTTCTATTTTCTGGTTTTTTGATAATGAACATCTTAACAAGTGTGAAGTGGTATCACATTGTGATTTTGATTTACATTTCCCTAATGAAAAGGGGCTTCCTTGGTGGCTTAGAGGGTAAAGCATCCGCCTGCAATGCAGGAGACCTGGGTTCAATCCCTGAGTTGGGAAGATTCCACTGGAGAAGGAAATGGCAACCCACTCCAGTACTCTTGCCTGGAAAATCCCATGGACGGAGGAACCTGGGAGGCTGCAGTCCATGGGATCCCAAAGAGTCGGACATGACTGAGTGACTTCACTTTTACTTTCAATGAAAATGATGTTCAATATCTTTTCAGATATCTGTTGTATTTGCTTATCTTCTTTGGAAGCAAGGAGACAGGCGAGCTCCCTGCGCTGGGAGGACATTTGCAAGGCCAAGGAGGACATCTGCACTGTCTGTTCATTACCTCTGCCCATTTTGAAATTGGGTTATTTAGTGTTTTTGCTATTGAGTTATATGAGTCTTCTATATGTTTTGAATATTAACCCTTTATCAGATGTATGGGGTGCAAATATTTTCTCCTTTTCTGTAGCCTGCCTGTCTCCTTTGCTGTGCAGAGTCTTTTTACTTAACGTAGTTCCACTTGTCTACTTTTGCTTTTGTTGCTGATGCTTTTTGGTACCATATCCAAGAAATCATTGCCAAAATTGATACCACAAAGATTTCCCCCTTAGCTTTCTTCCAAGACTTTATAGTTTCATGTTTTCTGCTTAAGTCTTTAATCCATTATGAGTTGATGTTTGTGTATGGTGTCCGATTAGGGTCCAATTTCATTCTTTTGCATGTGGCTATCCAATTTTCCCCACACCATTTACTGAAGAAACCCTCCTTTCCCATTGTGTCTTCTTAGAAATGTTTCCATTTTTCATTGAGTATGATGTTAGCTTTGGGATTTTTATATATGGCCTTTATTATTTTGAGACAATTTCCTTTTATTCCTAGTTTGTTAAGTCTTCTTTTTTTTTGGTCAAGAAAGGGTATTGGGTTTTATCTATTGCTTCTTCTGCATCTGTTGATATCATCATGAGATTTTTATCCTTTGTTCTGTTAATATGCTATCTTACATTGGTTGATTTTCATGTTGAACCATCCTTGCATCACAGGGATAAATTCCATTTGTTCATGGAATATGAGACATTTTATGTGCTACTGGATTCAGTTTTCTAGTATTTTGTTGAGGATTTTTTCACCCATATTCATCAGTAACAATGATGTGTAATCTTTTCTTTTCTTGCAACATCTTCTGACTGTGAAATCAGGGTGATACGGATCTCATCTTCTTTAATTCTGTGGAAGAGTTTGAAAAGGATTGGTATTCTTTTTTAAATGTTGAGTAGAATCCACCAGTGAAGACATCTGATCCTGGAATTTTCTTAGTTGGGAGGTTAATTACTGATTCAATCTCCTTACTAAGTAGTCGGCCTTTTCAGATTTTCTATTTTCCCATAATTCAATCTTGGTATGTTATATGTTTCTAGGGATTTATCCATTTCCTTTAGGTTATCCAATTTGTTGGTGTACAAGTATTCACAGTACTCTTGTAATCTTTTTATTTCTATGGAAGTGGTAATAAGGTCCCCTTTCATTTCTGATTTTTTTATTTGAGTCTTTCTCTTTTTTCTTAGTCTTGTTAAAGACTTGTTGATTTTGCCAATCTTTTCAAAAAGCCAACTCTTAGTTTCATTGATTATTTTTTCCTACTGTTTTTCTATTTTCTATTTTGTTTCTTTTCTAATGTTTATTGCTTTCCTTCTGCTAATTTCAGGCTTATGTTCTTTATCTAATTCCTTGATATATAGCAATAGGTTTCATATTTGAGGTCCTACTTCATTTTTAATATAGGCATTTATCATTATAAAGTTGCCTCTTAGAACTGCTTTTGTTGCATCTCATAAGTTTTGGTATTTGTATTTTTAAAAATAAATTTGTTTTTTTACTTTTGGCTACACTGGGTCTTTCTTGCTGCACACAGGCTTTCTCTAGTTGTGGCGAGCAGGGGCTACTCTTCATTGTGATACACAGGCTTCTTATTGCAGTGGCTTCTCTCGTTGCAGAGCATGAGCTCTAGGCATGTGTGCTCAGTAATTGTGGCACACAGGCTTAGCTGTCCCTTGGCATGTGGGATCCTCCCTGACCAGGAATTGAACCTGTGTCCCCTGCATTGGCGGGTAGATTCTTTTTTTATATATAAATACTTTAAAAACTTTATTAAGAAATGTTTGAGAAAATGTTTGAAGATTGCTTCACTCCAAATTGTAAAACAAAACTGAAAAAATGTTAAAATGCAAATCAAGGAAGAAGTAGATGACAAACCTGGATTAGAACATTGAGTATCATAAAGATGTCAATTTTCCCCAATTAATTTATTTTTTAATTGATTTATGTATTTTAATTGGAGGCTAATTACTTTGCAATATTGTAGTGGTTTTTGTCATACATTGACATGAATCAGCCATGGGTGTACATGTGTCCCCCATCCTGAAGCCCCTCCCACCTCCCTCCCTATCCCATCCCTTAGGGTCATCCCAGTGTACCAGCCCTGAGCGCCATGTCTCATGCATCGAACCTGGACTGGCGATCTATTTCACATGTGGTAATATACATGTTTCAATGGCAGGTAGATTCTTAACCACTGGGCCACCAGGGAGGTCCCAGTATTTGTATTTTTGTTTTCATTTGTCTCAAGATATTTTCTAATTTCCTTTTTGATTTCTTCTTTGATCCTTTGATGTTCAAGAGTGTGTTGTTTAATTTCCAAATATTTGTGAACTTTCCAACTTTCTTTGCTATTGATTTCTAGTTTTAGTCCATTGTGGTCAGAAAAGATACTAGGTATAAATTCAATCACCTTTAATTTGTTAAGACTTGTTTGGTTCTCTAATATGTAATCTATACTGGAGAATGTTCCATGTGCTCTTGAGAAGAATCTGTATTCTGCCGCTGTTGGGTGGTGGCATTCAGTCCTTTAACAGCCATGTGGCTGGGTCCTGTTGAGCTTGTGATCAATAAAACCTTAAGTCTTTGTCGGATAAACTGCTTTTAAGCAGAATCCATCTCACCAGGACCTGTACACTTGAATTAGTAAGTAAAATATTAAATATTTATTCCTGTTTTATTTCCAATTCGTTAGGTTTAGACAATCGACTGGGCTCTTTTTTTTTCTCATTCTTTTCAAGAGGCTTTAATTATTTCAAAAAGTAACGATACAGATAGTAAATAATTCAAATAATAGAAAAGAGTAAAAAATGTTTTAATCTTACTTTTATCCAGTGGTTCTCCTCCCTAGTGGAAACCAGTTATCATATTTGTGTGTGTATCTTCCCAGCACTATTCTCTGTGTATGTTTGTATAATCTTTTAAAAACACACAGAAGCGGCAGCACACTATGTGTACTATTAAATACCTAGCTTTTTTCGCTTAACAAGGAGACCAGGAAAGTCCTCTTTCAGGAGGCTTTGAGCAATTGACTGAATGGTAGAACAGAGTCACCTGTGCAAGATTTGAGGAAACAATATTCCATCCACAAACTACAGCAAGTGCAAATACCCTAAGGTAGGACTGTGCTTGGCATATGTTAGGAAGAGAAAGAACTTCATGTTGCCAGAGCTTACTGTGTGAGCTGGAGAGGGGTGTCAGATAAAGCTGGGGACTTCCATGGAGGTACAGTGGATAAGGTCCACCTGCCAAGGCAGGGGACATGGGTTCAATCTCTGGTTCTGGAGGATTCCACCTGCTGTGGGACAACTAAACTCATGAACTGCACCTGCTGAGCCCTTGCATCTACAGCCTGTGTGCCACAACAAGAGAAGGCACCACAATGATAAGTCCACACACCACAACTAGAGAATATCCCCTACTCTCTGCAACTAGAGAAAGCCTGCACACAGTAACAAAGACCCAGTGCAGCCAAAAATAAACAGATAGATAGATAAAGAAAAGAAAAGATAAAGCTGGAGAGGTAGGTAGGAGCCAGATCATACAGGGCATCGGGGTAATGACTGCTTCTCTTTGACACTGGAAATCACTGGAGAGTTGAGCAGGATTGTTGAAACAACAAATAATAAAATCTTGTAACAATTTTGCCTACATAGATGTCACGAGACCATAAAATGCGAAATCAAGATACACATTTTGGAAGATACAGATAAATGACTTTGGAATAAAGAATTCATTTTTATATTCTTAGCCCAGGACCAGAGTTATTGAAAACAATGAAAGGCACTTGTAACAATGAGATTGTGCTGGAAAAAGTTCTCCCTACCCTCATTCACCACTGAGATAGGGACTCCAGCAAACAGGTTGAACTGAGGCAGGAGAAAGGCATCCTCAAAGAGTAGAAAACAGGCTAGTTTACAAGACAGGGACCTCAGTTCTACATTACTTAATGTCTTCAGTTTGGCCTTCCCTAGTGGCTCATATGGCAAAAAAAAAAAAAAAAAGTCCACCTGAAACGCAGAAGACCTGGGTTTAATCCCTGGGTTGGGAAGATCCCTGGAGAAGAGAATGACAACCCAGTCCAGTATTCTTCCCTGGAGAATACCATGGACAGAGGAGCCTGGCAGGCTACAGTGCATGGGGTAGCAAAGAATCAGACACAATGAGCAACTAACACTTTCACTTTCTAGTTAGCCCATCTGTGAACTAGGAAAAATAATTTCCTGCTTAAATAGCTCATAAGGTTTTTGAGAAAATCCAATGAGGTAATGTAGATGACAGTAACTAATGTACTGCAAAGTATGAGAACACATTTAGCATTGTCATTTTTAAATAAAACTGCAAGAAGAATATTGTGGAATGGGGGTATGGAAATATTAAATAACAATGAGTCAATAAATATGTGTTGAAAGCTTCCTGCACTGGCTTTGTGCAGATCTGTTAAGTAAGTTAATTTGATAAATATTTACTTAGGATCTGTTATGTTAAGGCACTGTGATAGATATAGCCAGGAATCCCAAGGGCTCATACTTAGGAGGTAAAATCCTTATCTCAGATGAGGGACAGTGAGGGAGCGTGTGGGACTCCAGTTGGCAGAGTCTCCACAATCTGTAGCTTTCCTGCTGGTTGTGAAATTTTCCAGTTGCAGCAGCTAGAAAATTGGAATACATAAAGAAATGAACCGAAATGAGAATGCTTTCCAAACTGTAAGGTGCTATATAACAGCATGATTATGAGGAGGTGCTAAAAGATCAGCTGATATCAGGAAGTTTAATCTAACATTTTGAACTGATGTTTCATCCATCTCCAATTTGCTTATGAATGTCCATTTGAACTTAAGTTATTCTGAATGCATTTGTTTTCTCCTTACCTTTTCAAAATCATTTAATTTCAGTCATTACAATCACACATGTGCAGTGATTGGGTGTGTTTAGCAGCAAAATCAACACATGAAGCAGAGTGATGTAGTCTCCATTACCACGTGCCAGTTCACACAAAAAACTCCAAGGGCACGCTGATACACAAGCTCAGCACAGATGGAACTGACTTCCACAGTCAACCGCTGAAGTGGGAATGGACACCTGATAACAAATAGAAGTTATCTTGCTCCCCTAAGCTAAATAATAAGGCAAAGCATTTTCCATTCCTTTTGAAAGACTTTAAAACATGGCGGCAACTTAATCAGAGTAATGGGGGAATTAAACACTTTAAGATCCACAAAAACAAAGACTGTTAATTTGTAAAACATTCACCTGCCTGGTCAATTTAAGTTCCTGTTAACCTTTCTCTTTGCTCGTTCACTGGTCAATTATATGAGGGATCTTTCCCCTGTTTAGCTCAGTCCCTGTGTCATGATTGGCTAAAGTCAATATGACAGAAAGATGAACAGTTGATCAAACACAAGGAATGTAAAGAATCTTAACCGAACAAGTCAAATTAATTTCTTCTATGAAATTATAAACATTTAATTAAATGTTAAGTGTTTTGTTATCTATAAACTCTTCTATGACCAGGACAGATGCTGAAAGCAAGAAAAGAAAATTCTTAAAAAATCAAATCCCTTGCTATCTCCCTCCTCCTCTAGGCATTTTAAAAATCATAATCTTGCTGGCATTTATCACAGACTTACCATATGTTTTATATGATATATCATATTCAATAGAGAAGTTTCTTACACTCTCTAATCTTTTTATAATAAAATCATATGACTATTAAGTTCAAAGGACTATGGCCCTAAAGCATATTTTTTTAACTCACAATTAGAGATTTTATGAAGCAACTTTTGAGAAGAATGACATATCAGCTATCTTTTACTGTAAAACAAAATACCCCAAAATTTAGTAGATTAAAACAAAAAATCCCTCTTGGGCAATTAAAGGTTAGGGTCATGAAGTTCAAACATAGCTACTATAGGAGCAAATTTTAGAGAAGACAGCAGGTGGGCTGGGAAAGCACCTCTAAATTGTCTACAACCATAATTCTGGTGGCCACAAAGCAGCAAACTTTGAGTGTAAACAAAATGTTAAAGTGTAGAAGGAGTTATATTTAAGACTATGTGTGGGATAAGAATGAGTAAGTAGAGCAGAGCCAAAGAAGATACATTAACTGAAGCAAGCAGGGAACAGTAAATAAATAAAAGGAGATAAAGAAGAGGTGAGATCCCTGAAAGATCTGAAATATAGGATGCATAATTTAAACCTGAAGAGAAGTCCTACTGAAGATTTTGAGACAGTGGGTGATGAGGTCAAAAATGTCAGGAGGGAAACTGACATTCAATCATGCAAAGAAAGTGAATAGAAAGTGAACGTCTGCTATGTGCCAGCCTCTGCGCTGAGCCCTGGGGTTGTTTTAATGATGTGGTTCTAGAGCATCTGAAGTGTACACACCGCTGGAGGCTGCCTGTGCAGCTATTCCTGTGTGTTATTAGATAGGCTGACAGCAAAGTCAGAACTGCTCAGTCACAAAACAATGTTTTTAAAAAGCAAATTAGAGAGGGAATCACCTTTAGAATTTCACTTTTCACCCTTTAAAGCTATTCTTTCATTTTCTTAATCTATAGTTGAGGTTAAAGTATGGATACCACTATATCTCCTTTTCAGAGGCATGAGAAATGCAAAGTTTGGTTTTATGTTAGTGTTGAAGAACAAGTGTCAAACAGGAACTTTGTTTTGATCACTATGGCTTTCAATAAGTCTCTCTCTATGGCTTAATAACCTTGACTGAATGGTTACTATGTGCCAGGCACTGTTGTATAGGCTTTACACAAGTAAGCATTTAATCTTCATGATAACCAAATGAGATACATACAATGATTATCATCCCCACTACATAGATGAAGAAATTGACACATAGAGAATTTAAGTCCTTTAACCAAGGTTAAACAGGTAGTAAGCCTGCAATTCGGGAGACCTGGGTTCAATCCCTGGATTGGGAAGATCCCCTGGAGAAAGGAAAGGTACCCACTCCAGTATTCTGGCCTAGAGAATTCCACGGACTATATAGTCCACGGGGTCGCAAAGAGTTGGACACGACTGAGCAACTTCTTAAAAAAAAAAAAAAAGTAGTGAAACCAGACTTTAGATACAAAATATCTGGGTCCAGAGTCCATACACATGCTATGGTGTCTCTTAATCTTTTACATTTTTAAATTTAAAAATTTTAATTTATACCTATTGGCAATTTTGGCTGAATGTCCTTTAACACATCTCTTCACAATAGCAGTTTTTGTCATATATACATATCCAGCACGTAAGACCATTTAACTAACCAGCTGTACTTCCTTGTCCCACAGCGACTAAAAGCACAGGGCCAGAGATGCCTACTCACAATATACTGTGTGGAGGAACCATCACCTGTCCTGGCCGAAGGTCTTGAGACCATCGGAGGCACCTGGAATGCTCCCTGCGTCATTTCCCTCCTAGGGGATGCCAGTGATTAAAACCTCGTTCTTCCTTACAGTTCTACTGCCTCGGCACCGTCCACAGGCACGCACGTCACTCAGGGTCTCCTCATTTTTAAAGAGGGGCTGGCACATTTACCTTTACTTGATCATGTCTGCTCAAGCAACCCGAGGGACTACTACACATGAGGTGACAGAATACAGTACGGCTTGCTTCAACTTCCGTGCCTTCTGGCTCCCCACACCGAGGACAGGTGTTCATGGCTTTGCCAAGGAACCACCCTGCTTGTTCAAGGACTGGAAGGGCCCAGACAAGTCTGAGCAATGCAAGTCTGTCATCTCTCTGTTGTGGATGTGTCCCCAGTCCCTAAGTCCTAAGCCAGCTGCTGAGTTTGCCTACAAGAACCTGTGATGGGGAGGGGGAGGTCCAAACTCGCTGCTCTGGGAAAGCCAGCCAATCTGCAAGTCCTTTGCTGCCAACCCCCAATTTTCTCAAATTTCATTATTAAAAGCATCGAGGTCAGTATCATGAACATCATTATCAAGTTTCATTGTCTAAGGGAAGTTGGCAGTCCTTGGCCATTTTATATGAATCCAGGATAAGATAGTGTTGACTTTTGGGTTAGAAGAAACAGAAAGCCACTCATGATACTTTAGCAAAGGGAGGTTTTTCTGCAAGTCTCCACATGGATTAAAAATGGCAGTGGGAATGTACACACTGCTGTATTTAAAATTAATAACCACAAAGGACCTACTGTATAGCACAGGGAACTCTGTTCAATGTTATGTGGCAGCCTGGATAGGAGGGGGGTTTGGGGGAGAATAGATACATGTATATATATGGCTGAGTCCCTTCACTGTTCACCTGCAACTATTACAACACTGTTAACTGACCGTACCCCAATACAAAATTAGAAGTTTTGTTTTTTTTTTTTTAAATGGCAGTAGGGCAGGTCTAGGGGCCAGGGGCTGTCCATACCCCAGAAGATGCCTGATGTGTTGCTGTTTTCCTCTTTCTCTATCTCTAGGTGGTTTTTCTCTGCTGAGTCATATTTTCTACCCTCTGACTTTTGCAGAGCACATTGGAAATGAAGTCTCTCTATGTTATAATGATTCAACCTCTGCTCCTAATACTTCCTGAATTCCTTCACTTGGCGTCTTTTAGCCCACATTCCTAACAGAAGGAATACAATTAGCTCAACACGTGTTTTGAATATTGGCTCTTCAGTCACAGATCAGTTTCAGGCTGGGTCTTTTCCCCTGGTACAATCAGTTGTGATGATGAGGACGAATCACATGGTAGGAAAAAGAGCCAACAGCTCTTTCTCTCCTTCAAGTAGACGTTGCTTCACCAGAAGCTATTGTGGGCTGGCAACCACTGTAAATATGTCTGGTGTAGATGGGCCGTACTGTGTGCTTAGTCGCTCAGTTGCATGGGGTCACACTTTGTGACCCCATGGACTGTAGTCCACCAGGCTCCTCTGTCCATGGGGATTCTCTAGGCAAGAATACTGGACTGGGTTGCCATGCCCTCCTCCAGGGGATCTTCTCATCCCAGGGATTGAAACCAAGTCTCCTACATTGCAGGTGGATTCTTTAGTGTCTGAGCCACCAGGGAAGCCCAAGAATACTGGAGTGGGTAGCCTATCCCTTCTCCAGGGGATCTTCCTGACCCAGGGATCGAACCAGTGTCTCCTGAATTGCAGGTAGATTCTTTACCAGCTGAGCTACCAGGGAAGCCCATAGATGGGCCATCTGGGGCTGAAGTGAAGCAAGCTCTTGGTAAGAGGCTGTTAACATTATACATTTTATACAATTAAATTAAAATAACACCATTTAAAGATTTTTTTATTGTTCAAATTTACAGTCATTTTTAGACAGTCTTTATTTTAATCTTTAAGACTTAAGATTATCCACAACTTCCAAAGTTAATTCTTCAAATGTGTTATTTTTGAAAAAGCAGATTTTTAAATGAGTAAGTTATCAAAGAAAGGTTCAAGACTGCTTACAATCTCTTTCATCTTCTTAAGCTTCAAAAAGTATCCTTAGCTTTTCCAATCTTTTCCCTGGAGTTTGATTTCCACTATCTTCAACTTCACTTTAATTTAGGCCAAATGATCATTACAAATGAAACTGCCAGAAGCAACGAGAAATGTTTGAAGAATTTATCTTTGTTATTTGGCTTCCAACTTAGGACCTACAAGGTCAGGGTTCACAAAATTATCCTTTAAAGATAATTTGTGGTGGAGAAATAGCACATTCAGAGATAAAGATGTATTTTAGCAATTAAAAAAAATGAAGTAGTATTAGGTACAAAGGATGAGAATGAATTTTTATCATTTTTATTTTATATGTTCCCATGACAGTTAATTGAAACAGAAGTCTCTCCTTGCAAAATCAGATTTTTAGAAACTTCACGTTCTCGATATATCCATCATTCCCTCTTGCCCACACCACATTTTTGGAGAACATATTTGCTAAGCAGCCCTAAAAGCATATGATCCATCCCCTTGGTAACTAAACTAAGAGTGGGCAATAGACTCAGGCAAGGCCACTCAAATTCTTCTAGGGACTTTGGAAATTGAAAGATAGGGACTAAATTAAATGACATTTTAGGCTCCAGAGCCATCTTTTATAGTAGCTCAGTCATGTCTGACTCTGTGACCCCACGCGCTGTAGCCTGCCAGGCTCTTCTAGCCATGGGATTTTCCAGGCAAGAATACTGGAGCGGATTACCATTTCCTTCTCTAGGAGATCCTCCTGACCCAGGGATCAAACCCGAGTCTCTTGCATCAGCAGGCGGATTCTTGACTACTGAACCACCAGGGAAGTCACCCAGAGCAATAAGGTCATACAGAACTAGTAATAGAACTGACTTTATGGCCAAAATTAAAACATAGCTAAATGCAAAGTTAGATACAGGTAAAGTTATGGGGAAGTGGACCCTAAGATGTCTATAGAAGTTGGTTTCCACAGGAAAGAGGAAGTTGACATGCAAAGAGAAGAGAAGACAATGTCCTGAGAAAAACAAGAGAAATGATCTGCCTAAAGGTATTAGAGTTCTCATAAGTCACCAGTTATATCAATAGATTCTTAGGATTTCTTCAGACTCTTACAATAAATTCCTCTTTATTTCAACTAGCTTGAGTATTTCTTTTTTTGTGATGAGATTAAGATAATTCTGTTTCTTGTGTGCATATTTTAAATCTGAATGAACTGCATTTAGTATGCCTCGAATGACAGAAGGGACAGAAGGGATGGTCTCCACTACTGGTGCTCCTTAGAGAAAGTGGAAGGCAAACACCAAAGTGTGCTTATCTTAAGTATTTGCAAAGAACAGCTGTTTCATCCAGGATGGACCTTGACGAGTAACTTCTATGACCGAAATGGAGCTTAATAGAAAAGCTTTTCCTAATAAAGCGGGTGATTCAGGCATTGCAATCATTCAACGTATTATATTCAGTGTCCACTCTATCTGCTGAGTACTGTGAACAGTCCTGGAGCCCTCAAGGAGATTAGGTGAGCTATAAATAAAGTTTCCAGTGGGACCATGAGTAAGTCACAGTTATTATATAATATGCCTTAGTCCCCTGAAAGCTGAGGATGATTTCGTATGGACAGCACTGGCCTGGAGACTTGAGGGGTTTGAACTGCACATAAAAAAAAAAATTCAGCCCTTTCTTGCTTGAGTTTTTCTGACAAGGGATTACAAATTTAAACAAAGTCCTGTGAGCAAGTTTCTGAGGTAATCCTGAACAAGTCAATAGACCTCTATTTAAAATGTACTATGTGCTGGGCACTAAAAGACACTAAGATGAAAAGAGCTTAGCTCCTTGTACTAGAAAGTGATCTAAGCTAAACACATCCAAATGGCTTTTATATCCTGATAAGAAATGTCATCCATACACTAGATTCCTCTTTGTACTGATGCCTGGATGTTGTGTTGGTGGGTTGTGTAACTGTCTAAGACCTCTGTGACTTCTCCTTCTTCTCCTACCATTAGTTTAAATTCTATCCCATTAAGAATAGATATGATTCCAAATAATGTCATTACAACTTGATAAGAGCATTAATAGCTGAAAACCCTCAACTCACCTTGTGAATTGCTAGACCTAAGTCTAGCAAAGTCCACTAAGCATGGTGTCAGTCTTTAAGCAATGATATATTTGGGGCCATTTTTGTTGTTGAAGGAAAAGGCTGACAACATAACCCTCTGAATCCACACATCACAAGTGAGCTAAAACACCAGTTGTCGGCACAGGAAACAAGTCAAAAGAGCAATCTGGCACAAGGGCTGAAGCCGTCGGTCACATTAATGGAATAAAGAGGAGTGTATAAATATCTCTGGATCCTAAAATCAAATTACCCCTTTCTCCCATGACAGCTCATGGAACTCACTTAGAATCAACTGAGGGCTTGAGCAGAGTTGGAATTGGAGACTAAAAGGGAGAAGCGCAAGATGAGAAAATATTTAGAAAGCATCTTACAGATAGCATCATCCCTTAGAGCTTCATAATCATAACGTTACAGGTGAGTGCCTATCAAATTATAGCCGAGGACCAAGGAAAGCCCAGACCTTTTCAGAGCAGTCACTGTTCACTTAATGGTCTGATGGGATAAAGGATAAATTCTTGAGAATGTCAGGTATTCAATAAGTCATTTTCTTAGAGAGAGAGGAAAGGCCTTCTAGAATTCAGGTTTATTACCCAGATAAAAGTCATGGGTCATGTCCAGAAGGAATTTGCAAAGTGAAGCTCAAATGTTGCAATATTAGTCCTCAAAGTGCCTTAGTCAAACCAAAGCATTTTAGCTGTTCTGCATCACTCAATTATGTTCCCCAAATGCCATGCTACTGAGAAGCAAAGACTCCATAGTGAATTATTTTGAATGGGTCCTTACACAAAAACCCTAAGAGTAGGTAGACTGTAGTTATGGAAAAATGAAAAGACCAGCTAAAGTTGAACAAATAAATTGATTAATCTGGTTTTGAATCCCAGGGCCACTATTTGGCAGCTCTATGACTTTGGGAAAGTTACTGAACACCTCTGGACCTCAATTCTCTCTTTTGAGAGATGGCAGTAATAACACTTACCTCATAGGGTCATTGTAAGAATTAAGAGAGGTAACATGCAGAGCATTATAGCTAGCATGTAGTGGGTAATCAATAAAGATCAGTCCCTATTCTCTAGTACAGCCTAGAAATGAATGTCCATTTGCAGTTTGCTTTTCATTGTACTTTACCTATTTTTCCCATTGGAATGGACAGGCAATCCAGAGTAGTGAGTGGTTAAAGCACACAGCAAGTGCAGCTAAATTGCCAGGGCTCAAAGCCTGGTTTTATTGATTGCTAGCTCTATAACTTTGGGCTCATTACTTAACCTCTTTGTAACCCAGTTTCCACAGAGGATGAACTGAATTAATACAGACACTTGGAACAGTTTCTGGCGCATAGTGAACACCATAAGATTTAATTACTATCATTATCACTACTGTTGTTATCTGTAACCTGAGTAAAATATTTACCCCTTCCAGGAGCTTATTTCAACTAAGTTTTTCCTGCCAGTTGTCAACTCATGTTTTGAATAATGCACATTTTGAATCACTTTGACATTTTTTTCTTCTTGTGGAAGATTCTATTTTTCCAAAGACAACTACAACAATAGCTGCCATCTCACATGCTCCTATACGAAGTGACCTGTCCTCCATCAGCAGGTGGTATCCACTGCCCCTTGAATCTGGGTGGGCTTTGGATTGCTTTAGCCAGTGGAGTGTGGTGGGAGTGACGCTATGGGTTAGAACAAGTGATTTAGTGTCTGCCTTGTCTAGTGGAATGCTTGCATATAGAGCCCCGGAGCTGCCAAGCTGTGAGGAAGCCAAACCACGTGGACTGTGAGGAAGCCAAGCACAGGTAGGTGCTCTGGTCAGCAGTCCTGTTCTTCAAGTCATCTTAGCCCAGATGCCAGATATGGGAGTGAAGCAGCCTCCAGAATTCTCAATCATCCCCAACTTTTAAGCCTTCCTAGCTGAGACCTCTGACATTGTAGACCAGAATCAACACATTCCTTTTGTGCCCTATACAAACTCCTGACCAACAAAACCCCTAAGCATATTAAAAACAGCTGTTATTTTAAGCTGCTATATTTTGATGCAATTTATTATGCAGCAATAGTTACTGAAACACTTTCTTTCAAGGAGAAATTTCCATTATTTTAAACTTTTCTGGAGTTAACATGTGAAAAAAATTCTTTGGTTAACAGAAAATATGCTGCTGCTGCTGCTGCTGCTAAGTCGCGTCAGTTGTGTCTGACTCTGTGCAACCCCATAGACGGCAGCCCACCAGGCTCCACCATCCCTGGGATTCTCCAGGCAAGAACACTGGAGTGGGTTGCCATTTCCCTCTCCAATGCATGAAAGTGAAAAGTGAAAGTGAAGTCGCTCAGTCGTGTCCGACTCTTAACGACCCCATGGACTGCAGCCTACCAGGCTCCTCTGTCCATGGGATTTTCCAGACAAGAGTACTGGAGTGGGGTGCCATTGCCTTCTCCCAACAGAAAATATGGCCCTCTTTATAATAAGCCATGGGAGTAACCCAGAATGTAGATATTTAAAATTATATTTTTCTTTTATGAGTTGATGGGCAGGCCATGGGACTCATTTTTATGTATCACATGTCAAAAAAGTTCACATGGTTTTCCTCAATACATATACAATTATTTTTCTAGAACTGGAGCTTCCAAGAAGAAATTCTTTTTTTTTTTTTTTTTTTTTGGTAATTGGAGCAGCAAAAGCCTCTCTGGTGTTTCCTAACTCTGAAATAAAAATCATTTAGAAATGTTCAAGCAGCTGTATTCAATTATCACTGCACATTTTAAATAGCAAGCAGTCTCAGATTCAGAATTATTCACAGTAACTTGTGAAAGTGGTAGAAGGGTCTCGATCAACTCACATTTATCATGTATTTGAATTCCTCTTAGCCAGCTGTGCTGCTCCCTTCCCAGCATGACTATGAAGATTCCAGCCTTACAATTCCAAAGTTGTAATACTTGTGGCCAGGGAGAGACCCAAGACACCCGAAGACAGGGTATGCTCTGTGTTAAATAAGGACATGGAATCCCATTTCTTAAAGGAAGCTTTCCTGAGAACAACCATCTGTCCTCTGTCCTGCTTTTTTTTTTTTTTTTGCAGGCTATCCTGATTTCAAAGCAGAAATTCTAGTAAGAGCTGACCTGAAACATTTGCATACTGTCAGCTTGCAGCACCTTCTTGAAGGCAGCTCCATCTCGTCGCTGTTTGTGGGAGGCCGTATGCTGACAGTGGGGGATACACGAGGCCAGGGTGCTGAGCCATGACGGAACTGAACCTGCCACAATCGTCTGAAAATTTGGCTTCACTTCTTAGGTCTTTGAGCCCTTCTTCCTTGTGAGAAACTTCTTTTTGTCTGGATGCCTCCCTGGTTCCTTCTACTATTCCAAATGCTGCCCAAGGAACCTCCCAGAGCTGTGGGTTACAGTTTGCTGTTAGAGGCATCTGGATTTGATCTCTGGAGCTTCCACCTACCACCTATATGACTTTGGGCAAGTTAATGAAATTCTCTGGTTATCAGTTTCTTAACCTTGAAAGTGGAGACAATGATATACCCACCTTGCAAGATTCTTGTAAGAACTGAAGAAAAATAATGCAACATAAGCACGTGAAAGAGTGCTTACAATGGAACTGAATGTTCACTGCATCTTAGCTGTGATTTAGAATAAATGAGTATATATCACAGGTATTAGAACAAGGAAGAGCTATACAGTCCAGATTGCTCTTCCTAAGCTGCCCTCTGGAATTCAGTTATTCCAGGAGTGCTAGGAAGAGGCAGACTTTTGAAGTCAATAAAAATACCCTCAGAGATCACCTAAGGCTCTCCTGGCAGACTTTGCCAAGGTAAGGTCCCTAATGGGGTCAAGAATTACTGGTTTAAGACAAAACTAAAATTAAAAAGATACATGTACCTCTACGTTCATAGAAGCACTGCTTATAATAGCCAAGGCATCAAGACAACCTAAATGTCCATCAACAGATAAATGGACAAAGAGGATTCTCCTCAGTGATAAAAAAAAAAAAAGAATAAAATAACGTCATTTGCAGCACCATGGATGGGCCTAGAGATTATCATACTAAGTGAAGTCAGACAAAGACAAATACCATATGATATCACTTATATGTGGAATATAAAATATGGCACAAGGGAATATATCTGTGAAACAGAAACAGACTCACAGACATAGAGAACAGACTTGTAGTTGTCAAGGGAGAGGGGAAGTGGAGGGAGGGAAGGATTGGGCATTTGGCATTAGCAGAATCAAACTTATATACAGGATGGATGAAAAATAAGGTTCTACTGGATAGCACAGGTTATCCTGTGATAAAGCATAATGGAACAGAATATGAAAAAGAGTGTACACGTAGGTATGACCGAGTCACTCTGCTCTACAGCAGAAATTAACACACCACTGTAAATCAACTATCGGAGAAGGCAATGGCAGCCCACTCCAGTATTCTTGTCTGGAAAATCCCATGGACAGAGGAGCCTGGTAGGCTGCAGTCCATGGGGTCACGAAGAGTCGGACACGACTGAGCTTCTTCACTTTCACTTTTCACTTTCATACATTGGAGAAGGAAATAGCAACCCAGTCCAGTGTTCTTGCCTGGAGAATCCCAGGGATGGTGGAGCCTGGTGGGCTGCCGTCTATGGGGTTGCACAGAGTCGGACATGACTGAAGTGACTTAGCAGCAGCAATAAATCAACTATACTTCAATAACTTTTTTAAAAAAGAAACTACAGGTTTAAGAGATGCTATATGTTCGCTGAAGCTTCCAGCAGGATTAGGTGATGAGAGGGGCTAATAGACAGCATCTACCCACAGCCTGGAGAATCCATATCCACCCTTGCTTTCTGTTCACCACAATGAGGAACTGAGAATTTAATAATGTACATGCACAATCATTCCAGTTGCCATAGGGGTTGGCTACCTGACTCAAAGGCACACCTGTCCTTTAGGGAGACCAGTGTAGCTCACTTCACATTTATGTAACAGGCCAGACCTAAGACTCAAGTATGCAGCTGTCTCAATGCAGCACAGAAGCAACCACCAGGGCCCTGGGAAAGAACATAAGGAGGGTGGCATTTATCTTTAAGTCCCATCCCCTTTGCTCCCACTAAGCCCTCTCCCTCAAAGCCAGGAGAGGCTATCTCCGCCCCTACCACCAGCACCACAACTGGGAGTCTGCTTTCGTCTTCTCTTCACCAAAATGTCCCCAGTGCCAAGATGGCTCTGCTTTAGTTTTCAATAGAGCAACACTCTCATCACTCTTTACATACAGTTGTTATTTGATTTATCTAATTCTCAGGGAGGTATGAATAGTCAACATGTATTCAGACTTAGACATCCAATGCAGTGGGCTCAACTTTGTCTCCCCAAAAGGTATGCCTTTTCATACCCCAAAAGGTATGCCATTTCATGCAAAGATGGGCACAGTAAAGAACAGAAACAGTATGGACCCAACAGAAGAAGAAGAAATTAAAAAGAGGTGGTAAGAATACACAGAAGAACTATACAAAAAAGATCTTCGTGATCTGGATAACCACGATGGTGTGATCACTCACCTAGAGACAGACATCCTGGAGTGTAAAGTCAAGTGGGCCTTAGGAAGCATCACTATGAACAAAGCTAGTGGAGGTGATGGAATTCCAGCTAAGCCATTTCAAATCCTAAAAGATGATGTTGTGAAAGTGCTGCACTCAATATGCCAGTAAATATGGAAAACTCAGCAGTGGCCACAGGACTGGAAAAGGTCAGTTTTCATTCCAATCTCAAAGAAGATCAATGCCAAAGAATGTTGAAACCACTGCAACATTGCACTCATCTCACACGCTATCAAGGTAATGCTCAAAATTCTTCAAGCTAGGCTTCAGCAGTTTGTGAACTGAGAACATCTGAAAGTTTTAGAAAAGGCAGAGGAACCAGAGATCAAATTGCCAATATGCATTGGATCATAGAAAAAGCAAGAGAATTCCAGAAAAACATCTACTTCTGCTTCATTGACTATGCTAAAGCCTTTGACTGTGTGGATCACAACAAACTGTGGAAAATTCTTAAGGAGATGGGAATACCAGATCACCTTACCCACCTCCTGAAAAACATACATGCAGGTCAAGAACAAACAGTTAGAACTGGACATGGAACCACAGGCTGGTTCCAAATTGGGAAAGGAGTATGTATATTGTCACCCTGCTTATTTAACTTATATGTAAAGTATATCATGAGAAATGCCAAGCTGAAGGAACACAAGCTGGAATCAAGTTTGCCTGGAGAAATATCAACAACCTCAGATATGCAGATGGCACCACTGTAAAGGCAGAAAGTGAAGAGGAACTAAAGAGCCTCTTGATGAAGATGAAAGAGGAGAGTGAAAAAGCTGGCTTTAAACTCAACATGTAAAAAACTAAGATTGTGGCATCTGGTCCCATCACTTCATGGCAAATTAATGGGCAAACAATGGAAACAGTGGCAGACTTTGTTTTCTTGGGCTCCAAAATCACTGTGGATGGTGACTGCAGCCATGAAATTAAAAGACACTTGCTCCTTGGAAGAAAAGCTATGACAAAAGCCTAGATAGCATGTTAAAAAGCAGAGACATTACTTTGCCAACAAAGGTCCATATAATCAAAGCTATGATTTTTCCAGTAGTCATGTATGAATATGAGGGCTGGACCATAAAGAAGGCTGAGTGCTGAAGAAGTGATGCCTTCAAACTGTGGTGTTTGAGAACCTTAGACTGCAAAGAGATGAGACCAGTCAATTCTAAAGGAAATCAGTCCTGAATATTCATTGGAAGGACTGATGCTGAAGCCAAAGCTCCAATACTTTGGCCATCTGATGCAAACAGCTGAGTCATTGGAAAAGACCCTGAGGCTGGTAAAGATGGAAGGCAGGAGGAAAAGGGGACGACAGAGGATGAGATGGTTGGATGGCATCACCAACTCAGCGGACATGAGTTTCAGCAAGCTCTGGGAGACAGTGAAGGACAGAAAAGCCTGGAATGCTACAGTCTGTCTGTGGGGTCGCAAAGAGTTGGACATGACCAAGCAACTGTACGACAGCAAAAGATTTATCCAATTCCTAAACCCCAGGATGTGTGCGTGTGACCTTCTTTCGAAAAAGGGTCTTTGTAGATGTAATTAAGTGAGGGATCTTGAGATGAAATCACCCTGGATTAACTGAGTGAGCCCTGAATCCAATGGTGTCCTGATAAGAAGACAGAAGGAGAAGTCAGAAACACAAAAGAGCATGACATGTGAAGATAGAGATTGGATCAACACAGCCAAGCCTCATGGCTAGAGCTGTTGGAAGCTGGGAGAAGCAAGGGAAGATTCTCCCCCAGTGACTTCAGAGGGAACACAGCCTGCTGATACCTCAGTTTTGGGTTTCTGGCCTCCAGAACTGAAACTAAATTTCTGTTACTTGAGGCCACCCAGTTTGTGATTAGTTCTTACAGCAGGCCCAGGAAATAAGACCACCCAGTAACTCCAACTACAACAAGCCCAGGAGCCTGCTGAGCATGAAGTACTTTCCTATCCCTCATTTCAGTGAATCTTCCCAAGGAGGTCAGAGTAGAGGCCCGATCTCCCCTTGACTGATGAAGAGCCTGCAGGTCAGAAAGGTTAAGTTCCATGTCCTGGTCACAAAGCTGAAACTAAAACAGTTACTTCTGTGCCTTTCTATTCAACCATATTTTTTTGTGGTTTTGCTACTTCTCTTTCCATGTTCCTTTGTCCAGGATCAACCGATACCCAATCCCAGCACTTCTTTAATTTGTAAGCAAACACTTGTGTTATTGTTCAGTCGCTCAGTTGTGTCCAACTCTTTGTGACTCCATGGACTGCAGCATGCTATGCTTCCCTGTCCTTCACCATCTCCCAGGGCTTGCTGAAACTCATGTCCACTGAGTCGGTGATGCCATCCAACCATCTCATCCTCTGTTGTCCCCTTCTCCTCCTGCCTTCCATCTTTACCAGCACCAAGGTCTTTTCTAATGAGCAGGTACTTTGCATCAGGTGGCCAAAGTATTAGAGCTTGACCTTCAGCACCAGTCCTTCCAATGAATATTCAGGACTGATTTCCTTTGGGTTGAACTGATTTGATCTCCTTGCAGTCCAAGGGACTCTCAAGAGTCTTCTCCAACACCATAGTCAAAAGCATCAATTCTTCAGCACGCAGTCTTTTTTATCACCCAACTCTCACATCCATACATGACTACTGGAAAAATCATAGCTTTGATTATATGGACCTTTGTTGGCAAAGTAATGTCTCTGCTTTTTAACATGCTATCTAGGCTTTTGTCATAGCTTTTCTTCCAAGCAGCAAGCGTCTTTTAATTTCATGGCTGCAGTCACCATCCACAGTGATTTTGGAGCCCAAGAAATTAACATCTGTCACTGTCTATTGTTTCCCCATAGATTTGCCATGAAGTGATGGAACCAGATGCCACAATCTTAGTTTTTTACATGTTGAGTTTAAAGCCAGCTTTTCACTCTCCTCTTTCATCTTCATCAAGAGGCTCTTTAGTTCCTCTTCACTTTCTGCCTTTACAGTGGTGCCATCTGCATATCTGAGGTTGTTGATATTTCTCCAGGCAAACTTGATTCCAGCTTGTGTTCCTTCAGCTTGGCATTTCTCATGATATACTTTACATATAAGTTAAATAAGCAGGGTGACAATATACATACTCCTTTCCCAATTTGGAACCAGCCTGTGGTTCCATGTCCAGTTCTAACTGTTTGTTCTTGACCTGCATGTATGTTTTTCAGGAGGTGGGTAAGGTGATCTGGTATTCCCATCTCCTTAAGAATTTTCCACAGTTTGTTGTGATCCACACAGTCAAAGGCTTTAGCATAGTCAATGAAGCAGAAGTAGATGTTTTTCTGGAATTCTCTTGCTTTTTCTATGATCCAATGCATATTGGCAATTTGATCTCTGGTTCCTCTGCCTTTTCTAAAACTTTCAGATGTTCTCAGTTCACAAACTGCTGAAGCCTAGCTTGAAGAATTTTGAGCATTACCTTGATAGCGTGTGAGATGAGTGCAATGTTGCAGTGGTTTCAACATTCTTTGGCATTGATCTTCTTTGAGATTGGAATGAAAACTGACCTTTTCCAGTCCTGTGGCCACTGCTGAGTTTTCCATATTTACTGGCATATTGAGTGCAGCACTTTCACAACATCATCTTTTAGGATTTGAAATGGCTTAGCTGGAATTCCATCACCTCCACTAGCTTTGTTCATAGTGATGCTTCCTAAGGCCCACTTGACTTTACACTCCAGGATGTCTGTCTCTAGGTGAGTGATCACACCATCGTGGTTATCCAGATCATGAAGATCTTTTTTGTATAGTTCTTCTGTGTATTCTTACCACCTCTTTTTAATTTCTTCTTCTTCTGTTGGGTCCATACTGTTTCTGTCCTTTATTGTACCCATCTTTATATGAAATTTTCACTTGGTATCTCTAATTTTCTTGAAGAGATCTCTAGTCTTTCCTCACTGTAGAAGTGCTATTATTTCCATCATTGTCATCTGTGCTTAAGCATATTTTTATATTAAATGATATTATCAAATTTTGGTCACAGCTCCTCATCCCCTAATTTTCAATAGCAATTATACTTCCAGGTGCATACTTCAATATGTCCCTGAAATGTTCTTGTTCTGTTGTATTCACTGGAATCCCCCTTAAATTTTCCATAGCAATCAGTAGCTGGGATCAGCTCACACTCTAATAATTTATAGAGACTCCAGGCAGCTAAGATATCAGCAACAACCCATCACTTTTGCCTTCTCATGCTCTTCATTCTCATCTACCTCTCTCTGGAGCTTCTTAAACGTTGCAGCATCTTGTAACACTGAGAGGTGCTGAAATTGGCACATATTTAAAGAGTTGCTCCTCTGTATATAGCACTGTACTCCAGTTGCTATAGAAATAGGCCAGAAAATCTAACTTGAGAGTCTTATGTCTCACATATTCAAATTTAGATGAACTGTGACGTGGCTGCAAAAAAAAATTATGCTATCTTGCATGTGATGGAAATGCAAACCTGCAGTTTCATTTGGCTCTTGTAACTGATAGAGCTGTCAAGTAAAGACAGAAGAACTCATCTGTCTGTTCCATTTTATTTTCTCTGGACTTGATAGAGCTTCATTTATAGTGAACATTTAGTCCTGGGCATTCTAACTATCCTGAAACTTGATGCACTTGGGGAGAAGTATAGAAAAGAGAGGGTTACAGTCGTGTGACATGGCACACTTTTCTAGTGCTTGAAACGACATACAATTTTTCTTTTTCTAATTTTCTAAATTTCTAATTTTCTTTTTCTTATTTCACATAAATAGAATTCACCTGGAGACTGGTCACAACTGAGACTGTTCAGTCCAAAAGGTAGTACAGCTGAGACTAGAGTCTAAAATAAGTCTTAAGATTCACAGAGGGATAAAATAAAGCACCCAAACCAACCGCTGAGTGTTGAGAGAGAAATAGGCAAAATGCTGTATTCTGATTGCCCTTATTTTGAGCCAAGCTTTCTTAGTTTTTCTTGAAAAGAAATTGAAAATCAATCCAGTACACCCACCACTCTAGCTTTTGTTACTGTAAAGCACTTATTCAACTTGCATGTGGTATTGCTAAGAACAGAGCCATTGAGAAATGCTAAATGGGATGGGTAATAGAGAGAGAAGAGAAAGGAGAGCTTAAAAACTTTTAGATCTCACAAAAGTCTTCAAAATAGCATTTTTCCCTTTAACTACTGACTAGGGGAATCTGTACTTGAGAAAACACTTGAATTACAAGTTGAATTACAAATCCTGTGTTGTACTATTTGAAGGGGAAATTGAGTTACATCAGAATAGTAAGTGGTTTGCATCTTATCACTTGGCAGGGATTTGCACCTTAGCATTTACAGTCACTTGGTTGAGGGGCCAGGCATTTTGAGTGCCCAGATTACATACCTCAACCAGGAAGATGCCCAAATGTTACAACAGGAAGGGTTTCATTGAGAGTTGGCTGGGAGCTTGGGGATGCTAACTAAGGAAATAGAGAGGCCATAAAACTTATCTTTAGATCTATTTTCTATGAAGAAGGAAGAGGATCCCATTGTTTGAGCTTCTAATTGCACAGGGGAAGGAAATGACAGCTAAGAGTTTGAGAGGACAGCATAAGGAATTTAAGTTGGTTGTTAAACAAAGAAAATTTCTCACAGCAAGCTGCAGATGTTATTTAAAAGACTAAAGCTTTGCCCATAGCAGCCATCTTGGCTACCCCTTCCTGTCAATTTTATTCTTACAAAATAGAGCAGCAGTATTCTATCAAGATGCATCAAAAGAGAGAGGCTAAGTACTTTTACTTTGTAATCAAGAAGATGGAGGTTCAACTCTTATATCTGCTGCTTGACAACTGGTTAAGCCCAGCAAGTTATTTAACCTTCCTAAGTTTTAGTTTCTTCTGCTGTAAAATGTGAACAATAATAACAATATATACTACCCAAGGTTTTGGTGAGAACTAAATAAAATAACAAATATTAAATGCCTGGAACATAGTAAACACTCAATAAATATTAGCTAGTATTGTGGCCACCATTATTATTACTTCAATAGAAGCAAAATAATAACCTCAACTACGTCCTTCTTTTCATTCATATCCCATGCCAGTAGGATATAATAACTAATCATTGTAACTAGTCTAATCATACAGCCACTGTCTTGTCCCTATTTCAAGTTCTTCATTGCAAATGTCTCCTAAGGCTGCCCTCACATTTCATTCTTGGGTTGGTCTCTGACCTAGTGTGACAATATTAACCTAACCTGCAGCATTCTGCAACACTTCACTGGAGCAATATCAGTTTGGGCTTCACATCTCCAGGAACATGCTACCATTTCACTGTTAATCTGCGGTTTCTTTCAGGTCTTAGGGCTTTCAAAATTGGATATGGTCAATTTCATTACTAGCGGTCTGTAGAGTCAATTTTTAAATCATTAATCTTTGTAAACTCAAATGTACACCTATCAGCAAAGGTTCTTGCAGAATTTTCATTATGCTGGGCTAGAGTGAATGGATATGCAAGCAAAATCCTTCTCATAGCAATAAGATTAGAACAACATAATTAACAGAGAAATAGTTACTTGCTGCAAGTAACATCAGACTCTTGCATTCTTACTGGATTTTGTTGTTTTTTTTCAATGTTGCTGGAAATGAGTTGCTGGGCATTATTAGGAGCTTCCAGCTAAAGAGGGTTACGCATGAAAGCTCCAAGAAAAGGCAGAAAGTGATTAGGTGGCACAGAATAATAAAAAATAAACACATAAGTACACAAAGGCATACATACATGGATACATACATACATAAAGGGATCGGATACTTCTCTGCTCTGTCCTTTACAAAAAGGAAGGAAAAATTAAAAAGATCATGCTGTACGCTAGAAATTAACAAAACATTGTCAATCAACTATATATACTTCAAGAAAATAATTTTTTTTAATGAAAAAGATCTGTTACCTTGCTTACTTATTTTTTGGAATCTATATATAGGATCTGAGAAAATTTGCATGCTATTGTTCTTAGTGTGTTTGTTTTTCTGTTTGCTTACTTTTTTCTGGTTTTTAATCCCAGGTAACTGTGATTAGACAGGAAGACGTGAGCAAATGCTGCCTGACTAAAAAAAGTAAATACACACACATAGAAACAAGAGGAAATGAGTTTCCCAGGTCAGAAACCGCTATAAGAACAGGGAGAGTCTCCTGGCATTTTCTCCAAGAAAAGTCAGTCCCCAATAAATCAGCTTTTGGAGGCATGGCTCCTGTATAGCTGTAAAAGAGGAACAGAGGCAGATGGAATACAGGGAAACTACTTGACCCTGCAGAGCTAAGTTTAAATCTCCTTTTCTAAAGTATTTTCCACAAATTCAGGGTTTGAGGGAGAATCAGCTTAACAAAAGAAATGGAGAATCACCTCAAACTGGCGGGCTTTTAATACCAGCCTCAAGACAAAAATATCATGGAGGAACATCCTCTGTACATTAAAACAATGACAAAATAATCGCAACGATGAGAATAAAAATTTGTGTAGTTCATTTTCCCATGAAAGACCAAATAGGAGTTCCCTGTGAAAGAATAGCCTTTGCGTAAAATTTGTCTATCATTATTTTCAGAGCAGATGGGGCCAGAATCAGCTCAAGCTTCTCACAACAGACACCAGCCAAATTTACCACTAATTAGCAATGCCCCACACTGTTAAATGGCCTGCGCCTTCCATTTGCAGGCCACAGCCTTGGTGACCCGCAACGCACCACCTGAGACCAGGACTCCACCATCTCCGCCCATCAATCGTCCTGCCTGGACCACACTGTCAATGGCTGAGAATGTGCAGGGTAACAAAGGAAACCAGAGGAGGCTCTACCTTTTACTTATTTTCCATTTTAACATTCCCACCCCCCCAAATTCCAATTTCTCAAAGCTCGTTGGCCAAGGAAATAAAAGTATATTTTGTCTCACCACCTATTTTCTCTCCTTAGAGTTTACTGCTGCATCTGTTTCACAAAAAAGAAATGGGAAGGATATTTTTCTCTTAAAATAAGGAAAAGGGAAAACTTCTTCTTCTTTTTTTTTTTCCTGTGTCCACATGATAATTTGCAAAGTGCATGTCTATATTTGTAATTTCTTTTAGGTTATTTGGGGAGAGGATATCTGGTCAATCCTTTAGTTGGGCAAAATGGACTTGCATGGCTGGCAGCAGCTGCCTGACGTTCCTTTTTCATCAGCTGCAGATCCTGCCTGATGGATCCTTAGGAACTGGGTCCTTCAAGGCTCATCTCAACCACAGAGGCCCTTGGCCCTTCCCTGTGACCCGAAGATATTACTGGCTCTGTTAAGTCCATGAAGACAAAACTATGTTTTTAAAATCTCTTTTTCAGATGTACGACCATCAAGAAAAACATTTCAGCAAATCCAAAAGTACCACAAAGGGGTTACTGTTCTGGTCATCCAATTGAAAATCCAATCCTCCTTCAGATCGTATGTGCATGTGTGTGTGATGATCAGGAAAACTTTACACTTATACTTTATCTTCACAGCAGTATCCAATATTTAGAAGTTTTTCCTGCAACAGTATATTCAAAGTAAAAGTGAATAACATGTTGTGTTCCGTTAGGGTAATCCTAGAATGAGTCTTATGTTATCTCCTATATTATTATGTTATCTCTTAAATTAAAAATCCCACACCACATCTAACTAGCCTCTGGGATTAAAATCTTAGATTTCTAATATGTGATATTTTAAAGATAAGATTGGTTATCTCCAGCTCTGAAAGCATGGAGATAAGCATCTTCCAGCATTATTATAGTTTCTTTCTGTCTTTATAGTTTTCAACTCATAAGAGCAAAAGTAAATATTTAAGATAAATTGAGAATAATAGTTAACATTTACTGAGCACTTGAGTCTGAAGCTAGCTAAAATCTTTATGCCCAGTACCTTATTTAATTCTCAAGACAATGCTGTGTTAGAGATTAATATTATCATCATGTTAGAGATGATAAAATTGGAGATCAGAGAGATTTAGTAACCTGCATAAAGTCACATAGCTTAGGTAGATCTGATCCTGGCATCTGAACACTTAACCACAACACTCACCTGCCAGTCTTTGACAAATGCAAATAATTGTACCTCTGGAACTCTTCAAGGAAAAGCTTGTTTTGGATGTGTTTTCTAGTCCCATTGTGAATAAATAAAGAGCTACACTGGCATGCCTCAGCCAACCTCTTTCCACGAGTTCTGTATAAAGGAACAGAGACACGGCCAGAGACGAGTCTCTTTTGGAGAGCAGCTGGTTCTGGTTGTTGAAAACTTTGGAATTAAGTGAAGCAGTTGCTTTTGAGAATTCATTGTTAGTCTAACTTTCCTATGGTGGTTTTGGTGGTAAATATCCTGGGATAAAACTTAGCAATCTCACAAACCAAAAATGGCAAAATTTTATGTTTTTTTTTTTTTTTTTGAAGGAACCACAGCCTCATTTATTATTTGTAAATCTTGAACTAATCTCCATTTATTATTTGATTTCTTTATACCCAAAATAGAAGTGTTGCATGGACTGTTACAGGGAACTAACAGTCCCTGCTCCTTTAAATTCTCAATGATGGGTTTTAACCCTTCCTTAACCTCAGGTTTCAGTGGATACTGCTTCTTATGTGGGAATAAGTGTGGGTCTTTGAGCTTGACAACCACAGGAATAGCATTTTGTGCTCGACCCACAGATTTTCCATCAGCCCATACTCTAGGATTCACATTTTGTTCAACTAAAGGGAGAGAAAGGGAGGGCTCCATATTCATGAAAACAGAGGCATGGACCTTGCTCAGTATATCCCTCCCCAAAAGGGGTGAGGGTGATTCTGGCACGATAAGAAACTCGTGTGAAAATAGCACAGAATCCCAGTTGCACAATAGAGAATAACTGAAGTAATACCTTTTGGCTCGTCCAGACAGTCCCATTACGGAAGCAGATTGGGAAGAAAGTGGGCCAGGGGCTTCAGTAAGCACGGAATAAGTTGAAAAATGGCAAAATTTTAAAGCAGGCAAACAGTTTGCAAGGAAAATAATGTGAACTTCTAACCTTAGGATTTTTCATTCTTTTCTGTTCTTTAATCTCCACACGAGGGATGGTTTTGTGTCATTTTAAATCCAGAAGAATCACAATGAAGGCAGGAAAAAAACAAAAGACTTTTTTTGACAGTACAGACTTTGATTTCTATTTCCAATACAAATTATTGGGGGAAAGATTCTGATTTGGCTAACAAGAGCTCACTTAACTATTTTAGCAGATGTGTGGGTTCCCCCCTCCTGAATGTTTTCGCCTCAATGTCCCAAAAAATTAAGTTCCTGAAATGAGATAAAGGTCGGCCACCAACACAGACTCAGAAATCTCTTTCCTGTCTCCCTTCAGGCAGTTAAAATTTTCCTTCTTTATTGAAATGCACTCGGTAAAGGTATAAACAAATTGTAAGAGACCATTTATTTAACCATCTGACAGCTTAACCAAATCTCCTCGTAGCCGAGCTTGCATTATAAGATTCCATTCTCATATGTCACAGAGGGAAATTCATATTCATAGGAGAGTGGAATCTCTTGTGAAAACCTGTCACGTTGATGGTACATCCTCCGCAGTTAAACTGTTTACAGGACTTGTAGGGGCTCAGCTACATTACATATTCATGCTGGGTATCGACCATCTCCTTCATCTTGGGACTCTTGGTGTTGAATAAAATAATAGAGCTGATCCTTTATGCAAATACTACTAGTGACTATGGGCCACTTAGCATAGATGTCTTTTCTTGCCATAAGGAGCATCAGTATTGGAAACCCTGCTTTCTGCCAAGAACTCCGGAGTCATCCTGTCATGAGCTATTAATTCAGAAAATCAGTCTTCTCGTTGGCAGCTAACCACCAGACCCACAAAGTTGTGTTTAATTTGTTCTTGGAAGATAGACTGAGTTCTCCCCCTTGAGCCATGCAAGAAGGATGCCTAACTGCAGAGCCCCAGAAAAGGTCCACACCAAAGTTTGTGAAGGACACAGCACTTTTCACGGCTGTTAGTGGCCCAGCTGATCTGTTCCAGGCAGCACTACCTGAAAGCCAGGACAAGATAAACACTGCTGACTGCACAGGCTCTGGAGGGAGGTTTGACTCTCCTCTGCAGGCTCAGAGCTTTCTATTAACAAAAGTTAACATCGTCTCTCAACAGCCAGCTCATTGGTTCAGCCGAAGGATGTGTTGTTCTCTTGGCAGCTAGAGAGGTAACAGCGGCAGTGGCAAGACTTGATGCCTAGATTTTTCTTAGGAAATGTCTACATTCAGCAAGTCCCCTCTCTCGCTGAGTCAATGGGCCAGATTTGGTTAGGGGATCCACTTCTACTCACGTCTAGCCCAGAAGGGCTAAACAGGGTTTCAGTCCAGGTCTTAGGATAGAGCTAATGTGTGTGTGCATGCGTGGTAAGTCACTTCAGTTGTGTCCAGCTATTTGCAACCCCGTGGACTGTAGCCCACCAGGCTCCTCTGTCCATGGGATTCTCCAGGCAAGAGGGCTGGAGTGGGTTTCCCTGTCCTCCTCCAGGGGATCTTCCTGATCCAGGGATTGAACCCATGTCTCTTACATCCCCTGCATTGGCAGGTGGGTTCTTTACCTGGGAAGCCCAGGATAGAGTGTATATTCAGGCCTAAATCAATCAATATACTGTATTTCTCCTGATCACAGAAATTGGTTTAGGATGTTTATGGATGAATCACTGGATGTATAAAAGCTTTGCTATTTTCTGTTTAATTCAAACTTGGAAGGATATATAGCTTTGGGGACTGCTGGAAGATACTTTATGACTATAATACTTAAGGCTTAAGGTTAGACCTGGTATGGAGAAAGCTGATATCAGTAATCAGTATATAATGACATCATGTAAGCCTGATCAAGCCACACCTGAAGTCCTTGCCCTTTCAGACTTTACTTTTCATTCACATTTTCACATGGGCTGATTTGAGTTATGTCATCTATCACACATAATAAAAATTTTTGTTGATCAGTCGCTAAGTTGTGTCTGACTCTTTGCAACCCCATGGACTGAAGTATATCAGTCTTTTCTGTCCTTCACTATCTCCCAAAGTTTGCTCAAATTCATATCCACTGAGTCAGTGAAGCTATCTAACCAACTCATCCTCTGCCACCCCCTTCTTCTTTTGCCTGCAATCTTTTCCAGCA
Source organism: Cervus elaphus (assembly GCF_910594005.1). Classification (NCBI taxonomy): domain Eukaryota; kingdom Metazoa; phylum Chordata; class Mammalia; order Artiodactyla; family Cervidae; genus Cervus; species Cervus elaphus. Next base: position 33,449,520 of record NC_057826.1, read on the forward strand.
TCAGGGTCTTTTCCAGTGAGTCAGCTCTTGGCATCAGGTGGCCAAGTACTGGAGCTTCAGCATCAGCATCAGCCCTTCCAATGAATATTCAGGATTAATTTTCTTTAGGATTGACTGGTTTGATCTCCTTGCTGTCCCAGGGACTCTCAAGAACTTCTCCAGCACCATAATTTGAAAGCATCAATTCTTTGGCTCTCAGCCTTCCATATGGTCCAATTCTCATATCTGTACATGACTACTGGAAAAACCATACCTTTGACTATATGGACGTTTGTTGGCAAAGTGATGTCTTTGCTTTTTAATATGCTGTCTAGGTTTATCATAACTTTCCTTCCAAGGAGCAAGTGTCTTTTAATTTCATGACTGCAGTCACTATCTGCTATGATTTTGGATGTCAAGAAAATAAAATCTGTCACTGCTTCTATTTTTTCCCCTTCTATTTGCCATGAAGTGATGGAACTGCATGCTATGATCTTACTTTTTTGAATGTTGAATTTTAAGCCAGTTTTTTCCCTTCTCCTCTTTCACCCTTATCAAGAGGCAAAATAATCATAACTAATATAGCTTTAAGAATTACTTTCTTTTAAAAACTCTAAGTACTTTATGTATTAGCATAGTCAAATTTGCTCTTCACTAGAGTTTTCTCATTTCCTAAAAATATTTTTGGGGAAATAACATTCTAAACACAGCTTATCAAAATAATGTGTATGTGTTAGTCATCCAGTCATGTCCGACTCTTTGTGACTCCATGGACTGTAGCCCGCCAGGCAGTGGGGAATAGTAGTAATCAAAGCTTTGCATGACCAAAGTGTTTTAGTTTACCAAGTAGTTTCAGAAATAACTCATCTGAGCATCTTAAGCAAATGATAAACAATAGAGGACAAATTTTGTCTTATTTTACAGGAAAAATGGTTAGTTGATACCATGTCCAAGGAATAGAAATTGACCTTAGTGACCATACTGTATTATGGATGCAGACATTGTAGTTCCAGAAAGTCAAGAAACTTACCTAACTTCACAAGCTAGTCATTTAATAAATATTTTGAAGAAAAAAGTTTGAATTTCTTTATAACTTCAGCTACTACATCATATTTATTATCCATAAATCTCTTGTACCTGGTGCTTAAAGAATAACTTCCTTCCATAAAAAAAAAAAAAAAAAAAAAAAGAGGCCATGTTTCTCTCATACAAAAGAAACATTCAGTCTAATTCAGTTCACGTTTCCGAGCCCTGGAAACATGACTAGGTCACAAGCGTGACAGAACAGATTTTCCCATCCACATCCATAACCATAACCGAGATCGTAACGTGGTGCCTTTCCTCACTGCCTTGAGACATTATTCCATCGCTTTGATATATAAATCATGAAGGAACGATGCCACTCTGCCCAGGAGTCCTCGCTTGGCATACGTGACCATCACAGGTTTATTCTTAATGTTCGAGCCGTAAAGCTAGCTCTTCACTGGCAGCAGAAAGAAGCTCTCTGGAGGGAGACCTGCCATCAGTATGCAGCTAAGAAAATGTTTTGTCTGATTATCTCCCTCTTGATGATCATGGGTTCGATTTCTACTGGGTGATATTTGTGAAGTGAAGTGAAGTGTTAGTCACTCAGTTGTGTCCAACGCTCTGTGATCCCATGGACTCCTCTGTCCATGGAATTCTCCAGGCCAGAATACCAGAATTGGTAGCCATTCCCTTCTCCAGGGGATCTTCCTGACCAAGGGATCAAACCCAGGTCTCCTGCATTGCAGGCTGATTATTTACCATCTGAACTACTAGGGGTGATAGCGTTGGCATGAGTGTAAATACTCCAGAACACTAGATTTCTGCCACCTTTTCTCCAAACACCTTTTAAAAAATTTAACCACTATTTCTTTTGCTATTCAAATACATTCAATTAGCAAAATCCATTCATTTGAACTTTCAATAGAAGCTATTATTTTCCAAATGCTGAGGTAATATTGTGAAAAACACTCCAGAAAATTCTCTGCTCCTATGGGACATACAATTTTGTCAGCAGCACAGAGATGGTACTTAACATCTTAAGACTGGAAACATTTACCAAAAGAATGAATGTAATTAAAAAGTGAAACACCCAAGGGTTGAGCCCTGGGGAGGTCCAACATTTAGTGTTTGGAAAAATGAAGAAGACCTTGACCAGTGAGGTAGAAGGAACACCAGGAGAATCTGGACACCAGGAGAAGAAAGTGTTTCCAGGAGGAAAGGGGGACTGACTTGGTCAAAGGCTGCTTGTAGGTCGATCAAGCTGAGGTCCAAGACGTTACATTAGAGTTTGCCAGCTTGTAGCTCAACTGTGGCCTCGAGCAAAGTCAGGGGAGGAGTGGGGCTCAAATAACGCCTTGAGTGAGTTCAGAAGAGAGGGAGAGAGAAGCAACTGGAGGTTGCAACAACAGATGCCTATTGCCCTGAGGTTTTTCTCTCAAGGGAAAGAGAAAAATAGAGTATAACCAGAAGAGGAAGTGGATTGTTTTTAAGTTGCTCAGCGTAACAGCATGTTTGTATACTGGAGGGAACTATTCTGTTGAGAAGGGAGACTTGAAGGTGTAGGGGATGGGGGAATTGCTGGAGAAGACATCCTTAGATGGGGCTGAGGGGATGGTGTAGTGCCCAGGTGGAGACTGGCCACGGGCAGTCTCAGCCACAGCGGGGAAGGCAGGTGAGCTGGCAAAGGTGAGGTAGCGCCTTGGGATAGGTCTCCTCTGATCCTTTCCATTTTCCTGCTGAAATAGTGTGTGCTTCTAGCAAAAAGGTTACTTCTCAACATTTCTGTAAAGCTCAATGCTGAGCTTTGTCAATGCTGAGAATTTTGTGGCTGGGAAACCTGACAAAGGTTGTGGTTCTCCTCTGAGTTTATGCCAAACTTATCACACTCCGAAGAAGAGGCTCTCCTATGTTAAGACTAGGCCTGTCTTTCTGGAAACAAATTCCTGACAAGTGGCTCAGATGGTTCCATGGAAGCCTCACACACCCGATTCTGTCACTCCCTGGGGGAAGAGACATGAAACCTTGATTTCATGAGTGCCTGCCTTTTCTCTTCTCCACGAGGCTCCCTGTCTCTGTCAAATCTCCTTTCAGATGTTCAGGAGAACATGCTCTGAAGACGGCAGTGGTGATTAGCGGACCAAAAAGAGACCCCAGGGGAATCCCAGGCACAGGTGCGTGTGTCTCCACGGATTCCCCAGATTTTCACTGGACTTGGCCCTGATCATTTCTTCCTCTGCTTAACAAAACTATTTTCTACCATTAAAAAAAAAAAGAGATGCTTAAATCCCTGAGAGAGGACCAGATAGAACTCTGATGGATGTAATAAGTATACCCTTTTCCGTTACTTAGAATTTGAGATTTTCCAGGCAGGTGGGAAAAGGAGCAGAAAGCAGATGGGTGACCTTACCGCATCCTGACAGCTCTGTGAGGCAGGTGGTGTTGTCCCCAGCGTATAGGTGGGACTCAGAGACAGTGAGTAACTTGCCCAACGCCAGGCACTGGTAAGGAGAGAACTCAGGCTTGAATCCCCGGCTCTCCAAGCTCAGGGTCACACTCTTCTCACTCTACTTCGCCCTACAGTCAACTAGGAAAGGCAGATGCTGTCAGGACAACGAGAAAGGATTCTTCTGCTCTGTCCTTCACTGGCTCCCCAGGCAATTCAGAAACTCCCACTTCAAACCTTCGTGCTGTGCAGTTTATGCTACAAAGGACCTTTTATTACAACACTGGCATTCAGAACCTTGCCCTCTGCCAAGGTAACTTTTCATTTATCATTCATCCTCTGGTATACAGATGCCCAAACTACTTGGTTATTGTTTTCATAGCCAAAAAAGTCAGTAAGGGAAGAAGTCTGGCACTCAAGTGGAATGTGAATCTGATTTTTTTTTTTTTTTTTTGTCTTTGGGATTCCTTACTTTCAAAAACATTTTCCATCTAACCCCATGGTGGTGGTGTTTGCCTGCTATGCATTCTCTGTCCCAAATATACTCCTTAGGCATTCCAAGGGGACATTTATGACTTTTTATGGATCATCTTTTCCAAGCACATGATCTACAGTGGCCACTCTATTTTCTATCTGCAGAGTTCCCGGCTCATTTCATCAGCACTGCTGTAGGAAGATAGAGGCTGTTCTCAGCCAACTTCCTCAGTTTCCCCACTTTGGGCAGGAGATCTGCTCAACGCTCACCCTGTCCTCCCTTCTCTTATCTCAGAGGCAGGAAGCAGTGTTTCCACAATAATCTTTCTCCATGTGTCCTTGATCCCACTTCCTCCCATCTCCCTGAGAGTCTCCTCTCACATTTTCAAGCTCATATTCTAGCTAATTTCTAAATAGCTCCCATTAAAAAAAAAAAAAATCCCTCCCATTTTCTTAAGTTACTGCCCCATTCTAAAGTTTCACTGCCAAACTTTTGAGAAGAAATGCTAAATCTGATACTTTTACTTTCTTCGACTGCAACCTGTCCCGACTGTTCTACTGCAGTCTCCCTCTCCATCACCAGTTAATGGCGTGCTTTACATCTCCTTTCTGTTCAGCATTTGTAGAGTTAAGAGTATTGGCATCATTGGACCCAGATATAAGTCCTAACTCAAGTTTTCATACAATTCCTGGCACATAGTAGAGTCCACAAATGTTAGTTGTTATTCTCCTCATGACTATTATTAGCCATCACTTCTTTTAGAAATTCTTTCATCCCTTAGCTTCCCGGCCACTGAACTCTTGATTCTCCACAGTCTCTGATGGTTTTCTCTCAGCCCCCTCACTGGCCTCTCTTTCTTAAACATCAGCCATCTCCTAGTTGCTGCCTTTCACTTTTTCCTTCTCCTATTGTGCCCTTTCCCTCAGAAATCTGACTCTCCCACCACCTTCCCTCTGCCCTGGGTGATGGGTACCTCTCTAACCCCCCACCCTATTCTGATTAGCTGGATGCCTCCTTGCTCTCCCTCCTCTAGTGGAGGCCCATCCTTAATGCCACTTTCTCCATGAAGCCTTCAAGTCTCATCCATCCTTGGTCAGAATTTAACTCTTCCTTGGCTGCTTCTCTTTTAAAAAGATTCCCATTTCTGCACTTATTATTATATGCATTATTAATTTGAACTCTGGTTGGGCGTATGCATTTCTAACCCCCTCACTAGACTGTAAGTTCCATAGGGCAGGTACTATATTTTAATCACCCTTTTACCTGCTAACGTGGTGTATCTCTCTGGGTAGGCTGGACTCATTTGAACTGACAGGAAGGGTAAGTAGGGTCTGCTGAGTATTTAGAGACTCAAGCACCTTCCAAAGCCAGCCCTAAGTTATGGGATGGCTCAGGAAAGGCAGGAGGCCTGAGTGTTAAAGAGAAAGCAAAGGAGGAGAGCACAGAAATGAACTGCACGGTGTGAGGGCGGGGTAACGGGGATTACAGCACCTGGGTTGAGGAGGAGAGCAGGAGCGGCCAGGAGTGCTTAGGGAATCAGTGAGCCAGAGAGTCAGCAGGAAGATGGGAGCGTGGCAGACAAAAGAGAGGGCAGTTGGAGCCCTGTCTCATGGCTTGGAGCCTTCTTCTCTCTCACGTAGTTTCCAGGCCCAGAGAGAATAAAATAACCCTCACAACAGTACTTGGAAGCTTATTATTTATAAAGATTTGGATGATCTTCAAACATGAAGTATAAGAAAGAAAAGGATTTTGTTGTTTCATATATACTCTTTAAATATTAAAGTGAACAAATGTCTTTAAGTGCAAAGAGAAAATATACAAGATTCTCCTTTAGTTTTCCTGATGAAACATAAATAAGATACACTGATCACATTGACGATCAACATGTATTGAATAAATTTTTAAATGGTCAGATGAGAAATAGTGATATATTATATATAATTATATATTTGTACCTCTTTGCTTTACTTGTCTTTGTACCAAAAGGTTGGGGGATGGGGAGCAATACATTACATTACATTCATTTTTAATATTAGTTTCCCTCACTCCCCCCCATTCCTCTTTGCATGAATAGTGTATGTTATAGGTAATTAAGCTGAAATCCCACAGGCTGCTTTCCTAATGTGATCACTTAAACACAGGCCAGATGCTAACACAAACACTACTTGAACAAGAACTTCTCCATTTTGAGAGTCCTCCTAGAATGTTCCATGGACAGTTTTAGAATTTTTATTTTTGAAAACTGGCATACAAGACATTTTCCACAACAGAAAAGAAACCAACAACACCCTATTTGCAGCAGAAGAAAACACCATTGAGATGAGGTCTTAAAAACACATTTGGATGATGGCAGATCACAAGACACTTGGCTCTGGAATCAAGATATCAGGTTTCCATCAAAAATATATAGACGGGATATGAATAAACCCTCCTGAAAACTCACGCTTCTCTACTGGCTGGGGATTCAGAGTGGGGATCAGTAACACTCGCAGATGACTCCAGAGAAACAAGGATCCCACCTGCAGATAGATGAGAAGGAGGAATTTTCCTTGGGTGCTTTGCTTGAGACACGTTAGAAACAAAATAGTCTATCACATCTTTCTAACAACATCGGCTGGTACTCTCTTGCCAACAACTCAATTGGTTCAGAATGTTAAACTTAGAGAATTGCATCATCTACCTCAGAAGGCTACAGGCTCACTCCTGCCGAACTAGTGGGAAAATGAAGACACGAAATTCAGTGGTATCCTAGTGTCAGCAGCCCATCCAATTTTACTTTGTCTTTGCACCCCTTGCAGAAGACAGCACAATGGGGTAGCTGTAAAGGACATGGTTTCAATCTGTCCTCAATCAGATATATTCCACTGTGCCATCTAGATCTACACTCCACTCTACTTTGTTCCATTCCATGCAGCAAGGGCTGCCCAGTACAGACTGTACCAACTGGGCGTGATGAATGGAACACACTGGCAGGAGACTGAGGGGGTGAGAAGAGGGAGGCCTGGGTAGCTATTTCCTGGTCCCACCCGCTGCCAGACTGCAAGGGTTTGGCTGCTGCACCACCAAAGGCCACAGCTCCTGTCAAATGCCCTCTGCATACAGCCACTCCATCTGGGTTCTTCAAACCAACTGTACCCTTCAGGCCTAGGAGTGGCAAAGCAGAGCAAGCATCCCTGTATTAAACACCCCTAAAGTTACCAGTTTGATTGTTCCATCCCTGCTGACCATGTGTGGGTCAACAGTGATCGATTATTAATGTCTTCCCCCAATGATGTTGTACTGAAGACACATACTAATTATAATAACAAGTGCTGTCATTCTGTGTTGCTGTTGACCTTGGGCATGAAAGCAAGGGAAAAACCAGCAAAATATTCCATATGTTTCCTCTTCCTGCCATAGATGTTTATCATAGTAGGTAAAGGCTGGGCCATGGGTAACTTCATTCTAGCATCAGGTCTTTGATTTTAAAATTTAGTTGAGGCTTATTGGTGATTTTCATTTTCATGTTGCATATATTCAAATGTTAATGCCAATATCAAGAATTGTATTATTTTCAAGTACAATAATATTTTAAACTTTAAAACCATGTTGTCCTATAGAACTTAGAACCAGTAGATGATAGTTTTAAAATTGATTCAATTTTTGTTCCATAGTCTGTCCCTGCTTTTGTGTTTTTTCTCAAGTCTTCCCATGTATATAACAGCAAGATCTTTACTTTTTTAGTGATCAGTAATCTGATTTCTTTAGTAATCTCTTAATTTCCCACTTGAAGCCATTTAATCCTCTTTAAGAGGGCAAGTGTGTCCTAGAAACTAGAGCAAATAATACAGTATACTGATCAAATTCTTTTCCTTTAAGTCAAACTCAACTTTTTTGTGCCTAAATTTGTCTTTTGGCAAAATGAGTGATAATGAGTTACTGCCTCTGCACTTTGATAGCCTGAGTCACAAAAAGCTGACGATACCTCCATATTCCTGTTGATCCCAGGTTAACTGCAGAAAGATTTCATTCTTATAGCATGTAGCATGGTGCCTTCTAACACACAGATGCAGCAGAAGATTGTCTAAAAAATAATTCTTTAATATTAAAATATATTTGATTACAAATGCTATAAAAGGAAATGCATTCATCTGTATGTGAGATGTAAATACAGATTTCTTTCTTAATGAAAATGTGTTCTTGAGCTATCAGCATCTTTCAGCCAATTGGCAGATGAGCTTATGGTCTTAACTGTCAAGACTCTGCCTAGATGACTTATTATTAACATTGAAATAAAACTTTTTACTGTCTGAAAGGCAGAACAGATATTTGAATCACTGGGGAAAAGACCAGGACTACAGAGCTTGGTGGGTGTGATCATGTGTCTTTCCTATTCGCTATACATCTAGAATGCATCATTCATTCAAAAACATTTATGAGTAAACAGTTAGTAATACAGTATAAAGCATTATTATTAAGGTTTGGACCATAAGCTGTGAGAACACAGATAATATAGCAGTTAGTTCTAGAGCTTAGGGTAGAGTAAGGAGGGGAAACTCATGCTTATGTTGGTCACTGAAGGATGAGTAAGTGTTCACCAGTCAGACAGGTAGGTGAAGAAGGCATTCTAGGCAGAAAAAACAGCATATGAAGACCCCAAAGTGTGAGAACTGATATGACCAGGGGATGGAGATAGAGCTTATTGACTTTATCCTACAGGCAATGGGGAGACTTTAAATGAATTTGACTGAGAGAAAGGACATAATCACATTTTATTTTTTAAAGATTATGTTGTTTGAAATTTGGATGAATGGGAGAAGGCTTGGAAACCATATATACAGTCAAAGGTAAAAATTTGGTAAGAGTGTGGGTTTGATTTAGGGCAATGACACTAGGAGGGAGAAAAGTGAATTGATCTGATATTTTAGAGATACAAATCAAAAGAACTTTGGCTTGCTGACTTCCTGAGGAGCTCAAATGATAAAGAATCTGCCTGCAATGAGGGAGACCTGAGTTCGATCCCTGGGTTGGGAATATGGGGTCACAAGGAGTCGGACACAACTGAGCAACTAACACTTTTTGCGGACCAGCTCTGTGTGGGGTGACGGTGGGTGGAAGTGAGGGAGAGTGAAAAGAATCAGAAGATTTTGAAGTTTCTAACTAGTGAACCAGAGAGAGAATGACTTTGATTATGGGCATGCCCAGTTTGTGGTTGCTGGGCCAGTCAGATAGAGATAGCCCACTGACAGATGAAAGGCAAGACTGGAGCTCAGAAGTCAAGTCAGGGTTGAAGATGTGGATTTTGGAGATCATTATTTCATCAGCATTGATGCCATGGGGATGGATGAGATCACAGAGGAAGCACACAGGAAAGGAAAGGAGAGAGGAAAAGACACAGTTTAATAGGCATGTGCTGTTTTCAAGCGTGAGTGTTCACTCCAGTTTTCTGGTGCCACCTCCTCATTTATCGTTTAACCAGCCACCCTCCCCAACTCTATGCAGTACTGGTGAAGTAAGCTTCGGGTGTCCTGTCCACACTTGCTTGTCTCCTGCCCCAAGATGAGCAGAGTATGCCTCACATCACCCTGGCCACAGAGATTTGATCAGCACCGTGGCAGTGATGTGCTGGAGCCAGGTCCTTCCAGCCCACAAGTGGCATCACATCAGTAGCTTAAAGTCAGCCTCAGTGGAGATATTTACACCACAGAAATTGGCAAACATCGCAAATCAAGCCCTACCCACTGTCCCTGTGAAAAGTCAGCTTACTGGCACACTGGTGGATGTGGGCAAAACAAGGAACACTGTCCTGCAGACTTGATATACAGGCCTCAGAGAAGTGGTGATCGTTTTCATTCTGGATTGCAAACTGTGAAGTGTGCCCATGCTGAGTGCTCTTACTGTGTATCAGAGCCCGCTTAGAAGGACTTCAATCCACGTAGGGTGAGAGATGAAGAAAGGACAGAACCCTAAGCACAGAATTTGTTGCTCTTTCATTTTGTCAATTTAAAAAAAAATTCTTAAAAATTTAAAAGGTGACATACTTATAGAATACCCCATTCAATATATATATTCAGTTAACAAAATAATAAGAAAATACACACCTGAATAACCACTGTCCAGGTCAAGACAAAGAATACTACCAGGTCCCCAGAAGGCAGACTGTCTGTTCTCTTCTTGTCCTTTCATCTTGACCTTTGTAATATTCCATCTTGACCTTGGTAATATTCATTTCATGGATTTGAAAAACAGATTTACAAACAATGTATACATTCTTAAACCCAAAGGTGTCTCCCTTCCTTCCTTCTCTCTCTTCCTTCCTTCCTTTCATTTTTTTCTTATCACTATAGGGAAGCCAGAACTTAGGGAAGCATGTTTTTCCTATGATGGGAAAAACTGGAATAGACTTATAAAGTTGATAGAAAAGAGACAGTGGAGAAAGACTGAGGATGCCAGAGACAGAATAACTTAGAGCATAGCTGTAGGGAAGATGAAGAGATGCGAAACCCAGTTTTCTGATGGAGGCCTTAGGTTTTAATAGAAGGTGAGAGATGCCTCTTTATGATACAGGAAAGAGGATTGGTTTCTACTTACAAATGCCCAGACTACTTTAATTTATACAAGGTGCAGCTTAAAAAATAGTAAGCCCCCCCCATTTCATCTTAGCCCATATGCTGTGCTCTGAACTTTTCGTTGGTACGTCTGACATCCCTGGATTTTGCAGTTAGTGCCCTGGGATCTCCTCTCCCTCCCTCCTTTGGCCTGGCATCTGTGGGGGTGACTCTGTGTCTGGCTCTGCCTCCTGACACCTGGAACTCCCTCTCTCCCTGACACAGGGGTCTGGCAGGGGCTTTGCCCTGACAGCTTCAGTCTATGGCCCAGCATCCCTTTTTTGCTTCTTTCAGAGTACACAACACCCTGGCCCAGTTGGCACTTTTACTTTCTCTTGTCCTAGTTTTGTGTCTAAGGCAACCAACCCTGTGTGGGATGGAGAGGGTACCGGCAGAAGGGGAGTAAGCTAGACAAATGTGAAGGTGGAGGTACGGGAAGCTGAGCTGCCAGGGTCTACTCCTGTGACATTCCTCACTGAGCTGGCCTCCAAAGCCCCTGAGACCATGTCCCTATGGGGACTTCTAGGTGCTCTGCAGACTGTGTGCCCAAGAAGTTTTGAGACCTCAGATTCATTTCCCCGTCACCTTCCTGCTTCTAACAAAGCATGTGTTTAAGCCGCCTTGGCTGCATTAAAAACAGAACATTTCTACAAATTAAAAGCTTTCTGGATTTCTTGCCTTGTCTCTGAGCTTGCTTTTGAAATACTAATTAGCCAGAGAAACGTATGCTTTGTGATTCCAAAAAAAGAAAAAGGGGAGACCTCGATAAAGATAGCTAGCTCTGGTGGGAGTTTTTTTTTTAAAGCTGCAACTAAATGTCTATGTATTCATTCCATCAGCATTTAGCAAAAGCTGTCTCCTGTCCTTTAAAATATGAAAAGCACTGAATGAGAAGTCTGTCCTAGGGCAGGTGGCAACGAAAGGCTTTGGTCTCTTGGAACTAGAGACTGAATTACGTAAAGATTCCTCTGTGCAGAAGCAGAGAGCTCGGTCAAGTGACTCCAGGCAGTGCCCCGACTCTGGATTTGAAGGGGTCAGCATGGGTGTATGCACCAATTTAACTGAGCCAATACCAGAGCTTTCCACCTCATCCTAATAGATGTCAAAGGTCACTCTCTCCCTCTGTTTGATGAATAACTGTAGCAACACCACATCTGTCTTATAACTGGCAGCGATTCTCAAGTTGGTGATAATGAGGGTCTTCCTAACAAGAAAGTCAAATGCTCTGGTGCCTGAGTTGAAGGCCACTGCTTCTGTCCACCTATCTCGCATACAGTTTTCAGCCAAGGAGAACCCTGCTGGCTTGAGATACACAATAATAAGATATTAACACAGTAATGCTTTCAAAAATAGCAGTTTCTAAATAATGATTATAAAAACTCACAAACAACTTCTTTTCTTTATTAACGCATAGAATAATAATTACTGAGCACAGCAGAACTGAACAAAACAAGAAGGTTAAATTTGCTTCCTCATTTAGAAGAATTCTAGGAAACTGGAGTTGTCCCCACCCATCCCTACTGCACACCATTTGGGAAGAAGCTCTGTAGTACCAGTAGGTAATCGTATGGACAGGTCAGTGCTGTCCAGTGGCTATTTACAAATTAACGTGGTAGATGGGGAATAACAACATGGTTTTAACAAGGAATACAGGTTTCAAGAGTGAGGGACCAGGCCATTAAGGAAGACTGTCAGGCAGTGGTCCCAGAAGGCGATAAGCATAGACCTAATAACGTAGAAAGCCAAAAGTACGGTTTTGTTCTGTAAGAGGTCATGAGACTTTTACTCAATGACCTCCAAGCCTGGGATTCATTTCAAATAGGAATTGGAAATTTCCACTCCCTGGCTGGCAAGAAAACACAAGTTCCTGGGACCAGCAATGCCTATATTCCTCAGCACATATTTCCTAGCAAATCAGCAGCTTTACCAAAGATGGCATCCTGGATTCTCTCCACCAAATGTCAGATACAAAGCAGAATAAAAGACCCTCTCCATTTCTTAGTTCCTTCATCTCTGAAGAGCATGCACAACAGAATGGCTGAAAAAGAAATGAGATGACAGGGTTTCTGTGTTTTTAGCCCCGCAGTATTCTTTATCATGAGTCAGTGCTACAACTGAAGCCTCATTTAAAGGCAAGAAATTACAAGTGCATTTTTTTTCTTCTCACTAATTCATTCATTGGCTCTTTGGTTATTTAGCTTTCAAAAAGACAGACATTTATTAAGCATATTCTACATGCTACATGTTTTCCTTGGTAGCTCAGATGGTAAATAATCTGCCTGCAATGCAGGAGACCTGGGTTCTATCCCTGGGTTGGGAAGATACCCTGGAAAAGGGAATGGGAACCTACTCCAGTATTCTTGGGGCTTCCCTGATGACTCAGACAGTAAAGAATCTGCCTGCAATGTCGAGAAGATTCCTTGGAACACCATGCTCAATGTTAAAGAATCAAAAGAGAAAACAGACAAAAACATGATATCAACCCTTGAAATATTCTTCGTACCTAGCAGAAAATGATAGATTAAAAAGAGAGAGAGAGAGAGAAATTCTTGCAGTTGCTATTAATGGAAGTATTTACCGGAAGCAGTGAAGAAACCAAGGTGAAAATAGTGTATCAATTGTATGTACACATGTCTGCCTGGAGTGGTGGCCAGGAGTGGTGGGGGGTGAATGCTGCAGGTTGATTAGACATGTCAAGATGAGTTGGCATAAACCAGGATGCCAGGGTGGAAAAGGGCGTTTCAAGGAGGGGTCCATGGAGGTGCAAAGCAACCGTGATGTGAGAGAGAGGAGTATAAGCCTTTCCATAAAGTGGGGCCCTGGAGAGTTGGTGAAGGAATTAGTGACAGGGACGAAAAAGTGGCGGGGGCCATACTGCAGAAATCCAGACTGCCTTCCGTGCTGCACTGAGGAGCTTGGACTCTATAGTCAGGCAAAGGTTAAAGCATATGCAGACTGCAAACAGTTCTGGAACAGTCACCTCTTCACCTGTGTAGGGGACAGACTGGAGGGCAGGGGGTCAAGATAGATAGACTACCACAAGGGCACATCCAGTTGAGACTCCACTAAGAGGATAGGGGCAGAGAGAAGAGGAGCCGCCCAGGAGGAGAGTGTAAGAGGAGGAGGAAGCTGGTCACTCCCAGGTCTGGGGTTTGGGTGAGTGGTGCTGAATCTGGAGAGAGGGAGGCAATGGGGACAGAGAGGAAGAGGACCAGTTCACTCCACTTTCTGAATTGGTATTGTCTGGGGAATGCCAGGGTGAGCAGTCCAGCGAGCAAGAGGATACTTGGGTCTAGAGCAGGGGTTCTTATACAAAAGACTTTAGGGCCTGTGAACTTGGGCAGAAAAAATGACAACTTTATTTTCACTAACCTCTAACTCAAATTTTGTATTTCCTTTATGTGCCTAGGCAACAAACCGCAGTGGCATCGCAGTACCTCTGCCCCTGTCACAGACAGAAATCACAGTTTCATGCCATGTTTCAGTTATTGCAGACGTGTTAAAATATTGTTTACATTTATGTCTTCAAAATGATAGTAGTTACTCAATATGTTGGAAAAGATGATTATTTAATATTAACAAAAAAGCATAGGTGGCACTAGTGATAAAGAATCTGCCTGCCAATGCGGGAGATGTAAGAGATGTGGGTTTGATCCCTGGGTTGGAAAGATCCCCTAGCGGAGGGAATGGCAACCCACTCCAGTATTCTTACCTGGAGAATTCCATGGACAGAAGAGCCTGGTGAGCTACAGTCCATAGGATTTCATAGAGTAGGACTCAACTTAAGTGATTTAGCATGCATACACATTATATAACATTTATTTTTCATAACATTTTAACATTTTTATTGGAGTATAGTTGACTTACAATGTTAGTTTCAGGTGTAGAGCGATGTGAATCAGTTATATATATACACATCTCTACTCTCCTTTAAGATTCTTTTCCCATATAGCCCATTACAGAGTATTGAGTAGAGTTCCCTGTGCTGTACAATAGGTCCTTCTTAGTTATATTATATATACATTAGTGTGTATATGTCAATCCCAATCTCCCAATTCATCCCTCTCCACCCCCCATTCCTTGGTAACCATAAATTTGTTTTCTACGTCTATGTCTCTACTTCTGTTTTGTAAATAAGTTCACTTATACCCTTTTTTTAGATTCCACATATAAGCGGTATCATATGATTTTTGTTTTTTTCCATCTGACCTACTTCACTCAGGGCCATCCATGTTGCTGCAAATGGCATTATTTTGTTCTTTTTTATGGCTAAGTATTTTTCATAATTTTAATAACTGTCTTTCAACATGACTTGCTTCATTTGTAATCTCATGTATTCTATGTGAAGCATTTTAAAAACATGGAGGAAGGAGTTTATGGGCTTTGGCAGGCTGCCAAATACATCCATGGACCAAAGAAAGGTCAAGAATCTCTAGTCCAGAGTTTGAAGCCTTTGAGACTGGTCAATAATTCCCGGATTTCTGCTGAGCAATGCTACGCTGAGAAGGATATGACCTATTCCAGGGGCTCCTTAAATAGACTCGGACTGAAAGGAAATAGTTCACTGCAAAAAGAAACATGGTTCGTGCTTAGCCTGGCCTTCTCCCTGACGTGGTTGGCCTTTATAGATCCAGCTCTCATTCAAAATGTGCTCTGGGCTGGTTTCATTTATTGGTCTTGAGGAAACTGTACAGATGAGAACCATGAGTCAAGGTGATGATGTAGATGCTCTTAAACTCCGCAGAGTTTGAATTGTATCAAAATCCGTTCGGCCTAAAGGAATGTCAAGCAAAGTGTAGAACTATACCTATGAACGTCTTCTCCTTTCCTGAATCCCGATCTTAATGTTCAATAGGCCATAAAGAACAACGTGCGCAGTTGGGTGAATATCTGCTCAGCTAGCCACAGGCCATATGTGACCACAGGCCTTGTTCTTTCACTAGAGACACCTAGCCTCACTCTGGTCATAAGCAAGCTTCTTTCTCAGTCTCCTGAAGTTCAAAAGGACAAGAGGATGAAACGGAGACTTGATCTTCATGCCATCCTCCTTCAGTCTCTGGTTGTACATCTGGTGGCTTCTCTTGGGAGGCAAAACAATGAAAACTGCCATGCAACTTCCACTTCAGAAGGTCAAAACTCTGCAGATTCCCTTCTAGAAATCTATCCCACCAAAATCTCACTCATGCACACAAGATTGCTGAATGCACATGGTTCATGATTCTGAAAACTGGAAAAAAAACTAAAAGTCTATCAAGAGGCAATGGGTTAATTAATGAGGTTCATCCACACTTATGGAGTACTTCAAAGTGGTTGAAAAAAATACACCCATATGAACAGATATTCACTCTACATTTCACCACAGTGAAAAAAACTGCCGAATAATATACATAGTAGGGCCATTTTTTAAAAAGTTTCTGTAAAATGCTCACATATGTTCATAAATGTCCAGCTAAGACTGACCTAAAAAGATGATCATGAACTAAACTAATTATTTTGGAGATAGTAGAATTTGGTAGAGGAGGAGGAGGAAGATGAGCGTTTCAAAGAGAAATTTTCACTCTTTCCTAAAATATCTCCTTATTGTTTGAAGTACAAAATTGCCTTTGAGATTTAAAACATAATTGAAAGATCACATCAGCTCTCATCATATGTAATGGAAATCATCTGGTAATTGGGTTTTGAATTTTAATTTGTTGAGGAAACCATGCTGTATCAGAAAAAATTCTGTCTCAGAATTAGGCTTAACTGTGAATAACAGATACCCAAAATAACAGTGTTTCAGACAAGCAAGGGCAGTATTTTGGAGGTAGACAGTCCAGGGATAATTTGGCAGCTGTGTTCCCATGCCGCTCCTCCCTATGGAGAAAATGGCTTCACCCTGGTGGTCTAAGACAGAGCCTAGAGCAGCAATCATCTCACCCCTGTCCTCAGAAGCTAGTGGAGAAAGGGATGAAGAAGGCAGACTCAGATCCATTCTCTGCATGTTTTTCACTAAACTACTGGCTTCTGTGTTCCATGAGAGAGTCATACACAGTGGGTCTGCAATATGAGAGTGTGTGTTCTCTATGTGTGAGAGTGTGATTGTTGTCGTTGTCCAGTCGCCAAATTGTGTCCAACTCTTTATGACCCCATGGACTGCAGCATGCCAGGCTTCCCTGTCCCTCATCATCTCCTGGAATTTGCCCAAGTTCATGTCCATTCAATCAGTGATGCCATCCAACCATCTCATCCTCTGTCACCCTCTTCTCCTTCTTCCTTCCATCTTTCCCAGAATCAGGGTCTTTTTCAGTGATCGGCTCTTTGCATCAGATGGCCAAAGTATTCGAGCTTCAGCTTCAGCATCAGTCCTTCCAATGAATATTCAGGACTGATTTCCTTTAGGAGTGACTGGTTGGATCTCCTTGCAGTCCAAGGGACTCTCAAGAGTCTTCTCCAACACCACAGTTCAAAAGCATCAATTCCTTGGGTGCTCTGCCTTCTTTATGGTCCAGCTCTCACATCCATGAGAGCATGAAACACACATGAAATCTTGAGACACCCCTCCCTGCCTACTCTAGACAAGGCATGAGCGCCTGAAGCCCTCCTCTCAGGGATTCTTCTTCTTCGTTCACTTCACCTCCCTGTTCTCCTTCTGCATTTCCTGCCCTCATTCTCACACTGCTATTGGCCCAGCAGGCCCAGTTCAGAGCTGAAGGGTTTGCTGCTGCTGAGGTGGCACTGGGGGTTGCTTGATCCCACAGGAAGATGGTAGGATTCACAAATGAAAGCTCTTTTTTCCAAGCAGCATTTTAGAATTAACTCTCAGAGTGTGAGAAAGATACAAAAGAGAAAAGATGCAGTTTGTTCAGCCAAGTAGGGGTTCTGCTACTGGCCACAGAAACAGCTAACCAGGTAGGTGTGTGTGTGTGTGTGTGTGCGCGCGCGCACACGCACATGTGTGTTGTTTATGTGAAATTTTAGCTGCTTGGTCTCTCAACATCTGGGCTTCCCAAGTGGCACTAGTGGTAAAAACCCTGCCGGTGAAAGCAGGAGACATAAGAGATCTAGGTTCGATCCCTGGGCGGGGAAGATCCTCTAGAGGAGGGCATGGCAACCCATTCCAGTATTCTTGCCTGGAGAATCCCTTGGACAGAGGAGCCTGGTGGTCTGCAGTGCATAGCATCACAAAGAGTCAGACATGACTGAGCGACTTAGCGTGCACACACATTCTCAACATCTATTATTCAAACTCCTGAAATGTTTTACCAACACCTTTCTTACGACATTTTACTTTCTCTTTTCTCCCTGATTTTATCAAGATAGAATTGTGATATAACATTGTATTAATTTAAGGTACACAACATAATGATTTGATATATGCATATACAACTGATCTTTGAACAATGCAAGGGTTGGGGTACCACCACCCAGACAACTGAAAACCCATGTGCAACTTTACTTTTGCCTCTCTCCAGGCATGGTTTGGCATTTATCCATCTATGGATAGTACATATTTAGTGAAAAAAAATCCATGTATAAGTGGACTCATGCAGTTCAAAACCATGTTAAGGGTCAACGGTCTTACAAAATGATCACCACAGTAAGCTGAATTAACATCCATCACCTCACATAGTTTCAGTTTTTTATCTTGTGGTGGGGAATTTTAAGATGTAATCTCTGGGAAAAAAAAAAAAGATGTAATCTCTGAGCAGCTCTCAAATATACAAAAGAGTATTATCACCATGCTGGACCATTACATCCCCAGGAGTAGAAGTTTATATCTTTTGACCACTCATCTCCTTCATCCTCCACCTTCTACCCCTACCTCTGGCAATTGTCAATTTATTCTTTGTTCCAGAGTTTGTCTTCTTCAGATTCCACATTTAAGTGAGATCATACAGTACTTGTCTTTCTCTTTACTTCATTTAGCATAATATCCTCAAGATCCATTCATGTCGCTACATCATGACAAATGGCAGAATTTCCTTATTAATGGTTGGATAATATTCCATATATATATCACATTTTCTCTATCCATTTTCCTGTTGATGAACACTTAGGTTGTATTCATGTGTTGGCTATTATAAATAAGGATATTGTGAACGTGGGGGATGTAGATAATTCCCTAACACAGTGATTTCATTTCCTTCAGCTACATACCCCAAAGTGGAATTGCCGAAATCTACTTTCCCTTTTGTTGTAGTTATTTGTGCATCTATTTCATCTCTCCTACTAGATCCTAAACTTCTGGGGGCAGAGATTGTTTTGATGCATCTGTGTATCTTTGGTATCTGGCCTGGCACGAGGCTGAAGCTTGATGTCCATCGGCAGAACAAGTGCACCAAACATTATTGAAATATGAAATAATACATGGCTTGTTAATCTTTCCCAAAAAGGCAGGTTACAGCTGCACAAAAATATTATGAGGCCCTTTTGAACACAAAATGGGAGGGCCTTTAAATAGTAGGAAAATGTGAAAAAATAAGCTTACACCGTGGCATGTGCTTCCACCTCTCTCCAGCCTCTCTTCCACCTGTAGTCCCTTAGTTACTAGAGCTGACACTTTTCTCTCCCTGACACTGACAGTCCATCCCAGGGCAACACTGAACACACGCTCTCGTGAGTGGTTGGATCAGTGCTCACTGTGACTCCCACCCACATTGTTGGTTCTCTCTGACTGTGGACATTGCCTTGTACTTCTGTATCTCTAACATAGTGCTGGACACCTAGTAAACGCTCAATAAATCCCCTTAAGATGATTAAGTCATCCCTGGATAGATTAAATAGAAATATGTTAAGATGAAGATAAATAGGAACACATAAATGAACTTGGTCTTTAAAGTTGTCTTCCTTTCCCTGTTTTATTTTTTTATAACACTTACCATCTTCTAACATACTGTTAGTTTAACTTATTGCATTTTGATGCTCTCCCTCTTCCCTCCGGCATCTAATGTCTCATACACTGTTGGTGGAAGGAGAAGGTTGTGATAACTATTTGGAAAACTATTGGGCAGTGTGTACCAAGGTTATTTTTTTATACCGTTCATGAGGTTCTCATGGCAAGTATACTAGGGTGATTTGCCATTCTCTCCTTTAGTCGATCACGTTTTGTCAGAACTCTCTGCTATGACCCGTCCGTCTTGGGTGACCCTGCATGGCATGGCTCATAGCTTCATTGAGTTGCACAAGCCCCTTCACCATGACAAGGCAGTGATCCATATTAATAAAGTTAGTGGGTGCAATGAAATTCCAGCAGAACTATTCAAATCCCTAAAGGAGGAAGCCATCAAGGTTTTGCATTCATTATGTCAGCAAATCTGGAAGACCCAGCAGTGACCACAGGACTGGGAAAGGTCAATGCTCATCCCAATTCCCAAGAAGGGTAACACTAAAGAATGTGCTAACACCTCAGACAATCGCACTCATCTCTCATGCTAGTAAGGTCATGCTTAAAATCTTGCATGCTAGGCTTCAGCATTATGCAAACCAAGAATTTCCAGATGTCCAAGGTGGGTTTAGAAAAGGAAGAGGAACTAGAGTTCAAATTGCCAACATTCGCTGGATTATAGAACAAGAAAGGGAATTTCAGAAAAACATCTATCTCTGTTTCATTGACTACACTAAAGCCTTTGACTGTAGATCATGACAAACTGGGGAAAGCTCTTGGAGATACTGGAATACCAGACCATCTTACCTGTCTCCTGAGAAACCTGTATGTGGGTCAAGAAGCAACAGTTAGAACTCTGTATGAAATCTTGATTAGTTCAAGATCAAGAAAGGAGTATGACAGGGCTATCTGCTGTCACCCTGTTTGTTTAACCTATACGCTGAGCACATCATGAGAAATGCTGGGCTGGATGAGTTACAAGCTGAAATCAAAATAGGCGGGAGAAACATCAACAACCTCAGATATGTGGATAATATCATTCTAAGGGCAGAAAGTGAAGAGGAACAAAAGAGCCTCTTGATGAGGGTGAAGGAGGAGAGTGAAAGAGCTGGCTTAGGCTAACTGTTAAAAAAAACTAAGATCATGGCATCCGGCCCTATTACTGCACGGCAAATAGAAGGGAAAAAGGTGAGAGTAGTGACAGATTTCTCTTCTTGGGCTCCAAAATCACTGCAAACAGTGACTGTAGCTATGAAATCAGAAGACAATTCCTGCTTGGTAGGGAGGCGATGACAAACCTAGACAGTGTGTTGAAAAGCAAAGACATTGCTCTGCCAACAAAAGGTCCATATAATCAAGGCCACTGTCTTCCCAGTGGTCATATACGGTTGTGAGAACTGGACAGTAAAGAAGGCAAAATGCCAAGGAATTGATGCCTTCAAACTATAGTGCTGGAGGAGACTCCTGAAAGTCTCTTGGATAGCAAGGAGATCAAACCAGTCAATCTTAAGGGAGATCAACCCTGAATACTCATGGAAGGACTGATGCTGAAGCTGAAGTTCTAGAATTTTGCACACCTGATGTGAACAGATGACTCACTGGAAAGTCCCTGATGTTGGGAAAGATCGGGGGCAGAATAGAAGAGAACATCAGAGGATGAGATGGCTGGATGGCATCACCAATGCAATGAACATGAACTTGGGCAATCTCTGGGAGATAGTGAGGGACAGGGAGGCCTAGTGTGCTGGCGTCCATGGGGTCACAAAGAGTCAGACATGACTGGGCAACCGAACAACAACAACAACCAAGGTTATCGACTTCCTTGGTGGGTCAGACAGTAAAGAATCTGCCTACAATGCAAGAGACCTGGATTTGTTCCTGGGTTGGGAAGATCCCCTGGAGAAGGGAATGGCTACCAACTCCAGTATTCTTGTCTGGAGAACCCCGTGGACAGAGGAGGCTGGTGGGCTACAGTCCATGGGGTTGCAAAGAGTTGGACACGACTGAGGAACTAACACACACCAAGATTATTAACTCTCACATGGTACTAACAATTCCTACACACACAAGACAGAAATTCTTGAAGGAAGATCTGGGTTGGATGGCCACAGGCCTTGGTTATTTTTCTGTCTTCAGCTTCAGGATCTAGAAGCTGCAGTTTGGAAAGCACACAAGTTAGAAGGGATCCTTGGTATATCATTTCTCCCCATCCTGCACATTTAATTCTTCCTCAATTCCTATCAATTACAGACACCCCCGCAAATGTATTCTGCATCCCTATTTCTCTCTACACCAACTTCAATCACCCAGTCTTAGCCTGCATTTCCCGCCTACATTACTGCAATATTTCCCAAGCACTCTCTGTTTCCACCCTTGCCTTCCCATCCTACCTTAGATCCACTCAGCGACCCATGTGATGACTTCTCTTGAACCTGAAGTAAAAACCAATTTTGTTACCACAGACCCCAAGTGCTATGAGCCTGCCTGAGAATTTCTGACTTTGTCTCACTTACTCTCCATCACTCTTGTTCTTTAGTCTCCAAACATTCAAGTGACTGTTTTTCAAAATCAGCTTAATCGAGTTGTAGTTCACCTATCATATAATTCACCCATTTAAAATGTACAGTTGAATGTCTCTCAATATATACCATCACCACAATCAATATTACAACATTTTATCACCTCTCCCCCAAATCCTGTGCCCATTAGCAGTCACTCCCCATTTCCCCCCAACTTCTCAGACCAAGGAAACACTAACCTACTTTCTGTCTTTATAGGTGTGTCTGGTCTTATTTTTAGCTCTTGAATCCACCGAGCTCTTTCCTGTATTATGTGTATGTACCTGCTGTTTCCTCTGTCTGGACGTCTCCATGGTCTGGTCTCCAGGGCTCCCTGCAGCCTTCACTCCAAACCTCGTGTGGCTGTTTCCTCTTCCTTCATGCTAAGATTGAAATGTAATCTACTCAGGGCTTTCCTGGATACCTTATCTAAGACTAGCTCCTTGTTTATTATCTTCTTATACCTCCACAGTTGGTAATCATTGGCTTACTGACTTTTTATTGCCTTATTCTTTCCAGTTGATTTTAAACATAATGAGGGGAGTGAATAACTCTCTAGTTCTCTGTTGTAGCTCTAGTTTCTACTGCAGGGCCTGGCACTGAGAATACTCTCAATAAACATTTGGCAAATGAATGAATAAATGAGTGAATGAATATATAGCTCAGTTATCTGGCACTGCCTGGAAATAAAACATCTTGCCTATTTCAAAGCAGCAGATATTACAATGCATCATCATTTAACCAGCTAGGTTTTCTGCTGATACAAGACAGGAGTTTTAAAACAAGCGTCTTCAAATCATTTTGAACAGCTGGCCGAAAGTATGTGTACCCTCCAAAATAAGGTTTAGTTGGCCCAACGAAGATTAAACAGAATGATCATTTGCAATATGGTCACAGATGCTTCTATATGAGTGGCAGGGGTTGACATTTGGGAGGTTTCCCTTCTCCTCTTCCTCTTAAGATGGCAGTATTGATTGCTGCTCTTTTCCCATAAACACTAACAGCAGGACAATCACTTGTTAATGATTATCTGATCATCAGACCAGACAGTCACCCTGCCCACCAAGTCTTTATACAGCTATAAAGGATCCATTTAGTGCTTCATTAGTGCAAAAAGGTGGGTAGCAATTCTCCTCCATCACCATCAACACTGTCCAAGATTCAGTAGTCAGCTCTGGGCAAAACGAGATTGCAAACCAGTTGAAGGAAAGGACCTACTCTATTCCCAACTGTATAGACAGTTAACCTACCCACAACCAAACATATGTCCAAGAAGCTCACATAACAGCTGCTTATATGTATTGAATGACTGACAACTGATCAGGTTGTACCTCCCATCTTTCTTTAATAATTTCATCCTGCCCTCCCCCATCCATTTGGTTACCCCTGGTTGTCATTCCTGAACTTTCAGGCTGCTCAGATGTCTCAGCCACAGAGAAAGTCAATCTGATTGCTTAATCTACACTACTCTGTTTATGGACCTAAGCAGTGGGGTGCTGGAACAGTTTACAATGGTTTAGAAGAGCCAATTGTGTGCATCTCTTTTTAATTCTGCATTCAGTGACAGCAGGTTGGTAGCTTGAAAGCAGCCATGGTGGGAATACTTATACCAGAAGAACTGGCAAATGCTGCCAGTTCAAATCAGGGCCTTCTTCTTTTCTTAAGTGCCATTTGTTAAACCTTTACCAGTATGACCACCAGCGACGTAATTGTTCACATTACTCCCCACCTGTCATGCCCACCCTCTTTTCTAAGAGAATTCTAGACCAGGTTTAATTCAAAGAGTGACTTACCAAGAAAGACTTAGAGCTATATATATAAAGTAAATACTTCTTCCACTCTCTTGTTTAGGCTCTTTCACAGATTTCACTGTTACATGCTTTCAGGCTTTACTTCTGCTCTTAACTGTGCACTTCATAGCTTGCCAAAACAGGCTAAATGAAATTAGAGTATTTTAGGGATTTTAGCTAACTTTTCTATGTCAATTTAAAGAGAATGAAAAGACTGCCTCATGCAGAGGCACTGCCCAGTCCTCATACTGCACCAGATTTGGTGCTTAAAATTGACATCACTTCACATATATATGAACAGATAAGCATATGCCAGTGTGTGTGTGTATATATATATATATTCATTTAACCTTTTGTACTTCTGAGACTGAAACTGCATAGAATTCCATAGGAAGTTTCCTGTTTCTGGGCCTAGTGATTCTGTAGCACAGATTCAGGATTTTAGGTCAATCAGAGAAATGAGAGATTATCTGGTACAGGTTCTCAACCTGATTATACACTAGCATCACCTGGCGAACTTGAAAAAGCAATGACTCTCTAGGCCCCACCCCAAACAAATTCAGTCAGAATCTCCTGGGCTGGAATCAGGCATTTCTGGTTTTAGAAGCTTCCCAGGTGACTCTAAGGTGTCATAAGAGAGAAGCACTGATATAACCACTCGTCACTTTTCGGAAGAGAAACCCAAGCTACAGGGCAACTGAGTGAAGGCAGAACTTGTTGAAGACTCGGTCTCTTCGACGTTCACACCACAGAGCTTTCACTGTCATGCTCCAGACCTCAGGACTTTCTCACTCCTGTTTCATAAGCCCTCAGACATGAGTCACAGAAATAATGAAGGTTTTTCTGTGGCTGGAATCTCATAAGAGACAGGAGTCTTATAAGGAATGATTTTATCCACAAGTCTAACTGATCCTTGATCTTTAGCAAATTATTTCTTTACATTGTCCTAACATTCAGTATTTTCTAAAAAGTAAAGGGAGAATCCGTATGATAAGATACAGAAATGCAAATTCTATAAAGACAGGAACCACTGTGTCTAATCTTCACTCTGTCAAGCATGGGGCCTGATTGGGGGGTTAATTAATCAGTCTCTAAGCATTCAGTGCTTTGTCTAGATGACTGGTCACAGGATAATGTGGTAGACAGGGAAGTCTATTTACTGGTTTCAAATCCTGGCCCCACTATTGACCAGCCTGAGACCTTGAGTAAGTTATTGAACCACTCTGTGCCTCAGTTTTAAAGAATGAAAGTATTTTTAAAGTTGCTGTGCAAATGACCGAGGTCATGTATAGAGTGAGCTTAGCACATTGGCTGGTGCGAAACCTCTCAACAATTAGTTATTACTGGTCTGTTGTATGAGTCTGTCTCTTCACTTGAATCCTGCTGGAAGAGGAGAGGAGACGTATGGGTGATGAGGGGCCAGGAACTGGCAGCCTTTGAGCATCCTGACCTGAAGTCTCTGCCTTCACCTCAAGGGTTATCGGTAGCTAAGAGGAAGAAGCTACACTGCACCCCCAGGGGTACCCCCAAGGGCAACACCCCAGAGAAAGCCTGGAGCAGTGGATTCTGGCGCTGCCTTCTTCCCACAGTGAATGTCATTGATTCACTTTGTTTTTTAACTTTTTATTTTATATTGGAGTATAGTTGATTAACAATGTTGTATTGCTTTCAGGCGTACAGCAAAGTGATTCAGCTATACATATACATGTAGCTATTCTTTTTCAAATTCTTTTTCCATGTAGGTTGTTGCATAATACTGAATAGAATTCCCTGTGCTATACAGTAGGTCCTTGTTTTTTAAAATATAGCAGTGTGGGGCTTCCATGTTGGTCCAGTGGTTAAGAATCTGCCTTGAAATGTAGGGGACCCCAGTTCAAGCCCTAGTCCAGGAAGATCCCACATGCCAAGGAGCAACTAAGCCCATGTGCCACAACTACTGAGCTCATCTGCCTCAACTACTGAAGCCTGAATGCCTAGGGCCTGTGCTCTGCATCAAGAGAAGCCACCCTGGAATGAGAAGCCCACACAATACAGCAAAGAGTAGCCCCTGCTCACTGCAACTAGTGAAAGCCTGTGTGCGGCAACAAAGACCCACCACAGCCAAAAAACCAATTAAATAATAAATCTTTAAAAATATATATATATACACCAGTGTGTACATGTCATTTTTAAATAAGGCTGTTTTGTTAGCTCTGAATTACATTTTTTAAAGTACACAACTCTAACATGGTTAATCATTAGAAAATTTGTTAGCTTGTAAAAACGTCTTCTGTAGAAAACCTTTCTGAGACACTAATATTACCTGCATTACTCTTAAAAATTGAGATATAATTGATGTGTAACATTAGATTAGTTTCAGGTATACAAAATAATGATGCAATATTTGTGAATACTGGGAAATGATCCATCAGTATACATAGTTTCACATTTTTTTCTTGTAATGAGAATTTTTAAGATCTACTTTCTTAGCAACTTTCAAATAAACAATATAGTATTACTGAGCATACTGTACATTAGGTATTGATTCTGGGGGGGCAGCAGCCCCACTAAGCTTTCTCTTGTCCCTCTAACTGAGCACTGGACTGCAGGGCAGAGCTGCGAGCCCAAGCAGTGTGCGTACAGTCCCAGCTCAGCACCTGATCGCCATCTCCTCCTCCTCCAGGACTATTTCTCAGCTAGAGTTTGCGTTTCACCCAGCATCCCAGTTCAGCCTCTCCCAGACAGGAGATGCTATCAGAAACCTGTCCCCATTCATAACACTGACATAGTTGGACTTTCAGGATCTCATTAGATGAAAGTCTGAATTTACAAAATCCATCAGTATGCAGATATTTACTTTTCCAAAGGATTCACTATCCACCCAGGCAGGGCAGAATGCAAGTGTGTGAGTGTCTGTATGTAAATATTTTCTTTTCTTACTTTCCCCACCATTTAGTGCTGTACCAGACTTTTTGGTTCTCCTTAATATATGCCTTCCCACCCCTGTTCTCAGCAATTTATTCAATCATGAATTTCCTCAAACCTGATAACCTAAGGAAATCAGGAAATCTTCAAACATATCAAAAGAAGCAGCCCCTCCTGGCTCAGAATAATCAGTTTGTCTATCCTGATAATATGCTTAAACTGGTGAGATGGTATCTTACCTTCACCAATTATTCAGAATTTACTATAGCATTTTTATTAGAGGCACACCTTCATATTACTTACAACAAAATCTATTTCTACAAAACATTTCAGAACCATGAAATTTGGAGCAGAAATTCCTAAGATAAGAGCCAGCCCCAAACCTTAACTTTAGCGAAGAAACAAGTACAACAAAATGAAGAGAATCCTTCCAAGTTCACAAGAAAATTCTTCCAGTTAAAAGCAAGGCTAGAATTAGAACCCAGGATCCCAATTCATGATTGCTTGTAAATAAATATATGCATGCACACATAAGATAGTTATTAAACAATTACTAAATGCCAAGCACTATGCAATATACTAGAACAAATAAATCAAAAGGGTACACACCTGCCCTTATGTGTAGTAGGAAAACAGATCTACAAGTACAAACTCAAATGGTATGAAAAAATAACAGGGTACTTGTCCTGGTGTGGGGATGTCAAGGATGACTACCTTGCTGAAATGGCATTTGAGCTGAAATCTAAGAGCCAGATGAGTAGGAGTTACTAAGATGAACAGGTGTGGCCTGGTGGAGGAGGAGAAGTTTCCAGGTGGAAGGGACTACAAATGCAAAGATCCTAAGTGTTTTCCAGTATATAGTTGAACTTTGAAAAATGTAGGGGTAGAGGGAAGGAGGGGAAGAGGGAATGGGGCACAGATTCCTGCTCTGTGCAATCGAAAATCAGCACTCCATATTTGAGGATCCACATCCACCATGGATAAAGCTGACTTTATATTGTGTAGTGCTGTGTGTGCGTGCATGTATGCTAAAGTCACTTCAGTCGTGTCCAACTCTTTGCAACCCTAGGACTGTAACACATCAGGCTGCTCTTTCCATAGGATTCACCAGGCAAAAGTGCTGGAGTGGGTTGCCATGCCTTCCTCCATGGGATCTTCCCGGCTCAGCGATTGAACCCACATCTCTTATGTCTCCTGCTTTGACAAGGGAGGGGGGAATTCTTTACTACTTGCACCACCTGAAAAGCCTGTAGTACTGTAGTTCATATTTATTGAAAAAAATATATATAAGGGGATCTGTGCATATTGCTCAAGAATCAAGGTATATTAGTACTTCTTGACCAATGAATTGTAAAAAATGCAGTTTTTTCCCAGCCATCTTGTTTTTAATCTTTGCTTTGATTTAGATAAAGCTAATTTAATAATATGGTCTTCCCTGATGTCTCAGATGGTAAAGAATCTGCCCACAATGCAGAAGATTTGGGTTCAATCCCTGGGTCAGGAAGATCCCCTGGAGAAGGGAATGGCAACCCATTCCAGTATTCTTGCCTGGACAATTCCATGGACAAAGGAGCCTGGCAGATTACAGTCCATGGGGTCACAAAGAGTTTAACATGACTGGGCAACTAACACACACGTTCTAAACTCAACAAAGCATTGGTTTTCAGTCTCCTTTCATAATTTTTCAGAAGTGAAAAAGATTCACCTCACTCCATGTCTCTTGATTTTCATCTCAGTTCAGTTCAGTTCAGTTTAGTTGCTCAGTTGTGTCTGGCTCTTTGCAACCCCATGAACCACAGCACACCAGGCCTCCCTGTCCATCACCAACTCCCAGAGTTTACCTAAACTCACGTCCATTAAGTCGGTAATGCCATCTAACCATCTCATCCTCTGTCTTCCCCTTCTCCTCCTGCCTTCAATCTTTCCCAGCATCAAGGTCTTTTCAAATGAGTCATCTCTTTGCATCAAGTGATCAAAATATTGGAGTTTCAGCTTCAACATCAGACCTTCCAATGAACACCCAGGACTGATTTCCTTTAGGATGGACTGGTTGGATCTTCTTGCAGTTCAAGGGACTCTCAAGAGTCTTCGCCAACACCATAGTTCAAAAGCATCAATTCTTTGGCGCTCAGCTTTCTTTTTAGTCCAACTCTCACATCCATACATGACCACTGGAAAAACCATAGCCTTGACTAGACAGACCTGTGTTGACAAAATAATGTCTCTGCTTTTTAATATGCTGCCTAGGTTGGTCATAACTTTCCTTCCAAGGAGTAAGCGTCTTTTAATTTCATGGCTGCAGTCACCATCTGCAGTGATTTTGGAGCCCCCAAAAATAAAGTCAGCCACTGTTTCCACTGTTTCCCCATCTATTTCCCATGAAGTGATGGGACCTGATGCCATGATCTTAGTTTTCTGAACATTGAGCTTTAAGCCAACTTTTTCACTCTCCTGTTTTATCAAGAGGCTCTTTAGTTCCTCTTCACTTTCTGCCATAAGGGTGGTGTCATCTGCATATCTGAGGTTATTGATATTTTTCCTGGCAATCTTGATTCCAGTTTGTACTTCATCCAGTCCAGCATTTCTCATGATGTACTCTGCATATAAGTTAAATAAGCAGGGTGACAATATACAGCCCTGACATACTCGTTTTCCTATATGGAACCAGTCTGTTGTTCCATAACCAGTTCTAATTGTTGCTTCCTGACCTTCATACAGGTTTCTCAATTGATTTTCACCTAATTCCCATTTAATTCAATTCCTTACTTATACTTTCTTTTCCTGAAATAAAAGGAAAAGAGCATAACTCTGGAAGCAAAAGATCATGATGCCAGATGGGAAATACGAGCTTTAGAATTACTAGGAAGACTTCAATATCTTGGTTTCATCTTAAAAGCAAGGAAATCTGAACCATGTAAGTGAGCTTTGCTTATAGAAGGAGATAGGAAAGAGTAATGAGGAAAGGGGCACCAGGGAAGTGATGCTGTTAGGACTGGAAATGGTTTTCTGTCATTCTTCTAGATGTAACTTGCTGCAAACCGATTTGAGTATCTCTCATGTCTGCTCTTTCCATCTTAACAACTCAACCCATTGCACATTCTAAACTACACAATCTAGAGCAGTTAGAAATCGTAGTGAGACATCAGATACAAAAGAGAGAGTCTACACATCAACTTGATCCATAGATATGGAGTTCTACTTGTCATACCAAATGGGGAGAATAAAGGGAATTGGAGCTGTGACAGTTGACAACTTCTTGTCTTGGGAGGGGAAAGTATGGGCAGTCTATGGCCGTATGGATTTATTATCTTGTATTTTTCTGTGCTTCTGAGTATGCATTATACATATGCTCTTGAGTTTTTTAAACAAGCTAAATCTCCATGGGATATTATGATTCATGTGGGTATTAACTGTTACAGTTGCAAAAGATATAAAGCATTCTTTAGGGATCTTTCTAGTTCGAGTGTTCAAAATGCATGTAACGGTACATTTTGAAATTGTGTATGATATAGGGTACATGGGAACGTTGGTTTAGGAAATCCTGAACCCATAAGAATATTAGACCACAAGGGACAACGTGCAGATGAGTCACACAAAAGGCAGTGATATAATCATGCCATTAGTCTACAGAGATGATCTTAAAGAATGAATCTAGCTGAAGGAATTCTGTAACTCCAAGATTCTCAGTCACTAACTCCAAAGTGATTAAGCCATATGACCCACTGCATACTACTTCACCAGCGTTCTTTAGTTTTCTCTCCTCTCAGTCCTTACATTAATATGTCTGCAGCTATCTATCTGTCAGCCTCTCATCCCCTCCAGCACAGAAGCCTGGAGTTAGCTTTTTCCATTCCCCATCATTAATCATCTGTACACAATCCATCACCACGTCTGTTTGTTTCTTCCTTCCACTAATCTTTTGCTTTATTTCTGCGAGGTTCTTTACAACTTCATGCCCTCATCACCTCAGCTGGAATACTGCAATCATCTAGCTAGAATATGACTAACCAACTCCTCTTTGTGTTTAAAGAATACTTCATTGTGTGACTCTCAATGGGAGGCTGTGATAATGTGATTTATACTAAGAAATATATTTGGTCCTTGTCCACATTTCTAACATAGAGCTTCTAAAACCCAAGGAATTTCTTAAGTGATGAGAGCAAATAAAGGTGTCTTTTGTTATGTTAATAAGGTGACTTTTGGAAAACCCCTAGGTAACCAAAGGTTGCTAAGGAATCCAATCATGTGTTTAGGAGGTGGGAACTTCCATTTCCTCTCTTGCTCCCCACCTCTCCACCCCTCCCCAGCCCCTTTGACCTCTAGGGAGATGGGAAAGCTGGAGGTTGAATCAATTGCCAATGGCCAACAATTTAATCAATTGTGCCTCTGTACTAAAGCCTCCATAAATACCCAAAAGGGTGGGGGTTTAGAGAGCTTCTAGGTTAGCAAGCTCAGAGAGGGTGTGAAGCTTCTGCACCCTTCCCCTGAACCTTACCCTATGCATCTCTTCCATCTGATTATTCCTGAGTTATACCTCTTCATAGTAAACTGGTATAGTAGTAAGTAAAACACTTCTTTGTGTTCTGTGAGCCACTAGCGCAAATTAATTGAACCTAAGAAAGCTCTCGTAGGAGCCTCTGTTCCATAGCCAGCTGGTCAGAAGCACAGGTGACAACTTGGACTTTGCACTGGCATCCAAAATGGAAGACAGTCTTGTGGGACTGAGCCCTTAACCTGTGGAATCTGATGCTTTTGGGTAGATAGTGTCAGAATGGAGTAGACACCCAGCTGGTCTAAAGAACTGCTTGGGGGCGTGCGGGAACTCTTCAGTCCCCTGACCCACCCCTACCTGTTGGAAATGGGTTCAGAATCATGAGAGGCAGAGACTACTTCCTTCCATAGAAACCAAAAAGGGTAGATGAGGTGTCTCTCAGCCTCTCTCGCAGCGAGAGCAGAGGTGGCTGCACCTGGGCTTGGCTGATCAGAGGTATCCATCCCAGACACTAAATCTGGTGCTATAAGGCACAGGAATGGAAACAGTTGGAAAATCCCTTACTGCAGTGGCAGTGGGTGACTTCAGGGCCGTCCAGAAGCCCTTTGTGTGCTGAGTCAGCCAAGCCACGGCCTCCGTGTTCAGCACCGGTGCTGACAGTGTCCTCCCCTGACCAGGTTGGTGGGGGTGTTAGACAGTGGTTCTTGCTGCATAGCTTCCTTCAGTTCTGCTCTGTTCCTCATCCTGATTCCCTAAATTTCACAGCATTTTGGTGAGTTATACAATAATCCACTTGAAAAATTCCTATCATGCTTAATTAAGATAGCAAGAACTGGTCTCCATTCTGAGACTCTTCAATGATTAACCAGTCTCTATATCTGCCCCTACCCTTAAGATATCACTCCTACACTGCCAAACTGTTTTTAAAACTTCACCTTTATCATGTCATTTCCTAATACATGCTTAAGATGGTAAATGCTCTACATGCCTAAGAAAGTACAAAGGATTCCACATGAAGCCTAACTCCTCAGCTTGATGGTTAACATTCAGAATAATTCAGCCTCTCAATCTAAAGGAACTTCCATTTTCTCTCATGTCTGTCCAGTAGTTTTCCCCCCCAAAATTTTTATGAGGTCCATAGAAATAAATAAATTTTAAGAACCAATACACACAGACACAATTGAAACAAATGCTTCATAAAAAAAAAATACTTACTACATGCAATGAACTCTGATATTTTCTATTCCTTTCTCTCTCCCTTTTTCTTTTTTACTTGAAAAAATGCTGGCTGACACTCATCAAATTGATTTGGAAAACACGGGCTTAGCCTTACTTGTGGTTTTCTGGCCACCCACACTCTGTTACCAGTTTATAACATGGGTAGGAAGTACATAAAGGAATTCCCTCAAAACCTTCACTTAATCCCACTTTTCCTATTAGGGTTTCTCATATTTAAACAAACCTTGTAGAAAAACAAAAAACAAAAACAAAAACTGAAATTGACTTCATGACAAAGAAGGCTGTTAAAAAATATCATTCTCAGGGCTACTACGTAATACTGTATTTGAATATGTAATTAAATCAAGTATTAAAAACTTTTCTTTCCAACTTTTTATGATTTTGCATACTACTATTAAAGAAGATTTTTATTCCATACTCGCAAAGACATTTTTTGCCTAGAATTGGTCTCCTGGAAAAGTAATGCATTGGTTCAAGAGTTAAGGCACTGCCTACCCTGATTTATTGATACTTGATCCAGGATGTTTCTCTGCAGAAACTCTGACCAAATATCTGTGTATAAATTATTGCTGGCATTTTCCAGATGAATAAGGTAGACTTAGATCGGCAAAATGATTAGATGAAAATGATTAGGAAAAGTCAAGTCTACAAGGGTGGGCATGAGCTGTTATGCCCATTACCTGTCCACAGGGTGGACAGGTTTCAATGAGCTGTTAACACTGCAAATGTCTCTTGATAAAAATGAGACTGAGGGTTGGGACTCGAGTCTGGAAACAGAGGTAGGTGGAGACTGGCAGGCTGAACGGCTCGGGGCTGGTGGTGGCACATCTGAGTCCCTGCCCCAGGGACATCTTCTCCCAGCTGCTGCCCTTTCACAGCGTACCACTCCCTTCCATGGGTTTCTCATGTCAGCGTATGTAGTCCTTATGGTTGATGGCCTGTAGCCTTCGTGCTTTGTAGCCCATTATAACAATCTGTTAACCTTCATGAATATCTAATACATAGCAGATATGCTCCCTTGAGGTTAGAACTACATATTGAAGTAGAAAGGAAATAATTTTTTTTCTTCTTTCAGTTAATTCCACAGTGGCTCATCCTCAGACACAGCCCTGTATTCATCTATCTTTGTGGGCTGGAAAGCTAACCATATGGAGTCAGGCACACAGAGCAGATTCTCCCTGCAAGAGCTTGGGGAGCATAAATAATGACCCTCTCTCCCTTTCTCCTGTTAGCCAAAATCTCTTAGACTCCTGGCTATTTCCAATCACTCTGGAGTTTTCTGCAGTTCTCTGCCTCACAGCTTCCTTTCTCTACATTAAAATAAGCACAGAAGAGTTGCCCAAATAAAACCAAATCAGAAATTCCTTGGTAAACAGGAAAATGCATCCTGATGGTTTCATTTCTGCTCTTTCTACCTATCCCTCCCAGTCCATCCTCACAATTCTCTTCAGAGTCAGGCTTTTGTTACAGCAAAAAGCCGCTGGTATTGGGAAGACCAGCATTTATTTACTTTTTCTTTGTCTAATCCATGGGGGCACCTTTGCCTTTCTCTGTACTACCATTTGAGGATAGTGGTAAAGTAAGGGAAGTTGACTCATTAATCATGGGAAAAAACTCTAGAAATTGGAAACAGTTAATGACAAATATTCCTAATGCTGCCCTCCTCTCAGAGAGTGGAAGGTAATACCTAATAGACATTAAGAACACAGTCAGATGATTCGGGTTTAGATCCCACTCTGCCTCAACTCCTTTTCTGACCTTGACACATTACTTAACCTCTCAAAGCACGGGTTTCTGTCTTTGCACTCTAGGTATGCTATTATCCCCTACAGGGACAAAGGTGAGAGCTCTACCCTCCAGAAGCTTGCACTGAAATGGAAAGAGTACTCAGCTGCATGCTGACATCACTGTTATCCCAGTGTTTCACCAACTGTGGATGCTGTGAGCATCAGATGCCTGGTGAGAGTGTGGGAATAGGGGTCAAGTGCTTTCCTTAACATGATTTAGGACCTGGAGCACACCTTTCCCTCCATGGTTCATCTAGTCTTTAAAGACAAATGACACCCCTGGCCTTCCGGGTTGGTTGATTTCCTGGTGATATGACACCAACCTGAAGTTTCAAAGCAGAGCCTTTCCTTGTCAGGAACATATATGGCACCCAGCTGACATCCTGTTCAGAAGCAGTGGCCCATGTGCTGAGAACGGATGCTTCTGGCCACACATGAATGGATTTCATTTGGCAGCAAAATTTCTCTTTTCAAAGTGAAAGAGACTTTCCTTCCTTCCCTCCTTCTCTCCTTACCTTCCTTCTTTCCTTCCCTCTTCTCTCTGCCAGTTTGCTGCCAGAAATCATTAAATTATCTGGGACATCTTGCTTTATTTCTATGTAAGAATTGCTGGCATCAGCTAGATATTATGGCTTCTTGCAAAATATCTAGTGTGTCTAATTAGATCACAGTATTGTTGACAACTCATAAGTCCATTTTTTTTCTTTTTCTTTTTTTTTTTTTTAGTAATCTGGATGACATCAGAGTGGACGACAACAATTTCCCCATCTGCAAAAGATTTCACAGACAAATAGTACTTAAGCTGAGAAATCCCTTGATATATTTGCCAGTAGACCAATTTTCCTCACTGGTGGAGGGAGGTTTATAACTGGAATCCTTTGTTCATTGTGGAAGGCAAACACACATGCATTTTACATGAGCAAATTCTAAACGAGCCAGCCATGATTTTTTTTTTTTCTCCAATTACACTTTCTTCAAAATAACCTCCTTTAGAACCAGTTCTCAAAGGTTTTCTCCCTGTGACTGGAAGTTGCTCTTGGAGCCCTGGAAAGGGCGGAAAGAGAAAACTGAGTGTCAAAAGTTTCCATGTAACTGCAGTTATTTCTTGCTTTGGAAGCTGCCTATTTTTGTTGTCTCCAGAGAGAGAACTGCAGAAGATTTTTTACCTCTGTCTCAAAATTGATTATGTGTTTTTAGGTTTACCAAGCTCAGAGTTTTAAAAAAACCTCTCAACAACAACAACAACAAAAAAACACAAATATAACACTTATGATCCTTTCTGTGCATATCAGTGAGTCTTCTCAGCACTTGAGCCTGCTTGGGGTAACACTGCACATTGCATGTTGGCATTTACTGTGAAATGCTACAAACTTAAAAGTAACAGTGGGAGGATACTGTGAGGACAGCTGTGTTTAGGCGAATTGATTCAAGGCTCTCCTCTATAAATTAGCTAGACCTTTAGGTTAGTTTTTTTGTTCTTGTTTTTCAGGTGGTAACTCAGTAAATGTTCCCATTAGTGCTATCATTTAAACAAACTATCTGAAGTCTGGATTTCACTGTTGGGGGGGGGGCGGGTAAAAAAGAAAAAAGCTTAATATTTTAAAACAAATCTTAATTTAGCTTTTATTGCTCAAACTACCACACAATTGGACTCATCTCACACGCTAGTAAAGTAATGCTCAAAATTCTCCAAGCCAGGCTTCAGCAATACGTGAACCATGAACCTCCAAATGTTCAAGCTGGTTTCAGAAAAGGCAGAGGAACCAGAGATCAAATTGCCAACATTCGCTGGATCACTGAAAAAGCAAGAGAGTTCCAGAAAAACATCTGTTTCTGCTTTATTGACTATGCCAAAGCCTTTGACTGTGTGGATCACAATAAACTGTGGAAAATTCTGAAAGAGATGGGAATACCAGACTACCTGACCTGCCTCTTGAGAAACCTGTATGTAGGTTAGGAAGCAACAGTTAGAACTGGACATGGAACAACAGACTGGTTCCAAATAGGAAAACAAGTACATCAGGGCTATATATTGTCACCCTGCTTATTTAACTTATATGCAGAGTACATCATGAGAAACACTAGGCAGGATGAAGCACAAGCTGGAATCAAGATTGCTGGGAGGAATATCAATAACCTCAGATATGCAGATGATACCACCCTTATGGCAGAAAGTGAAGAAGAACTAAAGAGCCTCTTGATGAAAGTGAAAGAGGAGAGTGAAAAAGTTGGCTTAAAGCTCAATGTTCAGAAAACTAAGATCATGGCATCCAGGCCCATCACTTCATGGGAAATAGATGGGGAAACAGTGGAAACAGTGGCTGACTTTATTTTGGGGGGCTCCAAAATCACTGCAGATGGTGATTGCAGCCATGAAATTAAAAGACGCTTACTCCTTGGAAGGAAAGTTATAACCAACCAAGACAGCAAATTAAAAAGCAGAGACATTATTTTGTCAACAAAGGTCTGTCTAGTCAAGGCTATGGTTT
Source organism: Cervus elaphus (assembly GCF_910594005.1). Classification (NCBI taxonomy): domain Eukaryota; kingdom Metazoa; phylum Chordata; class Mammalia; order Artiodactyla; family Cervidae; genus Cervus; species Cervus elaphus. The sequence continues at coordinate 33,486,155 of NC_057826.1, forward strand.
TTCCAGTGGTCATGTATGGATGTGAGAGTTGGACTAAAAAGAAAGCTGAGTGCCAAAGAATTGATGCTTTTGAACTGTGGTGTTGGAGAAGACTCTTGAGAGTCCCTTGAACAGCAAGGAGATCCAACCAGTCCATCCTAAAGGAAATCAGTCCTGGGTGTTCATTGGAAGGACTGATGTTGAAGCTGAAACTCCAATATTTTGGCCACTTGATGTGAAGAGCTGACTCATTTGAAAAGACCCTGACGTTGGGAAAGATTGAAGGCAGGAGGAGAAAGGGATGACAGAGGATGAGATGGTTAGATGGCATCACTGACTCAATGGACATGAGTTTGGGTAAACTCTGGGAGTTGGTGATGGACAGGGAGGCCTGGTGTACTGCGGCTCATGGGGTTGCAGAGCCGGACACGGCTGAGTGACTGAACTGAGCTGAACTGAAATTGCATTATTAGTGGCCCTTTGAGGAAGAGGAGAAATGTTTTACATGAAATGATACTGAAGCCAATAAAGGTAGAAAATTCATGAAGAAGTAGAAACTAAGAGAAAGGATGTACAGAGGAGATAGAAAAGAAAGGGAAGGTGAAGGAGAGACAGACAGAGATTATATTGGTTGTATGAGTCCCTAAAAAGGGATGGGAAAAAAAGAGAATTTAATGAGTGGACTTATCATTGGATGGTTGGTGAATACAATGTAACAGACCCAGAGTTTTTTTTTTTAAAAATCCTTCAGGCTCTGATAACAAAGTTGTCAAATGCTTATCCAAACCAAACTAGCCCTATCAGAACAGCCCAAGTAAAGCTTTATATAACTCACATGGTAGCTAAGATCCCCCTACCCTTTTGAGATCTAGACAAGTTTGGCTTGTGCCCTTGATTGGTGTCTCACAGAGGTCCAAATCTCTATTTTGATAAAGTCAAATTTATGTTTTTTCCTTTGTGGTTTATACATTTATTGTCCTATCTTAAACATCTTTGTCTACCCCAAAAAGGAGGTATTTTTAATGTCAGGTTTAAAGCAGTTTTAAGTTGAACATTTGACATCCCTTCCAGCCTCCCCTCCACCAAGTATTCACACTGGCCACTCCATGCAGAGATGCTTCAGACTAATGCCATCCCCTGGCCCCTCAAACCCACACAATCCAGGTGCTCCCGACTCTAAGTCCTAAACTCCAGATTCTTCTCCCTCTAAAATAGAGCCATTTGAACTTCTAAAGCTCCAGAATAATCTTTGCATGACTAAAACCTACAAGCTGTCCAGCAAGTCAAAAGAATTTTCCAGAACACAGTTGTGACTGTAATAACAGTTTTCCTCTTCTTTTAATTATTGAACCAACTCAAATTTCTGGCCTAAGTTTCCCATTAAAATTTTGGGATTTTAACCAAAAGACACAGACTGGCTGAATGGATAAAAAAACAAGACCCATATATATGCTGTCTACAAGAAACCCACTTCAGACCTCAAGACACACATAGACTGAACGTGAGAGGATGGAAAAATATATTCCATGCAAATGGGAAGTAAAAGAAATCTGGAGTAGCAATCCTCATATCAGAGAAAATAGACCTTAAAATGAAGAAGATTACAAGAGATAAGGAAGGACACTACATAATAATCAAGGGATCAATCCAAGAGGAAGACATAACAGTTGCAAATATCTATGCACCCAACATAGGAGCACCTCAATACATAAAGCAAACACTAACAGACATAAAAGGAGAGATTGACAGTAACACAGTAATAGTAGGAGACTTTAACACCCCACTCACACCAATGGACAGATCATCAAAACAAAAAATTAATAAGGAAACACAAGTCTTAAATGATACATTAGATGAGATGGATCTCATTGGTATCTTCAGGACATTCCATCCAAATGCAGAAGAATACACCTTCTTTTCAAGTGCACATGGAACATTCTCCAGGATAGACCACTTCTTAGGTCACAAATCAAACCTCAATAAATTCAAGAAAGTTGAAATCCTATCAAGCATCTTCTCTGACCACAACATTATGACACTAGATATCGATTACAAGAAAAAAACTGTAAGAAACACAAACACATGGAGATTAAACAGAGCGTTTCTAAATAACCAACAGGTTACTGAAGAAATCAAAAGGGAAATCAAAGAATTTCTAGAAACAAATGACAATGAAAACACATCTCAAAACCTACGGAATGCAGCAAAAGCAGTTCTAAGAGGGAAGTTTATAGCAATACAATCCTACCTCAAGAAAGAAGAAAAACATTGAATAGACAACCTAACTTTACACCTAAAACAACTGGAAAAAGAAGAACAAAAAATGCCCAAAATTGGTAGAAGGAAAGAAATCATAAAGATCCAAACAGAAATAAATGAAAAAAGAAATGAAAGAAGCAATAGTAAAGGTTAACAAAACTAAAACCTGGTTCTTTGAGAAGACAAACAAAATTGACCAACCTTTAGCCAGACTCATCAAGAAAAAAAGAGAGAAGAATCAAATCAACAAAATTAGAAATGAAAAAGGAGAGGTTACAACAGACAAGGCAGAAATACAAAGGATTATAAGAGACTATTATGAAAAACTATCTGGCAATAAAATAGATAACCTGTAAGAAATGGACAGATTCTTAGAAGAGTTCAATCTTCCAAGACAGAACCAGGAAGACATAGAAATTATGAACAACCCAATTACAAGCACTGAAATTGAAACTGTGATCAAAAATCTCCCAAAAAGCAAAAGCCCAGGACCAGATGGCTTCACAGAAGAATTCTATCAAGCATTTACAGAAGAGCTAATGCCTATCTTTCTAAAACTCTTTCAAAAAATTGGAGAGGAACACTTCCAAATTCATTCTACGAGGCCACCATCACCCTGATACCAAAACCAGACAAAAACAACACAAAAAAAGAAAACTACAGGCCAATATCACTGATAAACATAGATGCAAAAATCCTCAACAAAATTTTAGCAAACAGAATTCAGCAACACATCAAAAAGCTTATATACCATGATCAAGTTGGGTTTACTCCAGGGATGCAAGGATTCTTCAATATATGCAAGTCAATCAATGTGATACACCATATTAACAAATTCAAAGATAAAAACCTTAGGATAATCTCAATAGATGCAGAAAAATCCTTTGACAAAATTCAACACCTATTTATGATTAAAACTCTTCAAAAAATGGGCATAGAAGGAACCTACCTCAACATAGTAAAGGCCATATATGATAAGCTTACAGCAAACATTATTCTCAATGGTGAAAAACTGAAAGCATTCCCCCTAAGATCAGGAACAAAACTAGAGTGTCCAATTTCACTACTATTATTCAACATAGTTCTGGAAGTCCTAGCAACAGCAATCAGAGAAGAACAAGAAATAAAAGGAATCCAGATCAGAAAAGATGAAGTAAAGCTCTCACTGTTTTCAGATGACATGATACTGTACATTGAAAACCCTAAAGATAGTATCAGAAAATTGCTAGAGATAATCAGTGAATTTAGCAAAGTTGTAGGATACAAAATCACTACACAGAAATCACTTGCATTTCTATATACTAACAATGAAAAATCAGAAAGAGAAATTAAGGAATCAATCCCATTCACAATTGCAACAAAAAGAATTAAATATCTGGAATAAACTTACCTAAGGGACCTGGGTTGGGAAGATCCCCTGGAGAAGGAAATGGCAGCCCACTCCAGTATTCTTGCCTGGAAAATCTCATGGACCGCAGAGCCTGGTAGGCTACCGTCCATGGGGTCGCAAAGAGTCGGACACGACTGAGTGACTTCACTTTCACTTTCAAGGAGACAAAAGAAACTGTACACAGAAAATTATAAGACACTAATGAAAGAAATCAAAGATGACATAAACAGATGGAGAGATATTCCATGTTCCTGGGTAGGAAGAATCAATATTGTGAAAATGACTATACTACCAAACACAATCTACAGATTTAATGTGATCTCTATCAAATTACCAATGGCATTTTTCACAGAACAGAACAAAAAAAATCACAATTCATATGGAAACACAAAAGACCCCAAATAGTCAAAACAGTCTTGAGAAAGAAGAATGGAGTTGAAGAAATCAACCTTCCTGACTTCAGATTACACTACAAAGCTACAGTCATCAAGACAGTATGGTACAAAAAAAAAGAAATATATACCAATGGAACAAAATAGAAAACCCAGAGATAAACTCATGCACCTATGGGTACCTTATTTTTGACAAAGGAGGCAAGAATATAGAATGGGGTAAAGACAGCCTCTTGAATAAATGGGGCTGGGAAAATGGGACAGCTACATGTAAGAGAATAAAATTGGAACACTTCCTAACACCATACGCAAAGATAAACTCATAATGGATTAAAGACCTAGATGTAAGACCAGAAACTATAAAACTCTTAGAGAAAAACATAGGCAGAACACTTGATCACATAAATCAAAGCAAGATCCTCTATGATCCACCTCCTAGAGTAATGGAAATAAACACAAAAGTAAACAAGTGGGACCTGATTAAACTTAAAAGTTTTTTCACAGCAAAGGAAACTATAAGCAAGCTGAAAAGACAACCCTCAGAATGGGAGAAAATAATAGCATATGAAACAACTGACAAAGGATTAATCTCCAAAATATACAAATGGCTCATACAACTCAATACCAGAAAAACAAACAACCCAATCAAAAAGTGGGGAAAAGACCTAAACAGACATTTCTCCAAAGAAGACATACAGATGGCTAACAAATACATGAAAAGATACTCAACATCGCTCATTATTAGAGAAATGCAAATCAAAACTACAATGAGATATCACCTCACACCAGTTAGAATGGCCCTCATCAAAAAGTCTACAAACAATAAAAGCTGGAGGGGGTGTGGAGAAAAGGAAATGCTCTTGCACTGTTGGTGGGAATGTAAATTGATACAGTCACTATGGAAGATGGTATGGAGAGTCCTTAAAAAACTAGGAATAAAACCACCATATGACCCAACAATCCCACTCCTAAGCATATACCCTGAGGAAACCAAAATTGAAAGAGAGACATGTATCCCATTGTACATTGCAGCACTATTTACAATAGCTAGAACATGGAAGTAACCTAGATGTCCATTGACAGATGAATGGACAAAGAAGTTTTGGTACATATACACAATGGAATATTACTCAGCCATAAAAAGAAATGCATTTGGGTCAGTTCTAACGAGGTGGGTGAACTTAGAACCTATTATACTGAGTGAAGTGACTTAGAAAGAGAAAGATAAATACCATATTCTAACACATATATACAGAATCTAAAAAAGTGGTACTGAAGAATTTATTTACAGGGCAGCAATGGAGAAACATAGAGAATAGACTTATGGACATGGGGAAAGGGGAGGAGAGGGTGAGATGTATGGGAAGAGTAGCCTGGAAACTTACATTACCATATGTAAAATAGATAGCCAACGGGAATTTGCTGTATGGCTCAGAACACTCAAACAAGGGCTCTTTATCAACCTGGAGGGGTGGAATGGGGAGGGAGGTGGGAGGGAGGTTCAAAAGGGAGGGGTTATATGTATACTTATGGCTGATTCATGTTGAGGTTTGACAGAAAACAGCAAAATTCTGTAAAGCAATTTACAGAATTTTATTTACATTTTTTACATTTTATTTTATTTACAATAAAAATGGATAAATTTTTTAAAAAAAATTATACATATGGAATACCCATTAGAATGGAAAAAAAAACTTGGGGATTTTAAAAAGTAAATTCTTTTACTGAAATTGCACCCCAAACCTTCAACACCTAGAGACCTGAGACACTTTTTTTCTCTTTTTACCTGTTGAATCCATACTTCTGAGTATAATGTGATGTGGCTGAATAAGAAATGAACATGCTACCTCTCTCCATGTTAAAACCCTGTCTTCTGGTCTTAATGACATTTAACATAATCATCCTAGAGGCCTTGACTACTCCTCTTATTTCTAATTTCCATTGGTCTCTAATTGAGACCGTTTCACTTATGTCTACCCATGGAAATTCCGGGCATTTTAGGGTAAAATAAAGAATTCAATCTTAAATTGCTCTTCTTAAAAGTTGAACTTCAACTTTAAAATTAATAAAGTCTTTAACAATTTATCTTTTGTTGGATTTTAAACTGTCCTGTCACCTTAAGTTCAATATGTCCCAAAGAGAAGTTGTTTTTCCTTCCAAAGTGGCTGGCACTCCTTTTGAACTGTCCCATCTCTACCAGTGTTCACATCAGTTTGGACTTTTACATCCTCATTATCCTCTGTTACTATGAAATGCCTAAGATTTGTCCTTCTGTTCTTTACTCCCACCTTAAACCAGACTTTGCTTGCTTAAATTATTATTGTAACTTCTAATATATTCTCCCCACAGTCTTTCTCTCCTCTACTCTCCAAACACTGTCATCAACTCCACATCATTTTTTACACTAGGCAGACCTTTCTGTATATAATAATCCACACTGAATCACACTGGTCTACCACACCTCCTGACTTTGAAGACTCCAGGAGACAGGCTTCACCCGACCTATTAGGATTCTCTCCCAACACGAGCTCCATTCCAGAAAGCTGGTCTCCTGGCTCTCTCCCCAGGAGTCCAACCTCACGCTGTTTTGGAGTTCTTTGCTTGGGCTACTGTGTTAAGTGTTACTTGCTCAGTCATGTCCAACTCTGTGACTCCATGAACTATAGCCCACCAGGCTCCTCTGTCCATGGGATTCTCCAGGCAAGAGTACTGGAGTGGGCTGCCATTTCCTTCTCCATGGGATCTTCCCCACCCAGGGATCAAACCCAGGTCTCCTGCATTGCAGCCACCAGGGAAGCCTGACTCTCCTCAAAGACTCACAACCTAAAATGCCCACCTTTCATGGTCACATTTTAAATTCTTCTCTTTCAGAACTTGATCACCTTACCTTCACCAACAAATTTCCTTTTCCACTAAACTACTGCTTCTTAATCCTTAAGGAAATCAGTCCTGAATGTTCACTGGAAGGACTGATGCTGAAGCTCCAATATTTTGGCCACCTGATTCGAAGAATTGACTCATTGAAAAAGACCCTGAGACTGGGAAAGATTAAGGGCAGGAGGAGAAGGGGGCAACAGAGGATAAGATGGTTGGATGGCATCACCGACTTGATGGACATGAGTTTAAACAAGTTCCAGGAGTTGGTGATGGACAGGGAAGCCTGGCATGCTGCAGTCCATGGGCTCACAAAGTCAAACACGACTGAGGAACTGAACTCAACTCACTGCTTCTCTCACTGAGCCTCATTTGAAATATTTGGATATAATACCATCCAGCTCAGAGTTCATGATAATCAAATTGAAGAAGATTTTTTAAAAAGTCAATATGCTTATAATACAGAGGCCCCATTTGACAGGAACTGAGCCCTGAGGCCCCTGGGAAGCAGATTTGGACTCTGTTCCCCCCATAAACATTTCCTCCTATGGCCACTCATTTACAGGAGGACTGAGAGCATCCTGGGGAAAGCAAAAGACATGAGTGCTGCTCACTGTTGGGAATCAGATCACACAGCCATGTCTGATGGATGCGGTTGGCCCCAATAGGAGCCAGGAAGGGCAACAGCGTCTTTAGAAAGAAGTTATCACAGGGAAGGGAGAATCTGGCCCAGTGATCCAAACCGGAGAAGCAATTTCAGGAATGACCCAATAGTTGATACCAGAATCTTTCTGACCTAGTCCAGGTGACAGCACTTGTCATTGTAGAAAAAGGGCTCAGTTGTGTGAAATGCGACGAGCTGTATATTAAGCACTGTGGAACTTTGGGGCTCAGTGAACCTCACTGACAACCCTTCTCCTGTTTCCCTAGTCCCCTGCCTGGCCTAAATACACAAGAGCATTCTCTCTCTTTGCCAGAATGGTGACAAGATCTCTGGCCTCAGGATACAGTGGCATTATTCCAATTTCCCAAACAATAAGCGCAATGGATTCCCACCTGCACAGGTGGCTAGAGGGAAAGAAGCCAAGTTCTACCCCTAGAGGAAACACTTCTGTAGATCTGCCAGGGCCCCAGGCTGCAGATTCCCAGCTCACCTGGACACTGATCACAGTAACCTGTCAGTGAGTGAAAGGTCCCTCAGTTGTGTCCGACTCTTTGTGACCCCATGGACTTAGCCTGCCAGGCTCCTCTGTTTGTAGGATTCTCCAGGCACGAATACTGGTAGAAAGGTGGATCACACTCTAAGGCCCACTCATCATTGCTGTGCCATTTTCTAGTCGGACATACTGTGCAATCTTTTTCCTCTACACAAAAGAAGAGACTCAGAATACACTCCCAAAACAATTTAATGCTACCTGCTGTCCTCCCATGATCAAAAAGAAGAAGGTTCGTATTAAATCAAAGGGCTAAGGTTTTTCACCAATACAGGCAGGGCTGGGTGCAATCTAACAGTGAGGTATGGGATGATCTGATGGCCTGTGGGTTCCTGGGGAGTTGGGTCCTTCTTAATTCATTTGGGAGGAGAAGCTGTCTGAGTGTTGAGGTCTCAGAAGCTGTGATAGCAGTAGGGACAGACCGAGTGACTGTCTTAACTCCTCACACCACTCTGGGGCCCTTCCTTTCAGGGGGCCAGTTAATGCGGTGTGTCTCTAAAGAAGAGCAGCCAGTCATGGAGTCTAGACAGTCTTGTCACACCATAGGTGACTGAAGGGAGATAACTCACCTTTTGCAATCATGCTACAGCCATTCCCACACTTACACGTCAAGTACACATTACCACTGACGTTCAAAATACATAATAAATCCAAGTTCATCAGCCATATACATCCCATCAACTTCCTACACTAGAGCACAATCTGGTGTCCAAAGAAAGAAAATCTTATTACAAAGTGGCATTTGCTTAGGGAGGCTAAGGCCACTAAGAGGGGAGAGTGCAAAGTTTCTGTCAAGATGCTACATTTAACCCAAAGGAGATTCTCCCTCCTTCTGTGAGGTGTCAGGAAGCCTCTCTGACTTCAAGACCCAGTGGTGACAAAACCATTTCAGCTTTGAATGTGTCAATTTCTAGCACTATTAACATGGAAGCTGAACTATGAAATAGTTTATAGGTATTGATTTCCTTTTGTATTTATTTTTATAAGCTCAAAATATGTCAAAGTTCTCAGAATCCTATTAAACATTTGTATACACATCCAACAAGGAACAAATGTTACTGTTTTAGTTTTTATCTCCAGGTTTTTCTTAAAACAAACAAAATAGACCATGATGGTTAAATGGAGGCTCTCCTTTCCCTCTCCAGCACTATTTGTTCCCTGTCCTTCTCTTCTGTAATTAGCTTTCTCTGTTGCTTATCCTCCACGTCCATGGTTTTAAATCTTTAAAATGTCTTATGAACATTCATACCCACGGACAATGTATAATACTGCTTTGCGTTTTTAAACTCTTTACACTATAGCTATCATACTGTGCAAATCTTTTGGCAATTTGCTTTTTTTCCTCTCTATTTTTTTGGACTTATCCATGTTGATACACATACCTCTAGTTCATTCATGCAGTACTGTTTTGTAACATGACATACCATGACTCAGAAGTAGTAGCATCACTAGGGGACTTCTTCAAAAGGCAGAACCCCAAACCCCACCCCATATCTAAAGATCCCCAGGTAGTTTTCACATGAACTCAGGAAGAAAAAGAAACACTGCTATATTGTATTTCATTATATGACAATGCCACAACTTGCTTATACTGGATAATAAACAAACATTATAATATAGGTGTGGTGGTGGTGTTTAGTCACTAAGTTGTGTCTAACTCATTTGTGACCCCATGGTCTGTAGCTCTCTAGGCTTTTCCATCCATGGGATTTTCCAGGCAAGAATACTGGAGCAGATTGCCATTTCCCTTTCCAAGGAATTTTCCTGACACAGGGATTAAACCCAGGTCTCCTACATTGCAGGCAGATTCTTTACCGACTGAGCACCAGCGAAGCCAATATATGTGTAAATATGTTTATTGTTCCCCTACCGATGGACTTTCAAGTTGTTTCATTTTTTTTCTATCAGAAACAATGCTGCAATGAATATCCTTATGCACCTTAAAGTGCACATGCATAATAGTTTTGTAGGGTAATTACTTGAAAGTAGAAACGCAAAGTTGAAAGTACGTTCATCTGTTCATTTTCAACATGATATTGCCAAACTGCTTTCCAAAGAGGCTGTGCAAATTTTATACTGCCTTCTGCAGTGTACAATCAGATCCTTGACAACCCTTGATACTGTTAAGATCTTTTTGAATTTTGCAAGTCTGATGAGAGTGAAATTATATCTCATTTGATTTTTTTCTTCTTTTTACAGCTTTATTGAAATGTAATTGACATATATCAAGTTGTACAAAACGTATGCAATTTGGTGTTTTGACATATTTACACTCTTGTAAAACTATCACTGTAGTCAAGATAATGAACATGTCTGTCACCTCCCAAATTTTCTCATGTCTTTCTGTAATCTCTCCCTCCTTCTCCTCCCCCTACCCCAGGCACCACTGATTTGCTTTCTGTCACTATAGATAGTTTTTAATTTCTAGACTTTTATGTAACTAGAATCATATATACTGTATACTTTTTTCTGTATGACTTCTTTTCCTCAGCATATTTATTTCAAGATTCATCCATGATGTTTCATATATCAATAGCTTATTTGTTTTTAATGCTGAAAAGTATTTGTTACATTAATAATACTAGAAATTTTTTTATTTATTCACCTATGGATTGTTGGTGGACATTTGGGTTCTTTTACATTTGTATTACAAATAAACCCACTATGAACATTTGGTACAAGTTTTTGTGTGGACATATGCGTTCATTTCCTTTAGGTAAATACACAGGAATAGAATGGCTAGATTGTGTGGTAAGTGCATGGTTTTAAGAAATTGACAAAGTGTTTTCTGGAAGTGGTTGCATCATTTTACATTTACACCAGCAATAGATGAGCATTTTAACTATTCCATATTCTTGCCTACAATTGGCAGTAAGTCTTTTGAATTTTAGCCATTCTAATAGGTATATGGTGGTATCACACTGTGGTTTTAATTTTCATTTCCCTATTAACTCATGATGTTGAGTCCTTTCAAGTACTTATTTACCATTCATCTTGTCTTCTCTGATGAAGTGCCTATTCAAATCTTATGGCCATTGTACAAATTGGGCTGCTGGTTTCCTTACTTTTGCTCTTGAGTGTTTTTTAAATTTTTGTTTAATGTATATTCTAGATACAAGTCTTGTATCAAATACACAATTTTCAAATATTTTCTCTCAGTTCATGAATTGTCATTTCATTCTCTTAGGTTGTCTTTCAAAAAATAGAAGTTTTAATTTTGATGATGTCCAGACTATTGAATTTTTCTTTCATATTTAGATCTTTTTTAGTGTCTTTCAGTAATTTTTCTCTTTTAGTTTCAATGTACTGGTCTTGCATCTTTTGTCAAATTTATTTCCAAGTATTTCATATTTTTTAAATGTGATAAATATTTCAGTATATAATTATGTATTGCTAATATGAAGAACCATAATTATTTTTAACTATTCACCTTAGTAGTTTGATGATTTGGTGGATTTTCATACATAATCATGTTGTCTACAAATGCAATTTTACTTCTTCCTTTGTAGTTTTTGTTTATGTTATTTATTTATCTAGTGAGATTTGTTGGCTTATTTTGTTGTGCTATTTTAGTGGTCCCTTTAGGGATTATAATACATATCTTTAATTAGTCACAGTTCAACTTCAAGTGATGGCATACCTCTTCACGTAGAGCATAAGACCCTTACACCAATATACTACCATCCCCCTCCAGGCCTTTTGGTGTTATTTGTTCTCATAGATTTTACTTCTACATATGTTATATACCTCACAATACATTTGTTATGATTCTGGTCTTAGATGGTCGGTTATCATTTAAAATAGTTAAAAATGAAAAAAATTTGTTGCATTTACAGGTGTGCCTCATACCTTTGTATAAATTCAGATTTCCATCTGGTTTTGGTTTTCTTCTGCCAGAAGGACTTCCTTCAACATTTCCAGAAATGCTGATTTGTGGTGCAATTCTTAGCTTTTATATGTTTGAAAGTCTCTGTTTACCTTTGCTTTTGATAAATATTTTTGTTGGCTAAAGAATTCTAGATGCCCGGTATTTATTTTCAGTACTTCAAAGATGATGCTCCATTGTTTCCTGGCTTGCACCATTTCTGGTGACTAAATCTGTTGTAATTTTTAGTCTTTGATTTTCTGAAAACAATATGTTTCTTTGCTCCAGATGCTTTTAAGATTTTTCTTTTTATCATTAGTTTTAAGCAACTTAATTAAGATATCTCAAGTCCTCCAAACCACCCTATCTGTCAATTCAGTTCAGTTCAGTCACTCAGTCATGTCTGACTTTTTGTGACCCCATGGGCTACAGCACGCCAGGCTTCCGTGTCCATCACCAACTCCCGGAGCTTACTCAACTCATGTCCATTAAGTCGGTGATGCCATCCAACTATCTCATCCTCTGTCGTCCCCTTCTTCTCCCGATTTTAATCTTTCCCAGCATCAGGGTCTTTTCAAATGAGTCAGCTCTCCACATCAGGTGGCCAAAGTATTGGAGTTTCAGCTTCAGCATCAGTCCTTCCAGTGAATACCCAGGACTGATTTCCTTTAGGATGGACTGGTTTGATCTCCCTGCAGGCCAAGGGTCTCTCAAGAGTCTTCTCCAACTCCACAGTTCAAAAGCATCAATTCTTCGGCACTCAGCTTTCTTTATAGTCCAACTCTCACATCCATACATGACTACTGGAAAAACCATAGCTTTGACTAGACAGACCTTTGTTGGCAAAGTATCCATTTTCCTGTAAAATATTCACATGCTAGATTTGGGCTTGATCTGGATTTGGGGTGTGAATGCAGAACTCGAATGAGATGAACAGCAGTCGAATCTTTTTTTCCTGCCAACAGCATCTAATCAGGCTAGAGTCCTTCAAGTCAGTATTCTGATTAAATGCCCCAATTATCAGTTAATTGCTAGAGAATAGATGCAACTGACTCATTTATCTTACAAATTCCAACTTGGAAGCCTCCAATGAACAAGAATAATTCTACTCCACAGTTTGTTAAATGTCAGGCTAAAGCTGGTCAATGTCACTGTAAAGTATGCCCCCAGGCATCACAACATAGCATACAGCACCAAAGAGATTTAACATTAATAGGGTGTTTTGAAAGAGCGCAATCACAGCAGAGAGCGAAAATCCAATAGTGCAAACCACATGGATCCACACTTTCCAAGATAAATACTTCGCATGCCTCCTTAATTAAAGTCATTAATGATAATTAACCTCATGGGGAAAATGACTCATCCAATTGGTAAAAATACACTTGGTTTCATCTTGGTCTACTGTCTTCTTTCTAAGGTTACAGATGGACTGTCTTTCCTTGTACACATGTGTACTCACCTGACAAGAAAGAAGAGAGAAAGCTGTGGACGGCCTTTCTGTCAAGTTTTGAAAGAATCAGAATAAAAATCTGATGCTGTATCCTGATGTCTCCCAAACAAGCCTGCTGCTTTCCCATGGAAAGCACACCAGTTCTGTTGACAGTGGATGACCAGTGATAAATAATGCAAGGTTTACTCACTATATTGGCTTGCTCAGGAAAATCAATCCAAGGACTCAAACTTATTGTTCACTGAAATGCATGGATCAATTAATATGCATTGTTTACTCCTGAGTTTTAATCAGATTTGAACAGATGCACTGTATTAGGACACCATGAGGGAGTAAGATGTGCACAAGTTCCCAGCACAGAGGCATTTTCTCATTTTGAGTATAGATCTGATGGCAAAGAGGAATATCCGATGAGTTTCTTTGTCCACATAATTGACACCATCACCACCCACCCCTCCTTTCCTGTCCATGGAGAATCAAGGCATATTCAGTAAGTAAGGGATGGGTGAACTCTTCCTTTGGCTCTAGTGGGGGGAGAACTCAAAGGTTTGGGAGCCTGTTTAATTAAAGCAGCAGGGGTAGTCCATGAATATTCTATTAAAAACAGATCGAGGTAACTCTTTTCTAGTTAGCATGCGAACCAAGAACTTTCAGATATACAAGCTGGGTTTCGAAAAGGCAGAGAAACCAGAGAGCAAATGGCCAATATCCACTGGATCATAGATAAAGCAAGGAAATTCCAGAAAAATATCTAATTCTGCTTCACTGACTATGCTAAAGCCTTTGACTGTGTGGGTCACAACAAATTGTGGAAAATTCTTAGAGATGGGAATGCCAGACCACCTTACCTGTCTCCTGAGAAACCTGTATGCAGGTCAAGAAGTAAAGTCAGAACTAGACATGGAATAATGAACTAGTTCAAAATTGAGAAAAAAGCTTGTCAAGGCTGTAGATCACCACACTGCTTATTTAATTTCTATGCAGAGTACATTATGTGAAATGCCAGGATGGATGAATCCCAAGCTAGAATCAAGATTGCTGGGAGACATATCAATAGCCTCAGGTATGCAGATGATACCAACATAATGGCAGAAAGTGAAGATGAATTAAAGAGCCTCTTGATGAAGGTGAAAGAGGAGAGTGAAAAAGCTGGCTTAAAACTCAACATTCAAAAAACTAAGATCATGGCATCGAGTCCCATCACTTCATGCAAATAGTTGGGGGTGGGGGGAGTGGAAAGAGTGACAGATTTTATTTTCTTGGGCTCCAAAATCACTGTGGATGGTGCCTGCAGCCATGAAATTAAAAGGTATTTGCTCCCTGGAAGGAAAGCAGTGACAAACAAAGACAGTGCATTAAAAAGAAGAGACTTCACTTTGCCGACAAGGGTCTATATAGTCAAAGCAATGGTTTTTCCAGTAGTCATGTATGGAAGTGAGAATTGGACCATAAAAAAGCCTGCGAGCCAAAGGATTCATGCTTTTGAACTGTTACACTGGAGAAGACTCTTGAGAGTCCCTTAGACTGCAAGGAGATCAAACCAGTCAATCCTAAAGGAAATCAACCCTGAATATTCATTGGATGGACTGATGCTGAAACTGAAGCTCCAATACTTTGGCCACCTGATGCAAAGAAATGACTCACTGGGAAAGACCCTGATGCTGGGAGAAACTGAGGGCAGGAGGAGAAGGGGGAGACAGTTGGATGGCATCATTGACACAATGGCCGTGAGTTTGAGCAAACTCTAGAAAACGATAAAGAACAGAAGCCTGGCACGCTGCAGTCCATGGGGTCGCAAAGAGTTAGATATGACAGCAACTGAACAACAACAGCAGGGTTTATGTCATCTCCTAAAAATCAAGTCATAAGAATGGTTGTCACTTTTGTGTGGCATGATGGATGCAACGGAGTGTCACCTGGATCCCCCTTTCAGGATCTTGGACACTCACTTCTTCAATTTTCTAGTGTTGGCTGATGAAGTCTCACAGCTTAGTTACCCTCTAGGAACTGCCTGCAACTGAATGGAGTGACATGATACAAAGTTATGCCTCCTTCTTTTCCAGGCTGATTGTTATCAAAAGACCATGTGGGTCTGGATAAGAAGAACCTCAGCATTACCTAGTGAGGACAAAAGACAGATTATATTAGATTTGTAGGACTTCTGGGGCCTTTGAGCAATGGTGCTTGTGGAAAATTCTAGTAAGAACCGGGTTGATTTTTTGTGTGTTATCCTGGCCAGTGGGATTCCAAGTCATTGGATTTAATTTAAAAAATAAAGTGATGCCCAATCAAAATATGGGCAGAAGATCTAAATAGACATTTTTCCAAGAGACATACAGATGGCTAACAGGCATATGAAGAGATGTCCAACATCATTAATTATTAGAGAAATGCAAATCAAAACTACACTGAGGTATCACCTCATATCGGTTAGAACCAACAAAAAAATCTACAAACAATAAACACTGGGGAGGGTGTGGAGAAAAGGGAACCCTCCTACACTGTTGGTGGGAATGTAAATTGGTGCAGCCACTGTGGAAAACAGTACGGAGGTTCCTTAAAACTAAAAATAGAGTTACCATATGATCCAGCAACCCCACTCCTGGGTATATACATATGAAAAAAATGAAAACAATAATTTGAAAAGATACATGCACCACAGCATTCCTAGCAGCACTAATTACAATAACCAAGACATGGAAACAAACCAAGTGTGCATCAACAGATGACTGGATTAAGAAGATGTGGTTTATATAATGAAATACTACTCAGCCATAAAAAGAATGAAGTACTGACATTTGCAGCAACGTGGATGAATTCATTAATCCGTGTTTTTTTTTCAATCCAGCATCATAATGGAGCAAAACTCATACCAACTAGGGGTAATATAAGCACTAAGTTTTACATCAAAATCATTACTGCCTGGGTGTGTCAAGAAATTTCATGGGGAAAAAGATGAAACTTAATAGAATCCTTAGAGACAATAAAAATGAGAAAAATTAAAGGAGGGAGTGGGTAACATTCCCATAAACCATGGTACAAAATCATAAAGATGAGACATACCTTTTACTCCTAGGAAGATGGGATCCTTTAGGCACGTCTCAAAAAGCACTAAAGACAATGTTAACAGCCATAGCTTTGAGATGGTGCTGAAGCTCTCAACAAGAACTGCTCGTATCTACTTCTCAAGAGTCTCCAATACTTCTCAACAGGTACTGGAGTCATTGATACTGGAAAAGCAAGTTTAACTTCTCATCAGGCATCAACCCTCACCCCCTGAGATGTTCTCTTCAGGTGCCAATGATGGAAAAAGCAGCCACTCTTCCTCAGTTTCCACACCTTACCTTGCCACATTCTTCAGAAGGAATCAGGGTGAGCACAGGCTCGTCCAGTATTCCTCTGCCTCTCTTGTTGGCCACCATGGTTAAAACCAGAAAATGCATACCCACGTCAGAAATGAATTGTGCACCCAGCCTCTTGGATCAGCAGCCATGGGATCATCAAAAAAAGCAAGAGAGTTCCAGAAAAACATCTACTTCTGCTTTACTGATTATGCCAAAGCCTTTGACTGTGTGGATCACAACAAACTATGGAAAATTCTAAAAGAAGTGGGAATACCAGACCACCTTACCTGCCTCCTGAGAAATCTGTATGCAGGTCAAGAAGCAACAGTTAGAACTGGACATAAGGAGTATTTCAAAGCTGTATATGGTCACCCTGCTTATTTAACTTATATGCAAATTACATCATGCAAAATGCCGGGCTGGATGAAGCACAAGTTGGAATCAAGATTGTGGGGAGAAATAATAACCTTAGATATGCAGATGACACCACCCTTATGGCAGAAAGTGAAGAAGAACTAAAGAGCCGTTTGATGAAAGTGAAAGAGGAGAGTGAAAAAGTTGGCTTAAAACTCAGCATTCAGAAAACTAAGATCATGGTATCCAGTCCTATCATTTCATGGCAAATAGATGGGGAAACAGTGAGAGATTTTATTTTGGGGGGCTCCAAAATCACTGCAGATGGTGATTGCAGCCGTGAAATTAAGACACTTGCTCCTTGGAAGAAAAGCTATGACCAACCTAGACAGCACATTAAAAAGCAGAGACATTATTTTGCCAACAAAGTTCCATCTTGTCAAAGCTATGGTTTTTCCAGTAGTTGTGTATGGATGTGAGAGTTGGACTAAAAAGAAAGCTGAGCACCGAAGAATTGATGCTTTTGAACTGTAGTGTTGGAGAAGACTCTTGAGAGTCCCTTGGACCGCAAGGAGATCCAACCAGTCCATTGTAAAGGAAATCAGTCCTTAATATTCACTGGAAGGACTGATGTTGAAGCTGAAACTCCAATATTTTGGTCACCTGATGCAAAGAACTGACTCATTGGAAAAGACCCTGATGCTGGGAAAGATTAAAATCGGGAGGAGAAGGGAACGACAGAGGATGAGATGGTTGGATGGCATCACCTACTCAATGGACATGAGTTTGAGTAAGCTCTGGGAGTTGGTGATGGACAGGGAAGCCTGGGGTGCTACAGTCCAAGGGGTCGGACACAACTGAGCAACTGAACTAAGCTGAACCCAGCCTCTAATAACAACTCTGAACTGTATGCCTTCTTTAGGCATGGATTCTTTTGCTAGTCAAAGGTAAACAACGTTTCCTTCTCACCAGTTAGTGGAAAAAGCTGAAAATGCTCTCTTCCAAACTATTCATTGCTTCCATTCGGAAGCTATTAACCTGCATTAGCTGGGTACATAACTGGTGAAACCCAAATTTTTCTATGTAAAGTATTCTTGATAGAGGATAAAGAGCCACAGACCTGTAATCTAAATAAATGCTATTTTAAAATACCATTAAGTGTAGTATTTAGCTACAGGAATTGGTGACTATTTGGAAAAGCCCTGGTATTTAGTTTTATCTGTGCATGTTAAATCAGGAGAAAATATTAATAAATACAGACACTTAATGTCCTCTACTTCTTTGTCTCTCCGTCTCCCAAGTCTGCTAACATCCTTCTCCTCCCTCACTCCCACATCCTCTGGGCTCTGATCCGCAGTTTCAAAGGAACAAGCAAAGCAGTCTCCCTAACTCCTTAGAGCATCTTTTCTGGACATCTTAGTAACAATGAATTTGCTTCCTTGCCCTACATTTCTCTCTTATCTCTCCCCTTTGCTCTTTGTTTCTAATGACAATTGACATTGTTTTCAGCATAGTTCATTTAATGTATCACAGAGCCAAATCCCTGACTTGGCTGAGTAGAAAAACTCTTCCACCCTAATAAATTACACATGGTAAACATACAGGGAGATACATTGAAGATGTAGAAATAATTTTAAACAATGATTGGGTAAGTTCTCAAGTAGTGTTCTAAGATGTTCATCCTTGCTCCTGACAGGTGCTAAGGTTAAAGCTACCGACTATAGAATGGGGCAGAATATCCACGGGACAGGCGACGTGTTCCTTAGTTTTAAAAAATGTCCATCAGAAATGACCTAGAAATTGTGAAAGAATGATTTTTCTGTAGACGTCTTGATATACCATCAACAATTGCAGAGGGATCACTAATCTAGCAAGTTTCCTCATTTTGGGAGCGATGTCAAATGTCCGTGTATGTGTGCTTAGTTGCTTGGTGTGTTTGACTCTTTGCATGAAGAGAAAACTCCAACTTGAATCCAATTGGTAACTGAATGTTGCAATTACAACTGTTGGTTGGCCAAAGTGTTCATTCAGTTTTTCTGTTGCATCGTACAGAAAAACCTGAATGAACCTTTTGGCCACCCCAAAATCTATGTTCCTCTAGAAGTAGGAACATAGGAAAAGGAGTATGTCAAGGCTGTATATTGTCACCCTGCTTATTTAACTTACATGCAGAGTACATCATGAGAAACGCTGGGCTGGAAGAAGCACAAGCTGGAATCAAGATTGCCAGGAGAAATATCAATAACCTCAGATGTGCAGATGCCACCACCCTTATGGCAGAGAGTGAAGAGGAACTAAAAAGCCTCTTGTTGAAAGTGAAAGAGGAAAGTGAAAAAGTTGGCTTAAAGCTCAACATTCAGAAAACTAAGATCATGGTATCTGGTCCCATCACTTCATGGCAAATAGATGGGGAAACAGTGGAAACAGTGACAGACTTTATTTTTGGGGGCTCCAAAATTACTGCAGATGGTGATTGTAGCCATGAAATTAAAAGACACTTACTTCTTAGGAGGAAAGTTATGACCAACCAAGACAGCATATTAAAAAGCAGAGACATTACTTTGCCAACAAAGGTCCATCTAGTCAAGGCTATGGTTTTCCCAGTGGTCATGTATGGATGTGAGAGTTGGACTATAAAGAAAGCTGAGCACCGAAGAATTGATGCTTTTGAACTGTGGTGTTGGAGAAGACTCTTGAGAGTCCCTTGAACTGCAAGGAGATCCAACCAATCCATCCTAAAGGAAATCAGTCCTGGGTGTTCATTGGAAGGTCTGATGTTGAAGCTGAAACTCCAATATTTTGGCCACCTGATGCAAAGAGCTGACTCATTTGAAAAGACCCTGATGCTGGGTAAGACTGAGGGCAGGAAGAGAAGGGGACAACAGAGGATGAGACGGTTGGATGGCATCACTGACTCTATGGACATGAGTCTGAGAAAACTCCTGGAGTTGGTGATGGACAGGGAGGCCTGGCGTGCTGCGGTTCATGGGGTCGCAGAGAGTCAGACACGACTGAGCGACTGAGCTGAGGCGTTCCCATAGCCTGCAGGGTCGGTGGGGAAGGGAGGGGGAGCACACTGCACAGAAACAATCAGGAGCAGCAGCCCACGACTAGACACCAAAAGAGTCAGAGAACCCCACAAAGTAATAGTTAAACATTTAAAGTTTAAGGAATTTAAGCAGAATCCCAGAGTCCTGGCCCACAGAGTATCCTCACGCGGGACTGAGACAACCGACATCAAACTACTGACTTTTGTCTCTGCAGATGCTGGACACAGAGCCAGCTTGAGCGTGAGACTGATCCTGGCCCTCTTACTCCTTTCCTTGACTGGAGCCCAAGTAAAGCCTCAGAGGAAGGTGGTAGTCCCGCCTCAGGGGATGTGCTGCTTGGGCTACTTGCTACAAGGAAGCAGGGTGGACGAAAAAGGCGGCTGGGTCTTGGGCTTGACAGTCTCAGAGACAGCAAGACACAAGTGGCTGGGCTATGCGCAGTCAGCAACCTGATGAGCTGCTCTCACAGGAGGGAGGGAGGAACAGGATTTCCTCCATGCCGCTCCCTCCTGGAGAGGGAGGTAGGAGGCCTGTGTCTCTCGGGGGACTCAGATTCCCCAAATAGAAGGCCCCAAAGAGCACTAGGTATGGTTTCCTTCTCTGTTGATTTGCTAGGGCTTTTGTAAAATGAAGTACCACAGAGTGGGGTGCGGAAACAACAAAAATGTATCATCTCACAGTTCTGGAGACCAGAGTCTCAGTTAAGGTGTTGGCAAGGTTGGTTCTGTCTGGAGGCTGTGAGGGCGGAGCTGTTCCAGGCCTCTCTCCTTGGCATGTAGGCGGCTCTCTTCTCTCCATGTCTTCACACTGACTTCCTCTACACGTGTCTCTGTACCCAAATTTCTCCCCTTTATAAGGATACCATCCATACTGGATGAGGACCCACCCTAATGACCTCATTTTAACTTGTTTACCTCTGTAAAGACCCCCTTCCAAATAAGGTCACACTGGGTATGGTTTCTTTCTTGAACTAAGTGTTCCAGAAAAAGCTGACTTACTAAACATGGCAGTTTATCAAAACATATACAGTACTAGCCAGACAGCAAGATGTCTTACTCCAAGGTGGCGTGTGCACTTTGGAAAGCACAGCTTATGCTGGAGCGCCCAGCCACACTCCTCCAAGTGCCATTAATTCTGAACAAGACTTTTGGGAAAAACCTACCTGGCTTTGCAAATGCTTTGCAGCCCCACACCTCAGAGTCTCTGTCAGGAACATGAATAACCGGCTCCTTTGCACATGTTTCCTGTCAGAATTGTTCGGCGATCCAGAGCTCCCATCTCTAAATATTTACAAAGTACTATTTATCAGATTGAAAGAGAATGTTTCTGCTCCACAATGCTGGGCATATGGGTAGCAGCATGAGATAGAAGATAAATCGTGCTGGGTGATTCCAACTGGATTTAATGCCAGCAATAATTAATTTTAATCAGATGGAAAGTTCACTCCTGATACCAGCCCCTCTAACAATAGAAAATAATTTTGTCAGCTCTCATTGTCTGGTGCTGTTTCTATAAATAATTTCTAGGGCCTTTTGAAGTCTAACTTTGTATCTTTTCTTTTATCTTATCTCATTGGTTCTTTCTATGGTAAAGTTTTAGCCATTCTCTAAATCTTGGCTTTTGATTACAGAATGCCTTTTTTAAATTAAAGCCTGTGGAGCTTAAACAAATCCTCTCACATCTACACCAAATTGCAACAGATTTCCTGATTCTCTGTGCACTTCTTCCCTGCCCACTCATCAGCCGCCTTCCCTCCAAGAGGGCAACATATAACTTAATAGCCTAAGAGCACCCTGTATCAGGTGATTCAGAATGGGTATTTGGTGTGTGTTACTGACATGAGGTTGGAAACAGGTTAGATGTGTTACTTGGGTAATAAGACCCCCCAATGGGCACCTGACTGCGTGGGCCAAGTGTGCATACAGCCACCCACACCTCATGAAGGCATAGATGCACTTTCTGGCAGGATCTGATCTGGAATTTTAAACATAACTCATAATTTAAAAAAATATCTGGCTGTTCAACTGCATTCACACTTGTAGGTGTAAAAATATGTGTAGGGATAAAATCCTATTTCCAGACAATACAAAAAAGAGGTTTGTGTCTTTGAGAATTTTCCTTTAATAGGTGAATGGGAAAAGCCACATCTCTGATGCAAACCCACCAATCGGTCCAGGCCGATGACTCCTCCACCACAGTGGGAATTTCCCTTCTGGGCTTCATGAAGCTCCAGGGGGTGACCCCAGAACCTGAGGGTCTCACCAGGAGAGCACTGGCCAATGTCAGATTAGCTCTCCTAAATTCAGAAGTTTGTAAACTATCCTAGGGCGCTCATCCTGTGAGCCCAGGACTTGGCTAAGCTCCCAGCCCTGGAGCAAACAGCAGCACTTTTGCTAATATGTCAAAACTCCTCTCCTACTGTGAGAGGAAGAGTCAGAGGAAAAATCCTCTTACAGGTAGCAGCGGGAGTGGGGTGGGGGGGTGGGGGGTTGAGGGGATGGGAGGTGGGTTTGACTGTACCTGGTTTAGGAGTCAAGTCTACCTGACTCCTCTTTCTGAGGAGCATCCCATTTTCCTGGATCTGGAGAAAGTGGCTTCTCGCTTTGGCTCCTCCTGCTCCGAACTGCAGGCCAGACTCAGTTCAGTTCAGTCTCTCAGTTGTGTCCGACTCTTTGTGACCCCATGGATGGCAGCACACCAGGCTTCCCTGTCCACCAGCAACTCCTGAAACTTGCTCAAATTCACGTCCATTGAGTCGGTGATGCCATCCAACCATCTCATCCTCTGTCATCCCCTTCTCCTCCTGCCTTCAATCTTTTCCAGTATCAGGGTTTTTTCCAGTGAGTCAGTTCTTTGCATCAGACTGTTGGTATCTAAACTCTCCAGGCTACTGAGAAACTAGGTTACTCCTATTTCCCTTGGGGTAGACTGACCTGAGTCCCTGGCTGCTGCTGCCAGCAGACCTCCGACAGGACAGCCTGACACCGGGAGTCATGAGACTGCCCAGGGCACATACCAGGGAGTTCTCTGGGGCCAATGTGAAGATATTTGACTTTGAGGTAAACTCTTACTTATAACTGACCTTCTTGGGAGCCCAGGACTTGTCTAAGCCCCCAGCCCTGGAGCAAACAGCAGCATTTTTGCTAATATGCAAAATAATCCATTTCACAATCTGCCTTTGCCACTGGAGCAAAGAGAAGCCTTATCACTTTTTCATTTAGAGCTTTACTAGGATGCTCTAGAGGTATAAAAACTTCAGGGTCACCAATCGAAGAAAAGTTAAGAGACATTAGTGTAGGGGCTGAAAAAGTAAATGATTTTGATGATTGGGTAACAATTCCTTCCTCAAGTCAGCTGGCTTCCAATTCTTTGCTTTCAACAGAAACAAAGGAGGAATTGTCACCTAATATATGACTAAAAATAATTTTGATGGTAGATCATCATGTGATGGGGATGGGGTCAGAAAATAGGTCCAAGGAATGAACACAACTGGGGACTAGATTCTAGCAAATTTCTTTCTTTTCCATCTATCTAAATAAGTGCTTTGCTTAAATACTTGAAGAGAAAGTTACTGTATGCCAGGGATGGGTTTATGAGCTTAAATGCATTAACCTGTTCAAATCTTAAAATGACCCTGTAAGGTAAGTTTTACTGGTATTCCTAATTCACATTTGAAAACGGAAGCGCAGAGACGTTGATTACTTGTTCAAGGTCACAGAGCTAATAAGTGACAGAAATGGGACTTGAATTCAGGTAGGCTGACCCCAGAGTCTGCCTAGATAATGGTGGTGGTTTGGTCACTAAGTCGTGTCCAACTCTTGAGACTCCATGGACTGTAGCCTGCCGGGCGCCTCTGTCCATGGAATTCTCCAGGCAAGAATACTGGAGTGGGTTGCCATTTCCTTCTCCAATGGTTGTAATATTAAAATGTTACATAGTAATAGTAATATATTAGTATTAGATAATAGTAATGTTAAGTATAGTATTACTTCTGAGCTTATAGCAATGAAAGCAATAATGGCAATAGAATTGATACTGAACCTTAACTTATTTTAGCCATAGATCTATCCATCTCCAAAACAACATCTATGTCATAAATATTCATCACCTCCAAAAGTTTTCCTTTGGGTATTTTTTTAAAAAGCAATGCAAAGGTTTATTTTTCAATGCCAATATTTACAATCCTTTGCAACTGTTTACAATTATTATAAAATTTTTTGAATGTCAATCTAAAAATATGCAAGAGGTTACATCGTTTTTCAAAATTATTCTTGGTGTTATGTGAACAAAAATGTTCGAAGACCACTGCTCTAGTCTGTGGGCATCTCCTCTCCATTCCCTGGGTGTTTTAGTTTTCTCACTCTTAGCACATTCTCATTTAATTTACTATTTGATCAATATATATTAAGTGCCAACTATATGCTAGAGAGGACATCAACATACCAACGAACAAGACAGAAAAGTTAGTGATTTTATGAAATAGTGAGATGCTAATTCTTTCTGTGGAATTTTTTTCTTGCTACTCCTTCTCTGTGGCTTCTGGGTCTCTTTCTTTTCATGCATTATTTTTAGTTGGGGCCTAGTTCCCATGAGTACAAAAAGCATTAAAAATAATTTAAGTTATATCTCAAACAGAGTAAAATAAGGAACAATAAAATGTATACTTGTCTTCTTACCATCCAAGTTTACCAAATCTTACTGTTTTGCTCAAACTTCTTCATATTAAGCAACAAAACAAAATAAGAAAATATTACAGACATAAATGAAGCCACCTGAGTACCCCTCCTTAATTCCATATGCTTTCCTCCCGTTACTACATATAAATAACTTAAAGATGTATTGATTTGTGTGTTTTCAAGCTGGATAAAAATAGTCATTTTGTACATATCTTGCAACTTGTTTTTTTACTCAATTTCTTTTTGAGATTTATACTTGTGATTTTAGTTAAGGCCATTCATTTTCTTTGCTATATAATATTCCAGCAAAGGAATAAGACATTTTTTAAAATGTTTTTGCCACTTTATTTTTTAATTGAAGGATAATTGCTTTACAGCATGTTGTTGTTTTCTGTCAAACATCAACAAGAATCATCCACAGGTACACACATGTCCACTCCCTTCTGAACCTCCCTCCCATCTCCCTCCCCACCCTACCCTTCTAGATTGTCACAGAGCCCCTGTTTGAGTTCCATTCTTCTTTGATGGAGGTTTAGGTGGCTTCTCACTTCTCACATGATGTGACAGTGACTCTTCTTCCACATGCCTCCTGCACATGTGTTTGAGAGTTTCTCTGGAATCTACATCCAGAAGTGGAATTGCTGTGTTATAGAGCTTGTACAGTTTCCAAGTATTGCTAACTTGCTTTTTAAAGTTGTTGTTTAAACTTACATTCCAGCAGAAAATGAGCATTACTCCTTCTATTCTTTTGGTGGATAGTCTTGTATTTTGTAAATGTAAACCAATGTGAATGTTTCTCTTCTACTTCTGAAGACATAAGGAATTTGCAAGTTTTAACTGTCCATTAATACTCTCCCACCATCATCTTATTTTTTCCTGAAGTTTTAGTTTAACCTTACTTTAAAGCACAAAAATTAATTATTATTTAATAACTAATATTTGTTTCAATTTCCAATTAAGAATTTTTCATTGTCTCCCTGGGTTCACATTTCTTTTTGTTGAAGTATATCCTTTACTTGTTCTTTTAGTGAGTATCTGTAGGTGATACATACCATTAGCCTTCGTTTTAAGATGTCTTAGTCTTGTTCCTTAATGATAGTTTAGATAGATATAGACTTATATTTTGATAGTACTTTTCCATCCTCAACACTTTGAAATGATAACTTCATAGTATTCTGGTTATTGTTTCTGAAGAGTTTAATGTTCCTAAAGACAAGTCTTCTGTTAGTATAACTGTTATTTCTTTGGTTTGGTAACTTCCTATTTACTCCAGAGATTCTGCTATTTTGCAGTACTATGTCTAGGAATAGGTTTATTTTTATTGATCCTACTGAATACTGTTCTCAGAGACTGTCTTTGTTTTCTTAAGTTCAATTTTTATCTAAGCGCAAAAAAAAACCCCCACATATTTTAAATATATATACATAATTTTCAAAGCAAAATATTTCTCTAAGACTTATAATGAAAAACAGCAATTTCCTGCCTCATATCTCTCCAATCCTGATATTTTTACTCCTTGGAAGTAGCCATTTTCCACTTTAAAATATTTTAGCCATTTCTTTTTTTTTTTTTTAATTAGTTAATTTATTTTAATTGGAGGCTAACTGCTTTACAATATTGTAGTGGTTTTTGCCATACATTGACAAGAATCAGCCATGGGTGTACATGTGTCCCCCACCCTGAAGCCCCCTCCCACCTCCCTCCCCATCCCATCCCTCTGGGTTGTCCCAGTGCACCAGCTTTGAGTGCCCTGCTTCATGCATCAAACTTGGACTGGTGATCTATTTCATATATGGTAAGATACATGTTTCAATGCTATTCTCTCAAATCATCCCACCCTCACCTTCTCCCACAGAGTCCAAAGTCTGTTCTTTTGGACACAGCAGAAGTCTGTGTCTCTTTTGCTGTCTCGCATATAGGGTCATTGTTACCATCTTTCTAAATTCTATACATATATGTGTTAATATACTGTATTGGTGTTTTTCTTTCTGACTTACTTCACTCTGTATAATAGGCTCCAGTTTCATCCACCTCATTAGAACTGATTCAAATATGTTCTTTTTAATAGCTGAGTAATATAGCTGTTTCCTTTTAAATTTACTTCTATTATTGAAAATAACATTCATATACAATGATTTATTGATTTTTGTTTTAGATGTATTAACTTTCTAACTTGAAAGGTAAGAATTTTTCCCTCTTAAACCCTCACCCATATTTTGCACTCTCTCTCTTTCCTGCATACCACAAGTCCCCTGCATGTGAACCCTCAAGGTGAAAGCTTTCAAAGATGAGAACATGTGTTTGCATATCCAGCCACATAAGTTAGTTCATGTCCCCAGTGCACACTGTCACGCGCATGCACCCTCTGCAAGCGGTCGTGCTCTTGTGTGGATCTGCAAGAGGGTGACTGCATGGAACTCCTTACTGTGCAACATGAGCTTACTAGTGCAGACATGATGGAACTGGAGGCCCATCAGAAAAAGAAAAAAAAAAACTAAGAGAAAGACGATGAAGCAGCAGCAACTGAAGAACTGAAGAGATTCATGACACAGGAAATGGTGAGGGGATATCCTTTATTTGAGGAGGCACTGTTAGTTTTTGAGGCACAAGGTGTAGAATGGTATGTGAAGGTCGCAGCAGCTGTTCAGAATGTAATTCATTGCTACCATGTCATCTATTAACATGACGGGGGAAGAAAGAGCTACTACTACAGATATCCCTGGATCTTTTTTTTCAAGGGGGTAGATAGAATTGAATCCAGCAAGGAAACACAATCCGTGCCATCAGTTTCAGGAATGAGTGAAATTGCAGCTTGCTTCCCGTCTCCTATTGCTGATGACCCTTCAGCTTTACTATCTCCCACCTTTCTCTCTTTCCCCCAGTCAGTAACTCTTTTTTCTGTTCACTCTATACCAGCTGTTGTACTTGTAGTACTGTACTTTTCAAGGTACTGCAATGTAAGATTTAAAATGTTTATTTTTTGTTTTTTAATGTATTATTTGTGTGAAAAGTTTTATAAATCTATTAAAGTACAGTACTATATTGTATTTGTTGGATACCTAGGCTAAATTTGTTGGACTTACGAACAAATTGGATTTACAAATGCATTCTCAGAATAGAACTTGTTCACATGTAGGAGACTCACTGTAGTTATATTACATTGATTGTTGAACTACACAGAGTATTTATATTATTCAGAACTAAGCCATGTGTTATGCTATAATTATACTTTTTCTTTTAAAGGTTTTTATTTTTCTTATTTGAGTATTGCCTTGTTCTTTTATTCACTTAGATTTGTATGTACCTAGAATTACTCTACTGTAAAGCATCTTTAAATATGATCATAAACATCAGGCAATCTGCAGTTTCATTTATTTCTTACAGATACCTCTACTAGAGTACTTCAACCTACCATTTTAGGCTGGACTGGTTGCTTCCCAGTTTGGCAGCTGTCATCCAGGAATTTCCCCTACTCTTCCTGGGGATTCCTTTTTCCTCTTTTCTAATTGAATCTCCTGCTTCCTGGATCTTATGCCTTTTCCCTTTTTGGTTTATGCTCTGATGTTGAAGGAGCATATCCTCAAATATCTTTCTGCAGAATGGTACAAGGAAGTAAATTTTTTGAGACTATGTATGTTTTAAATGCAAGGTCTTTATTCTACTCTCTTACTTGGCTGATAGTTTGGCTGGGTATATAATTCTAGACCAGAAATCATTTTCTTAGAATTTGCTTTTGAGCAGTTTAAAGCTTCTTATTCCTAATATTTTATGAAGAAGTGAAGTCTCTCAGTCATGTCTGAGTCTTTGCGACCCCATGGACTGTAGCCTACCAGGTTCCTCCATCCATGGAATTTTCCAGGCAAGAATACTGGAGTGGCTTGCCATTTCCTTCTCCAGGAGATCTTCCCAACCCAGGGATTGAACCCAGGTCTCCCATATTGTAGGCAGATGCTTTACCGTCTGAGCCACCAGGGAAGTCTTATTACTCCTAATACTTCTTATTCCCAATACTTTATACTTCAACTTAAAAAAATAGCGTGTGATTACATTAGAAATTTCAAAGTAACACAGATTGATATGGGACTTTTTCTTTTGAGGGGAAGTAGAAATTAGTGGATTTTTTCAATCTAGAAATATTTTTTATTCAGTACTTGGAATTGAACTATTTCATCAGTACCACTTTCCCTAATTCCAGAATGTCTTGGTAAATGTCTTCGAAAAGAAAAATGCCAGTCTTCTAGGGAGTGAGGAGAGGTGATAACCTGGCTGTACCTGGTGAGAGAAGGGATCTTTGTTCTTTTTTGTTTTGTTTTTGTTTGTTTGGTTGGTTGGACTTTTGGCCTTAGAGCTTGCAGATTTCAGTGGGGGGGTCTTCTTATGAAGACTTTCAACTACTCTCCATTTAGAGTTAACCAGTCTTCAAATTTATGAACCATTCTTGTATTTTGGGGTGCAAATTAGCTTATTGTTGACTTCTCCCTTTTGAAACCAGATTTAATAAACTCCCATCTGCCAAATATGTTATAGTTTATTTATTTACTTTTCAACTTCTGAAATTTTGTGCCTTTTTCTTTTCTCCCATCTATAACTTTGCAGATTTACATCCTTTTAATGCTGTTATTGTCATTTTGGTAATCCTAACAAGAAGCAGCAGTATATTCATTTTCAACTGGAAGTTAAAGTTACTATGTTTTAAAACAAGTACTCTCCATTATTCTTTCTCTTTTCTTTTTCTAGAATTTCTATTAAACACATGTTGGAGAATTTTAGTTTATCCTATAACCTTTAACTTTCTGTCACAACTTCTGTCTCTAAGTTCTGTGTTCCAGATGAAATTGCCAATGCATTATCCCTTCTTCATTCTTTCTAATCTATAGTAAACTGCAACTATTAAGTTTTTATTTCAGTGACTATTTTTTAATTTTGAAAATTTCTTCCTTTTCCCATTCTTATAACACTTATCTTTGGCTTTCTTTCATGGTTTGAAGTCTTTGACCAAAGTTTTATTGAAAAGATCAATTTCCTCTAAAATAACTTCACATTAAAGATTTTAAGGTTGGCTATCTTTGTTAGCATTAAATTTCTTTAGTATTTTGGAATTTGACTTTGCAAGTCAATTTTCAGTGATTGTCTTTCTCTTTCTGTGCTCAGTTTTCCGTGTACAGTGGTTTTGTGGATATCATTACTTAGATCCCAGATCTGGTCATATGATAACAATTCAATATTCCTGCCCTGACATGATATTGACAATGGGCAGATTTACTTAGCTAGTCAGTGGCTTAGTTTGGTTCCAGGTTGGGAGACTGTCTCTGGGTCTTCCTATCTTTCTAGACCTACAGCTTATCAAGAGCCATTGCCCTAAACAGCAATTGAAGGTAGCTTTTTTCAGATTCCTCTCATGATCAAGGAGTGCTTTAGGGATCATGCATGAAACACTTAAGTCTTCATTACCCTATAAGAGCTAAACTATACACCACTGTATGAATCCAGGAGCTCATAGAAGCTAGTGATTTCAGCTCCTTTCATTATTCTGTGATTCTTTCCCAAATCTGGTCTCAGCCCATATTTATCTCACTTTAGATCTTGGCTTATGCCATTTTGATTTTTTTCTCTGTCTCTTTTTATAATATTTGACTGAATCATATGAAATTTCCAAATGGTTGGCAAATGGTCACACATTAGCAATTTTATATGGTTCATATTAATAAAGCCATTCTTGCTATGTTTCACACTTGGATACATCAAAGCATGAACCTATTTTGACATCTTGACTGGAGGTCTTTATAAGTCTTTGATCTTTCTTTCTCTTACCAAGCAGTCAGCCAGTCAAACAGCCAAATACCAGAATCATCTCACAGTTCCAGGCAGAGACTTTTTCTTCCCATAAAGCGCCTTTTAGAGTTTAGAAAGCTATAGAGAGGGAGGGAGGTGGTGGTGGTAGGTTGATAAACAATGAGTGATTGAGACAAAACATTAAGTCTGCCTTCTCCAAATGGCATTATTCCTCTTACTGCCATCATCCAAATGTTTAAACCAAATTAAATTTTATTGAGTCTAAGAGCTATGATTGGTTTGTTTTCATTTGGCAAAGAGGGAAGAACTAGAAAATATGCAGAGTAAGGGAGGAAATAACATATTCATATTTTACTTTTATCTTAAGATCTCAATTTATACCCATTATGAACAAACATATGAATAGCCTAGCTTGTGCAATGAATAAAAAGCCATGGGTAATGGAAATGTCTAGTTTGTGTACACATTTTGGAGACCTGACTTTTGTGAAAGACAAGACAGAGAAAACTGGAACATGAAATATTTCACAGAAGTTAGAGCCCAAATATTCATCATCATGAACAATTCAATAGCTTCCTTTCAAATATACTGAATTTAAGAAGCCTTGACATCTTTTAATCTTAAAAAATTCAGTATTCCTACCCTAGATTCTGAATTCCTACCCTACCCTGTCATGTGCCCTCCTCCCAAATAGCCATTCTCTCCTTTTCCTGAGTAATATAATCCTTGCTTTGCAGCTGGGCAGATTGCCACCCAACTGAAAGACTAAATTTACCAGACTATACAAGTAGTGCAGACAGACCATGTGATCAAATTTTGGCCATAGAGTTCCATGTGACTTCTGGGCAGTATCTTTAAGGGAATATCTTTAATGTTCTGTCCCTACATTCATGTGGCTGCCTGAAGCAAGGATTTGATGTTTAGAGTTCAAGAAGCATTTCAGAATATGAGGGAGGGCAGAGCAGAGAGCTGAGAGGGGCCTGGGTCTCTGCTAACTTAGTGGAGCCCCCAGAGCACCTCCAGTCTCTTTGCTTTTAGATGTCATTCATTTGAAATAGACATAAGCTCCTGTCCTGTTCAAGCCACTGCTATTTTTCTTTTTCTTTCCTGTGTAACCAATTCATAAAGGTTGCAAATTATTCCACTGCTAAAATAAATTATGTATCATGACACGTTCATTTTGATGATAAGACTCAGCACTTAGTATTTTTATGACAAAGTGAAAGGGCAAAGAGATTTGTCATTTGATTCATTCCACTCTAGCTCCAAACACTTGAAAAACAGTTGGGTTTCCCTCAAGTTTGCTTGATCATGCTGTGCTTTCCAATGACCTTAGCCAACATGTTTGAAAACTGTGGCTTTCATGTCATAACTATCTGGGCCTCTACAGTAAAATAAATCTTTTCATTTTCAAATGTCAAAGTCCCTATGAAAGAGAAGAAATGCTTTTTAAATGTTAGCCCCTGTTAATTGCTGTGAAATTGCGTTCGGTATTCCTTGCTATAAGTGTGTTCTCAATGTATTAGTTGCACTGACTCCCACCACTTGGTTCCATCTTAATTTTTACTGTATCCCAGGGTAAATCCTCATCATCCTAGGGATAAGGCAGATACTTGTCAGAAATGTTTTGATTTAAAATGAGAGAAATTGCAGCCATGCTAACGTAATTAAGGCATCATTTATTTGCTCATGCCACTGAATAATCCATGGGACATAGGTCTCCTGGCTTCTGGCATGGCTTGGTCAAGTGGAATCATCAATCTATTTCATTACCTTCTAAGGCCTGTGTCTCCTCTGTGGTGTAGGATTTCTCCACACGGTAAACAAAATCATTCCTAGCAATTAAAGATTCCCAAAGGGTTTTTTTTTCCTTCCCCCCACCCCTAGTCTTTAATATTAGCATTACTGCCCCCAAATGGGCTGCCTCTCATTTGTCTGGCTAAAGATATGTGCTCACCCTGGCCAAATCCCATAGCTAAGGGTGGAGCTTTCTGATTAGCAAGACTGGCCTACATGCTGCCCTTGGCTGCCCAGACAGAGGTGCTGCATGAGAAGAGAATGGAAAAAAAAAAAGAGGGATTTTTATCCACAGAAAAGAGCATACACAGCAAGAAAAGATAACAGATGTCCACCACAGGGCAATTCAAGAACTTTAAAAATAAGGACAAATCACATGTTACTTTCAACATCTTTAAATGCATTTCACCTACTATATTTAACAGTTGATTATATTTTACCACTAATTCACTTGTAGCTCAGCTAATACTTATTGTTTATACGGGATTCTCACTCCTCTAACTTCCCTTCTAAACTTGCGGCTTTTCCATCTAGAAGCGCATGATTGAGAAGACCAAAGCTCTTTAGAAATGGGAACTTAAAATTCTTTACTTTAAACAGATGGGATTGTTGGGTTTAAGAAATTGGGGGGATAATGAGGTAGAGAGTGAAACCACTCACTTAGGAAGTGCTTTGAGAGATAATGTACTGGGTGCTAGCTACATGGGAAAAGCATAGTAATGACAACTGGCATAAATAGGATGGTAAGAGTTTACCTATCACAGGTTTTTGTATCTGAGGAATTTCACCTCCAGTTCATGCAAGGACCTCCGTGTAAGCCAGGCAGGAGGAGAGGGCCCGGGCATAATAGAACCAAGTGTAGATTAAAAAGGATTGTTGACCATTCTTCCAAAAGCAAATCGTGCCCCTGGCTTTGACCAAATGGCATCAAGAGCCACGTGATCCTTGTGTGGTAAGTGGCATTAGATAGTAGACAATATGCAAGTCACGGGGTGACTACCTCAAAGTCCTGAGTGTGGTACAGGCATCCACACAGCAATGCTGGTTACTGACAAATCCATACTCCTCCCTCTAAAATACATACTGGCAAAATTCTCATCCTATGGGAACCTCGGGTATCAATCAAGAAACAAAGGCAATTGAATTTCACATATACATATTAATATACAATATTTGTTTTTTATTTCTGACTTACTTCACTCTGTATGACAGATCGTAGGTTCATCCACATCACCACAGAGGACCCAATTCCATTCCTTTTTATGGCTGAGTAATATTTCACTGCATATATTTACCACATCTTTATTCATTCATCTGTCAACACAGGGCAGGAAGGAGAGGGTGAGACAGAGTAGCTCTGACATAGACACACTGTCACGTGTGAAGCAGATACTAGTGGGGAGCTGCTGTTACAGCTCAGGGAGCTCAGCTTCACGCTCTGTGATGATCGAGAGGGGCGGGATGGCGGGGGTGGAGGGAGGCCCAAGAGGGAGGGGATGTATGTATACATATGGCTGATTCATGTTATACCGCAGAAACCAGCACAACATTCTCCAATTTTTAAAGAATTAAATTTAATTAACAAAAACAAAGGCAATCAGAGCTCACCTATGAAGACCAGAGTGCTGGCTCTGATCTGGGGCATGCTGTTGCCAGACAAATCCCAGATCATAACCTCTAGAAGGTCTACAGCTGCTGACATATTTTGACTCAAATCACAATGGTTGAGAACTCAGGGCTGAGTTATCAGCTGAGAAAAAAGACAACTTTGAGGAAATTCTCAAATGATTCATAACTCACACTTCTTTCTATATCTTGAAGCACTAACTACAATGCTGGGCATTGCACTCAATACTGAATTACTGAATTAAAAGGGAAATGGCAAAAACACACACTTGTCATCCCAGTGTGACCATGACCACACATAGAACTCAGGGTGACAGGTACAGCCACAGATGGAAAGAATGCTGGCTAAGCCACCAGGATGTGCGAACTTGGTCTGCTTGCTGCAGCGTCGTAACCACACAGGCCAACAAACATCAAGCCCACACCTCCAAAATCCACCAAAACTCCAGAATTCACCAAAACTCATTCATATCAGCATGCCCTTTTAGCTCCAGGAGTTGATGTGGTTTCCCAGGTCTACAGTTCATTGAAGTTTTTGGAGAGAGAACAGTGAAAGCCATTGGGAAGCAGAAACATGAGAGTTGTCACCCCCTGAATAATGACATTTTCAGGCCCAGTCCTATCTAGGAAGGGCATTTTGTCCTGTTTTTTTTTTTATACTTTTATATTAGGGTGACTTGAGAGCATTCTCACCCTAGTGCTAGTGGTAAAGTACTCATAAGAGACACAGGTTTGATCCCTGGGTTAGGAAGATCCCCTAGAGGAGGGCATGGCAACCCAGTCCAGTACTCTAGCCCGGAGAATCCCATGGACAGAGGAGACTGGCGGGCTACAGTCAATAGCGTCGCAAAGAGTTGGACACGACTGAAGCAACTTAGCACACAAGCACCCATTGTGTCTTTCCAGTTTCAGTATAAGGAAAATCCTTCTCAAACAGCATGTAAAGGTTACAGAGAAAATTCTTCATGGCTTCTATGGCCACTGGTTACATGAGACTGCTAAATAGTCTTGGGAACCTCTCAGGAATCAGAAAAAGTAGGTGTTGCCAGATTATCTTGGCCATCATTGGGCTGACAGATGTCTCATCCAGGTGGTCCTCACGCCCAAGTCATGACTGGGAGCCAGGCCAGAGCTCCAAGTTGGTAGTCCAAGGGCACACATAGCCCAAGTGGACAACGAACAGGAGGCATGATCAAATCTGCCCTACACTCAGGTCAACGCAGATAGCTAGCCTGAGAGGTAATCGAGGTTTCACAAGGAAAGGTCCCCTTGCCTTGGGGATAGAAATAGCTTGTGTCCCTTATAGCAGAGAACCTTCAAGCGAGTTAAAACATACACAGAATAGCTCTGTGTACTCATAGGGCCCCTTGACCTTAGGGAAAGCTTGGTTAGAGGACTTCACGAAGTTTATTGTTACAGTCTGAGACCCTCTTGGTTGGAGATTATCTCCTTCATTCTTGGAGGTCATTTGTGAAAGGGACTATGTTCCTGTTATGTGGAGCATAGTTTCTAACGAATCACCTTCAAAGGATCCGTCTTTATACACTGAGGGACTGTAAGTCTCAGTTGCATGGGAGGCTCAGGTCTTAACTGCATATGGGTTGGGGCTGGGATCCAGGACCACATCCTCAGGAAAGTGACGGGGCTGGGGAGGAGGCCTTCTTGCCCACCCGACCATTCTTCTCCAGGCGACCTCTGTTTCCAGAAACAGGGCCAGGGCAGCACTCTGCTGTGTCCGGTGAGGCTGGCAGCTGCCAGCTGGGCAAGTGTTCAGGGTGAGTGCTGCTGATTACACCCTTGACAGTGGTCCAGTTGGCCTTGGCATTTGAAGACAAGGTCCCTGGGCCTCTGCATTGTGCAGGAGCACTTGGGAGAAGGTGGCAGCTCTGCACAGACATTCTCTCCTCACCCACATAAATCCTCAGAGGGTTTCCCTCTGTGGGTTTATAAAAGCCCATTATCTAATTCATGACTCAAGAGAATTGAGCTTGCTGGCAAGAGGCTTTTTAAGTCACATTTTGAATAATTTCTCAGCAATTCATTACATGGGAAAACAGGTCCTTTTTGTTCTCATACTTAGCCTAGGAATGCAACTCCCCTCTGCCAAATTCATTAACAAAACCTGTGTATGGGGGCTGAGCAACTCTGGCCAGTTTCTTAAATGCACTAAAACTTGCTGAGCATTGAAATGTAAATTTTTACCTTTGGCTGGAATGATTCATGGGTCTCAGCTTGTAGGAAACAGCAATGTCACTTTCAAATGCCCGGGATAGCTCCAGACCAAGTGCCCATTGTGAGAGGAGGCTTAACGTGTGGCAACCAAGAGACGGCCACATGTCATCTTTCCGATTGGCAGCAGAAGGGGGGGCTGATAATGCACATGCTGACAGCTTCAGGGGGAGAAAGCGCCCCTTGTTGACAACACGGTGACCTAGAGCTCAGCAGAGCCCAACGAGAGGATCAGGCTGTTGAGGCTCGCCACGCCAGTCCCGCCTGCGCAGAGCAGTAGGCCAGTTTCTCCACGCAGTGGAGCAGAGAGCTGTGGCCAAAGCACCCCAGATCAATGAAGCAGGTGCAAAGTGGGGACATAAAAGAGCTTTCTCAAGAAACAGTGCTACTTGATTCAAAGTTGGAAATGCTTATTTCTAAATTTTTATTTCTATTATGTTAACATAAGATATATTTCAATGATGTTATTTTATATACTTAAATATGTTTAAAATAAAATATTAAAATATATTAAAACACACTGTTGTTCAGCCACTAAGTTGTGTCTGACTTTTTGCAATCCCATTGACCACAGCATGCCAGGCTTCCCTGTCCTTCACTGTCTCCCAGAGTTTGCTCAAGTTCATGTCCATTGAGTCAGTGATGCTATCTAACCATCTCATCCTCTGCCACCCTCGTCTCCTTTTGCCTTCAATCTTTCCCAGCATCAGGGTCTTTTCCAACAAGTTTTATTATGTTAAAATACACCTGACATAAAATTTATCATCTTAACCATTTTTAAGTATGAGGCTCAATGGTAAGAAGTATTAGAATATCTATACTGCTGTGTAACCATCACCACCACCCATCTCCAGAATTCTTTTCATCTTGCAAACTAAAACACTGTACCCATTAAATAACAACTCTGTATTTCCCTTTCTGCCAAGCCCAGGGCAACTACCATTTTACTTTCTGTCTTCATGATGTTGACTACTCTAGTTACTCATATAAGTTGCATCTTCTTACAATGATGTCTCTTCTTATAAGAGCATTGAACCTATTATGAGGGCCCTGCTCTTAGAACCTTATCTCAACCTAATTATTTCCCTGGAAATTATCATACTAAGCAAAGTCAGATAGAGAAAGACAAATATCACATAATCACTTATATGTTAAATCTTTAAAAAAAAAGATGCAAATGAACTTATTTATAAAACAGAAATAAACTCACAGACTTAGAGAACAAACTTATGATTACCAGGGGGAACAGTGGGACAGAGGGATAAATTGGGAGTTTAGGATGGACATTTACACACTGCTATAAATAGATAACCAGCAACAACTTACTGTATAGCACAAGAAATTCTGCTCAATATTCTGCAATAAATAATCTAAATGGGAAAAGAATTTGAAAAAAAAAGATGCATGTATATGTATAAGGGAATCACTTTGCTATATACCTGAAACTAATACAACATTGCTAATAATTAAATTCTAATAGAAAATATTTCTTTAAAAAAAAAACCTTAATTATTTCCCAAAGGTCTCACCACTAAATATCATCTTACAGGGGGTTAGAGCTTCAGCAGGTAAATTTTGCAGTGACATAATTTAGTACATAGCACTATGCAAATGCCTCTTTCAATTATTTTAATTTCAAAGACCCTGCTTACAATTATTTTGAGTACACTCCCAGAAGCAGAATTTCTGGTCATATAGTAATTGCATTTTCAACTCTTTTTGAGGACCTGCCATACTGTTTTCCACCACTTTACACCCCCACCAACAGTACACAAAGATTCCAATTTCGCCATATCCTCATTAACACTTGTGACTTTCTGGTTTTTTGATAATAGTCATACTAATGTGTGTGAGGCGGTATCTGACTATGATTTTGATTTACATTTCCCTAACGACTAGTGATGTTGAACCTCTTTTCTTCTTGAATTTTATTTATTTTATTGGTGTATAATTGCTCGGAGTATAATTGCTTTACAATGATGTGTTAGTTTCCGTTTCTGCTGAATAATAAAGTGAATTAGCTATATGTACACATATATCCTCTCCCTCTTCAACTTTCCTCTCTTTGCATGTGCTTACTGGCCATTCAAAAACATGTAATAGACACGTCTAATATTTACTTTATATATTTTAAAGTACATGTTAATATAGATGCTTGGGGAAAAAACTGAAAAAAAAAATCATAAATACAAGGCTACTGATCCTGCTGGCAAGATTAATAGTAAATTTTTGGTTTCGTTCTTATGTTTTTCAATCTGTTCTAAGTTTTTAAGAAGACTTTTCTATTATAATTGTTGTTGTCATTATCATCATGTAACATTCATTATTTTGCTCTCGGCACTATGCTAAGCACTTTACATGAATTCTTTCCAACAAACTTTATAACCACCGTAGGTCATGGCACCACAATTATTTGTAAATATGCTTTTTTTTTTTTTTAAGTTCAAGAATCTCAAGACTGTCAAGGTGACTTACCACCAAGTTCATTAGAAATCCCTTCTTGGCCACTTCCATAGCTCATTCTGTCCTTGAGTGCAAGGTTAAGCCAGGTTGCTCAGTAATAAGACAAGCTTCTCTGTGCTAGTTTTATCAGCAGCATGGGGCTTCTCTGGTGGCTCAGACGGTAAAGAATCTGCCTGCAGTGCAAGAGACCTGGGTTCGATTCCTGGCTGGGAAAGATCCCCTGGAGAAGGGAATGGCTACTTATTCCAGTATTCTCGCCTGAAGAATTCCATGGACAGAGAAGCCTAGTGGGTTATAGTCCATGGAGTTGCAAAGAGTCAGACACAACTGACTGACCAACACTTTTCTTCGCAGCACTCTGTGGAGGTGAATTATTATATTTTCCGTTTGTTTAAACAATGTAACAGATGATTATGGAACACCTACTATGCACTAAGGGAGAACGAAATGGCAACCGACTCCAGTATGCTTGCCTGGGAAATCCCATGGACAGAGGAACTTGGTGGGCTATAATCCACAGGGTCTCAAAGAGTCAGACATGACTTAGTGACTAAACAAACAAACAAAACTATGAATTAGATGCTAAAACACAGAGTTCAGAAGGAATGCTAAGAGAAAAGATAGTCCCCACCTTAGGAGTTTGGTGCAGAATTAGACACATGAGCAAGCTGCTGTAGCATCCTATAAATGCTCTCCAGGGAAGACATGGCAGTGGTACAAAGAAGGAAGGGCTCTGCCCCAGCGATTTCTACATGTCATGGCACATCAGAGTTATCTGGAGCACCCTGTAAAGTTACAGAATTGGGAACACCACCCCATACTTCCTGAATCAGAATCTCTAGATGAAACCCTGGGAATCTGGATTTTAAAAGTTGCCCAGGTGATTCTGATTTGCAGCCGGAATGAAGAATCACTGGTAGATCCATTTCCTTGACTTGCATGGTACGTTGTAGATGCTATTGTTGACTGACCAAGTAATCTCTTTTCAGATAAAAGAGGGAGGAGAAGTTTTGTAGAAAAATAATAGAGAATTCATATGGGTAGGGAAGAATGCTTATGAAGCTGGTGTTTTATTCCCCATTCAAGCTCAGTCCTATGGGTAATACATCTTGCAGAAGTATTAAAGAAGACATTACTCCTAGGTATAACCATTTTGGAAAACAGTATGGTGGTTCCTCAAAAAATTAAAAGCAGAACTGATATATAATCCAGCAATTCCACTCCTGGGTAAATAGCTGAAAGAAACGAAATCAGTATCTCAAAGGAATATCTACACTCCCATATTCACTGCAGCATTATTCACAATAGCCAAGATACTGAAACAATCTTTCAGTGGATGGAACATTCTTTCAATGGTCTTTCAATGGATGAATGGAAAAAGAAAATGTGATATATATATATGTATATATATATATATATATATACATACACACACATGCACATAATGGAATATCATTCAGCCTTAAAAAAGAAAATCCTGCCATTTGCACAATATGGATGGATCTCGAGGGCACTGTGCTAAACAAAATATGTCAGACAGAAAGACAAATACTGCGTATTTATTTATACATTTATATATGTATATAGTAGCATTTATATATAGTATTTTTTTTAAAAATCCAATTTCACAGAAACAGAATTGAACAGTGCTTGCCAAAAGCTGGGAAGAGAAGGAAATGGGATATGTAGGTCAAAGGGTACATTATATTTTTGTTCTGTGAAGAATAAGCTCTGAGGATGTAATGCACAAGTTGGTGTCTATAATTAATAATATGGTATTATGTAGTTAAAAGTTGCTGAGAGTTGCTCTTAAACATTCTCACCACATACCAAAAACAGTTAACTATGTGAAACGATGCATGTGTTAATTATCTTGATCTTGATAATTATTCTACAATGTAGATGTAAATCAAATCATCATGTTGTATGCTTTAAATATGTACAATTATACCTGTCAATTATTTCTCAAGAAGGTTAGGGAAAAAAACTTCAAATGTTTCTTTTTATTCTTAATATCTAAACTCCTTGAACAAGAAACAGAAGACATATTTCTCTAGTAATTTTTTGTCAGCCTTAAAACTACTGAATACATCAAAGATTGTTTTATACAGTGTTTGTGTAAATATTTCTACCTGCCAGCATCCAATTCAAACCCTATTCATCAAACAATCCAATTCAATAAATATCTCTTTTAGTACCTCTTGGACCAAATAAGAAAGCAACCCTGACTCTAACCCCTGACCTTTTAAGGAGAGCAAAAGCATTTTATAAATAGATAATATAAGGAGAGAGAGAAGATGAGTAGGTAACAAATGCATGTATACTGAGAAGACCACACACCACTTCAGTTCACATGAACCTGGAGACTGGATTCATATCTTCCCACACTACTGATTTACTGGCTGTAAATTTAGAAAGTAACTTCTAGCTTCCTACCCAAAATCCACCCTCACCCTCTTTTCCCTATTTAAATGGAAACCAAAAAGTGCTCACTGGGGGGAAAACTTGAAATTTCTAGCCTCCTTTACATTTAAGTGTGGCTGATATGATGTCAGCAGTAGTCATTGGTTGAGGCTTTCAATAAAGCCCTTGTTTCTCCTTCTGCCCTTTCTATTGCCTGAGAATCAGAAGTGATGGCTGGAGCTCCAAATCACAGCCAAACAAATCACAGCCAAACAAATCACAAATGCCTTTAGATCTGACATCTTTGTTCCACTGAACTAAGGACAGTCTCTACTTACCTCCAGACTTTGTAATACATGGGAGAAATAACTTTCTGCGTGGCAACTGCATGTGTAAGCCTCTTTAGCCAGGTCTCTGTTCCTAGCAGGTACCACCTAAGAGCAAATGTACAACATCTATCTCCTCGGGCCTAGATTATACATAGAGAAATCAGCAATGTGCTTCAACATACTTGCAAGTGTGCCTGACAAATTGGAATCCTAAACAACATGAAAGAACAAATGAACACTCAACTGCGGGATCGTCTACATTTCAGTCCTCTCAGGAAAAGCAGTTAGTTGTCTTGGCAAAGGTCGTGCAGGTCTATGGTCACGTTTGAGACCAAACCCACAGATTTAGGTCCACCTGTGCTCTGTATTTCTACTGCTGTGTGTCATCACTGAGCCAGCCCAGGAGACTCTTGGCCTCCCCAGTTAGTCAAGGATTAGAGAGGCAGTCTTGACATTTATAAATTCTGTTTTATCACTGGTCATGTCAAAAAGAGATTGCTTTGTTGCCAAATTTGTGGGATTTGGGAAAAGATTCTGCTGTCATGGAAGACTGGGTAGGACAGGCTCCTCTTTCACGCTTACAGAAAATCTCCTCCTGCCCCGAAGCTTGCGATTCCATTTCCTTTGCTTTGATAAACTACAAGTGGTTTTAAATTGAGTCATAAATTTCTCCAGGCCTTTTAGAGACCAACCCCCTGCCTTTGATTCCCTCACCTCCTGTGGCAGTGAAACCTGCTGGAGACCTACTCATATGCTTTGTGCACATTTAAGCTGGGAGTTTGAAATTTACAGGCCAAGCCTTGCAGCATGACCTTGACTTTTTAGTAGCTTGAAAAGGAACCAGAGAGACGGCAAGCAGGATTCATCAGGGCTGCAGGTCTCCAGGACAGACCCAGCTGCATCTAGAGAAGACCCTCACACCAGATGCTAGAAATGAGCAATATTTTGGTGGCTCTGATAAACTCCTCAAGGTGACTATGTGGACTCCTGGTTATGGAGTCATGGTCAGTTGAAGTCATCTTAAATGAGTTTTTCTTTTTAAAATAATGATTTGTAACATATATGCTTTGTGTTGATTTGTAACATATAGACTAAGCTTCAGAAACTGAGTAACTTGATGTGTAAAGCTGCTACATTCGGGGAGAAATGGTTAGCAAAATCCCCATCTCACCACCAAATCCTTCTATGTGCCCTTGGCAAGTTGTGTGCAGAAGACCCTGGGCTGGTTTGCAGGTGCCCCCATCTATCCTTGATTTTCTAGAATCAGTGAATCAAGTGAGGGACAGCAGAGTGAATGGGAAGCTTCTACCTAAGTAAGGGCTGCTCAAGGCCCTGAAATAGGAGCAGTAATCCCCTCTTACCCACATCTGCAGCCTGTACTCTTCCAGGTGGCTTGGAACATTCCCAGCAGTAGCCAGTTCCAGTCTGTTCTCTGAGTACATCTGACTTTAAGCCAAAGAAATCTCCATCTTTGAGGTTTTGCCTGAGGCCAAAGTTATCCCCAGCACTATGTATGTGTGCGTGCATAGTCGCTTCAGTAATGTCCACCTCTTAGCGACCCCATGGACTGTAGCCCTCCAGGCTCCTCTGTCCGTGGGATTTTCCAGGCAAGAATACTGGAGTGGGTTGCCATGCCTTCCTCCAGGGGATCTTCCCGACCCAGAGATCAAACCCGAGTCTCCTGTGTCTCTTGCATTGCAGGCAGATTCTTCACTGCTGAGCCACCGGGTAAGCCTCAAAAATATGTATATATAAAATAACTAGTTAATTCTCACATAATTAATAGCTTTGAGATAGGTACTATAACTAGCCCCATATTATGGATGAAGAGACTGAGATATAAAATGTTAAAAGTAACTTCCCTAAATTCATTCACCTAGAGAGTGTTGTAAGGATAGATTGGGCTAATGTATAAGGCATTTGGAACAAAGCTCCCAGGGGGCACAGTGGTAAAGAATCCACCTGCCAATGCAAGAGACACAGGAGACTCGGGTTCGATCCCTGGGTCAGTAAGATCCCCTGGAGAAGTAAGATCCCCTGGAGAAGGAAATGACAAACCACTCCAGTATTCTTGCCTGGAAAATCCCATGGACAGAGAAACCTGGCGGGCTATAGTCCGTGGGGTCACCAAACAGTCGGACATGACTCAGCGCCTGAGCATGCATACAGTTAGTACAATGTAAGTGCTGATTACGATAATGATTATTATTCTAACATTGCAGGCACTATACCAGCACTAGACATACAATGATTTGTAACACACAGCCCCTGTCCTTTAACAACTCACTGTGTGGTGGGAGAAAGAAAGTCACGCATACTGATAATTATGCTGTAGGTAAATGTTTAAGGTCTGAATAAGGGACCGTAAGTGCACACAGAGGAAGCATGGGCTCAGTCTAGAGCTGTTACAGAGTCACACCGTCCAGAAAAAAACATCATTCAAGCCTGATATGATATTTTAGAGTTTCTTGAAGCCAAATTTATGAATTTAAAAATGTGGAGAAATTAATTTCATAATGTACCAAAATATTATCATTTCAAAGGATAACTGATATTTTAAAAATCATGACTGTAAAAATATTTTACATTCTTTTTTTGCACTAAGTCTC
This sequence comes from Cervus elaphus, assembly GCF_910594005.1. Lineage (NCBI taxonomy): Eukaryota > Metazoa > Chordata > Mammalia > Artiodactyla > Cervidae > Cervus > Cervus elaphus. Next base: position 33,530,251 of record NC_057826.1, read on the forward strand.
TGAAATCTGGTGCATATTTTGTACCCAGAACACATCTCAGTTCAGACTAGTCACTCATTAGATGCTATGTGGGTCTAGTATCTCCAGTATAAGTTAGCAGATATAGAAGGCTTTCTGGAAGAAGTGACATTTGAGCTAAATGAGGAGGTTGGGCCCTGTTTCTGATTACTCCTGAGAAGGACGAGAACATGATTCACTGGTGACTTGGATCCCAGGCTCTACTTCTCCAGGATGTGTGGTTGGCAAAATAATGACCCCCGAAGGTGTCCACTTCCCAACCTCCAGAACTTGTAAATATGTTAATTTCCCTGGCAAAGGGGGATTGAGATTGCTAATCAACTGATCTTGAAATGGAGAGAGTATGCTGGTTTATCCAGGTGGGCCTTATGTAGCTACCAAAGTCCTTACAAATGAAAGACGGAGGGGAGTCAGCATCACAGAGATGCAGCGTGAGAAAGATTCCACCAGCCACTGCCGGCTTTGCAGACAGAAAGGGAGGGCATGAGCCAAGGAGTGCAGGGAGCCTCTAGGAAATAGAAAAAGCAAAGACACAGAGTCTTCCTTAGAGATTTTGGGAGGAACACAACTCTGTTGATGCCTTAATTTTCATCCAGACCCATTTTAAACTTCTGACATTCAGAAATTCAAAAAGATAATGAACTTGCCCTGTTTTAAGTTGCCGGGTTTGTGGTGATTTTTGTAGCAGTCATAGGAAACAGTCTCATTTCCTTCTTCTGCCCTGGGAGCCCCAACTTGATCCTCACTCCTTGAATGCACTCCCCAGATGTGGGTTAGGTCACTGAGAACAAAAGTTGGGGGTTTCCCAGCTGTTGCACCATCACCCCCATCACTAACTACACTCATGCCTGGAGGCCCATGTCCACAACCGGCCATCATAGGACGCTCTTGCTTCCTGAACAGGCTCTGTTAAGGGACACGATGTAGGTGAAAGTCCTTCCTTTTCACAAAAATGATTGTCCTCTGGTACTGTTGTTCATAATGTTAATTAAAAGTAAAAGGTAGTAATAATAATAGGGGAAGCTGGGGGAGTGAGGGAGTACATGGGAACTCTGTACTTTCTGCTCATTTTTCTATAAACTAAAAACTGTTCTAAAAATAAAATCTATTAAGTAAAAAAAAGTAAATTACAAATTTAAAAAATTAGAGGGAAAATGGCTAACAACCTAACACCTATGAATGTGCAGAAGGCCTTGTTAGCAAGAGAGACTGGACTAGAAGGATAACAAGGATGCTTTTCAAAGCACAAAAGGGAGACTGTACTATGTAGTTAAATAAGGAACCAGGAGAAGATGGCTCAATTCCATGAGCCCACAGGCAAACTGGCCTGACTGCACTTTTGTTCTTCAGAGATGTAAGACCTTTGGTATTCTAGGCCTTTACCCCAGGTGTATCATAAAAGGAAAATGGATCTAGTTATTTAAATAATGATTCCTGTCCACCCCTCCCAGTCTCATCCCACTGGGAACTATTTGGGTGTGTTCTTAACCCCCATTCACGTTAAGAGAAGGCGTCACCACCTCGTAGAGTGCAGACCACCTCTCTCCTCCAGAGGTGTCTGCCAAGTTCCCCTGGATGAATTTCACAAGAGTGAAATTTCACCAATGCCTGAAATTCAGAAGGGTAGCCTGTGAAAGGAGAGCACAGGCTGTCCTTCATCCCTGCCAGGCGCTGAGGCTGCCTTTCTTACCAACACTCCTTGCAAAAGTGAAAAGAGAGGCTGGATTATGTTCTCATGTAGACAGTTACTCTCCTTACAGGCTCCATGGGAGAAGGCTTGGAGAAGACATTGAACAGTGTCAAGATAGCACACACCTCAGTTAATGTTCCTAATTTGTCTCCAAGAGTTTAGGATGAAAGTCAAGCCTCATAACAGCAGGTTTCACCTCCTGTGTCTAAACAGCCAGGAAAAGACAACTTTGTTTTTTCCCCCTATTTTTAAAAAACAGTGCATTATAAGAGTGTTTAAGGTGTGAGAGAGCAATGAATTCAAGGCCTGTTGGAGGAAAGAGCAGAAAGAAAGGGTGCCTGGCCAGCAGCAGTGTTCTCTATACTGAAAGCCCGCCATGCAAAGAGACAGGGAGATTTATTGCTCACCGCGGGTTAGAGAGCAGATGCTTGCTACTCCAGAGATTTGGCACTCTGGGATTTATGGACTTAATATAGTTTATGCTCTTGTGGCCTCATTGGTTGGGAAAGTACAAGATTTCCCTGTTAATAAAACTGAAAGCGAGGATAATAAACCACTTCCCACAGGGTTTGAGAATCTCCCTGCACAGGTCCCCCCAAACCCTCTGCCTGGATAAGACAGCTCCAGTCGATTCTTACCCCAGCTCCTCACCCCACCGCCCCACCTCCACCCTATTCTCCCTCAGTGATGCAGCCAGTGTCTCCCAGAAAGGAAACTCAAGAGACTGAAATTGGATGAGGATGAACAACTTCATGTCCAACCAGTGGGGACTCAGGGCTCCTTGAAAATGCAAAAGGGAAACATGTAGCTTGTTGTGGGCATCTACTCTGATGTGTTATCTCACTGCCAAAGCAAAGAAGAACAAACATTTGCTTCAGCATATGGACGCTGCCTCACACAGAATTTGGCAAATCATTGGTTATTTGAAATCAGTGTTTTCCTTTCCTTGATCACATCCTAAAGTACTTATTACCTGGAAAGAAAATGATGCCATTCAGCTGGAAGCTTAAGGTGCCCAGGGATGGATTTAATTTAATATCATCACCGAGGTACATCCTTTAAGCACCTAGTTATTAGAGAAGGAAGGAGAATATGTCTGTGAGTTGGAAGCTGGGAGCATTCCTAAGAAAATATAAGTTTTGTTACCTTGGTGGTATTTCAGGGCAGAGGCAGGCAGGCCTGGGAGATGGTCCGTGAGGACCCATGGATGCGTGGTTCCCATACTGGCCCCAGCCATCAGAAGACTCCCAAATACAAAGCACAGTCAAGGACAAAACAAAGAGAACAGCCCAGGGGAGGAGGCTGTGACTCTGCTATTTTTAAACTGCCAATTAGAATGTCTAAAATTACGTGGCTGAAACTACCACATCCGCTCCAAGATAATCATACTCTTCTGAGCTGAAATGTTAAATCTTCTGTTTTCCAAGCCCCTGATCAGAATATTTTAAAAGATCATTTCTGGCTGCATTAGGCCCCAAACCAAGTTGTGGTTCAGCATGTTTTCTCCTAGGAATGACTTTTCTTGATTAGAATTCTCAAAACCTGCCTTTTGAATATTTTGTTTGCTTCTAGGGGGAAAATAAAGAAAACAATAGAGATTAAAAACCAAAAGAGACACAAAGAAAATATCAGGAAAAAAAAAACATATATGAAGATTTTAAAAAATGCGACAGGATTCTGTCTCTTGGACCCACCAAATTAACATTATTAATGTGGGCCTGCTCACTACTTACCCTTGGCCTCCTGTTAGTCCTGCTTTCCCTCCAGGTCTTGCTATCCAAGCAGGAAGAATGTGACATTTTGCTTAGGGCAAATGAATCCAGTTTCCTCCACTGACATCGAACTCAGAGAGTTCAATTCAAATAAAATGAGATACAGATTAAAATGAGACTAAAATACTCATCAAGTCCATTTAAAAGACCTGATAGAGAGTCTAGTCTCATGAAGCCTGAATGAACCAAAAAAGCGTGTTGAGTCCCCACAATTCCTGTACCAACCACATTGCAAGCTACCCATCTTGACTGTCTATGAAACATGTAGCTAATATGCAGCCTCTCAAAGCTACCTAAGATAGGAGGACAGCTCTGAAAGACAATAAGAACTGCAACCCAAAAATCCAATAAAAAATCTATCTGTATATGCTATACATATATATATATATGTATGCAGTGTCTAAATGAAATTAATTTTATTTAATGGATTATTAAGTTTTACTCCATGCCTCTCTATGGTTTGGTGGTGGGGGTTGTAATATAGTTGATTTATAACATGTTAGTTTCTAATGACAGCAAGGTGATTCAGTCATATATATACACATACATAAATTCTTTTTGTATTCTTTTTCATTAAGGTCATTATAAGATAATTAATATAGTTCCCTGCACTATTCAGCAGCACCTTATTGTTTATCTATTTAATATATAGTAGTTGTACCTGTTAATCCCAAAACTTCTCATTTATCCCTCCCTGCCCCTTTCCTCTTTGGTAACCATGTTTGTTCTCTATGTCTGTGAGTGTGTTTCCATTTTGTAAGTAACTTTGTTTGTATCATATTTTAGACTCCACATATAGGTGATATTATACAGTATTTGTCTTTCTCTGACTTACATCACTTAGTATGATATTCTCTAGGCCCATCCATGTTGCAGCAAATGGCATTATTTCATTCTTTTCTCCAGCTGAGTAGTATTCTATTGTGTACGCAAACCTTGGGGCTCAGCTGGTAAAGAATCTGCCCGCAATGTGGGAGACCTGGGTTCGATTCCTGGGTTGGGAAGATCCCCTGGAGAAGGGAAAGGCTGCCCACTCCAGTATTCCGGCCTGGAGAATTCCATGGACCATATAGGCCATGGGGTTGCAAAGAGTCAGACATGACTGAGCGACTTGCACTTTCACTTTCACCACACCTTTATCCATTCATCTGTCGATGGACATTTAGGTTCCTTCCATATCTGGGCTATTGTAAACAATGAACTATGAACACAGGGGTGCATGTATCTTTTCAGATTACAGTTTTCTCTGAATATATGTCCAGGAATGGAATTGCAGGATCATATGACAACTCTATTTTTAGTTTTTTAAGGAACCTCCATACTATTTTCCACAGTGGCTGCACCAATTTACATTCCCACCAACAGTGCAGGAGGGTTCCTTTTCTTCCACACCCTCTTCAGCATTTATTGTTTGTGGGCTTTTTAATGATGTATGCCCCTGTATGTTTTAAGGAAAGCATATTCCATGTGGTCATTTGGAAGTAGTATCCTGCTTCCCATGACTATGCGTTTGTTCTTTCAATTCTGTCAGTCAGGAGGAGAGTGTTAATTTTTCTCAGAAAAGAATATGAAAGATTTTTGAGGGCAAACAGAGTGAGTGTTTTCCAAATAAAGTTCCGTGCTTGGGAGAGGGCATGTGCATCCACCATGTGCACGTTTGTTCCAAGTGATGGGCTGGTGAGAAGGCTGCCTGTCCCCCTGCAGTCTCCTGCTTCTTTGCTGCTTTGCCCTAGGAAGCTCCTTCCCAAGTAGTAACCAAAAGAAGCTGGAAATGATATAAAGGAAGGATTGTTGCCCCTTCAGCATCTCTGTCTGGATCAGCCTTCAATGTATTTTCCAGTTACTATACTTCCCAGCACAATGTTCTATCCCCTATAACCTCACATTTAACAAAAGGCTGCTTATACTATACAAAAAAGGCATATGGTGGTGAACACAAATTACTTTTTAAATGTCTGCTTATGGCTTCTAAGCATTCAAAAATATATGTGTGCACAGTGCAACCAGCACCATGGCACACATCCTGCAGCTGAAGCCACTTTAAAACCAGGTCCTATTGGCCTTTCAGTAATTGCAACCACTTGGATGAACACAAGATGACATAGAGAGCCCCACCCCAGGTTCCAGGGCAGCATCATAAGAGATCTTAAAAGATACAAACAGCAGTGATCCTATTTTATTGTAGGGAAATTGAGTTACACAATAATTAAATAATTGTTCCAAAATTAAACTGAAAAAAAGAAAAAATCAGGAATGGAGTTTAAGTGGCATCTCGGTTTTCCAGCCCTGAGCATCTAGCCTTCTTCTCATTTAATATACACTACAGTATATTTTCTTTCTGCTACAATAAATAATATAAGCTCTCTTCTCTTCTGAAAAGAGTTCATTCTGGGGACCAGACAGGGTGCCTATTTCTCTTTAATACTGCCCCTCAGTCCTGTGAGCTCTGATTAAATGATTTCGCCTGCTGAGCTCAATAATTGGAGTTGCCTAGTTCCCGATCATTTGTTTGCCAGCCATAATGAGTGTCACTGTTTTAAAGGAATGACTGATACACTGGAGGAGCAAGACAGGGGCTGTGAGGACTAGCAAACAAGGAATCCTATTCAGAAGAAGCAAGGCACTAAAGGTCACCACTGCCCAGCTCCCCAGGAACACCCCCTTCCCTCCAGCCACCTCACACCTACTTGCTCATAAATCGCAAGTCCACATTCAGAGCTCGACACTTTAACCTTGCAAACTGCATCAAAAATTCAAATACTAGTGATACCAAGGCCTGATTTCCAGTCCTTGTTCTGTTTTTGTTATTTACCAGTGTCCTCAGGTCAGCTGCTTTATCTTTCTGAGGTTGTAGTTTCCTTATCTGTCAAAAAAAAGATACCTATCAGGGCCTCAGTGACATTCTGTGCTCCCTATGAGGCAAGTTGGTTAGAGATACTCTAGTGAAAGCCTACCACGGTCACCTAGAGGAGATGCCATGAGCCACAGAATGTTATTTTATATATTTGGAAGGAAGTCTACTTCCAGAAAAGCAGCTCTATGCCTGCACTTACAAACTTAAAATTTAACAGTAGCAATAACACACGAAACTAGGAAAAGGAAACCAGTAAAGAGTGTACACACAACACCTATAGTTTTATAAAGTATATAAAAAGGGGTCTTGATGTTTGAGAATTCATTAAAACATCCACAGAGCATCTACTATGTTCTCCACACTGCAGTGCATGCTTGAAAGAGAACAAGACACAACCTTCAAGGTACTCCAAGTTTGCCAGGACACACGGAAGGCTGGGAACCCAGCAGGGGCATGTGAATTCTGCCTGCAGGAGTGTGGTTCAAGAAGACTGGGAAGTAAAACAGAGGTTGAGTCTCAAAAGTGAGCAGGAGTTAGCCAGCCAGAAAGGACATTAAGAATCCAAAACTGAGAAAACCAATGGGCCAAGGAGCACAGCCTGGAAAGAGCAACTGTCGATGATCTGGAGTGGCTGGAACACGAGTTATTGGAGGTGGGAAAAGGCAAGGGAGGAAACTGACAGGGAAAGCAAGAGGGGTCCAGAGAAGCCAAGCAGCCAGGCCCTGGAGGCCAGGACGTATGCCACAGCACAGCTCTGGAGCACCTGGAGCGGGTGTTGAGCGGAGGGAGGACTCAGTCCAGCCTGTTTACAAGGTAAGAGCAGAAATGCAGGACTGGGTGAGTATGTACATGGTTAAAGAGGAAGATGAAATAGGGATTGTCGGTAGGAGAAAGTGGTGGTGACCATAATTAATATTAAAGAAGAGCTTCTGTCCATGCATTATGACGAGACAGCCTAAGGCAAGGGTGTGCCAACTACAGCCTGTGGGCTAAATCCTGGCCCTTACCTAGTTTTTGTTCAGCCTCGAGCTAACAATAATCTTTACTTTTTTAAATGATTGAATAAAGTCAAAAGAAGAATAATATTTAGTGGCCACGAAATTTAAAGTTTTGTGTTCATAAATAAGGTTTTATTGTTGCACAGTCATACCCATTTGTTTGCTATTGCCTATGGCTGCTTTAGCATCACGGTGGAAGAGTTGAATAGTTGGAACAGACCACATGGCTTCCAAAGCCAAAACTATTTAAACTATTTACCATCTGGCCTTTTATAGAAAATACTTGCAGACCCCCTGGCCTAAGGCTTGAAGATGAGGGGTGGGTACAGGATCCTTGAGGGCAGGCATGGTGTTTTCTCCTCTCTGTATACCTTGCTCAAGCCTGGCTCGTAACAAATATTCCAAGACTGTTCAGTAGGGCAACAAATGAGGACCAGGTGGAAACAGTCATAAGAAACTGGAATGAAGACAGGGTTGCCCCGAGGTTGGCAAAGTAGGAGTTTATCTTAGCAGGGTGATCTTCAGATCTGGGAGGACCCAGCGCCCTGTCCCTCCAATATATTCCACCACCCTTAGCAGGGCAGGAGAAAAGGGGGAAAGATGTGAGTGACACAAAATGACTCATTTTTTTCATTCTCTTATTTAAAAATGAGGCTCCTACAATGAGTTAGAACTGGACAGGTCCCCAGGACACATCTGGAGTACAAGCCTGGTCTTCTAACTAGTGTTCCTAATTCTTTTTCCTCCCTGCCAATTTCTTTTCTATGCAGACACTAGGGCAACTTTTCTGAAACATAGAAGAGAGTAATCCATGCCCCCAAGTTTCAGCCTGTCCTAGATAAAAAGTCTGAACCCTTGGCCATGCATCAAAGCTCTGCGTGGTCTGGTTCTTCTTTAACCATCACTTCCCAAGACCTCCTTTCAGTGCCACCTCTATGGACAACCTTCAGTTTTCCAAATGGGCCAGGCTATTTCATGCCTCCAAACCTTTGTTCTTGCTGGTCCCTCTGCCTGCCATGTGAACCACCCCCCTCCCTGCAACATCTACTCATTCAATACAGTTCAGTTCCAGGGTCACTAGGTACGTAGCCAGCAGATGTGAGGACAGTACATGGCAGTGGTACCTAGAGAGGCAGTTGACAATAGTGGCAGAGAGGTGGGAAGCCTGGATATGGCAAAGACGGAGACCTAGGATCCTGTTTATTAGGGGTGAGCACGTGGAGTAACTAGAACTCTCCAACAGTGCTGTTCAGTCGGTACATCATGTACAACTCTTTTGCAACCCCTGGATTGTAGCCCACCAGACTCCTGTGTGTGGAAATATTCAGGCAAGAATACTGGAGTGGGTTGCCTTTTCCTTCTCCAGGGGGTCTTCCTGACTCCGGGATCACACCCACATCTCGTGCATTGGCAGGCAGATTCTTCACCACTGAGCCACCTGAGAAGCCCTCAAACAGTGCTGGTGAGAGTCTAAAAATGTGCAGCTGTTATCAAATCAGGGTCATTTTGCCCCAAGCATAGCAAGCCAAAACTCTTGAGACCTTAAGGTCTGCAGTAAAGATATATTCACAAGGCAGTGAAGAGAGTTAGGCGTGGAGGGAGGGGGAAGAATCTCAAATCGACAATCCAGATCTGTCTCCCCAAGGCAGGGGAATTGGGGTATTTACGGGTTAAGGAATAAAGCAGTAGGGTGGTCTGAGGTGTGGAGGGCTTGGGCAGTGTGGGGGAAGGTGATTGGAAAATGATGCAGTAATGACAATCTTCATTCTGCATAGGTGAAACTAAGCTACAGGCCTCTGCACTCAAATGTGTGGGTGCTTAGCATGATTGGAGGGTGAAATTTTCAGCCTTCTGACATCAAAAGGTCACAGAGAGATCATTCACGCATGCCCAGGGTCAGTGGTCCTATCCAGTTTTAACCAGCTCAGCTCCAACTAGACACAGCTGACTCCAAGTTCCTGAAAACAACTCAGGCAAACATTTTACTGTTCAAGCTACATGCTTCTTGGGGGACATGCAAGTCTTAAAACCACCTGCTTAGGGAAGGCAGGTAAAATGGATTTGACTAATAATTATCCAGTTTCACAGCCATTTTGAAGAACAATCTGGCAGTTTCTTATAAAATTAAACATAACATTGTCATTTGATCAGCAATTCCACACACAGACTTTTACATGATTGTTCATAGAGTTTTATTCTCAATAAAAAAAACTCTATAACAACCCAATTATCTATAAAAAAAAGTGGATGGATAAACAAATTGTGTCATTGCCACAGCATGGAATACTATATACCAATTAAAAGAAATTATTCAAAGATATATGCAACAAAATAGATAAATCTCAAAATATTACGCTCAGAAAAATAAACCAGACACAAAATAATACACAGTGCATGATTCTAGTTTTGTGACATTCTAGAAAAAGTAGTAATTATAGTGACAGATAACAGACCAAAGGATGCCTGGGGCCAGGAGTTTGGGGGGTATGGGCATTGAGTGCAAAGGGCGTGAGGAAATATTTTTGGGTGATGGAAATGTTCTAGCTTGATTGTAGTGGTGGTCACAGGGGTGTATGCTTTCATCAGAATTGACGGTACTAAAAATGAATCCACTTTACTGTTTGTAAATTACACCTCAATGAAGTTGACCAAACAAACAAAAAAATACAAGGTCCAGGTCCTGTGAAAAAAAACTCCTGAATTAAATCTCTGCAGGCTGGACCCAAGGCACCACTGTGTTTAACACGTCCATCAGATAATTCTGATTTGCACTAGGTTCCCACATCATCTTGTCACCATTTTATTGCGATGGCTAAAAATGCTGCAGTCATGGCTCCCTTCAGCACTCTCTTTATCAACCTTGGCTTTGGGGTGAGCGGTGGTGTCCCAATCTCTCAGAGAGACCTCAGTAAAACTAGAAGAAACCTTACAAGGTCATGCAGGCCAGTCCCCTGCCTCTGGCCAATCCCAGGTACAAATCTGTTCTCAGAGTTCTGCCTAGTCGTAGTGCACACAGGAGAAGATTCCGGATTCTCCTTGAGAAAAGCTCTTGAATAGGCTTGCCACTCACAGACCTCAACAGGGGATGCCTCGCAGCCAAATCTCACCAAAGTGGACAAACAAGCTCGCTTCCCCCAAAGCTCCCACGTGAACCAAGCAATACTGCAGTTGAGTCTGTATTCTAACAGCACTGAAGTTTCTGAAGTGAGATTACTTACTTTTCTGCTCATCTTTCTATGGAAATTCAGATAGTTTTGCATGGGATATACTTACATGCAACAATGCCTGATTAAAAAAAAAAATCTCAACTTTAGGTTGTAGAAAATTACAATTTTCAACTAAAATAAATATGCCACTTTAAGGACAGGATGAGTAATTCTGTGTCTGTGACATTTTTCGGGATGGGCTCAGGAGTTTGGAGTGCAATGCAGTACATGACACTACCTGGGAAAAAATGCTTCTCTCTGTCATTAACGAGCACTCCAGGGTTTCTTCAGCCTGTTTAATTGTGGAAGGTAGCTCACGAGATGCTTAGCATACTGTAATTTGGAAAGCAATGCATTATGGGTTAAATTACCACCCAAACACTACCAATAAATTACAGCCAGAGGTAGAAATGTCTTTGGCAGTAGAAGTTTTACCTTCCTGGGGGCTGGCTGCCTTGTCTTGATCAGGACTGCTGCTCCTCAGGCACTGCATTAATAGACCAGTGCGCTGGTAAAATACAGCTAGAGTCACAAAGGGCTGCTGCATAAAGAACAGCTTGAATTACATTATCTCCTGACAATGTCAAAGAAAATTCAATACCTGAGTCAGAGGGGCTTTCACAGAATTACTAGGAAGATAATTTTTTATTGTTGATGCTTTTGTTTTTGTTTATGTCTTTAAAATTTTTGTTCAGTTTAAACAAGCCTGACTTTATAGAAAAATTCTAGATCTGGTCCTTTCATTAAGTAAACCTGGAATAGAGGAGCTCAATACCCCTAAATAACATAAGACGAAATTACATGTACTACACAACTCTCAGAAAAATGAAGGATGGAACAGAACCTCCTTGTAATAGAGCATCTTGGATATATGTAGCATTAGAACACAGAGGGAAAGGCTTTCGTGCCTCAAGAAGGCAGATGAGAATATTTCTCACATCCTAGCAGCAGTGTCTGGGGCTGGGAATGAAAGAGTTTTCTCTAGAGTAACAGTGGTGATAGCATCTTTAATGGACATTACAGTAACTGCTACCTACAAAGGACTATCTGTTGTGGTGGGATATGTCTCAAAGAGTCCTGAAGATAAGCAAAAGGATATACAGGAAGCACTTAGTATAGTTCCCAGGGCATTGTGAGTGCTTAGCACAAGGTGTAATTACCATCACCGTCTTTGTTATCATTAACCCTATTTTAGAAACAGAGCAATTTAGGAACACAGAGGCTCAGTAGCTTGTTGAGGTGTTGTAGTGAGGGTCCTAACAGGACTTTAACTCGTGCCCTAATGACCCTAAATCCATGGTTTTCACCGATCTCTGCACCTTCTTGGTTTGTAACTGCATGAACCTGCTGAGAAAACTATCTCCCCCAACACTAAATTACTCTCCTTAACCCAGGTAAATAACTGAGATTTTGGAAACAACTCAGAGGTCTATATTTATCTATTGCTGGGTCTTTAGTTAGAGCACTTGGACTGAGTGAAGCGGGCTCACAGGCTCATGGGCAGAGGGTGCAGAACTGTCAGCTTTGTGTACAAGGCTACAGGAGGCACCCTGGCTCCTGCACCTTCTCCACACCTCCTGCTCTGAATCAGAGGGAGCTTTCACAGGTAAGCAGAGCACACTGACATCTGGGTTGCTAGGATTAGTGCTATAGATTTGGTGAATTTAGGATACATATCAAGCTGTTTCAATGACTTCAAGGTTTCTTCCCAGAAAAGACATTAGTTGTCTAAAGTCAAGTATATTTAATGTTATTTTTTCATAAGGAAAGTCAGATCAGTCCTAAATGATGAAAATCACTTAGCTCACCTGCAGGTGAGGACACAAATCCATCTGTACTTGGAAAGTATCACAGAAACCGGAAACTGAAAATGTTCATGGGCAGTACGGAGGAGGCTTCGGTTGCTAGGATGCCCACTGATGAACAAATAGATAAGACTCCACAAAATTTTATTAATAAAGTTGATGTGTCTTTGGTTGACTGGCCAACTAAGGCTGCCTTCAAAGTCATTAAACTTCAGACTAGGCTCAAGATTTATTAAGAGATCTTGCTGCCTGATAGTCTGTAGGGATATTCTCATAGCATTTGCTGCTATCATGTTCAGCCACTGGGTAAATTTCCAGCAACCGGGGTTTTGAGAGAAACTGAAATCCAATTTAATGTAATTTAACTACAACAAGAACACAGTAGGACACAGAAAATACCAGAGACCAATGATTTCCTCATAGATAGTTTTACACAACTGACATTAAATAAGAATTGTTTTAGGAATCCAGGGAAGAAAATTTTGCTTTACATGAAAACTATTGATTCATTTTCATCATTATCATCATCATCACATTTCTCGGCTACTCACCACATAGGAGTCATTGCGCTAAATACCTTCTCTCACTTAGTCCTCCCAACATTTCTAGAGATGGATCCACCCTCAATCCAAACTGAGACAGAGGGATGTCTAATATTATCTCAAGACTTCTCAAGAGACAAAGGACACTTTCTCCAAAAATGTCTAAGCAAATTAACCTCAGTGTTTCTATTTTTTAAGAAACAAATGTATTTCATCCATCACTTTTAGTTAGAAGAGGCATTCAATAAAATCAAACTAAATAAAATGGGATGCCTGAATCCCAAAACAGTGGGGATTATGCCTTTAAATCATATAGGAAGTCACCAAAATCTTATTATCTGGCCTGTGATGTAAAAACTGATTACACTAGTTCCTTAGGGAAACTTATTAGAACTAATGCTTACGGATCAAAGCTTCAGAAAGTCAGATCCTTGAGAATACAAAAAGGTGCTCTGTTATCTGCCACAGCAAAAGCCCTTAACATACTGTGAAGCAACAAGCATCGTCTTGTCTCTGAGCGAGGTGAATACACAAAATGAGGGAAAGACTGAATCACACTAAGAGACAAAAAGGAATATTCCTCCTGCGTTTAGTGACCCCTTCTCCCTTCATCCAGAAGCTATAGGGTACGTACAGTCATCTACCTTAACCCTCAAGAGATGGGTCTAAGGGCCAATAGGTGCTGCTCTCAAGATATAGCAAAGGATCTTTTTCAATTAATTAATTTCTACTGGAATATAGTTGATTTACAATGTTGTGTTAGTTTCAAGTACACAGCAAAGTGAATAACAAATATACATATATCCACTCTTTTATAGATGTATGTTTTGAAGAAGAAATAGTATAGAACTAAGAATTTTGAGAACTTGGTTTCAGCCCTAGCTCCTCTACTAGCTACTTGTGTGATCTTGAGAAAGTCACTTAATGTTTCTGAACTTGAGTTCCCTCATCTGTTAAATAAAGGGGTTGAAATAAATGAGTAGTGACAGGGGGGTGTGGGGGGTGGTGGTTTAGCCAAGGAATCTTAAATTCAAACCTGAATATCTAAAATGTCAAAGTGTGGAGACTGGAAATTCCAGAGAGGAGAAAAGGCCCTGGCAGCTCAACCAGGTAGTTATTGTTGTCATCTTTTGTTTGTTTTAAATCAATGGACTTGATACCGAGTTTAAATCTCTTTCAGTTACAAGTAATGGAATATCCAACATGAACTGGGTTAAGCAGAAAAGGGGAATATATTGACCTCAAAAATGGAAATAAAAATCCCCATCTAGATTACCTTCAACCATGGCTAGGTCTAGCAGCAAGGTGATGCCATCAGGACCACATTTCTCTGAACCCCTCAGCTCCAGGTCCTTCTCTGCTACCTCCATTTCAGACAGACCTGTCCTCCTGATGGCAAGAAGGCTGCCAGCAGCTCTCCATCTACTTCCTATCTTAGGACCACAGGAGAAAAATTTTCCTTAAGATGTATTTAATCCTGGGATTGACACTTACTGGCCCAAATCAGGGTGAGACATGCTCATAGCTGAACCAGTCATGCAACAGAGCAGGAAATATGCTCATTCCTTGGTTTGGACCACAGGACCACTTCTGATGGAGAATGTCTAGGGGAGCAGGTGGGAGCAGTTCTATTGCCCACAGAAGGGAGGATGGCTATCATGTGCCCAAAACAACCAATGTCCATTGTGAATCTTTCCAACTCCAACCTCTAATATGTTTCCTTGCTGATGCCTTTCTGTCTTCTGGGTTTCATGAAAACCTCTGAATCTCACCATCCAAGTTGCCTCATCCCTTTGCCACATTTTCTTGCTATTGCATCCACATCCCTTAACTGAATAACTAATGGATAAGTAAGTATGTGTTTTATTCTGTGAGGAAAAGTGGACATCTCTGAGACTAGATCTTTATCCTCAAGGAGTTTATAAACTAGTTGGGTAACAGAACTATTCTGGTTGTGTACATTCATAAGCATTACAAGTTCATAAAGGGAGACATCAATAATATGAACAGTTCCAGGCAGACTGAAATGATGGTCAAATTGAACAAGATGAAATTCAACAAGGATAAATATAAACTCCCAGGCTTAGGTCCAGGGGCCCTAGGGAGCCGCTGAAGATTTTTAACCAGGATAGTGACAGAGTCAAGGCAGTGATTTAGGAAGAAGCATTCAGCAATACATATGAATGGGTCAAGGCAGGAAAAGATGGGAAGGTGGGGACCAGCTTAGAGTCCATTACAGGAGTATTTGTATAGAATGAGGTTACAAATCCTAGACCTGAGGTATTCATGGAAATGAAAACAAAATGCATGCAGAGGTGAACTGGTTGGAGAAGGCAAAGAAGAATGAGTTAAGGAAGAAAATTGCCCATGAAGCTTTGAGGCTGGAAGACTAAGGAAAGGTTGCCACTGGAAGTAAGAATGTGGGAGTAAGGAACACTGACTGGGAAGTCGGGGCAGCATGGAGTGGAGCTGGAAATAAGCTGTCTTAGGCCATGTTTGTGACATTGGAGAGACATGAAGTGGAAATCTTCAAACAACAGGTGGAAGTTTGCTTCAGGATTAGGGGAGAAGAGATAGTGATTAGGGAGTCAACTTCCTAGAAGTAGGAGCACACGAAATGAGATTAATGCCACTTACCTGTCAGAGCAATAGAGCATCAGAGCAAACCACCCCTTCAGCTCCCCCATGTACTGGCCAAGTGACCTTGATCTCAGCCTCCTGATTCATACATTGGAGTTAACTGACCACAAAAGTGGCACTGACTATGGCGTAGAGTCCACAGTTGGCTCTCTTCTCTTGCACATCCTATGTGGACGTGCAGTTTCCTGATCAGTCATTACAAGTTACACCATTACCTGGAAATGATTTTGAACCATTAGCTACCCAGTCCCAAATACTCCTCAGTGTCTCCATGGAGCATGCCCAGGGCTCCACATATTGACACCCATGTTTATTTCAGCCAGACCACAGTCAATATGACTTGTGCATAACATAATTTTCAGATTATGTTAAGGTTGTTCAGTAACTTACAACCTCCACACACTCCCCATTGTCTCAGTGTGGAAACATTTCAAAAGCATGCCTTCAAAAGAAAGCCTTCTCCAGCCTGGCCAAACATGTACTGAATGTATCTTTGAACCAAGTTTAAGTTTTCTTAATATTTTATTCTCCAGCTATCTTAAAATCCTTAAAATGCATGCCCTATTCATCATTTCTATTTGTAGGAAGGACAATGAACACCCATTGTCCCCTTTATCATTAAGACAGAGCATCTACTTAACAGTCCTTTCTCACATTAGAATTTGAAACCAAGAGATAAGTTATTTGGACAGAAACATTTCCCCTGCTGCATAGCAATGGGCTGGCATCCAAGCAGGGCCTAAGGACACCTCTCCAAATGGCAGATGGCAAATAACTGGCTTTGTGTGAGTAACTCAACCTGATGATTATATCTAATAACTCCAGGCCTGCTCCTGGAGACTCTGCCAATGCAGAGAGCATTTCTACTGCCATTTCCAATTATGAACCATCCTCAACAGAAGTATGCTTTCCAAAATATATATATATATGTTTGTATGTGTGTGTACAGGTTAAGGTGTACTATACTGTCCTACACAAACTGGCATTAACTCTTGCTAGTTCATAAGTATTTCTTTTGATAAGTTGTTATTGCTATATTTATGTATCTCCAACCTCTGAGCCAATCTATAATCCTTAGAAGTGACCCCTACTTATGTAAAGAAACATCATTATATATTTATTTACTATTTACTATATGGTAGATACTGAAATTACTATTAATTTTCACAGAAATTCCATGAGGGGTGTATCATTGACTCATATTACAGGTGAGGAAAGTTAAGTAACGAGCTTAATATTATATAGTTAGCAAAGGTCGGCTGGAGATCAAACTCAAATTTGAATTTGAGTTTTCCCAGGTCAGGTGTCTTTCCTACCTTGACTATTATTAGGAATCAGTAAATACTTGCTAAATGAGTGCATAAATGAGAGACTGTAAAACTCAAACCTTTAACTACTATGTTATATTGAACCAGTTTATAGCCACAATAATAAACCCAAAGCCCTTGGACATTACATATGTTCCCTAGATATAGACAGTTGACAATTACATGAAATTAAGAGTTGCCTAAAGGTATTTTTTTTAATGTAATCCCAGAATGGGTAAACTGTGGTATATCCAGACAATGGAATATTATTCAGTAAAATGAAATGAGCTATCAAGCCATGGAAAGGAATAGTAATATGAGTAATATGGAGGAATTTAAATACATATTACTCACGTTACTAAGTGGAAGAAGTCAATCTGAAAAGGGTACACACTGTATGATTCTAACTACATATACGATGCTCTGGAAAAGGCTAAACTATGGAGTCAAGTAAAAAGATCAGTGGTTACCAAAGGTTGGGGGTGGGGAGAGATGAAGCAGCAATAGGCAGAACACAGAGGGTTTTTAGGGCAGTGAAAACACTCTTCATGGTACTATAGTGATGGACACATGTCATTATACATTCGTCCAAACACACATAATGTACAACACCAAGAATGAGCCCTAAAGTAAACCATGGACTTCAGTGATGATGACGTGTTAGTGTAGGTTCATCAGTTGTAACAGACGTACTACCATGCTGAGGAATGTTGACAACAGGGGACGCTATCAATGTGTGGGAGCAGGGGGCATATGGGAAATCTTTGTACTTTCCTCTCTATTTTATTGTGAACTTAAAATTGCTCTTTAGAAAAGTCTTAAAAACAAAAGTAATAGCAAGAGAAACATCATAGAACAAAGTGATCCACACTTGGAGAAAACCTGCACTGAACTCAGGTCATCTTTATCATCACTGTTGACAAGCACCATTCCCGAGGTCAAAATCTGGATTTAGACAGGACATGCTTACCAAGGAGTGGCTAAATGTCATAGATCAGCTTGGCTTTGGACCATTAATTTTACACATTAGGATTATGACCTCAGGGAATTAAATTTGTAAAGGATTTGCTGTGAACAGGACCTGATGGTAGGCCTTGGGTGAATTCCAACTTTCCTACCCACAGTCTACGGTTGGGAGTACACACATATAGTATCTGGCTTCCCTGATAGCTCAGTTGGTAAAGAATGTGCCTGCAGTGCAGGAGACCCCAGTTCAATTCCTGGGTCAGGACGACCTGCTGGAGAAGGGATAGGCTACCCAGTTCAGTACTCTTAGGCGTCCCTCGTGGCTCAGCTTGTAAAGAATCTGCCTGCAATGTGGGAGACTTGGGTTCAATCCCTGGGTTGGGAAGATCTCCTGGAGAAGGGAAAGGCATAACTGCTATCCTCCTTCCCTGGGGTCTTACTGGTGGCCCAATAGGCTGATAAACATACACTATGCATGCTCCATATTCCTTGACATTATACAGCTACAGAAACAGCATATTGTTGATACTTGGCTAGTGGCTCTTGTTCTCTGCTACCCAAATGTGTGCCAATATTTCCCTATAGTTAATGACTATACAGAATAAAAATCCATTCACTTTGGTTCACCCCATCTTTTTAAAAAGTTACCTCTTTTTAACTCATCTCTCCTTCTAACAAGTGAATTTTTCTTTCTACTAAAGGTTATCTCCTGAGTTCACTGTCAAGTCCATTTTAATTCTTGCATTCCCCTATGAGGTATTCACTCAAAATAAACTGCTATCCTGTCAGTTACATAGCTCTGCTCCTGACATGGGAATTGTATTTCTTTAATGGCTTTATTCCTCTAAACATATTCTTTTTAGAGGTCTCCATTATCCCCCAGTCCTTGGAGGGAAACACTGGCAATCGTAGAATAGGGCTCTCTGCTGCCTAGAGGCTTGAGAAACAAATCTGAAATATTTTAAAACTAAAAGAGTTTCTGAACTGATGTGTGTCCTGGATTGACTGTTACTGGGCACCGAGCACCAGACACAGCACAGAACAGCAATTATTCTTCCCGGCAGTCAGGGTGCCAAATGAGTTTTTTCTGCACTTAAAAATGAACAGAGGTTTGCAGTAATTGAATGAAATAATGTACAATAATTTAAAATATTGTTCATTCAGAGAGAGATTAGGCTTTAATTAAATGGTGTCATTTAATATACCGTCCAGCAGATACTATAATTGGTTTCTTTAGCAGAGAACACAGTAACATTTAGGCTTACTGAAGTGATAATGGTACTAATTTAGCCCAGCAGACACATAAACAGCTTGGCTGCTTCTGACACCCCCAGTAAACAAGGTAAGGTTTGATCATGACAGCTGCATAACTCTTAATCAGTCATTTCTTTCTGAAATAAAATTACTAATCACCCAAACTAAACAAACTTTGTTTATATTAAACAGGTACGATATCTGGGACTTTCAAAGGTATTAGGCGGTTCATTTCTATGGATACAAAAAGGCAGGCTTATCTTCAAAGCAGTTATGAAATTATATTTCATTTGAGCAGGGAGAATGGCATTTATTTATTTTTAAAACCTGGTATAAGTGCAAACCAGCACCCCCAGTTCATTCAGAGAGGGCAGACAATTTTCTGGCACAACAGTTATGTATTTTAACTCCTGTTTTCTGTTGGTCATTTACAAGGACTTTCTCATTTCCAGGCTTGGCTCCTGTTTCCTCCTGGCTCATTTGTGAAATGTGACACAATAAGGTCTTATTCTCTTCAAGCTATTCTGCTTGATAATTCTGAACAAAACCAGAAGGGGGAGGGGGTAAGGGGGATAGAATTTAACTAAATCTAAAAGAAAAAAAAATTGCCTTCTAAGGTCTAATACCCCAGACAAATTACAAAGTAACCAGAGATTAGATTTAGCCTTTGCTAAATTCTTTTGTTTCCAAAAATATTTGCACTGCACCTAGGAATGGAAAACTTTCATTTCTCTGTTTGAAAATTACCATCAACATGTTTATTTTGGAAAAGAATGGAAACATCGATCATGGCAAAAAGCTAGCTGGGTCACAATGTCAGAAAAACAGGCTGGCTCTATCGCTGGGTGGGGAAACAGACTAGCAATCACAGGATGGGGTCCCTGGGATGTAACTCCACCTTTACAGACTTTCCAATGGATTATCGGGGATCCACTACAGTGCTTCAGAACTCCTCCCTGCCCTGCTAGGACTCAGGGAGGGTGTTCCCCACCTTCATCCTCAGAGAATGAGAAATGTCACTGGGGACGCAGGAATGATTTGCAAATGGTATCCTGAAAACTCTAAAATCAGGAAACTCCCTGCAAATTCAAGAGAACGGGCAACCCAAGCTGGGCTGAAGAAAGTCTGCCTCGGAGTCAGCCTGGGTCCTCGCAGTGACAGCACAAACGTCACACCAACGCCACTGTACCTCTGATACAACTCTCAGGGACCAGCACGGTTGCTAGAGCCCATTGGCATTTGTTTACCCTTGGGTTGTTTTCCTTACAAAGCAAACCACGCTTGCTGGTCTGAGCAACAACCACTAAAAAGTGACTGTGCTCTGGACAATTAGAGCCTCCGCTTTGCTTTCCTATAAATTACTCTTTGAACCAGTTACACACAGCACTCTTGTGGAAGGTCCTCACTGACCTCTTAATGGCCACATCCAGTGGCCTGTTTTCAGTCATTGTCCTTCTTGACCTTTCTGGGGCAATTCACAAGGAGAAATACCACCTCCCTGGCCACTCTCCTCCACTGGCTACAGCAGCCTTTTGTTAGAGCCTTCCTCCTTTCTCTCCGACTACTAGAGGACTTATTCTAGAATGTGGACGTACCCAAGCTTTCCTGTTTAAATCTTTCTTTGCCTTCCAGTGCCTACAGGATAAAAACCAAACTCAATGTCATGGCATGCAAAAGCCTTCAAAGATGGCTTCAAACATCCTGACTTTTCCTGCCTTTTTCTTGAAACTTTCTCACTAATATCTATTTTCCTCCCTTCCCCCCACACACATTCTTGTATCTCAGCACTCCACACTTTTCCAACTTTCTGTGTCTTTATGTATCTTCTCTCCTTTTCTCTTTTTCTTTCTTCTTCACCCAGTGAGACCCAAGTTATCTCTCAACTTCCTTCCTGGCACTCTAGATGAAACTCCATGCAGACAAGTTGCTTCTGTCTTGCCCTTCGTTGGGACCCAGCAGAAGTCATTGAGCACGGCACGGCACAAGCATGCCATATGTGTTTCTACAATGAGTTACATTGATGTTCCCAATTATTTAGTCACTCTCTCCTTCATGTGCTCACTGAATTTTCTACACACCATAAGCATCACCATTTTTAATTCGTGCCTTAATTATCTGAATGGGAATCATGCCTGTCAAAAATGAGTTTTTCCGAGTCAGAGAACTTATCTTAGCCATATGCTTAGTGCAGAACAGGCACTCAAGAACTGTTTGCTGGATGAAGGAAGAAAATGGAAGTGGCCAGGTGAGCATCAAGAGGTGGGTTTCCCTCAGAAAACCTATGTTTTTCTCCCTTCCTCAGGGGGGCATTTCCATAACTTTACCACCTCCAGCCAGGGTTCTTTAAAATTCTGTCTCCTAGATGCCTGCTGTGACCCCATAGTCACAAAGCAGGCGAGCCTGTTTGGCACTTCACCCACAGCCCGACTCACAGCCTCCCTCAGGGATAAAGAAGCCTGTTCTAACCTAATCAAAGGGCTGCTTCAGAAAGCTTCATTTGTGCAGATTCTCCACATTCTCCTGCCTACTCCCTGAGACACCCACCAGGAAATAACAGCGGCCTCCCGAGCCTGCAAGATAAACCCACTGGGATTACAGCCATTCCCCACAATTGAGCAAACCGCCTCTCAAAATGCCCATACATTTTGCATTAAACACAGTGTATCAAATTAAAAATAAAACTCAAGTTGTTTGGTTAATGGTTTTCCCAGGCCTGAGGTTGAGACCAGACCACTGATCCGTCTCTTCAAGAACGTCGACTGGTTTTGCTGCTTGCCACAGATGCTGTTAAGCTATTATGTGGCATGTGAAGCACTTTTTTTCATTCTTACAACTTATGTCCAATTAGCTGAGAAAGGGGATTCATTAAATAAACTAGATTCAAATTAAAGGGCAGTTTTCTCAGTTGTATTTGCAAAGAAGTTCAATTTGACTGAGAGGAGTAATCATATAAGCCCACATTGGTTTGGGACACTTGCTAATGGGACTAATTTTGAATCAGCTCCATTTGCATCATCTTCTGATAAGCAGCATAGGGAAATCTTGCCTGTGACACTCACATACAATGTTTTCTTTTAGACAATGTGTTTAAACTTCATTCTTTAAGAGTTGTGTAAAAAAGAGTTTTGGTCGTAATTATATGTTCAGCTTTTACTTGAGGACCTGTTAGACTAGATGATGAGTCATAGTCATTGCCAAGATGCTAGAAAAATAATCCCTGGGTACCATCTGGAAAACCAGTTGATTGTAGACATCGTTCGTATCAGTTTATTCTTAGAAGAGCTGGGAATAGAACTCAGAATATTTGACTTCTACTCTGGTGCCTTCCCACCTCACCTGCTTAATGTTGTGCCAGGGAGACCTACAGTCTAGAGCTGAGTCATAGAGAAAGCAGTTTAGGGGATCTGGCCAGCTCACCGGGTATTTGCAGAATTCGATCTTGTGATAAGGAAATGTAGGAGGAGAAAACTGATCTTCTGTTCCTGAAAGCTGGCTTCTCTAAATAGGCACACAATTTAGTTGGCCAATAGGAAACAAGTCAAGGTCACAGAAATCCTAAAAGTCTTTCTCTCAAGTCCAAGGCTTAACCCAGCCCACCAGAGCTTCTAGAACAACTTCTACCCAGGGCCATTCTACTCTTCCTTTTTCCAAACAGTGGATCCAAGGAGGAGTCCATGAAAAAAAATCCTTTCAGTGGGCCTTCCTCGGAAGGCCAACTCCCAAGTTCACTCTCACAACCACCAGCCAAACTCAATACTCTGGGCCAGAGGAGCTGTTCTTGGGGGCAGTCCTCTTGCCAGGTGCAGTTTCCTAAACAGACTTTCTGGACCCTGACTTTGGTCTTTCATCCTCTTCAGTTAATGTACTACTAACTATTATTATAGTCATATTATCGTTTATATCTAAATACTTACTTCCAGTTGCCCTGTTAGTAATGAGCACGCATATAGTACACGCCCCTCTCTCTTTGTGGTAAATCAAGCTGGGGAAACAGCACAGCCAGAGGCCTTCAAGCAGTCAGGCCCCCTCTTTATGATGTTCCGTGCTGCTCCCCATGCTGGTTTCCAGCTGCTCCTCCTCACAGGAGCTGCTGGCAGTGTGCTGACAGCTGTCCCTGGTGGGGAATCGCTCATCAGCACCAGTACCTTCCACCTTTCCTGAGCCCCACCCCAGTTCATCACCTGAGAAATTTCCAGCTGCCCTGGTCAGTGGCCTCTCCGGTCTCCTGGAATAGGTCTCTAACTTCCCAGTAACCTGAAAACTTCATTTACAGTCTCAGCACCACCTTTAGAGAATGGCTCCTCAGAGAGTTTACTTGGAGTTTTCTAGAAGTAACTACAAAGCTGAACAGCCCCTTGAACAAACTTTAAGAGGAGGAAAAAAAAAAAACCATAATAATATTTATAAAGAGGTATATGACTACACAGCATTTCTACATGTATTACTCATTTTCATTTTCACAAGTCATAGGAAGCAGATACTATTATTTTATGCATGAAGATCATGGCAAAAAGCCCCGAATTATTGTGTTCCTCTGCCCTCATTTTCACTTTTTTCAGGCATAAGAAAATGTAAATACTCTGTTCTTGTTACTTTGGTGCCCATCGATGATTTCCCATTGTCTGCAGAATAGAATCCTAATTCCTTAACCAATGGCACAAGGCCATATGCAATAAGATAAAAGCCTTCTTTTCCCATGTTGTCTCTTGTGCACATGCTATGATCCAACCAAAATGAGTTACTAAGTGCCTCACACTCACCCACCTATGGTAGATACCTTGACGCTATAAGAAAGCATTAGGTTTAGATACAAATTGGTTTTTTTTCAGATCTCCAACCCTAACGTTAACCAGGTATTTTAATCTCAGAAAGTAATTGAGCCTCAGCATTTAGAGATCAAATTTTCCATTTGAAATGTAATGTATTTATTGGTAGACACAGACATGGTCCTTTCTGTTCTAGAGACCACTCTATGGGAGGAATTGGAGATGGGAGTTCAACCTTGGTGAAGTCACATGAGAGGGGCAGTCAAAAAGGAGATGCAGGACAGGGAACTGAAAGACTTTGGGAGTGAGTGGAAGATGGATGTGTAGGATGGAAGAATATTCCAAGATGAGGCTGCAGAAGGAAACAGAGGTTAGATCATAAAGATTCCTTAAGTTTTGTTCAGGAATCCTTTAGTCTAAGGAAAATGAAGAACATTCACTGGGTTTTAATCAGGGAAAGAATGTAACCAAAATATGCATTCCACAGTGATCTCTCTGGCTGCTATGTGGAGAATGGATTGCTTGAGGACGGAGGGGGCGATGGGCTGGGCAAGACTGGAAGGAATAAGATCAACTAGGTGGTTAAAATTGTTCCTGAGAGATGGTGATGGCCAGGACCAAGTCAGGGGCAGCCAGAGTCCAAAAAAGTGGGTGGGTTCCAGAGATGTTCACAGGGTGGAATCCACAGATCTTGATGAGGCTGAGGGGCAGAGTGAGAAGAGTTAAGAATTATGAGCAGGAGCCAGACGTAGGCAACAGAATAGACAATGAGGTCATTTATCTGAAGAGACATGCAGGAAGTGAGGATCTGGATGGGCAAAGGGAGAATGAACTGTTGAGTTCAGCTTGAAATTTTGTGTCTCATGTCCTTATGGAACAGACAATACCACCCAATAGAGTTCCTTAAGAATTAGATGAAAGGACATATGCAGTGTTCCTGGTACCTAATGGAATACCCACATGTATCCATGGACTACATTTCTGCATCCTCCCCAAGTCAGTCAGTCAGTTCAGTCACTCAGTCGTGTCCAACTCTCTGTGAACCTATGGACTGCAGCACGCCAGTCTTCCCTGTCCATCACCAGCTCCCGGTGTTTACCCAAACTCATGTCCATTGAGTCAGTGATGCCACCCAACCATCTCATCCTCTGTCATCCCCTTCTCCTCCCACCTTCAATCTTTCCCAGCATCAGGATCTTTTCTAATGAGTCAGTTCTTCACATCAGGTGGCCAAAGTACTGGAGTTTCAACTTCAGCATCAGTCCTTCCAATGAATATTCAAGACTGATTTCCTTTACGATGGACTGGTTGGATCTCCTTGCAGTCCAAGGGACTCTCAAGAGTCTTCTCCAACACCGCAGTTCAAAAGCATCAATTCTTCTGCACTCAACTTTCTTTATAGTCCAACTCTCACATCCATACATGACTACTGGAAAAAACCATAGCTTTAACTAGATGGACTTTTGTTGGCAAAGTAATGTCTCTGCATTTTAACATGCTGTCCAGGTTGGTCATAACTTTTCTTACAAGGAGTAAGCATCTTTTAATTTCATGACTGCAATCACCATCTGCAGTGATTTTGGAGCCCCCTAAAATAAAGTCTCTCACTGTTTCCACTGTTTCCCTATCTATTTGCCATGAAGTGATGGGACCAGAGGAGAAGGCAATGGCACCCCACTCCAGTACTCTTGCCTGGAAAATCCCATGGGCAGAGGAGCCTGGTGGGCTGCAGTCCATGGGGTCGCAAAGAGTCGGACACAACTGAGCGACTTCAGTTTCAATTTTCACTTTCATGCATTGGAGAAGGAAATGGCAGCCCACTCCAGTGTTCTTGCCTGGAGAATCCCAGGGACGGCGGAGCCTGGTGGGCTGCCGTCCAAGGGTCGCACAGAGTCGGACACAACTGAAGCGACTTAGCAGCAGCAGTAGCAGATGGGACCAGATGCCATGATCTTAGTTTTCTGAATGTTGAGCTTTAAGCCAACTTTTTCACTTTCCTCTTTCACTTTCATCAAGAGGCTCTTTAGCTCTTCTTCACTTTCTGCCATAAGGGTGGTGTCATCTGCATATCTGAAGTTATTGATATTTCTCCCGGCAATCTTGATTCCAGCTTGTGCTTCATCCAGTCCAGCATTTCTCACGATGTACTCTGCATATAAGTTAAATAAGCAGGGTGACAATATACAGCCTTGACGTACTCCTTTCCCTATCTGGAACCAGTCTGTTGTTCCATGTCCAGTTCTAACTGCTGCTTCCTGACCTGCATACAGATTTCTCAAGAGGCAGGTCAGGTGGTCTGGTATTCCCATCTCTTTCACTATTTTCCAGTTTGTTGTGATCCACACAGTCAAAGGCTTTGGCATAGTCAATAAAGCAGAAATAGATATTTTTCTGGAACTTGCTTGCTTTTTCAATGATCCAGCAGATGTTGGCATATTTGATCTCTGGTTCCTCTGCCTTTTCTAAAGGCAGCTTGAACATCTGGAAGTTCACGGTTCACATATTGCTGAAGCCTGGCTTGGAGAACTTTGAGCATTACCTTACTGATGTGTGAGATGAGTGCAATTGTGTGGTAGTTTGAGCATTCTTTGGCATTGCCTTTCTTAGGGATTGGAATGAAAACTACCTTTTCCAGTCCTGTGGCCACTGCTGAGTTTTCCAAATTTGCTGACATATTGAGTGCAGCACTTTCACAGCATCATCTTTTAGGGTATGAAATAGCTCAACTGGAATTCCATCACCTCCACTAGCTTTGTTCGTAGTGATGCTTCCTAAGGCCCACTTGACTTCACATTGCAGGATGTCTGGCTCTAGGTGAGTGATCACACCATCATGATTATCTGGGTCGTGAAGATGGTTTTCATATAGTTCTTCTGTGTATTCTTGCCACCTTTTCTTAATATCTTCTGCTTTTGTTAGGTCCATACCATTTCTGTCCTTTATTGTGCCCATCTTTGCATGAAATGTTCTTGATATCTCTAATTTTCTTGAAGAGATCTCTAAATTCATATGTTAAAGCCCTAACTCCCAATATGATGGTATTTTTGGAACTGGGGCCTTTGGGAAGTGACTAGGTTTAGATTAGGTCATGGGGATGTTCTTCTTGTGATGGATCAGTGCCCTTATATGAAGAAGACAAAATA
This sequence comes from Cervus elaphus, assembly GCF_910594005.1. Classification (NCBI taxonomy): domain Eukaryota; kingdom Metazoa; phylum Chordata; class Mammalia; order Artiodactyla; family Cervidae; genus Cervus; species Cervus elaphus. Next base: position 33,557,212 of record NC_057826.1, read on the forward strand.
CCAGAGTTTTCTCTCTCTGTTCGTTTGCACTGAGGAAATGCCCTGAAAGTCCAGGAAGAGTCTCAGCAAGATTAGCGTCTGCTAGCACCTAGATCATGGACTCCTCAATCTCCAGAACTGTGAGAAATAAATGTCTGTTGTTTAAACCAGTCTGTGATATTTCATTACAGCCTGAATCACTGAAGTGTGGTTTTCTTTCTATTTCTTAAATAATTCCCTTTTCCCAGAATGTAAAGTCCATACCGTAAAGACCATCTTCAAAAGTCACCTTCTCCCAGAAGCCTTCTCTGATTTCCCCAGGTAGACATTCCATGCATATGTTTTTACCTTAAATTGTGTCTACCAGTTATGTCCACTAGCAGCATATTGCTTCTATAGCTATTAAAAATTCATTAACAATAGGACCCATGTTTGATTGACCCCCAGCCCTCAAATTAGAATCTGATAATAATTATTTATACATCAATAAGAACAAAATTATTATAACTTATGTTATTTATACAATATATCATACTCGACACAATGCACAATATACTATAATAAAATTACAATAGTAATAGTATTAATGTTTTAATTCAGGAAGCCAATGCATTCATTACTGAATGAATACCCATATTTTTGTCCTTGGCCTCATCTTGACCCATTTCTCTCCTGAAAGCAGCAGAGAGAGGGGAATGAGCACAGGCTTCTAAATTAAACTTAAATGGTCCTTTCAGTGAATTGAGAGAGTAGCACTGAAGTATATACATTAACATGTGAAAAACAGAGAGTGCAGGGAGCTCTGCTTGGTGCTCTGTGACAACCTACAGGAGTGGGGTGGGCTGGGAGGTGGGAAGGCGGCTCAAGGAGGGGATATGTGCATATACTGAAGGCTGACTCATGTTGATGTATGGCAGAAACCAACACAATGTTGTAAAGCAATTATCTTTTAATTAAAAATAAATTATAAAACATAAAATAAATAAATCATTTAAATCTCAGCAAAAGATAAAGTAGGCCTTTAAATTCTTGATTACATGACTTTAATAAGTCACTTAATATCTCTGAATCTGTTTTTATATCTGGAAAAGGGTAATAAAACTCCCTGGCTCTTGAGGTAATCATGAAAATAGACAAAATATAGGAAGTAAGGTGTCCAGTACAAGTATGTGGCACTTGATCAATAAATCCTGACTCCTTCCCATTCCCAGTGTAGGCATTCACTAAAGATCAAGGAGGAACAGAGAACTAAAAACAGCAATACAACAATATTTATGTTTCATGCTTTTTGGATATCATATCCATTTGGTATTCTCATTTATAATATAAATTTCCAGTATGCCTGTTGCTGTTATTAAGGTTATAATATTTTATTCTGTGGTCTGTTTTCATCTCCCATTACATGTATGCCTTGCTTCCTCTTACTCTGCCCTCTCTGCAGATCTGTATATTATAATACGAACGGTAAGCAAGAGCTCTGCTTTGATCAGAGTCAGACAGAAATCATTGGTAAAAAGCTGAACTATCCATTATCTAAAGAATCTTATGAGAACAGAAGATAATTAAGTAGAAAACATTAAGAAATACTGACTGAATACAACCTCAGAAGTCAGAATGCCATTATGTCCAATCAGGACTTAAAAGAAACAGTAAGATATTTAAAAATGGTAAGTTTAAAGATGCAAAGGTTCAGAAATGAAGAGTAATTTTTTAAAATATTTGCTTTTGAGGATAAAAAGACTTAGCCTCCTGTCATTAATATCCAATTTGGCTTTATATTTTTCAGGATCAAACACATAATTAAAAACATATCTGTTAACAGATGATCACACAAAAGCATTTGTTTCTGTTATAGCATATTAAGAGGTGTTAAAAAAAAAAGCTCAAAAGAAAAACAAGAATTATGACCATGAAGGAAAAGCAGACACATCATTTATGAGTTTTCCCTCTGTGTGCTCTGAAAAGGCAGGATAATTCATTTTCCATGTAGAACAACCTTGAGATGGAAAAGAAAGTTACTTCTAGCATTTTCTGAATCTTCTCTGGGTAATCAATCAAGGTATAGAATTTGGAACTAGGCATCTCCTTCCCTAGTGGACCAACCTTTGTCTATATCTGCTCTTGTCAAAATAGATGTAATACAGAAGCAGAAGGCAAGACCATAGGCACTCTTATAAGTAGCAGAGTGGAGCCCTGTGCACTGAAGTCTGACCATCAGCTCCACCTTTACTGTGTAAAATAAAGAGAATATAGTGTAATTATGTGGATTATACAAGCTAATCCATGGTCCAGAATTCTTCTCACACAAATGGTAGCTTTCAAAGATAGAGAAAGCATAGTTTTAAAATTGCTGAAACAATATCACAGTAATCCAAGATGATGCCCCGACCAGCAACGCAGAAGAAGTTGAACAGTTCTATGAAGACCTACAAGACCTTTTAGAACTAATACCCAAAAAAGATGTCCTTTTTATTATAGGGGACTGGAACGCAAAAGTAGGAAGTCAAGAAACACCTGGAGTAACAGGCAAATTTGGCCTTGGAGTACAGAATGAAGCAGGGCAAAGGCTAATAGAGTTTTGCTAGGAGAAGACACTGGTCATAGCAAACACCCTATTCCAACAACACAAGAGAAGACTCTACACATGGATATCACCAGAGGGTCAACACCGAAATCAGATTGATTATATTCTTTGCAGCCAAAGATGGAGAAGCTATATACAGTCAGCAAAAACAAGACTGGGAGTAGACTGTGGCTCAGATCACAAACCCCTTATTGCCAAATTCAGACTGAAATTGAAGAAAGTGGGGAAAACCACTAGACCATTCAGGTATGACCTAAATCAAATCCCTTATGATTATACAGTGGAAGCGAGAAATAGATTTAAGGGACTAGATCTGATAGACAGAATGCCTGATGAACTACGACGGAGGTTTGTGACATTGTACAGGAGACAGGGATCAAGACCATCCCCAAGAAAAAGAAATGCAAAAAAGCAAAACGGCTGTCTGAGGAGGTCTTACAAATATCTGCGAAACAAACAGAAGCAAAAAGCAAAGGAGAAAAGGAAAGATATACCCATTTGAATGCAGAGTTCCAAAGACTAGCAAGGAGAGATAAGAAAGCCTTCCGCAGAGGAAGAAATACAAAGAAATAGAGGAAAACAATAGAATGGGAAAGACTAGAGATCTCTTCAAGGAAATTAGAGACACCAAGGGAACATTTCATACAAAGATGGGCACAATAAAGGACAGAAATGGTATGGACCTAACAAAAGCAGAAGATATTAAGAAAAGGTGGCAAGAATACACAGAAGAACTATATGAAAACGATCTTCACGACCCAGATAATCATGATGGTGTGATCACTCACCTAGAGCCAGACATCCTGCAATGTGAAGTCAAGTGGGCCTTAGGAAGCATCACTACGAACAAAGCTAGTGGAGGTGATGGAATTCCAGTTGAGCTATTTCATATCCTAAAAGATGATGCTGTGAAAGTGTTGCACTCAATATGTCAGCAAACTTGGCCACAGGACTGGAAAAGGTCAGTTCTCATTCCAATCCCTAAGAAAGGCAATCCCAAAGAATGCTCAAACTATCACACAATTGCACTCATCTCACACACCAGTAAAGTAATGCTCAAAATTCTCCAAGTCAGGCTTCAGCAATGAACTTCCAGTGAACCATGAACTTCCAAATGTTCAAGCTGCCTTTAGAAAAGGCAAAGGAACCAGATCAAATATGCCAGCATCTGCTGGATCATCGAAAAAGCAAGCAAGTTCCAGAAAAACATCTATTTCTGCTTCATTGACTATGCCAAAGCCTTTGACTATGTGGATCACAACAAACTGGAAAATTGTGAAAGAGATGGGAATACCAGACCACCTGACCTGCCTCTTGAGAAATCTGTATGTAGGTCAGGAAGTAGCAGTTAGAACTGGACATGGAACAACAGACTGGTTCCAAATAGGGAAAGGAGTACGTCAAGGCTGTATATTGTCACCCTGTTTATTTAACTTATATGCAGAGTACATCATGAGAAACACTGGGCAGGATGAAGCACAAGCTGGAATCAAGATTGCCAGGAGAAATATCAATAACCTTAGATACAGATGACACCACCCCTATGGCAGAAAGTGAAGAAGAGCTAAAGAGCCTCTTGATGAAAGTGAAAGAGGAGAGTAAAAAAGTTGGCTTAAAGCTCAACATTCAGAAAACTAAGATCATGGCATCCGGTCCCATCACTTCATGGCAAATAGATGGGGAAACAGTGGCTGACTTGATGTTTCTGGGCTCCAAAATCACTGCAGATAGTGACTGCAGCCATGAAATTAAAAGACGCTTACTCCCTGGAAGGAAAGTTATGACCAACCTAGACAACATATTAAAAAGCAGAGAGATTACTTTGCCAACAAAAGTCCATCTAGTCAAGGCTATGGTTTTTCCAGTAGTCATGTATGGATGTGAGAGTTGGACTATAAAGAAAGCTGAGCATCTTTAAAAGAATCGTTTCTTTTGAACTATGGTGTTGGAGAAGACTCATGAGAGTCCCTTGGACTGCAAGGGGATCCAACCAGTCCATCCTAAAGGAGATCAGTCCTGGGTGTCCATTGGAAGGACTGATGTTGAAGCTGAAACTCCAATACTTTGGCCACCTGATACGAAGCGCTGACTCATTTGAAAAGACCCTGATGCTGGGAGAGATTGAGGGCAGGCGGATAAGGGGACAACAGAGGATGAGATGGTTGGCTGGCATCACCGACTCAATGGACACGAGTTTGGGTAAACTCTGGGAATTGGTGATGGGCAGTGAGGCCTGGCATGCTGCAGTTCATGGGGTCGCAAAGAGTCAGACACGACTGAGCAACTGAAGTGAACTGAACTGAAACAATTTGCCCACCCTACCTGGAGATAAAAGCTCTTGAATCTGTCTTTACCCCAGGGATCATCCCATTCCAGGTTCACTACTTACATTGTCTGCTGCCCTTGAGGTTCCAGCATGCCTTGGGGCTTAGCCTACATGAATCATGACTCTGTGGTATGTTTTCTAAAGAAGAACCAAAGTTTCTATTATGTGCTCTTTTTCTGTTGCATCAACCTTCCTAAGGTGGCATGAACATAATTGATTCCTCAAAAAGATACAGTGGAGCATCCAAACATTATTTTTCAATTAATTAGTATATTTACAGCATGCCCATTTAGGACTGCCTTGTGACTTTCGTGGGGGCGTGGGTGAGGTCCCAAGCACTATGTCTTTGTGGGTCCACTCCTTCATTAAATATTATTTAAAAGTTATATTTAATAACTGTGTTGGTATGAAGAAAAATATATTAATATTATACATTAAAACATTTTCTTTGGCCCAAAAGTTCATTTTTTTTCCTTCTGATCTGAAAAGAAATGAAAAAATTTTCTTGGGCCCTAAAAGTCTTATGGGCCCAGAAGGCAGTCTTACATGTGATGGATGGGAGACATGGAATGCAATCATGGAAAGGAGACTGAAAAATCATGAAGATTTTCTCACTCCTAGCCAGCACACAAAATAGTTGAAGAGAGCAGAGAATGCACTTTGTTCTCTGAGTAGTGGATCCACTTTATACATAGCAAAGATTAGCATTTATTAAAATAAAAACTGAGTTAGTCACAGATCATTTCCTATGTCCATGCCTCTCCACTAAGGAAATCAAGACACAAACATTTTGATTGAGTCATGCCTGTCAATTCTTGTGCGCTCTTTTGCCCAACCATTTCTAACAGCAGTCAACCATTCCAGGGATGGAGATAATAAGCCCGTCTGCAGCAGGGTAATATCTTTTCTCACTCCATCATCAGTTGCATGATTGGTGTCATCTTTCTTAATAAAAAGCCATTGCTAGAAGCTATCTCCACTAAATACTCTTGACATCACTTCCTTTAATAGAGCTTAAAAGTTATAAAAAATTTAAGCAGCAAGGCGTGACGGAGCATTTATTACTCTGGGCCATACACTCAGCTCTTGCTGCTAGTGTGAAACAAGACATTGAAGGCCAGTCCGTTCCCTGCTTCCATCAGAGCATGAGTGTGGATGCTGAATGCTGCTGATTTTACTACCAATGTTAGTTTTAAAAGTAATTACTAGATGGGAAAGCATCAGCATAGATGATTACCGTGAAAGTAAACAAAAGTGCCAAGTCTCCACTCTCTATCCTCTGTTTATTCTGTAATGTTGGTGTCCCTCTGTACCAGCAGACAACTAATTTACCTGAGTGAAATCTCCTTAAGCAGAACAGAACTCTGTGCAGGTCACCAACACTGCCTATTCCTACTTTTCAGTAGAGAAAGAACTGAATGATCACATGAATCGGAGAGAAGATAAATAGAAACCAAAAAACTAATTGTGCAGTATTTACACACACATAAATAAGCTTATAGCAGAAGTAAGAGTTATAGATGTGAGTTGATTACTACTAGAATAGCAAAGGAAAGCCATGACTCTCCCAAAGCAACATTCATTCTATACTGATAAAGATGTATTCTTCCTCAAAATTTTCAATAATTCCAATTATCTATAGGGTATATGTTCAATAAAAACTTTTCAAAATAATCAAGACATTTTCGTAGAATATCTACTATGCCAAGTCAGGTTTCCTAATGTGTCAATTTATAAATATCAAATTTCAATAAGCCTTAGTAATTTGTTTTATGGAATACTATGCAGTGGCCATTTGTTGTAAGTAAAAATGAAAATATAAATTATGCATCACTTAGATATATGATCCCAAAGAAAGATCTGTATTTTTGAATTGGTTCTCACCTCACCCTTAAGAACTTAGAGAAGTATTGCTTTACTGAGAGACACGCTTACACATAGTAAGTGCTCAAGAAAACATAAAAGTTTGATCCTAGTAGTTCCCACCATTCCCACCAAGTCCTTTTCCCTTTAGTAGGATGATCAATCATACATTTCTAAAATACAGTTGCCCTGATAGGCTGTAGAGTCAAAAGAGCCAGGAGACGGAGTCCACATTTTTTACACTCTAAAAATGTCTCCCAGAAACACACACAACTCTTTGGTAGGTCAGATAAAATTAATTTTTAAAAAAATGAAAAAATGAGTGTCTGAAGGCTTTGAGAAATCAGACCAAAAACGGAAAAGCAGAGTGGAAAGTGAGTGGGTAATTAGGTGGCAGCTCATGTCCTGATGGATAATTCTAGAGAAAAAGCCAAACAAATCCTGCCATATGTTCTGCTCTCTGTGTAAACCACTACAGATGAGAGAGAGCTTTATGGAATATTCTATAGCATATGTCTAGTCAGTATGTTTGTTCCATCCTACTTGTTGCCAAGTTCCAAATGCTTAAAATAATTAACCTTTCCCACCTGTTTGTAAAATTTTGCAATGCATCCCAAAGGGAATATTTTACTCTGACATCCTTTGAAGCAGTCAGCACCCTACCAAAATTTACCAATGAAGTAGGTTTATTCCCCTCCGGAATTCAGTTCCAGCATGGATATTTTAAAAAAAAATAACCTCTCTTTTCCAGAACATTACTCAGGTGGTTATACAAATGCCAAACAATGGTTTCTCAACCAGTGTGGAAGAAATACATAAAAATAATATTAACTAACTAAGCATTTTACTCAGTATTAAGTTGTTATGTTTAAGAATATATTATTATTACTTATTTTACTGAACATTAAGTACCTTCCATTTAAGACAGGTGCTTCAGGTACAAATATAAATAAGACATGTTCCTTGCTCAAAATAATTTAGATGATGATAGTAGAAATAGATCTGCAAAAAACCATTACTCTTATAAAAGGAAAATATGAGAGTATAATGAATTTGTACTGTGTCAGCTAAGTTTTGCTGGATACATGTTTCTCAGAATTCCCTTCACTCTAGACTTCCAGGTTAGTGTGGACCTTGAGAGCTGTTTTATGGGAAATTTGGAAGACAGAAAAATGAAACAGCCATGTTCTTATTACACTCAGAGTTTTGGAGCAGGGAAAAGGGTACTGTCGTATCTCACATATATGGCTGCTTATTTTGCTGGTTTACCAGGTCAGGGATGCGGAACAGGCAGCAGTTGGGCTTATAGCAAGTCCAACTTCTGCTGTATCCTCCTTTAGATCTCTGGCTCCTGGTTCAGTACATATCAAGCATCACAATACAGAGGAGTAGCTTCACATGCAGTAGACACTCACAGCATCAAAGCTGGAGGCCTTGAGGTGCAAAAGACCAATAACATAGGTTCCAATTCACCCTCATAGGTCCCATTCAGGTTCCAACTTGTCCTTCTTCCCTATCTTCCTGTTCCAACTCCCTACCCAAGGCTGGCATGAAACCACCCATAGGCTGTTTCCTCAATCAACTGGCTTCCACATTGTTTAAAGTCAAATTTTCCATGATAAATCATATCCTAATGGTTCTGTCAAGGGTATCAAGAAATGATCCTTAATCAGATGATATTTGAGTTGAGGGCCTTCAAAGATAAAGGAGAGTTCTCCAATTAAAAGAGCAGGAAAAAGACCTTGCAGGCATGGAAAATAGCACATACAAAGACTTGAAGACATTCAAGAGCATCCTGTGTTCAGGATATAGTGACCATCAAGTTTATGAGAGAGGGTCCTGGGAGATAAAACTGAAAACGCAGGCTGAAAATTTTGGACCATGTGGACCGTGCTAAGATATTTGAACGAAATCCAGCAGGCATTCAGGAACTACAAAACGACGTTGAGCAGATAATGCATGGATGTGAGTGCCTGTAAATGTGTAAAATGATCAGATTTGTGTTTTAAAGACAGCTCTGGCAGCTGTGTGAAGGGTGGATTAGAAGGGAGAGGACAAGCCTGGAGCCAGAGAATTTGGTTAGGCGCCTATTGCAATACCAATTAGCAAAAGATAAAGGATGGTGGAAGTTGGGGAAAGTCACCTGTCCTGTACAGCCTGTAATTTCATTTTGTATATACAATTATATGGAGACTAAATTCAATCACCATGGGGATCCTGAGGATTATCCCTTTAAAACTGTCCTTCACATGGAGTTAAATCACACTAAGTACCAGTCAGGAACTCTCAAGTGGAAAAAAAATCAAGAAACCTAACTCTAGGGAAAAGAATCTAAAAAAGAAAGGATATATGTATGTGTATAACTGATGCACTTTGCTCGACACCTGAAACACAACATTGTCAATAACTACTCTCCAATTATAAATAAATAAAGCAAGCCTAACTCTAACTGGTTAGAGTTTGGAAGGGTTTTAAGACTGGTTTAACCCATGGCACCAGAATTTGGTGATTTTTTTTCTCTCAGTTCAGCATTCCATGAAAAGTAACATGCAAACAACAACAGTAATAAACAGATAAGGTGTTAAACATTTACTTTGTACCATTTAAACTAGGAACTGCTTGAAATGCTTTAAATGTGTTTACTAGGTTTCATTCAGAGGTAAACTGGAAACTAAAAGCAATTAGAATTGCACAATCCCTTGACCACAGGCAGCAGGAAATAAAAGCATTTTCCCTGCCCCCACCAATAGTGGTTTCCCAGGTGGGTCTAGTGGTAAAGCAGCTGTCTGCCAGTGCAGGAGACATAAGAAATGTGGATTCCATCCCTGGGTCAGGAAGATCCCTTGGAGGAGGAAATGGCAACCCACTCCAGTGTTCTTGCCTGGAGGATCCCATGGACAGAGAAGCCTGGCAGGCTATAGTTCATGGGGTCGCAAAGAATTAGACATCACAAGCGACTCAGCACACATCAAACAGTAGTCACCTCAAACCCATTGCTGCAGCAATGGCAATGAGATTACACTTAGCGACAAACCAAATCATGTTCTGAACCTGGGGTTGGTGTCAATGCCATCTGACAAAAACGTGGTGTTTCGTTAGAAGTGGAAAGGAGTGACTGGGCAGTCAACTCAATATCTATTATGCTCTGTTTTAGTTTTAGTAAGATCCAGGTCCTAGATCTGTGTTCTGTTGGTAATTGTTGTCACCTTCATCAAAGTGACTGTTTATTATCAATGTTTCGATGTAGATATTTTGTGCCATGTATCAATACTAAGGGAACAGAAGACAAAGTCTTATTTTCCCATTTCTAAAACTTCCTATTCTTCCATTGGCACAGATATCATGTCCCAGTAAGATTGTAAACTCACTGAAATACAGACCTTATCATATTATTCTATGTTCCCTAAAGCCAATATGCAGTAAGCATTAATATAAATGCTTTCTAACCTGAATTGTAATCATGGAGCCAAAACCTATCTACATAATGCTGTAATGCTATATAATGATATTTATCCAGTTAATTCTGCCCCTTTTTTGCTTCATAATAGGCTTTTTTGAAGCCCTATTATTTGGCATGTTTACATTTATGGCTATGTCTTCCTGATGATCTGACCCTATTATCATTTGGAAATGTCCCTTTTAATCTATTTTTTCTGATATGAATGAAGCCACTCCAGCCTTCCTGTGTTTCCTATTTGCATGGTGTATGTCTTCCAGTATTTTACTCTCAACCTACACATGTCTCATTTTTAAAGTGCAACTATTATAGACAGCATTTTTAAATCCATGTTTTCAAAATATGATCTTGCTTTTTAAAATCCATATTGATAACCTCTACCTTGGGAATAGACTGTTTAATTCATATTAATATTTAACATAGTTACACATGTTTTGATTTAGGCTTACTGTTTTCATTATGTGTTTCTTGTTTACATCGTCTGTTTTTTTCATTTTTCTGTGCTCTCTCTCCTAATTTCTTTGGAATTATCTTAACATGTTTTAGAATTCCATTTATTGGTACTTTAGCTGTACTCTTTTGCATTGTTCGTTAATGTTTGCTGTAGTGATTCTAATATCCATCTCTAACTTTTCATTCTAGTTAGAGTTGTTATTATACCACTTTACCTAAAATATAAGAATCATACAACTCTAATAGCTCTATTTATTTAACTGCACCTTCCCCCCCATCAGTATCCAAGGTTTTGCTTTCCACTATTTCCGTTATCCAAGGTCAATCATGGTTCAAAAACATTAAATGGAAAATTCCAGAAATACAGGCATACCTTGTTTTATTGTGCTTTGATTTACTGCACTTCTCAAATACTGCATATTTTACAAAATGAAAATTTGTGGCAAACCTATGTAGAGCAAGTCTACCGGCATCATTTTTACAATAGCCTTTATTTATTCCATGTCACTGTGTCACATTCTGGTAATCCTTGCACCATTTCAAAGTTTTTCATTATTTTTATGTTTGTTATGGTAATCTGTGATCTTTGATGTACTATTGCAAAAAAGATTACAACTTGCCAAAGGCTCAGATGATAGTTAGCAATGCTACTGCATACTTACTATAGTATACTGCAAACATACATTTTATAAGCACTGTTAAACCAAAAATTTCATATAACTCACTTGATTGTGATTATTGTGGTGGTCTGGAACCAAACCCACAATTCTCTGAGATATGCCTTTAAACAATTCATAAGTTTAAAATTACACACCATTCCGAGGAGTGTGTTGAAATTTTGTGCCACCCCACTCAGTCCCACCAGGGACATGAGTCATCTTTTCGTCTAGCACATGCATGCTGTATGTGCTACCTGTCCAACAGTCACTGCAGAGTTGTCTCGGCTCTCAGATCAACGGTCGTGGTATCGCACTGCCGGTGTTCAGCTTCCCTGGAGGAGGGAATGGCTACCCACCCCAGTATTCTTGCCTGGAGAATCCCATGGGCAGAGAAACCTGGTGGATTACACCCCATGGAGTCACAAAGAGTCAGACCCACTGAGAGACTAACACTTTCACTTTCTTTCCAACTCTATTGTACTTAATAATGGCCTCCAAGCATAAGAGTAGTGATGCTGGCAATTCACATATGCCAAATAGAAGCCATAAAGTGCTTTCTTTAAGTGAAAAGGTGAATAACCGAATGCTATGTCATAGTGCCTGAGTCATTCACCTCATTTCATCCATCAGGTAGACTTGTATCATCTCACATCTCCCAAGAGTACAGTAAATAAGATATTCTGAGAGACAGAATATCACATTCACCTTATTTTTATACAGTATATTGTTATAATTTTTCTGTTTTATTATTAGTTGTTAATCTTTTACCATGCCTAATTTATATATTTAACTTTATTATGGGGATGTCTGTATAGGAAAAACCATAGTATACAAAACATCGTTATACAAAGGTACAATCTTCAGTTTCAGGCACCCACTGGAGATCTTGGAATATAGCTCCCCTAACCCCTTTTCATTCTCTTCTATATTCTACTTTTTTCATTCTATAGTTGTAATGTGAATTCTATTTACATATATCATATACCCTACAGTAAACATTATGGGTTTTTTTTCATTTATTTTTATTAGTTGAGGCTAATTACTTTACAATATTGTAGTGGTTTTTGTCATACATTGACATGAATCAGCCATGGATTTACATGTACTCCCCATCCTGATCCCCACTCCTACCTCCCTCTCTACCCGATCCCTCTGGGTCTTCCCAGTGCACCAGGCCCGAGCACTTGTCTCATGCATCCAACCTGGACTGGTGATCTGTTTCACCCTAGATAATATACATGTTTCATTGCTGTTCTCTCGAAACATCCCACCCTCGCCTTCTCCCACAGAGTCCAAAAGTCTGTTCTGTACATCTGCGTCTCTTTTTCTGTTTTGCATATAGGGTTATCTTTTTAAAGTTCTCTTTGCTTTAAACAAATTAAAAGGCAAATTAGTATTTTTTGTCTACCTATATATTTACTGTCTTAAGCATTCTTCATTGCTTCCTGCAGATTCAAGTTCCCTCCGGTTTCAAGTTTCTCTCCAGTATCATTTTCTTCTATCAAGGAAGAACTTCCTTTATCATTTTTTGTAGTGCAGGACTGCTGATGAATTCTCTTAGTTTTCTTTTATCCCCAAAATCTTTAATGTATATTTATTTTAGAAGAATATTTTTGCTAGATGTAAAATTCAGAGTTGACAGGTTTTTACTTTTGCTTTTTAAGTATAGTAAAGATGTTGCTATGCTGTCTTCTGATCTTGGTAGTATGCAGTCATTTAAATCATTGATCTCGAGAGAAGCAAGATGGCAGCCCCCGTGGATCTGGAGTTGAAGAAGGCCTTCACAGAGCTTCAAGCCAAAGTTATTGACACTCAGCAGAAGGTGAAACTTGCAGACATACAGATTGAACAGCTGAACAGAACGAAAAAGCATGCACATCTTACAGATACAGAGATTATGACTTTGGTAGATGAGACTAACATGTATGAAGGTGTAGGAAGAATGTTTATTCTTCAGTCCAAGGAGGCAATTCATAATGAGCTGTTAGAGAAACAGAAGATAGCAGAAGAAAAAATTAAAGAATTGGAACAGAAAAAATCCTATCTGGAGCGGAGTGTGAAGGAAGCTGAGGACAATATCCGGGAGATGCTGATTTGGCGCGAAGGGCACAGTAGGCAGCCTCTCAGGAACCTCTTATTTCTGATCCCTGCCATTCCTGGCGAGGAGCCTGTGTAGGGAAACTGCTCTGCCTCAGGGACATTTTATCTGGATGGTCTAGTAACCTTATGTTTTATGCACGGCCTGGAGCCCCTTTCAAATCTCATCCTTATATGTTTTATCCTGGCTCTGCCTGCCACCCTTCTCCCCTGTGGTTGAATCATGAACTCCAGGGAAGGGAAGATGGGAGCCAGGACAGATAGGGGAGTTCTTCCGGGGCCTACTGCTGGTCACGCCGGTCAGACCAATAAAAGACATCTGTCCCCCCAAAAATAAAATAAAATAAAAATAAATTATTGATATCCTATATATAATGTATCAGTTTTCCCTGACTGCCTTGTTTACTAAGATGTATCTCAGCATGATTTTCTTCATCTATATCCTCCTTGGGGGGGTCTTCCCAGATGGCTCAGGGGTAAAAAGATTCACCTGCCGAATGGGAGATGTGGGTTCAATTCCTGCACTGGGAATATCCTCGGAGAAGGAAATGGCAACCCACTCCAGTATTCTTGCCTGGGAAATCCCATGGACAGAAGAGCCTGGTGGGCTACAGTCCATGAGATTGCAAACAGTCGGCCACAATTAGCAAGTAAACAACAACAAACAACATATCTTGCTTGGGGATCATTAAGTTTCTTGAATTTGTAAATTTATGTGTTTTTTTAAACCAATCCTGAGAAGTGTTTGGCTATTATTTCGTCAAACATTTTTTTCTGCCTTTTTTTTTTCTCTCTCCTTCTGAAACTCCAGTTTCACATATGTTAGACCCTTTGCTATTAATCCACATTTCCGAAGTTCTATTAGTGCTTTCAATCTTTTTCCTCTCTCTTCGTCTATTTTCAAATTAATTGACCCTTTTCCATTGTACCTATTCTGCTCTTAAATCCATCCAGTAATTTTTTTTTTGCTTGTTTTAGTTATATTGTTCAATTCTAGAATTTTCATTTAATTTTAAAAAATATTTTTCTTTGCTGAATTTTCCTGTCTCATTTATTATAAGTAAATTTTCCATTACCTTACAGTGTATAGCTACAATAGTTCCCTGACTGAGAATTCCAACATCTAAGCCATCTTCCATTGATTGTCTTTTTTCTTGAGACTGGATCACACTTTATATGTCAAATAAGTTTAGATGGTATTCTGGACATTGTACATGCTATGGAGTTTTTTAATTCTTTTGCTAAATTTGTTCTTACTGTTTCTGATGCCATTTTGAATGGAATTATTTCTTTAATTTCATTTTCAGATTTTTTCAATGACAGTATCCAAAAATACATGGGTATTTCTTAGTTAATCTCACATTCTGCAATCTCATATCCTTCCTAAGTTGTCTAATTATTCTAGTAGTTGTTTTTAAGAAGCTTCTATATACATGGTCCAGAGAAGGCAATGGCACCCCACTCCAGTATTCTTGCCTGGAAAATCCCATGGACAGAGGAGCCTGGTAGGCTGCAGTCCATAGGGTCACGAAAAGTCAGACATGACTGAGCAACTTCACTTTCACTTTTCACTTTTATGCATTGGAGAAGGAAATGGCAACCCACTCCAGTGTTCTTGCCTGGAGAATCCCAGGGATGGGGTCGCACAGAGTCGGACACGACTGAAGTGACTCAGCAGTAGCATATACATGATCATTTGTCTGTAAAAAAGATAACTTTATTTCTTCCTTTTGGAATAAAAAAAAAGTTCAAGCATCAGGAAAAGGTCAGGGAAAAACACAAAACAAAGGGAAATCTGTAAGGAATCTAGAATATCATCTCTGGTAGAAACTGGCAGAGACAAATGGCCAATGACCCTGTGTTGTTACATGAGATGGTATATGGTATTGCTTACTTCTTTCCCTTCTATATCTGATTGGGGACAGCGGTCACAAAGCACCCACCCTGAAAGCCCCTTTCTGGGCTGGTCTCCAGTGCTGGTAATATCATCTGATGCCTCCAGGAAGTAGATGAATGAGATGCTGAAGGAAGCAATCAGCAGAGAAGAGGGATAGCTTATGAAGGCGGGGTGGGGGGGCGGGCACTGAGTCTTCTGGACAAGTAAATGAAATCTCTGTGGAGTACAGACATGAGTTTGACAATAATACCACCCACTTTCAGATGCCACCACAGTCACTGCTTGGCTAGTGCAATGTGTTCTTCACTAATTATCTATATCCATCTCTATCATTATTGCTAAGGATAGTCAAAGAATCTTACTGTCCTATGAAATCTCCCTCTGGCATCAGGCAGAAGTTAGGAAAAGTGGCCTAACACCAGAAGAATTTTGACAGCCTAATATCACTGGGGTATTTGGAATAGTAGGCTGGCATCTGATGTTTTTCATTCCTCAAGATGTGTTTTAAATAACTCAGTTCAGAGATTGATGTCACACTAGAAATTAGTAGTATATTGGATAGAAAAAGTCTTACTAATGTTAGCTAGCAACTTGATTTCCAAAGTGATCCCAGATCCCATCTTTGGCTTTTTGGAAAAAAAGATTATTTTCTACAAGGTTTACATTAGTGATAAAATTATTTCTTAAAGATTTAGGGTTTGACTGTGAAGGGTTTGACTTTTCTGTGAAGGAGAAGGAGATCTCCTTACCAGAAAAGGAGTTCCATTCCCAGTTTTTGATATCAAGTTAAAGCCTGCTAAAGCAATTTCCTCTCAAATGTAAAACATCCTTGACAACAGGTTTCTGGATCCAGAGATGGAAACTATATGATCAGGTTTACTTAAATGTCCTAGATTATATGAGAGTTGAGAGAGGGTTAAAGATTAAGTGGTACACAAATTCAAGTATTACAGACATGGAGGAGCATTCTATCTCCAAAGTTTCAGTAATAATAGAACCTGGTTGTTCACAGGTCTCTATCAGAGAGGAAAAGAGTACCTGAAAGAACACGGATTTTGAAGTTAGGCATTCCTAGAATGCAATTCTAACTCCTTCACTTATGAATTAGATTTTGGGCAAGTTGCTTTATCTTTATGAATCTTTTTTTTTCTCATCAGGATTCTAGTGAAGATTAAAATAGATGGTGTTTATAAAGCATCTGGCACACAGCAGGCCTTCTCTTTGTCATCCTCTCCATCATGAGCTCTGTCATCTTTTAAATGCCGTCCATATGGTAGCATTTGATGGTTCCAATGGAAAATAATTAGACTCTGATCAGAAGACCCACGCTTGGACACAAAATAATAAAATGGTGCATTCAGGACTCTTGTGTAACCTGTGTCCACTGGACACTTGTCTTTGACCTTTGTTCTCTTCTATAATTTGAAACTACCATAAGCCACATTTTTGATGTCCTTCTCTTCCTACTCCCCTCTTCTCCTATTCCACTCTCTGTCTCCACTGCATCCATATGGTATGCTTTTAAAAATATTAGATTTAGTCTTCATCATCTACCAACTTACTTGATGGTTTTAAATACTTTTTTAAAAGCTATGCTTTAACAAGAGACAAGTCTAGAACGTTTAATTCAGTATATCTTCCAAAGCATTTTCAAAGTTACTTTAAATGTCTTGCCTAAAATCTTTTAGGAACAAAGTAGGGTATAAATGAATACAAAATATGTACACATCACTCTAAATAGATCAAGAGAGTCATATAGAAATTTCATCACTCTTCTAAAGACATCCACTGGGACTCATCTATTAGATTAGTGTGACCTAGATTAACACTCACCTAAGTGACATGTGGGGTACAAAATACTTCTATTACTAAACCACTGAGTCAAAGGACCCAAGAGCTGGGGGTATCTTGAGGTCAGTTAGTTCAATACCCTACCCAAACCTTCTAGCATCTCCTTTATAGATAAGTAGTAATGGTGATAATAATGTCAAAGACTTAGGTAGAGTTTAATATGTGTTTTATCATATTAATTTCTTTAATCTTCAATTTGACAGATGAGGAAAACAAATGACAAAGAGAGGCACAGATGACCATCCAACCACTGCTTCATCTTTTACTGCCTGACAGTTCCACCATGGAAGGGCTACACCCGTAGAAATTTAAACTTCTCCTTATTAACGTTCAGCAGACTTCCCTGGTGGTTCAGATGGTCAAGAATCTGCCTGTAATGCTGGAGACCTGCATTTGATCCCTGGGTTAGGAAGATCCCCCGGAGAAGACAATGGCAACCCACTTCAGTATCCTTGCCTGGAGAATTCCATGGACAGCAGAGCCTGGCGGGCTATAGTCCATGGGGTCACAAAAATCAGACACAACTAACATTTTCACTTCACTTTATAAAAGTTCATCTCGAAGATTTCCCTCCCTAACAACCCCAATTCATTTTCAGTCAGTCTGAGTTATTTATTCTTCCTCCAAGATGGTAGGAATTCCCACCCCAAACTCAGCATGCACTTGTAGTCTATTGCCCTCCCTGCATGACAGTAGTGTTTTCCAGAAAGCATCCCTTGGCATCACTGTAAAGGTTATTGCCTGAATTACAAATTTACCTTTGCCCTTTGGTTCAAGGAAGGCTGCGATCACCACATTGTTTCTTCCTACGGTCCTAGAGCTCAGGGTAGGCAGTAATTCAGGTCTCCTTAACAAGCAGGCAGTGGTTTTGTTGCCCAGGGACAGCAGTCAATAAACACGCTGTGCCTCCAACCTCCCCAACCTCCTCTTACCTCTGAAACTAACTACCGTGCTAACTGCAGAGGCTGTTCAGCCATGCTAATGAGCTGCTGGACGATGGCATTTTTTGCTCTCTGAGGAAAAGTCACAATGTGATAGCAGGGAAGGCAGCCTCCTCGGGGTCAGCTCTTCTCCGAGAATCAGCTCCAGAAATTCTCAGAATGCCACTTAGCAGGGATATGGACTTGGACGCAAAATCCTCCTGCTGCCGAACACGTCCATTAATTAGCATTCAGAGAAATAAAGAAAAATGAAGATTTAAAGGTCACTGCATTAGCATTTCTCATTTTTGAATAGCTATTTGTGTATACTAATTTTCCACTCATTTCTTCCATTAATCACTGTCTCTATGGAGAACGTGGCCAAACGCATTAGCAGACATGCTTCCTGGTGGCCATATTCTCCTCTGTAAATAATAATAAAAGAGATCACTGTTTATTTGCTCAACTTTAGCATTTTCCTGTGAAAGAGAGTTCCCGTGAAAGTAGGCAGTTAAGAATTTCATCTCTCACTGAAAAGAATGCAGACAGAATTTCTGGTTTCTCTGCAAACCAGGACCAGTGTCACTGTGAGGCTTCTTTTTTTTAACACCAAAATCTGGCCAATTATGAATTCTCTCTCTAGAAGAATCTCATTTTACAAAAGACCTAGTAGTGACAGACTCTTTCCCTGTGTGAGCTAGGAGAAGTCATCACACTCTCCCGTTGTAAAGAACACATTGTGTTATTTAGATTTTAAGCTTGTCTGAGTCTCTGAGGAAGTTCTGGCTTCATGAAGTGAGTTGGAATTCAGTAGCTTCTGGTCACCATACCTTTACTCCCCCCATGATCTATAATAACCTGAAAGCTCTTGTCTCAAAAGAGCTCCTTTCCTGTGAACATTTAAGCACTGTTTTTGATCTACCCTCACTGCCCTGCTCTTCTAGAACCAAAGGGCCAAGGTCCCTGGGTGGATGGGAGGAGGACAAGTTACCCAGTAGAGCCCCCAATTCCCAGGAGCTCAGAGAAGAGAGAATAGCCACAGGTTCCTTTCAGGAAGTCGTCAGATGTGCTGCCCTTCTGGGAAACATGTAACTCCTTATTATGGAAAAACATCATCAGAGAAAATCTTCCCCAGGTGTGTTCTTTGCAGGGCGATCTCTCAGAGTCTGAGGGGTTAGGAAACTGCTCTCCAATCATTATGACCAGTGAGAACAGCCTTGAGCTACAGCAGCCAGCAAAGTGTATTTCTTTTTCCTGCATATTCACACTGTATGTCTTCAGTATTACACACTCACATATATCAAGTACAGAATGTTCCTAAAGCTGCTTCAAAGAGGGGCTAATGTCTGACAATTCATCTCTGAAATCCTTTTTTTTTTTTTTTCCAGCAAGCAGCCCAAAGTCATTTCAAACCAGCAGCTGTAAAGGTCATGTGAGAAATCTGTTGCCATCTTTGAATAATTTCTTACATGTAAGGCGAGAATACATTGGAACAAGGGGAAGGAATTGATGCTTTTTCATAGATGCCAAGCTGAAAGGTATGATGAGCTCTTTCCATGTATGGCGATATACCTTTTCCTTCCCTGTCTGCCTACTCACCTGCTGGCATCAGGCCATTTAATGCCAACATTTGTTATAGCAGGTCATAGGAGCATCACTGATGCACTGGCTTTCATAGAGCAGAGTGATACCCCATGATATATTTATAATACTCTGTTATTATAAATATGTTAATAAAAAGTGAGAAACTTGGAAGAAAAAATACAGCGACATTAAGGTCACCAGAATGTAGTCAACCTGTGGAATAAAGTGGAAGTGGCTGTGACTCAATTTCCTTGGTCAAAAAGAACAAGCTTATAGTAACATGTATATTCAGGACAGGGCGGCACTTCACTGAACCATATCTACAAATACAGAGGACAACAGGATTGACAAAGTATTTGAGCACAAGAATTATGATGGACAAGTTGAGGTCTCTGGTCCTTGGTTAGCAGTCTAAGCTTTATGTAACAGAAAACTCCATTACCAGATGCAAGCAATGGGTCCTATGTGACCTGACCTGCCCCATCTGAAACCACCTCCGGGTAGAGCTGGGTCATAGACAGTGATGGGTCATGTGTCACAGACTATTCTCCCCTGCAGAGAGCCCCCAAGAGCCGCTAAGAGTCCCTGGGGATGGGCTGCTCTGTGCTCACTAACCAGCTCCCTCCTGCTGGCCCTGCACTTCTCTGCTCAGAGCTGGACTCCGCAGAGTCTGTTGCTGCCACCACTCACTGCACCAGGACCACGACCCACCATGGTGCCTGGCTCTTGGGTTGTTGTTCACTCACTCAGTCACGTCCGACTCTTTGTGATCTCATGGACTGCAGCACACCAGGCTTCCCTGTCCTTCACCATCTCCCAGAGCTTGCTCAAACTCATGTCCATTGAGTTGATGATGCCATCCAACCATCTCATCCTCTGTCATCCCTTTCTCCTCCTGCCTTCAATCTTTTCCCAGCATCGGGGTCTTTTCCAATGAATTGGCTCTTCCCATCAGGTGGCCAAAGTATTGGAGCTTCAGCATAAGTCCTTTCAATGAATATTCAGGATTGATTTCTTTTAGGATTGACTTGTTTGATCTCCCTGCAGTCCAAGGGACTCTCAAGAGTCTTCTCCAACATAACATTCATACTTTTGAACTGTAGTGTTGGGCTCTTGGGTGGTTTATGGCAAATTGAAGTAGACAAATTTCCCTCCCATTTTAGTAACATTTGCTAAACCACACTTCCTGATATCTGAGCATTTATAGGTTTAACTTATAGGTTGGTAAGTTCCAGTCCTTACCAACCACTCTCTCTTTGCTTAGTTTCCAGGGGTATCAGAATCCAGCAATGGACAACAAAAACACTGTCCTTAGAGTCACTGCACTCCCCCAGGACGAAAGCTCTGTTACTGGGTCAGCTCAGCATGCCTGACTCCCTCTTCCCTTTGGATAAATTCTCTCCAAGAGGGCTCCCCAGCTCACAGGCACAGAGGCTGCTGCCTTGTCATCTTGCAGGATGCCAGTCATGCCCAGACAAATCAGAGCCCTGACTGACAGTGGGCAGATGCTAAGCTGGATCAGGCATCCTCTTGTCCTCATGTTGGAAATCTCTACCGCCTGCACAGGGGCATGAGGCTCAGGGGCAGGGACCCAACACAACGCAGGATCATCTCTCTCTCATTTGCTTTATCTGACCTGCCCTACTTACTGCCATCAGGGATGTACTGATGGAGGCAATATATTTCTAATTCCAGAAAGATGGTGCAAAGTTTTGAACTGAAAAGTTTAAAAGCCTCCTTGACACTCCTAAAGGCAAGAATCAAAACAGGGTTGGTGGAATGCAGGGAAGCAACTGATGGGTTGGTGGATGCTGAAGCTGAAGCTTCAATACTTTGGCCACCTGAACACACTATCTCTTTTGATCATTGTGGCAAACTTATCATGAGAATGATAGAGTTATTAACCGGTTTTGCAGGTAAGAAAGCCAAGGGTAGGGTAAGTTTTGATTAACTTGTGGTTTCAGTTATTTAGTGCCACGTAACAAACCACTTCAAATGTGGTGGTTTAAAACAACCAATTTATTATTTCAAACAGTTATGTGGGTGGATAGGGGCTCAGCTGGACAATTTTGTTTTGCTTTGGCTTCTCTTGGGGTTTCTTATGAAGCTGCATCAGATGGGGAATGGAATGTCTTAGATGGCTCACTTGCATGTCTGGCACCTGGCTGGGGGCAGGGTGGCCTCAGCTGGAATGCTGAAATATCTGGGTCCCTCATTCCCCAAGTAGTTTCAAGGCTATTCTCTGTATGGGTTCTCAAAAGAGTAACTGGATTTCTTACATGGTGGTTGGAGCTCTCCAAAGAGCAAAAGACTTCTTAAGGTTTCAGTCCAAAACTGGTGCAATGTCACTTCTACCATATTCCACTCGTTACAGCAGGTCACAGATCCACACCATGATCAAGAGGAAGGGAAGCAAGACTCGTCAGGGACCACAAATGTAACCAGCCACTGCACTTGTCCCACTAATGACTCTGGGACTTGGACCGGTTCTTTAACCCTAAGTTTAGTGAATTTTGTTTTTGTTCTACTGTCCTTCCTTGTTGTTATTCTTACCCCAAGCTCAGGTTCTGTCCCCTGCCTCTTTCTCACAACTCTTTTTTGGTAACCTCATCCCGTTTCAGGAATTTAGCAGCTTAATCCATGGGGATAGGTGTCATGCCACACTTAGGGCAGAAAGCAAAGAAGAACTAAAGGGCCTCTTCATGAAAGTGAAAGAGGAAAGTGAAAAAGTTTCTTAAAAGGCTTAAAAAGGCTTAAAACTCAACATTCAGAAAACTAAGTCATGGCATCCGGTCCCATCCCTTCATGGCAAATAGAGGGGGAAACAATGGGAACAGTGACAGACTTCATTTTGGGGGGCTCCAAAAGCACTGCAAATAGTGACTGCAGCCATGAAATTAAAAGACACTTGCTCCTTGGAAGAAAAGTTATGACCAATCTAGACAGCATATTAAAAAGCAGAGACATTACTTTGCCAACAAAGGTCTGTCTAGTCAAAGCTATGATTTTTCCAGTAGTCATGTATGGATGTGAGATTTGGGCTATAAAGAAAGCTGGGCACCGAAGAATTGATGCTTTTGAACTGTGGTGTTGGAGAAGACTCTTGAGAGTCCCTTGGACTGCAAGAAGATTCAACCAGTCCATCCTAAAGGAAATCAGTCCTGAATATTCACTGGAAGGACTGATGCTAAAGCTGAAACTCCAATACTTTGGTTACCTGATGAGAAGAGCTGACTCATTTGAAAAGACCCTGATGATGGGAAAGATTGAAGGTGGGAGGAGAAGGGGACGACAGAAGATGAGATGGTTGGATGGCGGATCACAGACTCAATGGACATGAGTTTAGGTACACTCTGGGAGTTGGTGATGGGCAGCAAGGCCTGGAGTGCTGCAGTCCATGGGGTCACAAAGAATCAGACACGACTGATCGACTGAACTGAACTGAGGTGTCATGCCTTCTCTGTTTGACTTCGCCCATTTCCAATTGCCTATGGATTAAGATGTCCAACCTCAGACTTCGCCCATTTCCAATTGCCTATGGATTAAGATGTCCAACCTCAGACTTAACACACCTGAGATAGGACCTATGCTCTTCCCTTTTGTATTTGCTGACTCTTGTGTTCCCTATTTTTTGACCCTGGAATCAGCTTATCCTAATCACTCAAGGGTGATGTCTCTGAATACCTTTGACACCACCTTCTCCCACAGCCCACACATAATCAAGGTGCCAAAAGCTCTCTATCTGACCTCCTCCTCACCTTTTAATCCATGCCATTCTCATTATTCCAGTTCATTCCCAAGCCTTATACACCCTTGCCTATACACCCTTATAAAAACCTAGATTTTAATGTTATAATTTTAAGCACATACATGGTTTAAAACTAGAGAAGAAAATTATAACCCCAAAACCCCACTACCCTCACACAATTACACTCAATTTGGTTTATTTTAATGTATTTTTAAAAGAATTATTTTATTATACATATCACTGACAGCTTTCTTCACTCATAATACTTTTCAATTTTGCTACCTACTCTTCATAATGATAACATTAATAACTGTGCAACTTTCCATCCATGTATGTATCCTAATTTATGTAACAATTTCTCTATTATTACTGATTTTAAAATTTTAATTTAAATTTTATCTTATATTGGAGTATAGTTGATTTACAATTGTGTTAATTTTAGGTGTACAGCAAAGTGATTCAGTTATATACATGCATTCTTTCTCAGACTCTTTTCCCATATAGGCTATTACAGAGTATTGAATAGAGTTTTCTGTACTATGCAGCAGGTCCTTGTTGATTATCTATTTTATATATAGTAGTGTGTAATTACCTTTTTATTTATTTTTTGCTATTATAATTTACTTGGTGATAAATGAACAACTTCATTTATGTGCTTTTTGAAATTTGAGGCTATTTCCTAAGTATCCAAAATTGGTATTGCTAAAATTAATTATATTAAAACTCTTATAGCTCTTATATATTTTGTCAATTATTTTTCAAAGCAGTTATACTGTTTTATATACACTTTTGTTTATAATATATGAATATACAACTTTCCTATGCCCTCAACTCAAACTAAATATTATCATCAAAGTTCTCCTAATTGGCAAAGTGATATCATTATTTCAATTTGCATTTCCTTGAATAACAGGAAGACCAGCTTTTTGCCTATAATTCCTAAAGGAAAGAATAACAATTGCTAAGGAAATATAAGTCTATGTCTTTTGTCTATTATTCTTTGATATCTTGCTATATACCTTATCAATTTTATGGTACTTTACATATTAACAATATTAACATTTTGTTATATTTGCTGTAAACATTTCTTGCCTTTTCCTTTTTTGGCACTCCATCTAGATCTATCTTTTCTTCAATCATCTATATATCTTTTAGTATGCTTTTTTTTCAAGTCCAGTCTTGAATGTGACCATCTCTTCCTAAAAACAAAACCAAACAACCAACCAAGAACAACGTCAGTCATCTTTTACTGTTTAATACCGCAGTTCCCATTTCTTTGTGACTCGGAACACCCGTGACAGATGGCTACCACACCACCACTGCACATCAAGGGTTATGCAAAACTTTTCACACACTTGTTATAACTTCACCTCTTTCCCTAATTTCTAAAAATCAAGATTTTCTAATTCTCTGCTATGATTGCCTATTTTTTCATTTGTTACAGGAATGTTTTCTCTTATCTGATTAAGCATAGTTGTAATAGTTCCATTAAAGTTCTTTTCTGACAGTCCCAATGTCTACATTATCCAGAAGTTGGCATCTATTGGTTGTTCTTTCCATTAGAAATATTCTCCTGATTTTATATATGTTAAATAATTTTGGGTTGTGTCTTTGGCATGCTAACACTATGCCATAGGAGACTCTCAATTCTGCTATATTCCTTCAAAAAGTTTCCTTTTCTTTTTTTCTTTAGAAAGCCCTCAATTGTTTTAACTCAAAATGCAAAATGGAAGCCTGCCTGCCCTGGTAGTGATTCTGCATGTAAGGGTCAATGTCTGCCAGGGTCTTGGGCAAAGCATGTATACAGATCTTAACATTCCCGTCTCTGCTTCTCTTGTTTCTAGGGTTCCCCCATCATCCTCCAGTGGCCCTGGTTGCTCAAGGCTCCTCCTTCTAAATTCCCTTGCCAAAGAGACACAGGCTTTCTACTGCAGTTTCTAACCCCTTTGCCAACACCATGATTACCTGTAGGGTAAAACTGGTGTAGGTCACTGGCAGTCACTTCTTCCAAATTTTGACTCTGTTTTTGCTTTGCTACAATCTCCAGAGCCCCCACAGTGACTTCTTTTGTTATTGCTCAGACTCTATAATTGTTATGTCAGAGAGTCAGGATGTTAGGTTAGAAACTTAGTCTACCATACTGGAAACAGAACTCTTTCAGAACATACACTTGTTAAGTGAAGGTTCATAAAAATGCACATAGTGTTTGTTCAAACTAAACACAAAGGGATTTTAATCACAATTTCACTCATAACTTTTAATTATGGTTGCAAAATTTTAAGAAGTTACCAGTGTACACTTCTCTACATGTCTCTAAATCAATCATCTATAAACACACTTTCGATGAACATATACAACTTTTGTGATTCTTTTGTTGTTTGTTCTGATTATATCCATTGAAATGTATTATGCATCCATTAAATATACAAAATACATAAATATTTAATGTCTGTGTATTTAAAATATATCTTTTTTTGTGAAAATATTGACATAAATCAATCTCCTGTAGTTTAACAAGCTCTGTCCCTTGTGGTTCATCACCATCAAATCAATTTGATAAATATTCTCATGTAGATTTCTAGTAATTTATGTTTCTTTTCTCCAGAACAAGCAAACTCTGACTAAATTGGTTTATTCTGACTCCCATAAATATTTTGTACATACCCAAGATAGCCTGGAGGAAGGCGTGGCTACCCACTCCAGTATTCTTGCCTGAAGAATCCTATGGACAGAGGAGGCTGGCAGACTACAGTCCATAGGGTCACAAAGAGTTGGAGAAGACCGAAGCATCTTAGCTAGCGTGTAAGCATAACTACTTTATAATAATTTGAAAGAGTATCTAGGTTTTATTGTTTATATTTTGAGCTAAAAAACTTTTTGAACTCCTAAAAGGTATTTTGTAAGTTCCATGAGAACTAGTAAGTTCCGGTGGGAAGTTGGGAACTAGTGCTCATGAACAGACTTCCCCATGCATTTAGGCAGGTGGAACTTTCCTATGCTGGTTTGCGCAAGGTCAATAGCAACTTGGTGCCTGACAGGAGTGGCAGAATCCAGTTCCCTCTCAATCAAACATCTTAAGAACATTGGCATTATCACTTGTATTCTATGTTCTGATACAAACATTAAAATTTTCATAAGAATTTTGATAAAAGCATGAGAACTTTGGCATTATTACTACTTTCCTTTACCTCACATATTGGCCACCACTTCATACATCTAATAAAATGAGACTTGAAACAAGTCGCAGGAAAACAATATTGTCTAACTTCAGACCTATGTTCACTTTCATGGGTCATGTTCACTGGTGAGTTTTCTGTACAGAGGAGAAGGAATATATATACCTTTTACAAGCAAGCAATATTTACCCCACTGGGACTGCTTTAGTCAACCATGTGCAACCATAAGAAGCACTGACATGAATATACAATACTTGTATTTGTGATAGAATGTTCATGTGGATTCCTTCCTAAAAAGTAAACCTGTGTACATATGATCAGTGCCATATTCTCAGCTCAGCTTCTGTTTCACAAAGCCGGCCAACTAGCTGTCCTTTATCCATGTTGCACTGGGACCTCACCAGCGACCCTTTGTTTGGCCATCCTTGCATCTTCTTTCTTCCTCTTTGACCATCACATCAATCCTACATTTCAGCCCATGTCTGAAAACAGATCCCCTCAAAAGACTTCCCCAGAAAATTCCTCTTGGTCTTTGTTTTAGAAGGTAGATGACTAGGTTGGTGCTGCATTAATTTGTACTTGTTTTTCACCTACTTGCTAGGTTTTGCTCACTTCCTTGGCTAAACAAGATTATTGAGCACATGACTATGATTACTCCCACAATCTCTCATGTGGGCCTGAAATTTACTTACTACTCCACACTGGAAGACTGGGAAAAACTATAAAATCTTTTTATTATATAGCTAATACTGTTATATTATAGAAAAATTATAAAATATAGAAAGCAGTAAAGTTACCCATAGTTTCACCTGCAAGCAACAGTAGCTGTTAGCAGGTTGATGCTCAGTCCCTCAGTCGTGTCTGACTCTTTGTGACCCTATGGACTGTAGTCTGCCAGGCTCTCCTGTCCATGAGATTTTCCAGGCGAGACTACGAGTGGGTTGCCATTTCTTCCTCCAGTGGATGTTCCTGATCTAGGAGTCGAACCCGTGTCTCCTGAGTCTCCGCACTGGCAGGTGGATTCTTTACTACTGAGCCATCTGGGAAGCATGTTGGTATCTAGTCTTCTAGCAATCATTCTATCCAACTATACAGATACAGAGATGGATATGAATACAAATCTAAATATAGGCACAGATATAGTACAAAAATGTACAGTTTTGAAGAAATTGACCAGATTATGAATGGTTATAAAAATAATTGCATGGGGAAAATGCAATTTGGATACTTTATGTTAACATTATGCTTTACCAGTTTCTAGGTTTAATTCCAAAAGACACTCTTCCTTTATCTGGAAGAGTGAAAAGGAATACTGCCAATTCCCTGGATATAAGGACTTTCCTGGATATAGGAATGGTTAAATAGGAACAAAGTTTCCTGTTAGATATTTTAATAGAAATAGTTAACAAAACTATATAGATGCTAATACACAGGAACAAATGTAAATGTCATCTTCTCTGAAGACTAGAGCAATATGCAAAACAACCCTCCAGGTTGCCACAGAAAATTCTGCTTCTGCCTACATGGTGAGGTTTCATGGGGCCATGAAATCCAGCTCTGATGCAGTTATTACCAAGTCCTGGGATCACAGGGAAGTCACTTTATCTGCCTGAGGAGCAACAACCTGAGTTTTAAAATATAGATGTTATAGAAGAGATGGTGGATGAGAGCATATAGCACATTAGCTGTGGTCATTACTCCTTTGCTTTTAAATAAGGAGAAGTGACTGGCTTCTTGGTTTCTATACTTTTTTTCTTCCTTTATAAATAGGAATTACTCTTTAAAAAATTCTTTTTTTCTCTTTTGGAGTCAGTATCACTTGAGAAACTTCAGCTTCTGAAGGACTTCTTGGCAAGGACTTTCTGACAAATAAAGATTCACAACCCCCTCCTCACATCCTTATCCGCATGGAAAGCCTTTATATGATCACATGCCATCTCCTGGGTTTTGCAGGACCCGAAAATACAACACAGGGTGAGAACAAGCAGTTTCAGGACTTTAAAAACTCAGACAGTAGGAAAAAATAATGCAAGCTATTAGAAAAATTGGGGTGAGATAAACCTAAGTGGTATCTTCCCTATCCTGTCTTCTTGTGCTATAATGTTGCCCCTAAGGAGAAACATCTTCATAGCATAGAGGTACCATACAAACATGAAGGGAACTCATCACTTTCACTCAAAAGGCAAACACACTCTTTTATAACTTGGCATCCTTTGGATAGGATTTTGTTAAGCAGCATTATAGCATATATATTCAGATATACTTTTAATTTCTATAGCCATTTGGGTAGCACAGAGGAAAGAATGAATTGGTGAGAGATAAAGTATCTCCAGACATGGGCTCTCAAACATGAGAGCCTGAGCATCAGTTTCCTCAATTTAAAATGTGGATGGTAGTTCTCAGTGAGGGGTCATGATATTCCAGTTATACCATTGATCGTAAAAGGCTGATAAATCAGAAAGCATTATATCATTATAAGGGGATATACTACAAAAGATGAAAATCCCCTTGTCTGTACACTGAGCATGCATGATGTCCTCCCGTAACAAGATTTCCTCTCATGATACCTGTACAATCGTACTTTTCGTACTTTCCACATTTTACCACCAATCCAGACTTCTTCTCTGAGTTCCAGAATGTTGATCCAATTGCCTAACTGACCTTGCCCCTGGCATATCTCAAAGACACCCCAAACTCTACAGTTCCAAAGGTAAACTCAATGATCTTTCCTATTCAAACCTCTTCCAGCACTCCGTAATTCAGGAAATGGTGTCACTTTTCATCCAGTGACTCAAGTTAGAAACTCTGAGTTATCACTGACATCTCATTTTACTCATGCTCTGTATCTGATCCATCACCAAGTCCCATTAGTAGTGTTGTCTTAAATATTTCTTGAGTTTGCTTCCTTATTTCCATCTTCATCACTACAACAGCCACCATCCTGGTTCAACCTAACCTCACTTCTTCTCACTTCTCTTTCTGTAACCCCATTCTTAGCTCAATCCCTCTCAGCCATCTTTTACCATACTATTTATCAGAGTAATTTTTTTCAAAACACAGATCTAATCATGCTTCAATGGCTTCCATGGCTTCCCATCTTAAGGAAAAAGACAATGAGGACTCCATAGTCAAGCTACCACCCACAGGTCCAACCTTATCTTGCTGGTTCCATACTACCTGCTCTAGCCATGTCTCTGTTTCTTGAATTTGTTATTTCCCTTTCTGCTACAGACATTTGTGCTTTTTGGGGGGCAGGCACACTGCATGGGTTGTGGGGTATTAATTCTCTGACCAGGGGTTGAACCTGAGCCCCAGCAGTGAAAGCTCCAATGCCTAACCACTAGACCTTCAGGGAATTCCCAAGTATCTGTGCTTTTTGCAAACCTTACTTAGAATCTCTTCCCTCATCTCTTCACCTGATAATCACAGGAGTTATTTCCTTTTCCTTGACATACCTAACTAGGGCAAACCCCCTCACCATATGCTCATGAAGCGTCATGCATGCCAACTTCAGAGCTCTTTCACAATTGTAGTCTTATAGTACTTCTGTGAAGTTGTTTCTTCCATTGGTCCATAAGTTCCATGAGGACAGGTAGCATGTCTGTTTGGTTGCTTCTCCAGTGTCTGACCCTGTACTAATGCTGGATAAATATCTTATTGAATAAATGAGTGAATGAGTGATAATATAGTTACTCATTATTTCCAGATTAATTTTCCCTAGGAAAAGTGAGGTTCTAAAAAGGCAAATATACCTTCAGTGTCTAACGCTGGCCTAACATAAAACAAATATTGAATGTTAGTTGAAGAAACAAATTAATTCCAATATTAAAGTATATATATATATATATATATACACACATGAGAAAAGAGCACCATGTGAATCTTAATTTGAATAGCTCCTTTTTCCTTCACTAGCAGTGAAACCAGGGACAAGTGGTCTGTCCTAGCCTTTCAGAAACTCAGTTTCTTCATTATATATACATCTTATAAATCTGTCATAAAGAGGGAGCTAACCCAGGTAGAGACCCCGCACAAAGCCTAATAAACAGTAATCGTGCAAATTTTCACCAGTGTTCTTTCCCCCTGAGTATGTATCCCACATACCTCGATATATCTGAGAGACTATGGTGTGTCTTGCCCACTTTTTATTTGAGAATTTAATTCTATAACCCTGTGTCTGACAAATATTAGCATCCTTGCTTTTTTTTTCCCCAAAGCTCATTCATTAATTCAGTCATTCATTCCTAGGCTCAGCCATTCATTAAACTATTGACTTATCAAGAGCTTACTGTGTACCAAGCACTTTATTGGGTGTCAGTGATGAACCAAACAGCCCTCCTGGTTCTAAGAGCCTACTGGGAGAGCCAGCCATCAGAGAAACGTTCATGTGAATAACTTATTTTCAAAGCTTGGGGGATTTGGTCATCGGGTAAGATTCAGTAAAGCTATCCTGAGACTAGATTCAGTAAAGCTATCCTGAGACTATCCTGGAGAGCCAGCCATCAGAGAAACGTTCATGTGAATAACTATTTTCAAAGCTTGGGGGATTTGGTCATCGGGTAAGATTCAGTAAAGCTATCCTGAGGCTAGATGCTAGGAATGAGGTGTAAGGAGGACCTAGTCTTGGCAAGGATGGTTTTCCCAAGGAAGAGATGTTGAAGCTGAGAAGGGGAGGATGGGAAGAGTTAGACAAGGGAAGAGGGTATAGAAATTTCTCTAGGTAGAAGTGCCAACATGTGTGAAGATGCTGAATGAGGCTATTCAAAAATCTAAAAGAAGGGTGATGTGTCCGTGTGGTGCCAGTGAAGTGAGTGGTGTGGAAGGAGCTCAGAGAGGTGAAGAGATGCCAGGGTGTGCAAGACCCTGCAAGTCAAGCTAAATGTCATTTACCTGCTGTAACCAGAGAGTCAGGCAAAAGTATTGAAGGAATTCAAGGCAAATTCAATATGAAGGAATGCAGAATCCAATCCAACAGTCAAGGGAATTAATTGCAATCTGAGACCAAGTATAGAAAACATCTATTTAAATTAGATGATAAAAGTTGAAAGAGGTTATGAGTGAATGAGGTAACAGTATCACGTGAGCCCTTGGAAGGCTGGTTTTGAAACCAATTTTGTATGAGTGAAAGTGAAAGTCACTCAGTCGTGTCCAACTTTTTGTGATCCCATGGACTATATAGTCCATGAAATTCTCCAGGCCTGAATACTGGAGTGAGTAGCCTTTCCCTTCTCCAGGGGATCTTCCCAATCCAGGGATTGAACCCAGGTCTCCCACATTGCAGGTGGATTTTTTTACCAGCTGAGCCACAACGGAAACCCTCATGTAAGAGGTGTGGACTTTGAGTCCTTTGTTGATAACAGCAACTATAAAAAGGGTGCAACATGTCATCTGTGGCTTGAATAGAATCATCCTGGACACATACAGCCCACAAATCCCTTCAGCTATAAATTTATGCAGATTCACAAGTGCCTTGGTAACCTCAGCCTGCCTGAAATGAAAACATGCTCCAGCAGGGTTTAAAATTAAATTAAAATGATAAATCAAACCTATCATTTGGTTTAGGAATAATCTCTGTGCTGTAACTTAACATGCAATGTTTGAAAGGTTCTTGACATTTTAGGCTTGTGATTTTAAGTTTAAACATAAGAGAAAATCAAGGTTGTGAATAGTATTGGAAATTTAAGAGAATTTGGCAATTAGATTTACCAGAACTATTCAGATTCTTGGAAAGCTCCTGTTTGTTAGTATATATATTAAAAGATCCTGTTTCCAAATACAATCAAAAGAAAATGTGCTGCTGCTGCTGCTGCTGCTAAGTCACTTCAGTTGTGTCCGACTCTGTGTGACCCCATGGACCACAGCCCACCAGGCTCCTCCATCCATGGGATTGTCCAGGCAAGAGTACTGGAGTGGGGTGCCATTGCCTTCTCTGAGAAAATGTACAAATGAGCTTAAATGTTTAAGATTATTTAATTAACTGAACTTGTATATGGCATCAATTGTGTAAAGCAGTTTAATTTGTATAATTTGAGCTCTTCAAACATTAATCAAAGAAAAAAATGAAAGTGGTTGTTATTATCAAATTTAAAAACAAGACAACAAGATTTGTAAGCTGAACTCAAAGACCTGAGGCGGGGGGTGGGATCTGTTTTAACTTTGCAAATTTAACAAATTGAATATTTTAAAACCAAGAAACTGTAAGTAGTCTGGTCTGTTCCACACTCAGAAATCACTTTAAATATTTACCAAAAACAAAAACAAATACCGTTCTCATTAACTTTAAGAACTCGAGACTCTAAATGCAATTGTTGGTGACCCACCATAGCACTTTAGATTTCTTGAGATGCACACATATATATAGGTAAGCCCTTCCTGAATTAGAGACTGGGTATGAATACCTTTTAAGCTATGCTAGCTAAATCAGTCTGTGGCTGGATCAAAGATAGAATCTGAAATTTGTTCTCTGGAAGCTCATTCATTTCTCTACTTCTGGGGTTTCCCTTCATATCTTAGTAAAAATGACAGCCTTGTCATGTAGGGAGAATGGAATTCTTCAAATGTCAGTCAGGTTAAAGAGGTGAGCTGGCTATGGTGCCAACAGACTGGACTGGATCAAGGGCCAGAGCAACTCCCAGAACTCTGGGGACGCAGACTGGGATCCAAAGAGAGGAAGAATTCATGGTAGCATCAATTGCCAAGACAGGGTTTAAGTAAGCCATACGATGACATGACGTGCTAAGAGTAAAGAGGCAGGCCGGACAGAGAAGTGAGGTGCTAAACGGGGAAGGAGAACCCTCCAGATACGTAGGAGGCCAGCAGGCCTCCACAGGAGTTTCCGAGAGCCGCACTGGAAGGCTGGAGGGCAGGTCGATGGCCAGTTTACTGTAACGAGCACTGAAGATAATTTCCAGAGAAGAGTAGCTGGTGGAGCCAAGCTCCCAATGTCATGTCGGACCAGACCTAAGATGGGCTAGAGCTGAAACAGGGAGCAAGGCTGAAGGCAGGCTTCTTTTCCATGTTCCACCAATCATTTTTTTAAAAAACTTAAATCATTGGAACATTTTCTGAAAAAGTAAATCTTAATTGTAAACCAATACATCATAGATAAAAGAATGCTGCATACGTTGAAGAGGAGATGGGGGAGGGGCACTGGGCTCTCCTTTATCCATTTGGATGGAAAAGGTCCAGCTAGTCTTCTTTTCATCATTGGGGATGGGAGAGAGGCCCCTGTAACTTTCTTCTTTATGAATGAGAAATGGTAGGCACATGCAACCTCTCCTTAAATCCTTGCCCCATTCCTGAGGGCAACTCAGAGAGGTCTGAGCTAGCAAACTCTTGCCTCTGATCACAAGCCTTCTGTCTTGCCCAAGAAAAATGTAAATGTTAAGTGTTGCATTATAAAGAGGATCTTGCAATGTTGGCCACACCTGGAGACAAACAAGAAAAGAAAAAGTTTCCAAGATAGTTATCAGGCATTATCATAGATAAAGAAGAAAAATTATATTGCCTATATTTTCTCTGGCATAAAATTAGGGTGTAGAATCATGCAATAGCAGCTGTCCTATGAATAAGTGCAGCCTCAGGCTTTGCACATAATGGTTACCATTGAGGCAGAATGTTCTGGATGGTTGTGGATCTGAATCTGTTGCAACAGTGAGCTGGAGGGACAGGAAGTTCCTGTGACAAGGGTAAAGAGCACACAGAGTGCTCTTATCTAACCAACACTAAGTGTGGCTCCGTATCTGCCACATAGCGTGAAGAGCTACAATAAAATACAGGGGAAGGTGTATGGCAAAGGCCACTTGTTCTTTATTAGTGGCATTACCAATTGGTCCAACTTTCACTCAGGGAAATTTAGCAATTTAATCATCATTTTAAGTGTGCATAATCATTAACACAGCAAGTCTACTTCTAGGAATGCATCTTATAGAAATACTCAGCAGATGTAGACACATATATAGAGAGAGAAAGATAAGGATTTTTTGAAGCCTGGTGTCTAACAGCAAAAAGAGAAAGAAAAGGAAATACTAAAATAACCATTAGTAGAGATCTTACCAAATGTATTATGATCTGCACTCAGCATGGAACACAGCACAGTTTTCCAAAGGAGATATTTCCATACATAGGGGCATGGAGGGATATACACACACAGCAAAAGAGAATTTCAGGCAGTCTTTATAGAAAGCTTCCATTTGTGTGCAAAAAGCTCAAAACCATGATCTACATAATCCGTATAGACAGCTGGAGTCATAGTAACTGACATTGCCATAGGAAAAGATAAACACCAAATTTTAACAGTGTTTTCCACTGGGAAGCAGGTGTACAGGTAAAACTTTAACTTTCTAACTCCTCAGTGGTAATCAAAATACTTTCAACAAGAAAACAAAAAAGTGGGAGTGAAAAACAAGGGAACGACAGAGTCAGCACTTGCAGCCAGGTTGGGCTGACTCACTTCCAAATTTTCTGCCCTATGCCACAAGCCAAAGCTGGCCACTGTTATGAAGTTACCTGTCAGGCTATACCGTTCAGCCTACGAGCACCACGGTCCTCCTGGCAGCTATTACCACCCCTGCTGCAGGAGGCTGGGGCCAAAGCTCTGCTTACTGTTTCATCCTGGAACAGCGACCGGCCATTTAGAACCCTGATGGAAAATGGGACTTGCTACTCGAGGCTTGAGACTCTTTTGACCAGGAGTTCCCCTTTTCATTAATCAAAAATAAAGACTTCTAGAAACCTAAACATGAGTCACCCATTAAGCAAACCTCCAAACAGAGCAGCTGCTGAGAACAAACCTCTCAAGCGGACAAGCCTGGGGCCTGGCTGACTACCTCAGCCCTTCCCATCACTTAAACCCTCTGTCCTGTAGCTGTAGGTACATTGAGGAGGGGCCTGGATTCTTTTCCATCTACTTGAGTGAGTGAAAACCCTCCATGGCGAATACTGGGTGTGGTTCTGGTGAGAAGCTCCTGGGCCTGCTGGTCTTTGGGCCCTGGGAGTTGGCTTTCTAAGACTGTGACTTCAGGCTTTTCTTGCTCAGCATCCCCGGTTGAAGGTGCCAGCTATGGCAGAAAGGGCTCTGACTTTCCTGTCTGATAGTCATTTAGTGGCTAAGTCATGTCCAACTCTTTTGTGACCCTGACCCCATGCCTTTTCACATCTCTCTCAAGACCAGGCTTTTGTCCTCAGCAGCCAGACCTTCCTAGTGCTGGACCAAACTACTAACAGATCTGTGCCATGCTCGGCTCGGACACTCATCCATGTTGTTGACTTTTTTTTTTGCTTGATGTTACAGTTTTGTTTTTATTCTTTCTGTTCAGGAAAGATCTGCTTCTAACTTTTCAGACATCCATGGTTTTGTTTGGTTTTTTTGAAGGATCAACAGGTTAACAGAAACAAGATGCATGGTTCCTAGCTCTGGTTCCCATCGCCACTCACCACAGTGAGACTCCATCTCTTCCTACATCGTCCCCAAGCGTCTCCATCATTCCTCTTCTGCAGGATCAGGATCTTCCTCACCATCCACAAGGCAGGCACCACGTCACTACCATCATCCCCCTGCACTCGGCGACTGGTGAGGCAGCGCTGCAGCAGGAGCCTCAACACGATGGGCAGGCTGGGGAGGGGCCTTCAGAACAATGACCGTTCTGTGCCTGGAGGTCTGCTGGCTAAGAATCTCCCCACCCTCATCCCTCACCAACCCACCATTATAAAGCATTTATTTTATTTTAAATCTTTGTCTTCAAGATTTTTCAGTAGGATTCAGCAAGGCGTCCCCAGGGCAATGCATCTGAGATTTGAAGTGCAAATTCAATATTAGAATTTAAGACTCGTTTTCAAATTTGAGTTTTATGTTCTTCAAATAAGTGTTTGCAATACCAGTCTTAGGAACTATCAGTTTAAAAAACCTCCGTCTCCTTTTCTCATAGGAAGGTAGTCAAATGGATGGCTTCATGTTTAGTTTCCTGCAGTTCACGAGACAAAAAACTCTTTGCAGATGGCTCCCTAACTCAGAAAGCTAGAAGAATAAGAAAAATTTGGAAGTCTGTCTCCAAAACAGCCCCAACTCATGTGACAATTGTGGTTACCCATCACCATCACCCTCAGTTCTCCCAAGTCCTAGGAGGGGGTATGTTGGTACAGTGGCTAAGACCCAGCTTTGCAGGCAGTGTTGAACCAAGCTTCAGCAAATATGTTTGGGGAGATTTCTGAAGACAAGCCTGGCATGCTGCAGTCCATGTTGCAAAGAGTCGGACATGACTGAGCAACTGAACTGAACGGACTGAAGACAAGTCTACCTTGGTGTGATCCTCAACATTTTTTGAATGTTCTGGATGTGCCCTGCATAAATTTGCACACTGTACAGGGTCCCACTCCAAATTCCATGTCTTAAGTGTTTAAGCTTCCTGAAAGACTCCATTTGGAGGTAACCACTGGTTACAAAAGAAAAGTAAAGATAAGATAATACTGCTAGCAACTACACTTACCTTTCTCGGTTTCTAAAGTACTTATCTTCTGACATACTATAAAATGTCTTTAATTATTATGTTTATTGTTTGTCACTTATCTCTTTCTGTGGAATGTAATCTTTGAAAGGGCAGGAATCTTTGTTTTCTCTGACAAATCCCACATGCCTGTAAAAGTTCTGACATATAGTAGACTGTCAAAAACTATTTGTTGAGTTAAATGGAAGTTGAAACTGGGACACAATTCAAAGTTCCCGTCTCCGATCTCTGAACCATATGATTTTCAAAGCTTTTCTTGATTGTGGGTTAGGCCCATTTGTGCCAACTTGTTGGTATTCTCCTTGGAGGTGGCCCTGCTCCCTCCTGCCAACTACCATGACACTGATCCACTGTTTGTACTCAGCTCCTCCTAGGCACGGAGACAGTCTTCCACACCAGGGCCCACAGCCAAGCTCAGGCAATCCAGCTCAGATGTGAAACCCTAGACTTGGCAGCTGGCACCTGGCAGCCAGAGATGGTAAGCTATCCCCAGCTTTCTTTAGCCATTTCCAAGCACTCTTGGGTATGCCATGAAACTACTCTGAACTTTCCTGAGCATGAGCTTTTTCACTTGACATGACTTGGAAGGGAATGAGCTAGACTTGGTGCTCTGCTCACCATCGGCTGCTTTTCATTAGACCAAACATTCAGCCATGCCCCTATATTTGGCCCAGCCCTGCCTGGAGAAGTGGGCACAAAAGCTGGGCCAGTGGCCAGCAAGGCCAGAAGTAGGCTCCAGATTTGGGATCTCTGCCAGACAGAAGGGAAAAGGACTGCAGATTGTCGCTGAGAACGCAGAAGGACTGAAGGCCAGATGGGTGAGGGGACTTGTCCAGCATCATACGGCAAGATGGTGGCAAACTGGGATGCAATTCCTAGACCTTCACTGCCCTGCCTCTTGGCTGCTAGGGGTCTTCTCTTACCCTTACCCCAAGCAACAGGACCACCATACTTGCCTTGCATGAGTGTGGCTCAGGCACTGGAGGATCTTTCAGGCCTTTCTTGTCTATGAGTCATCATACAGCTCAACTGGTTTCTTCCTAGAAGACAACTGACTTCAAAGAGACTCTCATTCATTCTGTTTTATTCATCTCTTCTCTCCTGAGCACCTAACACAGTTCCTTGCATTTAATAGGTACTCAATAGACAGACAGAATGAAGAAATAAGTAGTATGTATGTTTCATCCCCTAAACTCTACAGATGTGGCAGCAGGTTTCTTTCCTTTGATCACTGTAGTTTAAGGGCCAACCTAGTAAGGCAATCACACGGCTGATCAGTCCCCACTTCAGAGAGCAAATCTCCAGGTGTAGGTAATTTGGTATTCTTGAGCAAAAGCAAGAAGGCCTGGTTTCTGAGCATTGGGCCCTCTGCAATTGATGTTCCAAATGGGAATTTCCAGCAGGGCCAAGTTGGGACCAGGACCAAAGGGGCAGGTATGAGATAGAAGTACTTCCGCCCTGTGTCATCCAGTGTCAGTGCTGGCATGAGCAGGTGCTAAGTTGTTTCAGTCACATCAGGCTCTGCGATCCCTTGGACTGCAGCCTGCCAAGCTTCTCTGTCCATGGGCTTCTCTAGGCTAGAATACCAGAGTGGGTTGCCATGCTCTCCTCAGGGGATCTCCCTGATCCTGGGATTGAACTGGCATCTCTGATGTCTAACCTGCATTGGCAGGCAGGTTCTTTATCAATGTCAGAGCTAGCAGGAACAGTCTATTCCTTATTAGCTATGCTAATGTGTCAGCAAGGATGCAGGCAGATAACTGAAAGCATTTGAGTTATGAAAATACTTTTTAGGTTAATTTCTGGGGGACAATGTGTCTTAATGGAAATAGCACAGGTTTTATGGTCAAATCAATTCAGTTAAGCTTGTTTACTCACTTGTAATAAGGAGGAAAATAAATAGCTGGCAGGAATAATGTGAATGTGTAAAGGGGAAAAAAATGTGTCTGTGTGTGTATCTTAACATGGTACCCCAAACACTGATAGTGCTCAATCATCAGTATAAGACTAACTTCCGTTCTTTCTTTCATCATCACTCAATAATTGTTTTTAAGCTTTTAAAGCACCTGTTATGTACTAAGCAGTTGGTATTTTGTTTAAGCCATATTTTTAAATATCCCACATTAAGAAATATTCACTTTGAAAAAGTTTCCAGAAGTGGCAGAGGCATTTTATAAAAGTTGCAGGTGAGCAATAATCATAGAAAGGTCACCAAAAGACATCTTGGTAATACCAGCTCTCAGCTTGATAACTATTAATGAGCAACAGCTCCCTCTGACTGAGTACCTGGGAAAACACTATCTTCTGATTAGAGAGGATACAGTCTTGAAAAAGCTATCTTCTCAACAAAGGGAAAACTGTGTGGTTTCTTTCTTTTTGCCTCTGATACACAAAAGAGAGGTGGTAAGAAAGAGA
This sequence comes from Cervus elaphus, assembly GCF_910594005.1. NCBI lineage: Eukaryota > Metazoa > Chordata > Mammalia > Artiodactyla > Cervidae > Cervus > Cervus elaphus. Next base: position 33,596,723 of record NC_057826.1, read on the forward strand.
TAATGCCATAGGTCTTCAAGTCAGGTACATCTACCTTTTAAAACTTCACATGCTTCCTGCTTAAAAATCCACACTTGAGGGTTTCAATGCTTTTTCAACTAATAACAATCATGAGTCCAGAGGATCCTCATTTGATGTGAGTATTGGATGTAGCTCAAATATTAATTAAATCTACGCAGAGTCTTTATTTCAAATTATTTTTGTCTGTCATCTTTTATTTGCCCCAATGTAGATTAATTAAAATCAGTTCAGAATGATATAATTAATTACATTCAGCTTTAATTATGGTTACTGCTAACACGATATCTGGTGAGAGTTATGGTTGTCACTGCCAAGTGGGGTCCCTACTGGATTAGTGTTAGCTAAAGAAGTTTCAGGAAATTCTAGCTAATGAATTGTGGCCTGTAGGCCACGTTGGATCCCCAAGGTGCTGGTGATCTGAACTGCTTGGAAGGGAAGCTAAAATCACTCTGTATATACCTTCGATAGCTTAGGCCAACTTGACAAATATTGTCTTCTTGATTTTTTTCATCCCAGCCCACATCACCAATTGATTAATATACTCTCTCCTGGTAAGATTAAACTCAGCTCCAGAATATTTTTCAAGATAACCATTACCAATTGGGCTTTCCAGGTGGTGTCAGTGGTAAGGAATATGCCTGCCAATGCCGGAGACGTTAAGAGACCCAGGTTCAATCCCTGAGTTGGGAAGATCCTCTGGAGGAGAGCCTGGCAATCCACTCCAGTATTCTTGCCTGGAGAATCCCATGGACAGAAGAGCCTGGCGGACTACAGTCTGTAGGGTTGCAAAGAATCAGACACAACTAATGCAACTTAACATATATATCACCAATTCTATTAGTTATCTATTGCTGCCTAGCAAATTTGAACAAACTGAACAGTTTAAAACAAAGCACATCATCTCACAGTTTCTAAAGGTCAGGCTTCTAAGCATGGTTTAGCTGGATTCTCTGTTTCAAGATCTTTCACAGAGCTGCAACCCAAGTGTCAGCCAGGACTGGGATCTCATCTCATCAAGGGCTGGAGGAGGATTTACTTCTACACTCATGTGGTTGTTGGCAGCATCTAATTCCTGCCAAGATGCTGAGGGCCACCTAGATGCCAGGCTAAGAGCCTCTGTTTCTGGCTGGCTGTTGGCTAGATGCTTATCTCAACTTCTGCCACACGGCCCTTTCCCTAGGCAGCTCACAATATGGCAGCTTGCTTCTTCAAAGCCAGCAAGGAAACGAGTCTTCCAAAACAGCCATTCCCATTTAATATAACTAGGTACAGCTTGTCACCTTTGCTGTATACTGCTGGAAAGAACCAAGTCATATATCCTGTCCACATTCAATAGAAGAGGATTACACAAGGATGTGAATACCACAAAGTAGGGATCATGAAGGTTACCTTAGGCTGTCCCTAACACCAATATTTCAAAGTTATCAGGAGAGAGAGAGAGCAGAGTTTTACCTTTCTTGATTTAGGCAGTTAGATTACCTACAAGGGGAAGCAATGACCAGTTGAACCAGACCACTTAAAAGCATTTGAAGGTCATGTTAAGTCATTCCTGGGAGACTATAACTCTAAGAATTTTTGTTTTGTTACAAAGGAGCATTCTAATTAAATTCTAAGTATTCAAACTAAAGAATAATATGGAAGATTTGCACATTCAGCAATATGGTAGACAAGTTATCCAGTACAGAACATCTAAGATACAGTATAAAAATACATGAAAAATTCTTTTAAGGTCATGGCTGAGCCTACAAAAAAGTGCAAGAGAAATCCTCATACGTTTGAATCAAAATAAGAATACACAAATCTAAGAGGCAAGAGAGCACTGAAGCACTTGTCTGTGGCATCTGCTAATGCCCAGTGGCCTGAAACTTGGGTTTTAATGAGCTACAGATGTGGGTGGGGATCCTCCCAGCATGGTGGGAGATTGGATTGGAGCCCACCTTCTCCACCCAGTAACGCCAAGACATTGAAAAGACCAGACCTTCAGTAGTAAACTGGCAGGGAGGAATCATCTTTCACAGGGAGATGATAGACATGATTATTTGTTTTGGCCTTGTAGAGAAAAACATATGGAGCCAACGGGTGGGGGGAGTTTTCCCCTGAGAATTCCTAACCACACAAGCATCCCTCACAAAGATTTGGGGCAATAATTTGCATTTACACTTCCAAAAATATCTCAGGCTGAAAATTTAGATTAAAATTATCTTGGGATATAGCTATTCCAAGCCTTTGGTAGAAATTGTTCTAATCCTTTCAGAAGAAATGTATTTAAATTCAAGCTTCAAATAATTCCCACAAAGTTTGAATGTACTCACAGTAATCATAAACAAAACAAAATCACGAAACACACAGGGAAACAAGCCAGTGTGAGCTAGAGTTTGCAGAAACAAGCAAACCCAGAAACTACAAATATAGACATGAAAAAGACAGCAGATACAGAAATTGTAAGATATAGAGTGTAAAATAAATACATTTAAAATGTTTAAAGATGGAAAAAATAATTCAAAATGATGCTTAGGAATAAGATTATTATATTTGACTAGGTAAAACTGAAAAAATACAGCTGCTAGAAACACAAGAAACATAACTAACATTAGAAACTTGGTGATTTTGAAAGCAGGCTAGACATGGTGAAAGTGAGAATTTAGGAATTGCAGTATAAATCTGAAAAAAGATTACACAAGAATCAGCCCAGTAAAATAAAGAAATGAAAATTTTAGGAAGAGGTTCAGAGAGATGAAGGATAAAGTGAAAAAGTATAATGAGGGTTCCTGAAGAAGATAACAAGGAAAATAAGGAAGAGATGATATTTAAAAAAAAAAAAAAGATAAGAATTGCTCAGAAATAACAAATGATATATATCTTAATGTTCAAGAAGCCCTGTGAATCCCAAACAAGGTAAATTAAGAGACAAAACAAAAAACCTAGATGTATTGTTCTTAAACTTCAGAACACCCATGTCAAATAGAGGCTCTTGTATCATGATGTATTTTAATCAGTGGAGGAAAAACAGCAGATTACTTATAAAAGAACAACAGTTACACTGATCTGACATCTGAGCTCTCAAAAACAACAAAGACAGAAAAAATGGAATAACATATTCAAAGGGCTGAGAAAAATTAACTGTCAACCTAGATTCTGTTAACAATAATGTTTAATTTGTAACTTACAAGAGACCAAATATTCCAGGAAGCTACATACAAGGTGGAAAGTGTGATAGGAGTTATCCCGCTCATTTTTTCTAGAGAAGGGAGAAAACACTGATAACTTGAGACTTTACTGAGTTAGTGTGGATGTTAAAATTTCTAGGGCAAACACAAAAAATATCAGTGGGATATAAACCTTAGTAAAATAAGGCAACAAATAGAGACAAAATAGGAGATACACAGAAAAAGTTGAAACTAGGAAGCATAAAATATTGTCAAAATTAATCCAAATACAGCATTAAATTTACTCAGTGTACACAGACTAACCTCCCTAAGTTTAAATGAAAATGATGGTCAGACTGGAGTAAAACCTACCTATGCAAAGACACAAAAGACTAAAAGAAAATAATTTTAAAACTTTTTAAATGAAGAATTATATTCAAGGTAAGTAATGACAAAACCTAGAGTAGCTATGCTTATAGTAGACAAAACAGATTTCCAGGAAAAAAATAATCACTAGAGGCAAAGAGGGTCACTGTATATGAATAAATGTTCAATTTGGCAGGAAAATACAATTACATACTTGTGTGTTCCTAATCAGAGAGGCTCAAAATAAGTAAATCAATTTGATAGAACTACTGAGAGAAATATTTTAGTTCACCATCATAGCAGAAAATATCATATTTTTTCAGTAATGTATAGACCAAAAAACTTGAAGATTTAAACAGTGAAAAGCTTGATCTAATGAACATAATCAGAACACAGTACTCAACAATTAGACTCTTTCCACATTTTTCCAAAACACACATGGAACACAGGCAGAGACAGGCAGAAGACTCCCAATACCATTCTCTCTTCTGAAATTTTTTCCTGGGGATATGGCCATTCCAAATAAGGAACTACACTTCCCAGCTTCCTCTGAAGGTAGATGTGGCCACCTGACTACATGTTGGCCAATAGGATACAAGCAGAAGCAATATATGTGCACTAAGGGCACAAGTTCTTTCTTCCCTGTCTTCCTTCCACTACTTGGAACACAGTTGGGATGGTAATATGCACAAAGAGATAGAAACAAGAGTGTTTATAGCAGCATAATTCATAATTGCCTAAAACTGGTAACACATCCAATATCCATCATCAGAGAAAGGAATAAGTAAATTTGGAAAATCCATAAAATGGAAAGCTATTCTAGAGTAAAAATGAGTGAGCAACAGCTACACTTGTCAACACAGCTTGGGATGAAATAAACAGGTCACAGAGGAATATACGTAGTACAATTCCAGTTACATAAAAGTAAAACATGAAATAATACATTTGAAAGGATGAATACAAATGTGGTAAAAGCAAAAGAAAAGCAAGAGAAGGATAAATTCAAAACTTAGCAGAGGATAAATTCTTCATGGGACAGAGAAAGAATTAAGCAGGGATAAACAGAGTTATAGATATTATACTAGTAATTTTTATTCTGAGTGATTACACAGGTCAATTTTATTATAAATCTCATAAATCTTATATATTTATTAAAATTGTACATACAAATACACACATTATGTGTTCTCAATTGTATATGTAACATACTAAAGAGTGAACTTAGATGATTAGTAGGAAAACTACCAGATTCTACCTAGACATTCGTATCTTTAAAAGCCTGCCACAATTATGACTTATCTATTATTTAACTGCTTAGTAAACTCTTGAGTGTGGAAATCTGAGCTGTTTGACACCATTTTAATAACTCAGAGATGGACTTCCTTAATAGCTCCTGGGTTTTAGCCCACCCTTTATCACACTTTGTGTCTGAACCAACAGTTTTCATACTCTACTTTTTGAAATCTTTCTCATTTTTAGTGGACTCTTCCATCAAATGAGATTTTATGAAAAGACAATATATAAAACAGATAAAAGCAGAACTGCCCTGACTGGAGAGAGGAGTGTCTAAAACCTTTCCTTCTTGTAAACCTTACTAGTACCCGGATGTAAACCCCAGCGTTCTGTGGCTCTACGAAATGGGGAGTTAATGGAGGTATTAAGCAAAAGTGATATTATCACATTTGTGCAACATTCTTTTTTTGGAAAGGAAGAAACTAGACCCCAGATGAAACTCCAACCATCAGCAATAAACTTGTGGTCATTAGAGAGGACAAAATTAATTAGATTAATTACTGGGTACCATCACCTTTTAATAACGATCTACCAGACTCTGCTCTGAATGTAAACACACACACACACACACACAGACTATCTCGCTCCCGTCCCTTACCCCTACAGAGGTCACCATGAATGCATTAACTCTCTAACATGGCTGCTTCCAAAGGCAACAACAGCTTTTGCCATGGCACAGGATGAAGCTCATTATCACAGGATAGCTGGTCGAAAAGCAGCAGAGGCAACCCTTTCCTGCTGGGAGAATCGTTCTTACCCACCTGCTTACCAAGTAGCTGTCAACATGAATCAAAGCTAGGAGGGAGACACACTTGCTTGTAGTATATGTAAAAACATACACTTTGCAACAACAAAGGCCTAGACAAGGTGGGTAACTTGGTCTCTCCTCAGCAGGCCATCTGGGCCTCAGAACCTGCAGAGACCTCAGACCTTGATTCCTGCACATGCAAAACCAGGCATCTCAGCAGCTGCTGCTCCTAACAGGAATTCCCTCTGGGCAGCGTTCTTGCCTTTGTTCCGGTCAGTGTGTCTTTTTCAGTTCCAAAGCTGGAGTCAAGAATCAGGCTTACACATCTTGCCTAGAAAAATCTCCCACAAATGCTTTTACCTTAGAGATGAATATTTATGAACTGACATTTATAATTTATTTTTTAAAAGAAAACCCTTTTAGTTTTTCTTTTAAAAATGAGTACATTGTTTTTGTTTTGTTTTGCCTGTCTTTTGGCCTCAACATGCAGAACGTGGGATCTTAGTTCCCTGGTCAGGGATCAAAGCTGCACCCTCTGCATCGGAAGCACGGAATCTTAACCAGAGGACCACCAAGAAAGTCCCTGGTGTGTACATCTTAAATGTAGGCAGTACAGTGAGTCTAGTACCTAAAATATCTCCTTTAAAATGCCATCATCCATTTGGACCTTTCTTCCAAGACCTTTCTCCAGGTCAGCCAAAGGCACAGACCGTCTTTAGCTGGAATTTTGGATTTTAATCTTCAGCTACATGGTTTGTTGGTCCAGAATGCCTTTGAAAATATGATGAAAAGTACAACCCTCTCCCATAAAAATGCACAGAACTTTGCACACAATTTTGCAGGGTTCTTGGATCCCTAGAGCTATGCATGAAAACCCTTCTCTAGACTGAGAGGCCCTTACTTTCTCCAATTATAAAAAGATTTCTTGGCCAAGAAAGAATGGAGCTTGGCATTACCCCCTACTATCACGTCAGAATCTATAGGTCTGTTCAATAAGCTGGTTAGATTAGCAGTCTTATTCCTCCAGCTACATTCATTGGGATTTTTGGTTCCAACAGAAGATAGGTTAGAAAGCGGCAAGTCATATTTGCTGCTTTTTCTCTCTTCTCCCTCTGGGTTTCCCTTCCTCCATCACCACTTTCAATGCTGACTCTTAATCATATCACTCCTCCATTTGAAACACTTCAATGATCTACCATCTCCTACAGGACTAAGTTCAAGCTCCCTGGCATGCTTTCAAGGTCATCCATCTTCCTCCACTCATCTGGCTCATACCCCTTCACTCTTTCTGGGTCCAGCCACCCAGAAGTCCACCTCATGCTTCTTCCTCATGCCTGGTGTCTTTGCTGATCCTTCTGTGTTTCCTTTGTCACCCTGAGCTTCCTTCCCTCTCTCAGGGCACAAATCAGTTTTCAATTGTTCACTCCTAGGTTGGTCTTCCCCACGAAACAATGAGATCCCCAGGGCTACTTCAGTTTTCTATCATCAGTGCCTACTGCATGGCAGCCACTCAGTAAGTTTGAGGAAAAGGAAGGAAAGATCTTTTGAATACACCCATTATATGCTCTAACAACACAAGGTCACCCTGAAAATCTATACCTGCAGAACACCATCAAACCACAGGGTGACAGGGAGAGAGGTCAGAATTAGTATGGGGACCTGAAAAAAAAAAAAGCAAATCACTCAGCTCTGGGTACGCCTGGCATGCTGAACTCACCATCACTCCTTATGACTTCATGGCTAAGAGCCTAGAATAGAGCACAGTTCTCAGTCGGAGCTGCACATCAGGATCCCTCCAGAGCTTTAAAAATTACTGATACCTGGGTCACACCCCCAGAGATTCTGATTTAATTGTTCTAAGGTAGAGCCTAGGCACTGGGAGTTTTAAAATCTTCCCAGGTGATTCTAATGTGAAACCACGGCTGGGGTCTGCCACTTTAGGTTTGGACATGGGTTGAAGTTTAGCTCTGGCACTAAAGCAGCTTTGAACATTCTTGTAAGTCCCCTAATCTCTCCGAACCTCAGATTCCTCTTCCTTTTGAAAATGTGGGGATTAAATGAGATGATGACTACTAAGTGCTCAGTCTGATACCCATTAAGTAGGCACACAGCAAGTGCTAGCAGATGTCTTCATGATATCACTGACTTTGTCCCCCCAAAGGGGAACGCTGGGAAGATGTTGGAAGAGGTGGTGGGAACACACAGAGCATCAATTCCTACAAGACTGGCTAGAATGATTGATGATGGCTCTTGGTTGTTCAAGCATTCTGGAATCAACACACCCTGGTTAATGAGGTAACAGTAGTGATTGCAAATTAGTCAGAGATACATTGCAGCTGTTTGTCAGTGAGGCCTTATAACTATTCAAGTTTATAAACTTAATAAAGTAAGGTTTTATTTTTCCAGTCCTCAACTTCACTGAGTCTGACCAACATCAGCTGTCACTCAAACCAGTTCAAACATCCTCTGGATGCCGGGTAACTTTAGCAGAGGGGCTCCACTGCAAAGAGCGTAAGAATCACCTGAGGGCATGTTTAAGTACAGAACCCCTGGCTTCAGGCCCAAGGGTCACTGGGGTTTGGCCGGGGGGGGGGGCTTTAGCCCATGCTCTATAATCCCCACGAGCACCATAAACCACCCCAAATTTTATAAAACAGTATATGTATATGTTGATATGACATGGGAAACTAAAATTTCCTTATTTTGTAAAGTGAATTTTTTAAAAAGCATTGCTCTTTGTAAAAACTGACTTTTTGAGATATAATTTATAAACAATAAAATGCACCCATTAAGTGAAAGTTTTGATAAATTTAGATGATTTTATACACCTGTATAACCACAACTACAATCACTGCCAAACATGAACATTTCCGTCAACCCCCAAATTCCTTTCTATGGTCTTTCTTGGTCAGTTCTCACCCCACATCCCCAGACCCGGGCAACAATGGATCTTCTCTCTGTCACGATTGACTAGAATGTATTTCTGGAGTTTTTTTTACAAATATAATCAAGGAGTGTGAATTCTGTGTCTGACTTTTCCTGTTCATCACAGTGTCTGTGAAATTTATCCTTGTGGTTGCACATATCACTAGTTTATTCCTTTTTATTGCTGAGTCAATATCCATTGTAAAAATATACCACAATTTGTTTATTCACCTGTTGATAAACATTTAGTTTTCAGTTTGGGCTTTTATTCAGTTTCACACATTCTAAGTTAAACAGTACATTTACTACTTTAAATGTAGTTTCAAGACAAGACTCAGCCACTTCAACAAACACTGCTCATGAAGTCTCACCTGCAGCAAAATTCTAGTGTTGCCTTCTCCAGGAACCTACATCCTTAGTAATTATGGCTGGTGTGCTGATACCATGAGTCCCCAAACTACATCATAAAGATACTGCCCCAAAGTTTAGGGCACCGGATAACCCCCAGGTACAACCCACCTCTGGTCACAAGGATTTTATCTTTCTCCTGTGACCAAATCCACAGGGCTCGCCAGGCTCCTGTATCCAATGGCCAAATTAAAGACAAGGGGAAGCCAAGGTACTGCTTCCCAAATTGTGAATCCTCTCAGGTCAACAAGCTCGCTGCTATGCAAAGATCCTCAGGGAGTGAGACGAAGCCACCAAGGCCTCTCTCATAGTCTCCATCCTTACTCATTTCAAAACCCAATTTTTCATCTCATTAAGGAGTCAGGTATGAGGTAAAGTTGAAGCCACCGATGTCTGAAGCAAAAACCTGTGATTATGACCTGAAGAAAGATACCACCAAACGGAAGGTCATGAAAAAACTCCACAGATTGGCCTTAGCGTGAAACCACAAATAACCATCAGTTAGATCCATCACACCTGTAACCTGCCCTAACCAATCAAGGTTAGGGCAGAAGACTTACCGGTCCTCCAGCACGAAGACTAAACAACAAGATGTTTGCCGGAGTCATTTTCCAGGAACTTGGAGTCAGCTGTGTCTAACTGGAGCTGAGCTGGTTAAGACCGGATACGACCTCTGACCCTCCAACTGGGCATGCGCGTGTACCCTGTGACCTTTTGACGTCAGAGGGCTGAAAACTCCACCCTCAGATCATGTTGCATGCCTCCACGTTTAAACTGCAGAGGCCTGTAGTTAGTTATACCTGCACAGAACGATGATTACTGCACATTTTTCCAATCACCTTTCCCCACGCTTCCCACACCATCATGCTTCAGATGGCCCAGCTGCTTTATCCATAAAAAGCCCATTGCCTCTGGGGAAGCTGAACTGAGTCTTGTCTCCTCTCTTGGCTACATTGTTACTAAACCCTCTCTTTTCTGTTAAACCTCTGGGGTCTCAGTATTTTGGCTTGCTGTGCATAGGGCAGAACAAGCTTGGTTGGGTAATAAGTATGGCTAAGACAGTGCACAGATGGCCAAAGTTATATCTAAAGAAAATGGGGCTTGGTGCTAGCAAGGCTGGTCTGCTTGGCAAGGATTCTTTAACAAAGATCATTTAACAAAGAATAAGTGGGGAGTGTCAAAGAAGGTGAACAGATAAAGCGCATCCCTAAGTTTCCACATCCATAGAATTAAGAAGCCACAAGCTTTTGCTTTCCTTCCTTTTTTTCTCCCTTCCCCACCACCTTTCTTTTTTGGGGGCCAAGTTTCTTGACCCATACCTAGCATTCTGCACCACAGGAGTATGTCAGAAATCAAAACAATAAAATATTATGCCAAGGGGGAGATGGTAGGAGAGGGATGTATTGGGAGTTTGGGATTAGGAGATGCAAGCTGGTATATATAAAATGGATAAACAACAAGGTCCTACTTTACAGCACAGGGAACTATATTCAATATTCTGTGATAAGCCATAATGGAAAAGATATGAAAAAAAAGTACATATACATATATATAACTGAGTCATATTGCTATACAACAGTAATTAAAACAACATTGTAATTCAACTACACTTCAATAAAAATTTTTTCTAAAAAAAATATGTCATGTTAACCTAGTCATGTATGAAATCTTGCCAGCTAATCTTGGTGTGTTAATGGAAGTGTTTTCAGTGTTTACAACACTTTGGAGGGTTTTATTTTTAATTCATTCATTTAACAAATATTTAATTATCCAGTAAGTGCTAGGCACTGTCCTGGATGCTGAGGATGCCAAAATTAGAGTTTACAGTCCAGTGGGAGGAACAGACATTGAAGCAAATTTCAAGTTGGTGCTGTAGGGCAGGAAGAGAGACAGAGCACAGAGTGGGAGGAGGAGGCTGCGGGAGTTGGGAGATACTGATGTTTATTTAAAAATCTGCTGTGCCACCAGTGACTTCAGTTCATGCAAGATCGTAGCAGATTTAATGAAGTAGAAGGAAGCACTGAGGCAGGAGTGCTGAGAAAAGGTTTCATAATTTATCACTCCACACACACACTGGAACCCTGGTTTTCACCAAAGTAAAACCTGTTGTTATTAGCTCTTCTCACTTGAAAGTCAAGATTGTCCTCTTTCTTCAGGACACTGTCAAGTAAATCTGTTGATGTGTGAAGCTGAGGGATTAGAGATGAAATTACTCATGGAAAAAATGAGTATTTCAAGGAAAATAACATGTGCTCTCTGAGAATCTCTTGAAGTTCAGCCAGAAGTCCATACCAACACTCAGTCCTGGCCAAATGCCTGATTTCTGGCAAGTTTAAACATGTCATTGACATTTTCCCCCATGGTTTCCATAGAAACTCTCCAATGGGGATGGATGACCAAAAACATGTTAGAAGTGGGGGGTAAACAATCGAAAAGAATATATGTTGCAGTTGCCCTGGGTTCTTTAGCACCCTCCTTTTCCTTGTTTTTCATATTCATCAATTGCCTGCTAGGCCTTCCACCCCCATCTGCATATTCAGTCTTCACCCTTCTCTTCAGCTCTAGAACCACATGTCTCTCTGCCATAGCCAAACTTAGCATCTATCCCCTCCAGACCTGTGAGTGGGAAAGAACATGTATAAAAGGAATATATGGGAAAGTCTACAGTCTAATGCAGATAGAAATGGGGGTTCTGATCTCTTGCCCAGATTTTTTTTTAAGATCTAATAGCAAGTAAAAAAAAAAAAAAAGTTTAGTTTGACTTTCAGTTAAGAGACTTTCAGTCTTTCTTTTTCTCCTTGAGAAGTCCCCAAAGCAAGAAGACAGAAAAACAGAGCCTCAAGAAATCCGAATGGGATGTGGCAGAAACTATTACATGCCTTCAATATAGCCACTCTTCTCTTGTTTCTTAGTAACAGAACCTTGATTTTATTTGGTCCCGCAGTGCACACAGCTGAAAGACATTTCCCAACCTGCTTCGCAGTTAGCTGCAGCCACATGACTAAGTTCTAGTCAGTAAGATATATTTGGCAAAATCGAATAGGACTTCCAAGAAGGCTGTTTAAAGGGATTTAAAGTTACCTGGAAGGAAATGACAACCCATTCCAGTGTTATTGCCTGGAAAATTCTATGGACAGAGGAGTCTGGCAGGCTACAGACCTGCCAAGGGGTGGCAAAGAGTTGAAGACAACTGAACGGTTACCTGAGAAGGCTGGGAAAACAGCCCTTTGACCTTCCCTTCCTTCCTGCTGCAGGGACACAGACATGATAAGTACAGGTTCAGCAGCCTTTTTCTGCTAAGAAGACCTTGGTGATAAAAATCATGTGCTGATGAGGGAAGAGCAAGTCTCTTTAACCACCTTATGGAGCTGCCATATGAACACCGGACAGCTTTCTTCTAGACTTCTTTTAAGTGAAATAATCTAAGCCACTATGTACTTAAGCTACTATATTCAGGTCTCTGTTATGACAAAACCTAATCCTTGCCAATACATTAAATAATTAGGAGTTAGCTATAATATCGAATGATCAGGAGTTAACTGTAATATTAATATCAGCAGGTAAAGCTTGAGAGAGACCTACAGTTTCCGGTGAGTGTGCTAATAAACTAAACCTCAGCTCTGCCCATTCCCAACATTATTCTGGCCTTGATGAATGCAAGGCAGTGGCATCAGCAGATGTCAGATGAATGTTGGGTTGAAGTTTGACTGCATGACCTGAAATTCAAATACCCGAGTAGCTGTGTTCTTCTTGGCCTTGTTGTTTAATTGCTTTGCTCCAGGCCTAAATTCAGCACCAGGATCCTCAGGCTCCACAACCTGGACTAGACAGGATCGGATTCAAGCTACACGACCCAAGTTAGCATCAAGCAAACAACCCTCACAGTTAACGACCCGGCTCCAGTTTGCCTTCTTAGGAAGCTGGTGACAAATCCACTCAGAGCCTGGATCAAGCTTGGAAGAGGGGAGAAGCCTCGTTTAGTGAGGAAAACAAGTTGCTCTCTGCCCCTCCCAACCCATCAAGATGTCCATGCACATCTATCCAAACCCCAGGACAAGAATCATCGCTATCACCAGGGTGACAGGCAGACGAGGCCAGAGGTGGCATCTGTACTGGCGGCACTATCCCCCACCTCCACCCAGCCTTGATCTCCACTGGGTCAAGCAGAGCTCGGGGCAGTCACCTCCTCAATTGGAGACTCAGCCCTCTCTCCTGGAATCAGCCCTCCCAGCTGCCTCTGACTTTGGCCCTCCTCCAGGGAGACTGAGAGCACGTGTCCAAGGGTGCAGACAGGACAAACCTTCTCCACCAGGTCTGTGGAGAGAGGCCTGACCTTCCTCGTTTGTTTCTTTTGGCTCCTTGACCTTAGCAGGTCCCATAGCAAGGACCATATTTAGAATTCTGGGGGAGCTCTGCTGGGCAAGAGTGGGATTCCAAGTAGTCACTGGGCATCCTTTTCCCACCACAACCTTGCACTCTATCATTTCTTAATTAAAAACAGGGGCTTTTGAATCTGAAAGGAATTAGCTGGATTTTTAACACTTTGTCAAATGCAACCTCACTCAGCATGGCATCCTGGATGGAGCCTTGTTATGGGCCACCAGAGGCTTGGGTTCAAGAGCAGCTGTTCTAATTTGCAATGGGATCATGGGCAAGCCCAGTTTCATTTTTTTTTCTTTTTCTTTTTTTGGTGACTTCTACATACCAGATTCTTCCACATAACAGATTTTTTTTTTTAATCCTGCCTTTATGGGTTTTATGATTTGATGCAGCAGGTTGGAGGTGTAGAAAGAGACCTGAAACAGAGAATGATGTGTATACATATAGGTTTATAGACTTTGATAAATATTATGAAAGGAAAGCACATGGTTCTCAGATGGGGAAACATCTAGTTTAGGTTGAGGGAGATGACATTTCAGGTAAAGCCTGAAGAATGGGCATGTGTTTGCCAGGCAAAGAATGGAAGAAGGCTTTTAAAAAAATAGGAACTAGACAGGCAATGGATCTATGAATTGCTATTTCTCTTTCACAGCTCCAAAATAATAATAATTATCATAATAGTGAAGTGATCTTTATATGTATGTATATAATATATATATTTTAATAGTAATTATAATAGTCAAGTGACCCGCGAGAGCCTGTTGACAAAAACCAATTGAGATGTGACATTCAGGAGTCACTGATGGAGCTGAGGCCAGCCATCAAAAACCAAACATGAGGATGTGAACCCAGTAGACACCAGCCAAAGGCCAAACCAGGACTCCAGCCCTCCATCACATCCCCAATCCCTGACATACTGTAAGGCCAGGGCGCTTAGGTCCCCATGAGGGGGGAAAGGATGTGTGGAGGTAGTTATCCTGATTTCACTGGGATGAAATCTGAAAATTCTGAAAAACACTATAGTGGCTGAGTCTGTTTGGAAAGAATGAAGTGCAAGTTTTCTGCCTAGGACTTGAGGTGGGAATTGTTTTTGCTGTCTGAGATTATGCTTTGGGGGGCATGTTTTGGCACATCTGATTGTAACCTGTGAGGGGCTTCTGCGTGAGTGTGGATGTGCATTCTACAAAAGGAGAGGGCGATGGGGTGAGTCAGCTATTGGTTGTTATGGAGTGCGGGCTGGGGACAGGCAGAATGCATCAACAGTCTCTTGACAGCCTGGGGTAGCCTAGCCCAGCCCACATCCAGCTCCAGCTTGAATGCAGCCCCCTTCACCTGTGCTCCCTCCGCTTACTCAGCCGGAGATTTCCCAGCGCCCTCCAAGAGAGTATGCTCCTTAACAAGTGGGTTTACCCTGGCCCTGGGCACATTTCCCAGAGCTTCCTCACTTCCTCCTGCTCTCCAGGACATGTACTCTGAGGCCTGAGCCTGGGGGTCACCTCCCAGCAGCCCCCTCTGCCCTGGTGGGCACCTGTGACCCCAACTCTGCTCTCCTAGGCCAAATGGCCTCAACTCCCACTTCCACCTGCGGGAAGGGGCTGGCAGTCCTGATGGGTGGAGACACTCGAGCCGGAATGTAAACAGCTCTGAGTAAAGATGAGCAGAGTGAGGAACAGGTTGTGCAAAACCTAGAGGACACTGGCCCTGGTTCCAGAAGGGCAACCAACCCCCCAGGACAGCCAAGAGACTACCTCCAGCCACAAGGCGCCCCCTGCAGAACTCACTGCCCAGGAAACCACAGAGGCCTGGCTCACTCACAAACAGTACGAGTGCTTCCCCAAGGAGGGAATTCTATCCAGTCCACCATTTATTCATTTGGCAGACAGGGAGCTTGTAGACAGGACAGCGGAACTGCACCAAGAGCTGGCAGTAGTCTGGAAACTCAACCACATCCCCTGGGATGGGAGGAGAGGTCCCCTGTGCCTTAGAACACAGCCCAGGGGAAAAGCACTGGCCTTGCCTCCAGCTCCCACTGTGTCATGTGGAACAAACAACTTCACGTGTCCCAGATCAGGGAGAATATGTACTTTAGGGATGTTTGGCAGGTTAGTGATATTGTATGTGACATTGTTAGTGGGTCCTAACAAGACCCACTTGTTCAGAAGCATACTCTCTTGGAGGGTGCTGGGAAATCTCTAAAACAATATCTAGTTGGGTTTTGTTGTTGTTGTTGTTGTTTTGTATTTCAGCCACCTTCTGTTCTGACACTGCATTTATTGCAACTTGTAATTTTATTATTTTGTGTTTTGACCACATTCTTTCTATTGTTTTTGCTTTTTATATCCCTCACCAGATTATAAAATCCATGAGAATGCAGAGCAAGACTGTCTTGCCCATCTGTGTCCCCTGAGCCTAGCCTGTAGTAAGTACTCAATAAGGATACTTTCAATAACATTTTAATTCAATATTTTCATTTTAATTCAATAAAAATTAGATTCTGTTCTTCTTTTGACCCCAGGGTAAGCCCAGCATTCCTGAGCTAGAACCACAGCTGGATGGCTTTCCTGGGATACACACTGCAGCATTTACACCCAAAACTACTGAGAAAAGAGCTTGAAACCAGCAAACACGGGCAATCACCAGACAAGGTGATTTATCTGATGAGAGATGACTAAGTCGCACACCTAGGAGCCACTTAGAATGAAGCAATCAACCAGCTCACTCCTAGAGGACAGCAGAGAAGGAGGTGCTTCTCTGGCCCATCTTCCCCCACCTCATTGGAACATCAGCAGGACCGTCTGGTCCTGGAGGCAGGCTGCTGGGAGAGCAAGTTTCCAGTAATTGCAATGCTGTTTCTTCAAGAGAGGGAGGGAAAAAGCATTCAGTAACAAGCAAAGGAGAGGGAAAATCAATACGGATGTGTGTAATGAATTTTTGTTTCCTGAAATAGCCTGGCAGGAGCCTTGCCAGGAAGACTTAGGACTAATCAGTGACAAGATGAGAGACACAAATCTAAGAACATTATTCAGCTCTGCAGGCTCCCCTGGTGGAAGAACGTCAGTGTAAGGAATTAGAGAGCCCAGTCTTTGTCCAAAAAGACAGTCTTTTAAGAGAAGTTGGAGGAAGGTAACAATAGTAGCTACTGGGAAGGAAAACTGTGCTTCTCTTGCCACTTAGAATGAGAGAAGTGTGATCAAGTTGGACCACCTATAATGGTTTTTTAACCAAGTCAAATAATCACACTTCATCAATATTACACGCATTCTACTGCTGGGCTATAACATAATGGTTATGAGCAGATTTCAACTCTGCCATTTACTACTCGTTGACTGTGTAATCTTGGGTAGATTACTTAACATCTCTGAACCTCTGTTGTGTCCTCTATAAAACAGGAGGATAATAGCCCCACGGTGTAAAGCTTTGGGAAGATTAAATGAGACTAAACATCAATCATACAGCCCAATGCCTGCCACAAGGTAAACATGCAGTAAAAGGTAGTTATTATTGTTAACACTGTTAACTAAGCCCACTCTGCTGAGACCTTGTTAAGATCACTGGGTCTTTTGCTAGACTGTTCACCCTTTACGGGGCTCTTCATCCAGTGTTTTCATCCTAGAACACCATGGACCTGGCAGAACCAATACACACTGGCCCAACAAAACTGTTGAACTCAAAGCTAGAAATTAGGGCAAGGAGTTTCTCACTTTAATTTTCTCCCCTGTATATCTTTCATCTCAGTTTATGTGTATGTGTTTCACCTGAATTCCCTTACTGGGATTGTAAACATCTAACAACTCACTCACCTGTGACAGAACAATTAGCCACGTATTAGCACTTCTTAAAAACCACTCTGAAGTATTTTCACTGTTTGCCATTGTTATTTGCAACATAGTGAAGTGGTTCTGAACAGTACTAATGTCATTTTGTTAGTTCCTGTAACTAAAATTTTTAAATCGATTTTATTTGAGGCACAATTTACATGTAATAAAATAGACACATTCTAATGTATGGTGTAGTGAGTTTTGATAAATGTCTACACTCATGTAACTACCAGCTATATCATAATGTAGAAAATTTCAAATAGCCTCTCTTGTGGTCTTTCCTCATCAATCCCTACCTCCACTTTTCAACCCCAGACAACTACTGTTACATCTATTGTGGATTAGACTTGTCTTTTCCAGAGTTTTATTTAAATGGAAACATACCATATGTTGTCATTTATGTCTGGCTTCTTTTGATCAGCCTGCTTTTTATATTCATTCATTTTGTTGCATGTATCAGTGGTACATTCCTTTCTATCATTAGGCAGTATTCCATTGTAAAACACATTTGTAAAAAATTCATTAACCTATTGACGAACACTCTAAGTTGTTCCCAGTTTTTTGGTCTTTTTTACTATTACAAATAAAACTGCTATGAATATTCACATACAAGTCTTTTGACATGTTTTCTTTTAGGAGTGATATTCCAGAGTCAGATGATACATGTATGTTCAACTTTCTAAGATATTGCTGAACTGTTTTTCAAAGTGATTGTGCCATGTTACATTCTCACCAGTAGGAAGAGTTCCTGTGGCTCCATACATTCTCCAAAACTTGGAGTCGTAAATATATCTTAAATGAGTTATTCTATTTCACTTGCACCTTCCTAGAATTTCTTCTTTTCTCCCCATCTCCCTCCAATTTCTAGAACCTCTACCCTTCCATCAGTGTCTCTGGAGAGCACAGTAAGGTTAAAATGTTTTTTTTATTAAATTCCAAAATTTGTTTTAAATATATTTATATTTTTAAACTACTCATATGGAAACAATCTAAGTGTTCATCCAGTAATGAATTGAAAAAGAGGATGTGAAATATATACCTGTGTGTGTATATACATGTTGTCATGTTGTGATGGTGGCTCAGTGTTAAATAATCTGCCTGCCAATGCAGGAGACACAGGAGACGCAGGTTCAATCCCTGAGTTGGGAAGATCCCCTGCAGTAGGAAATGGCAACCTACTCCAATATTCTTGCCTGGAAAATTCCATAGAGAGAGGAGTCTCTGTGGAGTCTATGCACTGGTGGGCTACAGTGCATAGGGTGGCAAAGAGTCAGACATAACTTATCAACTCAACAGCAGCTACATATATATATATATATACATGTATACACATATACATATGTATAAGAAAATATTATTCAGCCATAAGAAAGAAATCCTGCCATCTGCAATAACATGAGATGGACCTTGAGGGCCTTATGCTAAGTGAGATAAGTCAGACAGAGAAAGACAAATACTGTAGGATCTCACTTACATGCGGAATCGGGGGGGGAAAAAAGCCCAACTCATAAAAAGAAAGGGTAGAATAGTGGTTACCAGGGGCTGGGGGGTTGGGATATAGAGAAGACATGGGTCAAAGGAGAAAAGCTTGCAGTTAGAAGATGAATAAGTTCTGGAGATCTAAGGCATAGCATAGTGATTATAGTCAACAATTCTGTATTATATACTTCAAAGTTGCTAAGAAATGAGATCCTAAATGTTCTCACCACAAAAAATGATAATTACGTGATGTGATAGAGATGCTAGCTAATGCTACAGTGGTAATCATACTGCAATATAGAAGTGCATCAAATCTACACATTGTACTTAAATTATATAATGTTGTGTGTCAATTATATCTCAACTAAATAAGATAAAATGCTCAAAAGATGTCAGAAGCTCATCTACCAGAGACAATTCTTCCACATCAGGATCCCTCTTGTTTATGTCCCTATAACCCACACAGGCACATATGCACACTTAAAATCTTCTTGTCTTTGGGCAAATGTAGCTCTGGGATAATTTAATTACAGCAGACAAAGGAAACAAGAAAAAAACACAGCTTCCTTTAGACACTAAACTATTAGCTTCCAGGACCTTCTTTTTAATAGCTACTCGGAAAATGGAATTATCCTGCTCACCTTCTGCAATGTCCTTCCCTCTGGGCTTGTTTTCAGTCACTCTTGAGCCCTGTTTGGCCTCCGTATCATATGCCAGTCACTGAATTCACAGCAGTCAATCACTGCACCTGTAAACAGATTTGGTGTTTTTCATAAAATGTATATTGACTAGGCTGTGTTTCATTCAATGCTATCAATTCTTGTCTTAGAAAAGAAAATCTCAATCTGTAGCAAATAAAGAACACACACAAGTATTTCATTATGAAGATTTTGACTTAGGAGAATAAAAACCTCACATACTTTAAATTTCTAAGATTCCAACATAACCATATTCTTTCTAGGATTAAAAGAATAATAGTAAATAAATAACAAATCTTTGCAATGGAAATGCCAAGGTCTTCTTCAAAGATGTGTAAATGATTTCTCAAGGCAAGTAATGAGGTCTGTCAGGCTCTGAGGTTCAGATGTTTGGATGGCCAGATTATATTCCTTGAGTACCCTACAGTTATTTTCCAAATCCAAAGTATAGAAAAATGCAAAGCTTTTTTTTTAGCCAAATACTTTCCAGTTTTAAAACCAAGTAATTTAAGGAAGATGTTTATGCCACTACTCCTTTCTACTTAAGTCATTAAATGTTTGTCCCATAAACTCTTCGAGACATTTAAACCCGTTTGTAAGGGCTTTTCTGGGCCCTTTTTCTTAGAAACAGAGCATTTTTGTTTTGAGAGTAAATTAACTTGAGCATCAGAAGTTTGGAGTTTAGGGGAAAACGCTGAACCCAGGAGGTTAGGTAAGCTATAAACTTGGCAAGTGGCATCCTCTGCCAGCCCCAGCAGTCAGTGACGCGTCCAGCAATAGAAATTCAATGGTCAAACACTGCAGAAGCAGCACATGGCCGGTCACTGCAACGGACAGGTGATCAATAATGCTGTCAGCCCCTTAAAGTTTGGAAGAACAGAAACCCGGGGGCTCCTTAACACTCCAGTAAATGAACAAAAACAAATGCCTCCACCACACAAACAAAGCGCTACAAACCCAAGATAAAAATACTCATAAATGTGAAAGGTTTTTTGCATTCTTATATACTGTTATATTTTTTGCAAACAGTAATACTGTTTCACAACCATATTACTATTTCATAACTATGTGAAGGATGTGATGTGAACCTGAAAGTCACTCAGTCGTGTCCGACTCTGCAACCCATGGACTATACAGTCCATGGAATTCTCCAGGCCAGAATACTGGAATGGGTAGCCTTTCCCTTCTCCAGGGGATCTTCCCAAGTCTCTTGCATTGCGGAAGCCCAAGAGTACTGGAGTAGGTAGCCTATCCCTTCTCCAGGGAATCTTCCCAATTCAGGAATCGAACTGGGGTGGCCTGCATTGCAGGTAGATTCTTTACCAACTGAGCTATGAGGGAAGCCCTCATAACTATACAGACTATTATATTTTATTAGATAACTACATGTGCTATTATTATACTATATATTCGGAGAAGGCAATGGCAACCCACTCCAGTACTCTTGCCTGGAGAATCCCAAGGACAGAGGAGCCTGGTGGGCTATCGTCTATAGGGTCGCACAGTCGTACACGACTGAAGCGACTTAGCAGCAGCAGCATACTATATATTATACACAGTATAAAGGAAATCAACCCTGAATATTCATTAGAAGAACTGATGCTGAAGTGGAAGCTCCAATACTTTCACCACCTGATGCGAAGAGCTGACTCATTGGAAAAGACCCTGATGCTGGGAAAGACTGAGGGCAAGAGAAGACAGTGATGGAAGATAAGATGGTTGGATGGCATTATCGACACAATGGACTTGAGTTTGAGCAAACTCCAGGAGATAGTGAAGGACAGGGAAGCCTGGTGTCCTATAGTTCATGTGGTCACAAAGAGTTGAACACCACTTAGTGACTGAACAACAAAAACAAATAACTATATAAATTGTCATATAACTATACATGCTGCTACATTTCATAACTGTATATACTATTTCATATCTACATGTTTCATATGTGTGTATACCTACACACACATATGTAAGGAAATACATCAAAATGTTAATAGCAGTTGTCTTTAGGGATTGACATTATGAGTCTCTTTATGTTTCACTTTGTGCTTTTTATTTTTCAACAGTTTACATAACAAATATGTATTGCTTCTATAATAAAAAAAAAAGTTACTCAAAAATTTAAGGGAAAAAAGATGAAGATGAGAAACAAAATGTAACATGACTCAGTTGGGACAGTGAGTTGGACTTGGCTTGGGAAAGGCCTTGAACTTGAATCCCTGGACACCAAGTTTAGCTCCAAACACCAAGTTTGGAACATTCAGCGTCCTACAGGAGGTTCTGTGGGCATCTGTGTGGGAGCCTAAGCTCAACTTGTCTTCTCTTTTATTCCAGGAACCCTGCTGGGGATTCAGTTACTTTACAGCACCTGTTCTTTATGGGAAAGCAGCCCAGATGACTGATTAGATTATTTGTAATCCCTTACTTAGAAAATCCCAAGTTGCTACAACTGGTATTCTGTCCAACCGGATGAACACAAAGTGAGTAGTCAAAAGGTTCAGTAATTGCTATTGCTAGACTATATTAATTACTCAGACAGAAGTACAGCATTTTAAGTTCATGGAATTCATTGTCAACTATACCAAGCAGTAGAGAAAAAATGTCAAGCAGATCCAAATCTCATTTGAAGAACAGAAGAGAAATAATTACGTTAGCATTAACACAAAAGGTAATACATAAATAAAGTAAAATTTCTATTAGAGATATTGATCCTTCAGAGTGTATTAAGCCAATGGTAGTACCTGCAGGAGGTACTAATTCCTGTTCACTGAACCAGACTCCTCAAGACAAATCTGCCTTACAGCAATGATAAGCCAAAATGAGGATTTGTTAACTTCACTGAGAAATCCATCTTGTAAGGAAATTGTAATATATCAAACCATGAGACTTGCTCATGGCATAATAAAGTGCATAGGCATCTGAGCTAGACAGATCTGGGTTCAAGTCCTGGCACCTGCACTTAATTGCTGGATGATCTTGAATAGACATCAATCCTAAGGTTTACACCTTGGTAACAACAGTATCTTACTGAGATGCTTTGCGTTAAGTTAGATAATGCATACAAAACACTTGGAACATTGTCTTTGTATGGTGAGATATCATTAAATGTTGGTGGTAGTGAATTAGTTGCTAAATCATGTCTGACTCTTGCAGCCCCATGGACAGTAGCCCGCCAGGCTCCTCTGTCCATGGGATTACCCAGGCAAGAATACTAGAGCAGGTTGCCATTTCCTTCTCCAGGGGATCCTCCCGACCCAAGGGGTTGAATCTGGGTCTTCTCCATAGGCAGGTGAATTCTTTACTGACTGAGCCACCAGGGAAGCCCATTAAATGTTAGCCATTATTATCCCATTTTATATATGAAGTTGTAAAACGTAGACTAATTTTCCCAAAGTCCCAGAGATGGAACATAGATGTAAATCCAAGTGAACTGAGTCCTCATATACAGATCATAGACAATGAGAGAAATGATAAGTTACATATTATTAGAAGGAGACTCAAATGTATTCTCACTTCTGCAATATTTATAATCAACCCTGATACGTGTTGGGAGAGGAAAGAAAAATCTCTCAAATTACCTCTCAAAGATAATTTAAGCCTGCCTGAATTAAAGCATGGCATATTCAGTTGTATGAGATGTATACTGCACAACTCTAGAGGTAGCCCTTTACATAGACAGTAGCCCTAAGAGTACCTGATCCATTAACTGCAGAACCACTGTTATGCGCTAGAATTAAGAGGGTACTGGAAGTGAGAAGCTAAACTGCAGAAGCTATATAGGAATTCATGTAGATATAACCAGAACTTTCTATGATTTCCAGAAGCACAGGGAATAGTGCTCAGTAACACTACCGCCTCTTTCTGCAATGCAAAGCAGTTCTCTCTTCAGAAAGGACAAAGCACTTTTATAAATATCCTCATAATACCAATTGTTACTTTGGCAGTGCTTAGTCACAACAGGATCCACTGCTTAAAATAGCTCTGGGCCGAAAACTTACAATAGGATTTTGATGCATAAAAGAAATGCTCTATGTGATGAAATGGTTCTAAGAGAATTCTTCTAGGAAACAGGAACATCCCAGTCATCAAATATTCCCCAACCACCAAGACAGGGTGGGCTGTCCACTTTTGGGCCTTAGTTAGAGCCAAGGTTCACCATCATAGCAGTATTTATTGCAGTGCTGAGCACATTGTCTGTATCCTGGGAATTTCCCAAGCTGGGAGGCTCCTGCAAGCCAGAAGGACTGCTTGTCTCATCTCTGCATTTCCAGTGCCTGGCACAGAGCAGAGTATCAATAAATGTTCAGTAAGTGGATGAATATACAACTTCTGAGGAGGCCTCTCTGACAATTAGCAGATCTTACATGTAGAAAATTTCGTTGAGAAACCGAACTTTTGTCAAAAATGAATCAGAATGACTTGCCCAACCCACCCAGAGCTGATGCTAAAAAGCTTTTCCCTCACATCACAGCCAGCAAAGGACGGCCAGGCACCAGAAAAAAATCCCAAGACAATCTGGGATTCTCATGATATTGAGTTCATCCCAATCTAGTGCAAGGAGACATGTTTTGTTCTTCACTGGAGTAAGGTATGAAGTGGGTTATCTCTAAAAGTCTTCTCGGGACTGCAGTCAGTGACATTAACCCTTCAAAACCATCACCAGAGCTGTGTTCTTTCAATTGACCCCTTCTAGGAGGAATGTAATAACCCTACAATTATCTGTTTTTGGCTTCCTAAAGTCGGTTACAATGCAGGCAAAACAAATCTATTTTCACACTGTGTTCAGCAGCCTTCCCTTCACACTTTTGGCCAGCTGCTATATTTTTTAAAAATATATAATAAAAATATTTTAAATATAATTAGTAATTATAGTGACATAAACAATCTTGTGATAGACACTGCTAGAATACATACAACCTGCTAAAATATATATACAAATGTGTGTGTGTGTATGTTTACACAATAGGCCCTAGGTACCTGCACACGATTGATTCCAGGACCCATCTCCCCTCCCCGCTCCATGGGTACCAAAATCCACAGATGCCCAAATCTTTTATATAAGAGGCATAGTACCGTTGGACCTCCAAATCCCTGGATGCAGAGGGCAGACTGTATATGCAAAAAAAAAAAAAAACTTTATATGTTTTAAAATCTCAATAACAATGCTGTGATAGTCCTGTTCACCAATTCAATTCAATTGATGGTGAAGCCTAAGCTCAGTAACTCCCACTGTCACATAAATAATAAGTGGTGGCATGCAGATCAGATCTCAGATCTGGGTATAGCCCAGACTCCCACTCTTGACGCTACGCTTCACCAGTAAAGCTGCAAAGCTGCACCCATCCTGTTAGGTTCTTAACATATCTTTTAAAATTCATGCAATTCCCTTCCAACCTTCCAGCCTCCCAAATAATAAGTAACCAAATAATAAGATTGTCTCCCAGGGTAAGATTTCATCTGAGCGATGAAGTGTGCACACCTAGGGCTTTGATTTAATTCTCTTGGACTAAACTGATAAAGTGCAGAGCAGTTTAGAATCTTTTATAATTTTATTAGATTAGATCATTAGATTTCAGAGATGAAATGAATGAAAGCCTGACCAGAGACTAAAACAGCCAAATCCAACTGCATGGAAGACTCCTCAGGGCTAGCTTTCAGGATTCAAACATTCAATAATACTATAAAGCGTGACTCTCTGAACAACAGGGATAAGATTTTGATATTAAAATAACTTTTATGGTGCCAGGAAATGCAGTGACATGCTTTTGTCTTGAAGCATCATGGTTTAGCTTTAATGAAACCATAGGTTATTGATTCTCAGACTCGGGGAACACTGTCCTAATGGGTATCGTCTTGAGTTATACTACACCTACAGCCATTAACTCGTGTGACTAAAAGCAAATGACTTCACCTCCTTGTGCTTTATCTCCCTTGAACCTCTCCTGAAGAATTTAGAAAACGGAGGGTGTTCGATTAAGAAAACATTTGTGTCCACATGTAAAGGACACAATAAAGTGGAATGAGTAGCTGCTACTTATGCTTCTTGCTGGTTTCCCAGGGTCCGAATTCCTTGGGCGAGTCATTTAAATAATGTTTCAACAGACACAAAGATATCACCAGGTTGCACATTACACCTGGCTCAGTCCTGAGATGATCATTCTTCTCTGTCTCTACACATACTGTTGAGGTCCTATAAACAGTTCAATATTTCCCACATGCAGTTGTCTCCCAGACCTCTAATTACAAGCCTAATTTTTCAACCTCTCCTGAGTTTTATTTCTCCAGTTATCCATGGGATATCTCTACTCAGATATAAAAGTTAATAAATCAAGCACTGCTTTCCCACCCTCCTTTCCCAATTTCACCTTCCCTCAGTGGTACCAGGTTATCCAAGCTCAGAATCTCATTCTTTTTTTTGCCTCCCATATCAGATCAATCCTACTCATTTTCTCTGCTATTATTATCTCCATTTTCATTTCTTTCATTCTACCCTTAATGTAGGACTCATTATTTTGGCAACTGCCTTCCAGTTTGTCCAGATTCCTCTCATTTTTCTCTGCATTATTCTACTCATGGCTCCGTAAGAAAGAACTCTCCTCTTGACTGTTGTATAAACTCTGATTTCCACTGTGGGGCCTTGCTCTTTTATCTGTTCTTACTCCATCACCCGCACAAGCTTCTTCTGCATGTTACAACCTTAACATGGGCCCTGTCCTCCAGACAAGCAAATTTGTGTTCTGGCTTCTTTATACTGCTTGCTTGTTCCTATTACTGGCATTCCAAAAGATTTAATTGAATGCAAGAATGAATGTATGGATACATTGAATGGGTTATATGCCCAAACCTCAACTCTCCTCTTCTAACACTGTCACTCACCACCATAGTCATAGCAAAGCAAAAGACATTCATAAAACCTTTGGCAATGGACCATCTTCACAAATTACTGCTACTCAGAATTGGTGTTATTCTTCCCTCGGTTCCTGTCTCAGACACGTGATTGGCAATCTCACATGTGTGTGTTCTTCTCCTTCATTGTGGCAGGGATTGCTAGCTCTTCACCAGACCCAGTTCTTCTTGTATATAACTGTGCATTTCCCAGCCTCCTTTGTAGTAAGCTAAGTGTGACCATGTAAACTACTGGATGATGGAATATGAGTGGAAGCTCTGTGGGCCATTTCTGGGCTGTGGAAGCTTAAGACCTGGTTGTACCTCTTAATGCTTCTTTTTCTGTTCCCCCTGGGGTGGGGAGAAGCAAAGACCAAGTGGCTTTGGGAGTCAGGTGTGAAAGACTGCAGAGCTGCCACCAGCCTTGGGCCCCTAAATAATGAGGAGAGTCAGTCATTGGAACATTTCCCTCCCTGGATTTGTTGTTTTGTTCAGTCACTAAGTTGTGTCTGACTCTTTGTGATTCCATGAACTGCAACATGCCAGGCTTCCCTGTCCTTCACTATCTCCCAGAGTTTGCTCAAACTCATGTCCACTGAGTCAATGGTGCCATCCAACCATCTCATTCTCTGTTGCCCTCATCTCCTGCTGCCTTCAGTCTTTCCAAGCATTGGGGTCTTTTCCAATGTGTTGACTCTGCATCAAGTGGCCAAAGTATTGGAGCTTCAGCATCAGTCCTTCCAGTGAACATTCAGTATTGATTTTCTTTAGGATGGACTGGTTTGATCTCCTTGCTGTCCAAGGGACTCTCAAGAGTCTTTTCTGGCACCACAATTCAAAAGTGTCAATTCTTTGGAGTTAGATGAGGATATTAAAACTTCTGTATTTCTAGAGCCACTGAAACTTTGCTACATCTTGTTACAGCAGCTCAGTCTTCACTAAACTGGACTACCAGTGCCTTATTAGCCTCAGCAGCATGGCAGTCAGAACTATACCTGGATGTGAATCAGACCTGCAGAAATGCCTCATGTAGGACCAAGTAATCCATGTGAAGGTATAAAGGAAGGTAGGCTAGTCTGACCTTTGAGAGTCCGCATAAGTGTAGATGCAGGTTGAATCACAGGGAAGGAAGAAAACCTTTTGGAAGACAATGTCCAAGGCATTTAGACTTTTTGTGACATGGTGGTGGTGGTGGTTGAATCGCTAAGTTGTATCTGACTCTTTGTTACCCCATAAACTGCAGACTTCCAGGTTCCTCTGTCCATGGGATTTCCCAGGCAAGAATACTGGAGTGGATTGCCATTTCCATCTCCAGGAAATCTTCCTGAAACAGGGATCAAACCCACATCTCCTGCTTGTCAGGTGGATTCTTTACCACTAAGCCACCAGGGAAGCCTTTTTGTGACGTGAATAAAATAACAATACTTTCTGCTCTTACATGAGAATTATGAGGATCTAATGAAGCAATAGATGTGGGCAATTTTACTTAATATATATAAATACAAAACAGAAGATGGCGGAGGAGTAGGACGGGGAGACCACTTTCTCTCCTACAAATTCATCAAAAGAATAACTGAATGCAGAGCAAACCTCACAAAACAACTTCTGATCGCTAGCTGAGGTCATCAGGCGCCCAGAAAAGCAGACCATTGTCTTTGAAAGGAGGTAGGACAAAATATAAAAGATAAAAAGTGAGACAAAAGAGCTAAGGACGGAGACCCGTCCCGGGAAGGGAGTCTTAGGCGGCCTTGCTTGGGCTAGGGTCCGGGCCTGAGTGCCCTGAGGACAATCGGAGGGAGCTTCTGTGAGGTGCCAACTTGAACTGTGGGAGACCAAAAGAGAGAAAATTAACCGGCCGGAACACACTGCCGGCCGTTCGCAGAACAAAGGGACGGAGAAAGTCCCAAGAAGAGGTCGCAGGCTGCGGACCCGCCCAGCCCCGCCGGAGGCAGGAGACAGGGGGGAGGGGAAGGTCGCGGCGAGACACAGGGCGCAGGCACCCAACCGGCGCGGGCGGGGACTGGGGCTGGGGACGCAGAGGGCGGAAGGCGCGTGCACCCGACTGGCGCCAGCGGAAACTGAGACTGGGTCCGCGGAAGGGAGTGAGTGTGCCACACCTGGGGATAGTGTGCCCATCAAGCCCCTCGCTGCCTGGACCGCTCTGACGGGGAAGGCACAGAGAGCAGGCGCAGCTTTTCCTTCCGCGCTTTTGTGTAACACCCGAGGGCTGGAACCTAGCGCAGCGCGGGGCGCGCTCCATATAGAACAGCCGGGAGCCTGAGCAGCGCAGACGGAGAAAGCAGCGTCAGCCCCTCCCGGCAGCGCCAGCCCGCCCCCGCAGCGCCAGCCCCTCCCCGCAGCGTCAGCCCCGCCCCGCAGCGCCAGCCCATCCCCGCAGCGTCAGCCCCTCCCAGCAGCGCAACGGAACTAGCTAACTGAATAAGAGTCCACCTCCGCCCGCCTGTGTCAGGGCGGAAATGAGGCTCTGAAGAGACCGGCAAACAGAAGCCAAATAAACAAAGGGAACCGCTTCAGAAGGGACTGGTGCAACAGATTAAAATCCCTGTAGAAAACACCGACTTCACCGGAAGGGCCCTGTAGATATCGAGAAGTGTAAGCTGGAACGAGGAGCTATCTGAAACTGAGCCGAACCCACACTGACCGCAGCAGCTCCAGAGAAACTCCTAGATATATTTTTACTTTTTTTTTTCTAAGTAAGGATAGAAGAAGAAAAAAAAAAAATTTTTTTTTTCTTTTCATATTTTTTCTTTTTTATTTTTTCTCTTTTATTTTCCTTTAAAATTCCCTATTACTCCCCCATTACTCCTTAACTTTCATTTACATAGATTTTTACGATTTTTTTAATTAGGGGAAAAAAAAAATTTTTTTTTTTCTTTCTTTTTTTTTTTGTTTTTTTTCTTTTTTTTCTTTTTCTTTTTTTCTTTTTTCTTCTTTTTTTTCCTTTCCGTTTTCTCTTTTATTTTCTATTTTTCTTTTTCTCTTATTTCTTTTAAAGTCCTCTAGTACTCCTCTACTACTCTTCATTTTCATTTTCACTACACTATAACCTTACCAAAAAAAAAAAAAAAAATGAAGCCCTATCTTTAAACCGAAGATTATTCTCTCCCAATCTTGACTCTCTGTTTTCTACCTCAGAACACCTCTATTTCCTCCTTTCCCCTTCTCTTCCCAATCCAATTCTGTGAATCCTTGTAGGTGTCTGAGATACGGAGAACACTCTGGGAACAGACAGCTGTGTAGATCTGTCTCTCTCCTCTTGAGTCCCCTTTTTTCTCCTCCTGCTCATCTCTATCTCCCTCCTCCCTTTTCTCCTGTTCATGTAACTCTGTGAACCTCTCTGGGTGTCCCTAACAGGGGAGAATCTTTTCGCCATTAACCTAGAAGTTTTATTATCAGTGCTGTATAGTTGGAGAAGTCCTGAGACTACAGGAAGAATAAAACTGAAATCCAGAGGCAGGAAACTTAAGCCCAAAACCTGAGAACACCAGAAAACTCCTGACTACATGGAACTTTAAGCAATAAGTGACCGTCCAAAAGCCTCCATACCTACACTGAAACCAACCACCACCCAAGAGCCAGTAAGTTTTAGAGCAAGACATACCACACAAATTCTCCAGCAACACAGGAACATAGCCCCGAATGTCAACATACAGGCTGCCCAAGGTGACACCTAACACATAGACCCATCTCAAAACTCATTACTGGGCACTCCATTGCTCTCCAAAAAGAAGAAATCAAGTTCCACGCACCAGAACACTGACGCAAGCTTCCCTAACCGGGAAACCTTGACAAGCCAATCGTCTAACCCCACCCACTGGGTAAATCCTCCACAATAAAAAGGAACCACAGACCTCCAGAATACAGAAAGTCCACTCCAGACACAGCAATCTAAACAAGATGAAAAGGCAAAGAAATACCCAACAGGTAAAGGAACATGAAAAATGCCCACCAAGTCAAACAAAAGAGGAGGAGATAGGGAATCTACCTGAAAAAGAATTTAGAATAATGATAATAAAAATGATCCAAAATCTTGAAAACAAAATGGAGTTACAGATAAATAGCCTGGAGACAAAGATTGAAAAGATACAAGAATTGTTTAATAAAGACCTAGAAGAAATAAAAAAGAGTCAATTAAAAATGAACAATGCAATGAATGAGATCAAAAACACTTTGGAGGGAACCAAGAGTAGAATAACGGAGGCAGAAGATAGGATAAGTGAGGTAGAAGATAAAATGGTGGAAATAAATGAAGCAGAGAGGAAAAAAGAAAAAACGATCAAAAGAAATGAGGACAACCTCAGGGACCTCTGGGACACTGTGAAACGCCCCAACATTCGAATCATAGGAGTCCCAGAAGAAGAAGACAAAAAGAAAGGCCATGAGAAAATACTCGAGGAGATAATAGCTGAAAACTTCCCTAAAATGGGGAAGGAAATAGCCACTCAAGTCCAAGAAACCCAGAGAGTCCCAAACAGGATAAACCCAAGGCGAAACACCCCAAGACACATATTAATCAAACTAACAAAGATCAAACACAAAGAACAAATATTAAAAGCAGCAAGGGAAAAACAACAAATAACACACAAAGGGATTCCCATAAGGATAACAGCTGACCTATCAATAGAAACCCTCCAGGCCAGAAGGGAATGGCAGGACGTCCTGAAAGTAATGAAAGAGAATAACCTACAACCTAGATTACTGTATCCAGCAAGGATCTCATTCAGATATGAAGGAGAACTCAAAAGCTTTACAGATAAGCAAAAGCTGAGAGAATTCAGCACCACCAAACCAGCTCTTCAACAAATGCTAAAGGATCTTCTCTAGACAGGAAATGCAGAAAGGTTGTATAAACGTGAACCCAAAACAACAAAGTAAATGGCAACGGGACCACACCTATCAATAATTACCTTAAATGTAAATGGGTTGAATGCCCCAACCAAAAGACAAAGATTGGCTGAATGGATACAAAAACAAGACCCCCATATATGCTGTCTACAAGAGACCCACCTCAAAACAAGAGACACATACAGACTAAAAGTGAAGGGCTGGAAAAAAATATTTCATGCAAATGGAGACCAAAAGAAAGCAGGAGTCGCAATACTCATATCAGATAAAATAGACTTTCAAATAAAAGCTGTGAAAAGAGACAAAGAAGGACACTACATAATGATCAAAGGATCAATCCAAGAAGAAGATATAACAATTATAAATATATATGCACCCAACATAGGAGCACCGCAATATGTACGGCAAACACTAACGAGTATGAAAGAGGAAATTAATAGTAACACAATAATAGTGGGAGACTTTAATACCCCACTCACAACTATGGATAGATCAACTAAACAGAAAATTAACAAGGAAACACAAACTTTAAATGACACAATGGACCAGCTAGACCTAATTGATATCTATAGGACATTTCACCCCAAAACAAGCAACTTCACCTTTTTCTCAAGTGCACACGGAACCTTCTCCAGAATAGATCACATCCTGGGCCATAAATCTAGTCTTGAAAAATTCAAAAAAATTGAAATCATTCCAGTCATCTTTTCTGACCACAGTGCAGTAAGATTAGATCTCAATTACAGGAAAAAAATTGTTAAAAATTCAAACACATGGAGGCTAAATAACACGCTTCTGAATAACCAACAAATCATAGAAGAAATCAAAAAAGAAATCAAAATATGTATAGAAATGAATGAAAATGAAAACACAACAACCCAAAACCTATGGGACACTGTAAAAGCAGTGCTAAGGGGAAGGTTCATAGCATTACAGGCTTACATCAAGAAACAAGAAAAAAGCCAAATAAATAACCTAACTCTACACCTAAAGCAATTAGAGAAGGAAGAAATGAAGAACCCCAGGGTTAGCAGAAGGAAAGAAATCTTAAAAATTAAGGCAGAAATAAATGCAATAGAAACTAAAGAGACCATAGCAAAAATCAACAAAGCTGAAAGCTGGTTTTTTGAAAAAATAAACAAAATTGACAAACCATTAGCAAGACTCATTAAGAAACAAAGAGAGAAGAACCAAATTAACAAAATTAGAAATGAAAATGGAGAGATCACAACAGACAACACTGAAATACAAAGGATCATAAGAGACTACTACCAGCAGCTCTATGCCAATAAAATGGACAACTTGGATGAAATGGACAAATTCTTAGAAAAGTATAACTTTCCAAAACTGAACCAGGAAGAAATAGAAGATCTTAACAGACCCATCACAGGCAAGGAAATCAAAACTGTAATCAAAAATCTTCCAGCAAACAAAAGCCCAGGACCAGATGGCTTCACAGCTGAATTCTACCAAAAATTTAGAGAAGAGCTAACACCTACCTTACTCAAACTCTTCCAGAAAATTGCAGAAGAAGGTAAACTTCCAAACTCATTCTATGAGGCCACCATCACCCTAATTCCAAAACCTGACAAAGATGCCACAAAAAAAGGAAACTACAGGCCAATATCACTGATGAACATAGATGCAAAAATCCTTAACAAAATTCTAGCAAACAGAATCCAACAACATATTAAAAAAATCATACACCACGACCAAGTGGGCTTTATCCCAGGAATGCAAGGATTCTTCAATATCCGCAAATCAATCAATGTAATACACCACATTAACAAATTGAAAGATAAAAACCATATGATTATCTCAATAGATGCAGAGAAAGCCTTTGACAAAATTCAACACTCATTTATGATTAAAACTCTCCAAAAAGCAGGAATAGAAGGAACATACCTCAACATAATAAAAGCTATATATGACAAACCCACAGCAAGCATCACCCTCAATGGTGAAAAATTGAAAGCATTACCCCTGAAATCAGGAACAAGACAAGGGTGCCCACTCTCACCACTACTATTCAACTTAGTGTTGGAAGTTTTGGCCACAGCAATCAGAGCAGAAAAAGAAGTAAAAGGAATCCAGATAGGAAAAGAAGAAGTGAAACTCTCACTGTTTGCAGATGACATGATCCTCTATATAGAAAACCCTAAAGATTCTACCAGAAAATTACTAGAACTAATCAATGAATATAGTAAAGTTGCAGGATATAAAATTAACACACAGAAATCCCTTGCATTCCTATATACTAACAATGAAAAAACAGAAAGAGAAATTAAGGAAACAATACCATTCACCATTGCAACAAAAAGAATAAAATACTTAGGAGTATATCTACCTAAAGAAACAAAAGACCTATACATAGAAAACTATAAAACACTGATGAAAGAAATCAAAGAGGACACAAACAGATGGAGAAACATACCGTGTTCATGGATTGGAAGAATCAATATTGTCAAAATGGCTATTCTACCCAAAGCAATCTATAGATTCAATGCAATCCCTATCAAGCTACCAACGGTATTTTTCACAGAACTAGACCAAAGAATTTCACAATTTGTATGGAAATACAAAAAACCTCGAATAGCCAAAGTAATCTTGAAAAAGAAGAATGGAACTGGAGGAATCAACCTGCCTGACTTCAGACTCTACTACAAAGCCACAGTCATCAAGACAGTGTGGTACTGGCACAAAGACAGAAATATAGACCAATGGAACAGAATAGAAAGCCCAGAGATAAATCCACGAACCTATGGACACCTTATCTTTGACAAAGGAGGCAAGGATATACAATGGAAAAAAGACAACCTCTTTAACAAGTGGTGCTGGGAAAACTGGTCAACCACTTGCAAAAGAATGAAACTAGAACACTTTCTAACACCATACACAAAAATAAACTCAAAATGGATTAAAGATCTAAATGTAAGACCAGAAACTATAAAACTCCTAGAGGAGAACATAGGCAAAACACTCTCCGACATAAATCACAGCAAGATCCTCTATGACCCACCTCCCAGAATATTGGAAATAAAAGCAAAACTAAACAAATGGGATCTAATGAAACTTAAAAGCTTTTGCACTACAAAAGAAACTATAAGTAAGGTGAAAAGACAGCCGTCAGATTGGGAGAAAATAATAGCAAATGAAGAAACAGACAAAGGATTAATCTCAAAAATATACAAGCAACTCCTGCAGCTCAATTCCAGAAAAATAAATGACCCAATCAAAAAATGGGCCAGAGAACTAAACAGACATTTCTCCAAAGAAGACATACAGATGGCTAACAAACACATGAAAAGGTGCTCAACATCACTCATTATTAGAGAAATGCAAATCAAAACCACAATGAGGTACCATTACACACCAGTCAGGATGGCTGCTATCCAAAAGTCTACAAGCAATAAATGCTGGAGAGGGTGTGGAGAAAAGGGAACCCTCTTACACTGTTGGTGGGAATGCAAACTAGTACAGCCGCTATGGAAAACAGTGTGGAGATTCCTTAAAAAACTGGAAATAGAACTGCCATATGACCCAGCAATACCACTTCTGGGCATACACACTGAGGAAACCAGATCTGAAAGAGACACATGCACCCCAATGTTCATCGCAGCACTGTTTATAATAGCCAGGACATGGAAGCAACCTAGATGCCCATCAGCAGATGAATGGATAAGGAAGCTGTGGTACATATACACCATGGAATTTTACTCAGCCGTCAAAAAGAATTCATTTGAACCAGTCCTAATGAGATGGATGAAACTGGAGCCCCTTATACAGAGTGAAGTAAGCCAGAAAGATAAAGAACATTACAGCATACTAACACATATATATGGAATTTAGAAAGATGGTAACGATAACCCTATATGCAAAACAGAAAAAGAGACACAGAAATACAGAACAGACTTTTGAACTCTGTGGGAGAAGGTGAGGGTGGGATGTTTCAAAAGAACAGCATGTATACTATCTATGGTGAAACAGATCACCAGCCCAGGTGGGATGCATGAGACAAGTGCTCCGGCCTGGTGCACTGGGAAGACCCAGAGGATTCGGGTGGAGAGGGAGATGGGAGGGGGGATCGGGATGGGGAATAAGTGTAAATCTATGGCTGATTCATATCAATGTATGACAAAACCCACTGAAATGTTGTGAAGCAATTAGCCTCCAACTAATAAAAAAAATTTTAAAAAAAAAACAAAAACATATTATTGTGCTAATGTTGCCATTAGCACATTAGGGAATGTATGTGCATGTGTGTGTGTGTGTGTGTGTGTGTGAATTTGTTAAACAATGATGTGAAAAGTAACACAATACTTTATACTTTACACAATACTTTACAATAATAATTCACAGCTTGAATCCCACCCCAAGCAGCAAAAAAATGACTCTTCCCATCAAGAAATAAAAACATACACATGTATGTGACATGGAATGTGCATGGGGGACAGGAAACTCGGGTTTGAGAGAGAGCTGCCAGGCCCAGAAACAGATCAAAGCTAACCCATGATAAATGAGCAAAATACTCAGACATGAATCTTTGACTCTAAATTGGTAATTTTTAAAAAATAGCCTCCCACAAAAATAATCGATAAAACTTGCTAAACTTTAGAAAGTGGAAATAGGAATAATCCGCAGATATCAGCAAATGTTCTGAAACAAGGGTGCTAATACTGTACAGCCTGTGAGGTTTGATGGAAACAGGGAGTATGATTCGTGGCCTAACATAAAGTGTAATTAAGGAAGGTGTGTCTTGTCAGTTTCACTACCTATCTACTAGGGAGAAGGACAGCAACAGCTGTGCCATCCACGGTGCGAGATGAGCAACATTCACAGCCTGCCTGGCTGCCCCAGGACCAGGTCAGCACATTGACAGCCAGGAAATGGGGCTCAAGGGTGAGCCTCAAAGGAGGAGGCAGCCCCAAAGTGTCTGGGAAGACAACTTCCCTTCAGCAGGACTTGTGAGTTTCAGTTCAGTTCTGCTGAGTCGCTCAGTCACGTCCAGCTCTTGCGACCCCATGGACTGCAGCATGCCAGGCTTCCCTGTCCTTCACCAACTCCCAGAGCCTGCTCAAACTCATGTCCATCGAGTTGGTGATGCCATCCAACCATCTCATCCTCTGTTATCCCCTTCTCCTCCTCCCGTCAATCTTGCCTAGCATCAGGGTCTTTTCCAAGGAGTCAGTTCATATCAGGTGGCCAAGGTATTGGAGTTTCAGCTTCAACATCAGTCCTTCCAATGAATGTCCAGGACTGATTTCCTTTAGGAATGACTGGTTGGATCTCCTTGCAGTTCAAAGGACTCTCAAGAGTCTTCTCCAACACCACAGTTCAAAAGCATCAATTCTTTGGTGCTCAGCTTTCTTTATAGTCCAACTCTCACATCCATACATGACCACTGGAAAAACCATAGCCTTGACTAGATGGACCTTTGCCCACAAAGTAATGTCTCTGCTTTTTAATATGCTGTCTAGGATGGTCATAGCTTTTCCTCCAAGGAGCAAGTGTCTTTTAATTTCATGGCTGCAGTCACTGTCCGCAGTGATTTTGGAGCCCCAAAAAATAGTCTCTCACTGTTTCCTTTGTTTCCCCCATCTATTTGCCGTCCCATCACTTGCGAGTTTGCTCCTCCCCAATTGGAGGTCGGCCGGGGATCCAGTCATTTGGAGACCCTCATTCCTCAGTGCCGGAGGAGGCAATGGCACCCCACTCCAGTACTCTTGCCTGGAAAATCCCGTGGACAGAGGAGCCTGGTAGGCTGCAATCCATGGGGTCGCCAAGAGTCGGACACGACTGAGCAACTTCACTTTCACTTTTCACTTTCATGCATTGGAGAAGGAAATGGTAACCCACTCCAGTGTTCTTGCCTGGAGAATCCCAGGGACGGGGGAGCCTGGTGGGCTGCCGTCTGTGGGGTCACACAGGGTCAGACACAACTGACGCGACTTAGCAGCAGCAGCATTCCTCTGCACTCCAGGCTGGTGTGGGCTCAAGCACACAGCACAGATGCTTGTGT
This sequence comes from Cervus elaphus, assembly GCF_910594005.1. Lineage (NCBI taxonomy): Eukaryota > Metazoa > Chordata > Mammalia > Artiodactyla > Cervidae > Cervus > Cervus elaphus. The sequence goes on from NC_057826.1 coordinate 33,633,772, forward strand.
ATTGCAAGAGAACAACTCTCCATTTTGGAGTTAAAGAAAATATGAAGGAAGTGAGTGACTTGCTTTCCGTAGTCTGCTTGCACCTTTCATGTGCTTCACAACATTAAAAGCAAGTGGAAGGCAAAAAGCTTAATCACAGTTAAAAATTCAAACAAGAGTTGAAAATGGATTATTTTTGTTCCTGGGAATCTGTGTGGCCAGCTTCTGTCTTTCTTTAGCAAGAGACAAGGGACCATAGAAATTGCCACACACAAAAAAAAGTTTCTAGAGAGCAGTACATGGTAAGCTATAATATGTTTACCTATGAATTAACTTTTAATCAACAGATTTAATATTAATTAATAATTCATAAGCTACTCTTTGCATAGAAATGACATAATTATGTCTCTGATTCAACCCAAAGTGTCCACTGCAGAATGTGTAAAATGTTAATTAGTAGTGAAATGCAGTTAGGAAAAAATTCTTTTAATTATGTAATAAGGCTCATTACAATGGGTAATCAACAAAGCTGCCAAATTAGTCCTTTGGTGGCATTTTTCTATATATAGCAAATAAACTTTTGTTTTAAGAAAATGTGTGTTTGAATGGACAGATTTTGAATTGCTTTCCTGAAAGGAGCAGCAGCAAATCCCAGAAACAGTTTAGAAATGACCTTGTAATCTTTCAATTCTGTAAGCCAATAAAGATAGGTCAGATAAAGGAAGGAAAAAAGTCCCAAGTACTCCTCCAATAGTTGAACAAATGCTCAAAATTTCCCCTGGGTTTGAACCAATGTGATATTATCCTTTAGCAACCTCAGCAGCCTCTGAAAGAGTTCAGATAGCAGGAGCATTATTATAAATAGAGTATTAATGCAGCACCTATTGAATAGAGAACATCAAAGAAATAGAAAATGTGATGCCTGACGTTCATTGTTAAGACCTCAAAAATTGAGTCTCTACCCATTCTACATATGTGAGCTCCATGGCCAAGAACTCAGCACATATTCATGAACGAAGATGAAGCTGAATCCATCATTCATTTACCATGTACTCACTCATTCATTCTTTAAAAACGTACTGATTGTTTTCTATGCTCAGACTCAGGGCCAGGACAACAAAGATGACCAAAGCGTGAGCTCCACCCCCATGGAGCTCTTGCAGGTAGTTTGAGGAGTAGATTTGAGGTTTGCACATCAAACCATCCTAGACTCCCATACACTGTCGCCCCATCCTCACCACATATAGCCATGTGAATTTAGGCAAATAGCTTAACTTGGGCTCATCTACAGGGGGATGGTTTTATCCACTTTGTGGGGTTCTTTAAAGGTTTCAGTGTGATAATAATGTATAACACTCAGCCTGTGTGTAACAGAAGACAGTGCACAAAGACTGCCTCTTCCCCATCCTTCACATCTGGGGCAGTGGTGATTTGTCACCCTGAGCTAAATTTAATACACATTATCATATAAAGACGAGGGCTTCCCTGGGGGCTCAGTGGTAAAGAATCCACTTGTAATGCAGGAGACACAGGTTCAATCCCTGGGTTGGGAAGATCCCCTGGAGGAGGGCACAATAACCCACTCTAGTATTCTTGCCTGGAGAATCCAATGGACAGAGGAGCCTGGCAGGCTACAGTCCACGGGGTCGCAAAGAGTCCAACACAACTGAAGTGACATTGCATATGCACATGATATAAAGACCATGGATTTTAAGGAACGGTATGTGGAACTTAATTCAAATTAACTAGCATTTGTATTAAGTGCTGCCCTAGATGCAGGGAATATAAGGAAGAAGGATCTTATCCCTCCTGCCAGAAATGTCAGACCTATTTCTCCTGTCTTGGGCCTTGTGTTAGCATTTTCCACTCATCCTACTTGTCCTCATTCCTCCTAGGACTTTGCCTCTATTACATCCTCATCTTGATCAGTCCTCTAGTTCTGAATGCATCTATCTGACCACATTTATCCAGCCTCTCCTCAAACTCCTAGGTCCTTACCTCTGCTGCCCATCAGAACCGCAGCTCAGACCTGCAGACCCCAGACTCACAAGGTTCCTATAGGGGTCAGGTCTGACATCCTAACCCTGATTAACAGTGGAAATTCACTCTCTCCACCCCCACCAACCTTACATAGTCCTTTCCATCAGGAAGCAAAAGAACACACGTTTGTAGCCCCTGGTGCTCCAGCTAGGAGCAGAAATTACAACCCTTTGGTCTGCCTCTGAGTGTTCCCTCCCAGCTCTCTCCCACCAAACAAGTGCTCTGTTGGCCCTGGAAGGGTTTAGAAACTTTAGACCCACCTTCACATGAGTTCAGAGCTCTAGCAACTGAATTGGGGAGACAGAGATGTCTTGGGCACTTTCTAATATTCAGTGGCTCAGAGTGCCTGGCTCGCTGAGGGTGCTTAATACATGTGGAATGTACAAATGCATGAACCTGATATGTAGACCACCCACGGCATGCAAGCCTATCCCAAAGCTGGGAATGACCAGAGCTTAATCACACAGCTTAAGCAGACTTTCTGCGACCCACTCTGCCAGGAGGCTGCCAGCCGTCAGACTTTATGGCTCTAGCAGAGGCACTGATCCATTCTGGGCATATGAGTCCACAACAAATGCCTAGATCCTAAACTGGAATGAGATGAGTCTGCTGTGGTGGACATGGTCCAGGTTGGAGCAGGGATCCATCCAGGAACAGCGTGCCCAGGCTGAAATGTATAAGTCCTTGCCTAGAGTAAGCAACCAACACTGCTGACACTGCCTTAACATGGTCTCCTGATACTAGGACATGCCTAACTTAAAAAGGAGGGTCAGGGCCGATGCATGAAATCCAGGAGATTGGCACCAGCTCAGGAATAGTGCAGAAATACCCTGAGGTGGATTGTTAGGCCTTAGTCACTTCTTCTACTTGTCCTCCTCATCCAGAAGTTGCTTTTTTTTAAAAGAATATAATAAACAGTGAAGAATAGATTGGATGGATAGACGGATGGATGGATAAATAGAGATAAAAATGAAAGGGGTTTCAATTCAAGGTACTTTCCCAGAATTAGGGGCATTTAAAAAGAGAATATAAATCTTTGCAACAGAAAAGCCTCTCTTTGGAAATCCATGTCATTGTTTAGTCGCTAAGTCATGTCTGACTCTTTTGTGACCATGTGGACTGTAGCTTGCCAGACTCCTCTGTCCATGGGATTTCCCAGGCAAGAATACTGGAGTGGGTTGCCATTTCCTTCTCTAGGGGATCTTCTGACCCAGGGATCGAACCTGTGTCTCCTGCATTGCAAGTAAGTGGATTCCTTACCACTGACCCACTGGGGAAGCCCATGAAAATCCTTGGGACAGCCCAGTTGCCAACTATATGGCAGAGCCAGCCCTCAGACACTGGTTTTCTAACTCCAAGTCATCATCCCAGGCTGCATTTATGCGAGGCATTATAAGCTTAGGGAAATAAATATGGGTAATCAGTTATTCCTGCTTTAAAAAAAACACTGTTCCAAGACACAAAACAGCTACAGAACCAAACTTGAGATAATAATTTGGGGGCAATGATGACAGCATTCAGACAATTGAGACAGGAGGCAACACTATATTTTTTGACTCATAAAACCATTTTCCTATTACCCAAATACAGTTTAAATCCACACAACAGCTGCTGATGGTGTTATGTAATTCCCCAGAGGTACCTCCTCCTGAAGACAGAAATTTAAATAACTGCATCAAATTGTAGTGAACTCTGGCCAGCAGCAAAGGCCCTGAGGCTAATCAGACCTCCATTCTCTGTACACAAAGACACCCAGAAGGGCCGGATCTGTTTGGGTGAGTTCCTCCTGGAGCTACATTCATTTTTAAGCTATAAAACCATAGCAACCATTTCTATACAATTTGGATAATTCCAGTTTCTATGCTATTGGTTTTCATTAGGATGGCTCACATATCAAAACTAGCTGTAAAATATTAAATGAGCAACAAGGGCAGATTCTTCCACAACAGCCTCCTCCATGTTTACCCCCTGGAGGTCACTGCAAGTGCTAAGTTCCAGGCTTGTCAACGGGAACATTCTTGCTGTCCCTCTGTAACCACCAGCCATCAACTTGGGTTCTGTAACTCAGATGTTGGCTTGAGTTTCATAGCCACTTCATATCTAGATAAGATAGATTCACAACCTTTACCAAAGCCCAAAGCCCTGTCCACAAAATTCCTCAGCTCTCCACAGGCTCATATTTTTATATTATTCTTGACTTTGAATTTCCTGCTGCTGCTGAAATTTTGTTTTTTCCTTGGCATCCCTGGATCTCATCTGGAATTGATCCAAACTTGATACCCACTCTCCCAAGTTCCCAGCTTTGAAATAAGTTCAAATGATTATATATTTATTATTAACAATCAAGATTTACTGAGTGCTTCCTTTATATCAGATTCTATTCAAAGACTCTATTCAAAGCACTTACGTATATGTTCTCATTTAATCCTCCAACAGCACTTAGAAAAATATCCAGCTTACTTGTGGCAGAATTAAGATTTGGGGATCAGAGAGAAGTAGCACCACAGTCCGCACAAAAGAAGAACAACATATAATTGTCCTGGTCGGTCTGGCTGTCCTGGTCTTCAGTCTCTACCTGCTGTGGCAACCCCATCCTTACAGCACCGTCTTGTCTGCTTCTACTGTCTCCCATCACAGATTTCCTTCTCACTTATTCTGTCTGTATCACTCTAAGAATCTCCATCTTATGCAAGGAAATCCTGCTTATTTCGAGTACTTATTCCCAAAGTCACATGTATGAAATTATTGTGGTGCTCAGCAGAACAACGAAGCCCTCTGAACAGTTAGGACTTTCCTGAGAAAGCTTGCTCCTTGGAAGAAAAGCTATAACAAACCTAGACAGCATATTAAAAAGCAGAGACATTACTTTGCTGAAAAAGGTCTGTATAGTCAAAGCTATGGTTTTTCCAGTAGTCATGAATGGATGTGAGAAGAATGGATGCTTTTGAACTTGGTGCTGGAGAAGACTCTTGAGGATCCCTTGGACTTCAGGGAGATCAAACCAGTCAATGCTAAAGGAAATCAATCCTTAATATTCGTTCGAAGGACTGATGCTGAAGCTCCAATATTTTGGCCACCTGTTGTGAACAGCCCACTCATTGGGAAAGACCCTGATGCTGGGAAAGATTGAAGGCAGGAGGAGAAGGGGACGACAGAGGATGAGATGGTTGGATGGCATCACAGACTCAATAGACATGAGTTTGAGCAAGCTCTGGGAGATAGTGAAGGACAGGGAAGCCTAGCGTGCTGCGGTGCATGGGGTCACAAAGCGTCAGACACAACTGAGCTACTGAACAACAACTTCCCAAAGTCACATGTGTGAAATGATTGTGGTGCTCAGCAGAACAAGGAGGCTCTCTGAACAGTTAGGACTTTCCTGAGAAAGCAGTTGGGATTATGAAAAGCAGGATTGGTTGATATTCATGTTATGACTCTTATCATTGTTATATTTGTTATCCCCAAGAAATCAAACCCAAAATCAGGAATAGAACTGGAACCATTTGTGGACAATCACTTTTAAGATTTTTAGTTTAATGCTTCTGTATTGATAGTGCATTTTCTAAATTCAAAGAGTTCAAAGTCTATATAGTAAGAAGTTTCCCTTCTAGCCTAATCCCCAGTCAATGAGTTCTTTTCCCCTGATGAGAATAAATTTTATCAGTATCTTGCATATACTCCAGGGACATTTTAGACACCTACAAATACACCCTTTTAAACTTCACCCTTCTTCTTTTATTACAATGGCTTTAAAATGGTAGCATGCCATGCACAGTTAGGCACTTTGCTTTTCTCACTCAACAATAGCTCTCAGAGGTTGTTCCATATCAGTTCACAAAGATTTCTTCATTGTTTATTATAGCTGCATAGTATTTTCTTGAGTTCCATAGTGTATATAAACAGTCCCAAAAGGGAGGACATTTAGATTGACTCCAGTGTTCTGCTATTATAAAATATAGTTCAGTTGATAACTTATGGTTATATCACATCACATATGTGCAAGGGGAAATGGCTTTTGGAAAAAAAGTCATGAGCGAAGTGCTATGGAGAGGAACGGAACCTAACTGCAAAGCAACACGGACACAAAGCTGCCATGTCTCTTAGACTTCACAAAAGAGAAACAGCATCCAAGCGTTTCCTCGACTTTCCTCCTCTCCTTCAGTGTCTTCACTCATCTCCTGCTTCTCTCCAGTCTCAGAGGAAGGCTTGCTGTGTCAATGATGTCTTTTCCATCAGTTAACTTCCCTCTTTCGCTTGCTACCTCAATCACTCCCTCTGAATCGTTCCTTTCATTCAGCCTACAGATATGTTGTCTGCCAAGGTGAAAACAACCAACCAAACAACACTTTCTTGACTGTTCTCTATTGGTTGTCTAGTCTAGCTTGGTTTATTTTTTTTTTTAAGTGAATATTTCTGGAGCATTCATTATGTGTCAAGTACTATTCTAAACTCTTAACGTAAATTAACTCATTTAATCCCTGGCAACCCAATAAGGAAGATACAACATTATCTTGCCCGTTTCTTTTTTTTTTTTTTTTTACAAGTGAGGAAGTAGGCATAGAGAAGTTTGGTGACTTGCACAAGGTCACACAGCTAGAACATGGTGGAGCCAGGATTTGAGCAGCGCATCTATGCTCCAGAGTTCACAAGCTTGATCACTACACTACCCTTTGCCCCCATACTTCTCAACAGAGCCATTTCCACCGGTGCGTCTCCTTCCCACCCCTGATTCACCCCTTAATCCTCTGTTTTTTATATACTTAGCCAACATCTACTCTTGCTATTCTACTTAAACTCTTCTGTAAAATTGCCAGTGACTTCCTGAGCACCAAACCTAAAGAATCTCATTTTACAAATGTTATTTTTTAGTCATTATGCCAAGAGAATAGAAAAATATAATAAGACACAGTTTTTACTCTCATGGAGCTAAGATTATAAAAGACAATGATGATCCAGTAGGACCTGTGTAAAAAAATATAAATATGCCCAAGATACAGAAGAGTGTTTGCCCTACCCTGAGTGCTCCAAAGATGCTTTGTGAAAGAAATGACATCTCAACAACATTTCGAAGGATGAATAAGAATTTTCCAAGCAAATGAAGGTAGAGAAAGTGTACAGAAAGATTGTTAAGGATAGATACTGTTTGGAAAACTCGAGTTCAGTTTCATGGGGACTAAGCAACAGTTGAGTCCAAGAAGAAGGGAGCAGGAGGGCAGGAACGATTAAGACAGGATATGGTGTGAGAAGAGGCTAGAGAGTCAAGAAGAGCCATAAATGCAGAAGAAATAAAAGCAAAATAAACAAATAGGACTTCTTAAACTTAAAATCTCTTGCACAGCAAAGGAAACCACCAATAAAATGAAAAGACAATCTCCTGAATGGGAGAAAATATTTGCAAATGATGAGATGGACCAAAGATTAATATCCAAAATATATAAACAGCTCATACCACTCAATATAAAAAAACACAATCCAATCAGAAAATGAACAGAAGACATAAATAGTGGTTTTTCCAAAGAACACACTTGAAAAGATGCTCAACATTCCTAATTATTAGAGAAATACAAATCAAAACCACAATGAGGTATCATCTCACACTGGTCAGAATGGCTATTATCAAAAAGTCTACAAATAACAAATGTCCAAGATGGTGTGGAGAAAAGGGAACCCTCCCACACTGTTGGTGGATTCAATAGTGATACAGCCACTATGGAGTTTCCTTAAAAAAACAAAAAAACTAAAAACAGAACTGCCATATGATCCAGCAATTTCAAACACTAATTTGAAAAGATACATGCCCCTCTATATTCATAGCAGCACTATTTACAATAGCCAAGGCATGGAAGCAACCTAAGTGTCCATCAATAGATGACTGGATTAACAAAATGTGATATATATATATATATATATATATATATATGTACACACACACACACACACACACACACAATAAAATATTATTCAGCCATAAAAAGGAGTAAAATACTGCCATTTGTAGCAACATGGATGGACCTACAGAATATTATGCTTAGTGAAATAAATGAGACAGAGGAAGACAACATAATGTGATATCACTCGTATGTGAAATCTAAAAAATAATACCAGATGAAAGTATATACAAAACAGCAACAGACTCACAGACATAGAAAACAAACTTATGGTCACCAAAGGAGAGGTGAGGGGGGAAAGAAATTAGGGATAGGGATTAACAAATTACTATACATAAAATAGATAAGTGACATGGATTAACTGTATAATGTAAGAAACTATACTGGGTATCTTATAAAAACCTATATTGGAATATAATCTGCAAAAACTGAATCACTGAAACTAAGACAATATTTTACCAGCTGAGCCACAAGGGAAGCCCTCACAAGGAGCGTGGACATCATACCAAACCAGGGAAGCAGCCAGCACCACCTCAGTCCTTCCCATTCAACTCAATCTCCCTTGAACTCTTGTGCCTATTACAAGCCTAGTTCATGCTCTTTTTCATAACTGTTATAAAAATATCCTAAATGGTTTCTCTATTTCCATTTTCTCTCTTGCCGGTAAGATGTATGTAACATCCCTGCTCAATTATTGCTATGACTTCCCATGGTCTTGTGAACCTGCTTTGACTTACATCTTGTATTCCAAATCCTTCATAATCTGAATCCAACTTCCTTCTACCTTATCCTTAACCTGCCCCTCTTCCCACCCTCCACTCTAGTTCAACTGACCTCCCAGTTCGCCCTTGTCTACTCCCAGAGCATTTCTGCTAAAAGTATCCTCTCCAATCCCATTTCCCCATAATATCTCCCCCAGGAATCCTTCTTCCTGGATTCCCCTCCTCCAGAAGCAATGCATCTTCCAGACTCATGTAGCATTTTATCTGTACTCTCTTTTGGCCTTTTTAGCAATATAGTTACTCGTGCATTTATTCATTCAACATTCAAAAAGTATTGTTTAGAATCTATGATGAGCCAAGCCAAATGCTAAGTGTACAGTGATAGCCAAAACAGGGTGTGGGGCAATTTCACACCCTAGGGAACATTTGAAAATATCTAAAGACAGCATATTAAGAAGCAGAGACATTACTTTGTCAACAAAGGTCCATCTAGTCAAGGCTGTGGTTTTTCCAGTAGTCATGTATGGATGTGAGAGTTGGACTACAAAGAAAGCTGAGTGCAGAAGAATTGATACTTTTGAATGGGGTGTTGGAGAAGACTCTTGAGAGTCCCTTGAACTGCAAGGAGATCCAACCAGTCCATCCTAAAGGAGGCCAGTCCTGGGTGTTCATTGGAAGGACTGATGTTGAAGCTGAAACTCCAATACTTTGGCCACCTGATGCAAAGAGCTGACTCATTTGAAAAGACCCTGCTGCTGAGAAAGATTGAGAGCAGGAGGAGAAGGGGACGACAGAGGATGAGATGGTTGGATGGCATCACCAACTCAATGGACACGGGTTTGGGTGCACTCTGGGAGTTGGTGATGGACAGGGAGGCCTAGCGTGCTGTGGTTCATGGGGTCGCAAAGAGACACGACTGAGTGACTGAACTGAACTGAACTGAAAGACATCTTCAGTTGTAATAATGTAGGAAAGAGGGTGTTATTGGCATCAAGTAGATAGAGGCTAAGGATGATGCTAACAGTCTGTACAGCACACAATTGTTCCTGCAACAGAGAATTATCTGGCTCCAAATGTTTGAAAGTGATGAGGTTGAAAGATTATGCACAAAATACATGGGGCCTAGGTGTGGGGAATCTGTTTAGTTTGGCATCCTCCAAAACACCCAACAAAGTGATTTGACAGATAGTAGCTCCTAATTTTTTTTTTTCCTTTTTTTTTTTTTCCTAATTTTTTTAGGAATAAAAAATGGTACCCTTAGGATCTAGAAAAGGGATAAGTTTTACTTAGGAAAAACAATAAGAAATATTAGCTAATTTCAGTGGGGAAATCATAACCTAAACTTCTTTGGTACAAGTATGGTAAATTAAGTTAGTATTTTATGTTCCATTGTTGTGTTTTCTTCATTATAATATTTATCATATAAATCTACCAACTTACATAACTCATTGGGAAAGCAAGGGATTAATTAGGCAATTTCAAGATGCATAAATACATTAATATTAACAAAATATATATGGTAATGGGGGAATACATTGAGACATAAATCAAAGATAATATAGCAGAACAAACTTACTTGTGGAAAACAGGCTTGCAATGCTTAGAAATTTTTTTCATATCTAATAATGTGACAGAGTCCTGGCACAATCCTCCTATTCATTATAGGGCTATTAATTTCATCCTATGTACCTTGCATGAACTTGCTCTAGTGCATTTGTGAGTATAATGTGAAGGGTCAGTAGAGGTCACTGCCATGGCAATGACTTGGCACATCCACAGCTTTTGAAATGGTTCCTGTGCATACAACAAAGACAAACATCTGACAGTGGAAGGGGCTCAGGATGTGTTAACAGGGGTCTGCACACAGACATGCATTTCAGGATCAGGTTAATTGGGAGCCCCAGCCAAGTCCAGACTCTCCCCCTGCCTTAGACACGGCATCTTCCTCCCCAGCTATCCAACGGAGATTTTACTCAAAAGCATAAATCCTTAAAATTCCAACCTTAAAAGTATACTGAGAGTTGACCTAACTGACTCTTTCATTTTACAGAAAGTGAAACTGAGGCAGAATTGTTGTGAGTTACAAGAGAGCTGACTAGCAGATGCCCTGATTTGGATGCCTTCTGACTCCACTAAAGTAAGTTAAGTGTTAGTCGCTCAGTTGTGTCTGACTTTTTGCAATCCTGTGTATCGTAGCCCAACAGGCTCCTCTGTTCATGGAATTCTCCAGGCAAGAACACTGGAGTGGGTTGCATTCTCTTCTCCAGGGGATGTTCCCACCCAGGGATTGAATCCCGGTCGCTTGCATTGCAGGCAGATTCTTTACCATCTGAGCCCACCTAAATCTCCCTGCATTTTCTTACCACCATAAATTTCCTCTGATTTTAAACACATCTCCTACTATTGAACAGAGATTACATTTAATATACCAGTTGGTACTCACTTGTCTCTTTATTTCTTGTATTATTTGACTTCAAATGCATTTTATAGTTCAAAGAGGCTTTGTGTATATGCCTTTAAACATATATGGATTCATAAATATATTGATTTGTTCATTTGTTGATATGTCTAATGATCAGTGTTTGTGTAGTAGCCATGGAAAGTATTCCAGGCATTTCAGAGGGGATTTAATGCAAGTTACAGAAGTGGTGGAAGGATTGGGTGGGGGGGTGGGGGGGGAGTTGCAAAACACAAAAATAGTTCAATTTAAGTAAGTTCCTAGAGGAGCAAAGGAAAAATTATGTCTCCAGGGTTCATAGCTCACTGCCACTCTCAGAATCTGGCTGCTGAGTGAGAACCAGGGGAGGTCTGCTGCCCACTGACATTGCTGTCTCTGCTGCTACTGCTGCCCAGAGCTGGAAAATGAAATAGCTCCTCCCCTTCTTCCACCTTGCAGTGTCCCATCAGTTCCTCCCACCAGCAGAATCTAACAAGCCAGCTGGCTAAAAAGTCTGGGAAATATAGTTTACAGGCTTGTCACCCCAAAATTGGAGATGAGTGAAGAAGGATTGATTAGGACCTGAGCAACCACAGACAGCATTCTGGCACACCCCACTGAAAATCCTTTGTCTTGGGCAAGAGCAAGCTGCATGTGTATTTTAGTGTCCCCAATGTTGCTCCCATCATCTTTTATCCTTATTTTCTTTCCTTTCTCCCCTTTTCACAATTGCATGCTAAGCAAGATACTTGCCATTGGGAATACAGAGTGAACAGACAGTGTTTCTACTCCCACGAGGGTTAGATTCTGGTGGAGGGTAACACAAACACATTCTGAGCTCTGTCCTAATTCTTTCCTTTCCTGATGTTTGTTCATGCTTTCCCATTCCCAACTTTACCAGGATTGCGATCCCCTCATTTAAATGACATGCCAGTGTTGCTTAATATTTATGTTTTAGAATGCTGTTTACACTTCTACTTTGAATGTAAATCATCTGTTTAATAGGATGCTACTCCAAGATTAAGAGAGGATATGAGTTAATGAGTGTGTGTGATTTCCAGAAGACTGTTTAAATTTCATAGTCTTATCTTTTACAGCTGAGCCTCAGATCCCTGTAAGACTTTCTGTGTTTTCACTATAATCAATTTGAGAGGTATTAATAAGTAGAAAGCTTTGTCAAAACAAAAAACAGAACTATAGTTTATAGAATTTTCTCAAGGATCTTCCCTGGAAAATGCATAAAAACCAGTTTGTTCACAAATTCAAGTGAATGAATTGACAGTTAACCATGCATTGGTGCTGTGTACTGAGAATACAGAAGAAAATAAGAAAGAGTCGCTGTTCTCAAGGAACTTGTAGCCTAGTGAGGGAGGCAGACAAGAGAATTAACAGTGACAGCCCAGGGTCAAAATGCCTAATTGTGGGGCAGGAACACAGAGAAGGGGTATCCATGTCAGCCTGAGGGTTCAGGGCAATTTCCAAGACAAGTGGGGTTTTAGATGAATTGGAAGAGGGCAGACAAGTCAAATGAAGAAGGAATAAGGAAGAGGAGACCTTCTGACACCTCCCTCCCCCAACACAAAGCCCTGGAGGGTCATGAGACGAGAGTGAAGGAAGGTATAGGAATGATTTCCATGATGGATAAAACGAGATGAATGACATGATGGTGTTAGCAGGAGTTGGGTTATGGAAGGATTTAAATACTGTGCAAAAGGCTTTAACCTGAAGAAAATGAACCAGCCACCAGCTTTAGGAGAAAGAATAAGATCACCATCGAGGGTTTATCAGAAGGACTCAAGACTGAGACAGCAGGACCATTGGAAGACATTGCAGTACCCACGTAAGAAACAGTAACGGTCCTCTATGCAGTTGGAGGGAAAATGAAGAGAAAAGGCAGGGACAATAAATATACAGGCTAACAAGGCAATACAATATAGTATATAGAGAAGGGCTATGAGGGCAGGAGAAAGATCTAGGATGATTCCCTGGGTGCTGACTTTTATGACCGACAGGCCAGTGGTCCACTGACCAAGGCAGGGAAGTACGGGAGCAGGACAAAATCAGGAGCAGGTATTGGGGCTGTGGCAGAGGGTTGGGTGAGAAGACTTTTAACACACAAAATTTAAAATACCCAAGAAACATCCTAGTGCTTGGTGGAAAATATGGATATGGAGCTCAGTAGACAGACTTGGGTTATCTACGTGGCTTGAGGAGCTGTCTGCTTGACAGTGAAGCCAGAGATGGGCAAGACATCATACAGGGAGAAGGGGGAAGTCCAAGGATAAATCGCTTGAGAACTTCCACATTTAAAGGGCATTCAGAGTAAAAGAAAAGCACAAGGAAACTAGGAGAGAATGGTTAGAACTGCAGGAGAAAAAGTCTGTGTGTTCTGCCTCATCTCATGAACCTGCACCTTCAGGTTGCTTTTGTTGGAAAATAGGAGACCATCCTTCCACTTCCAATTCCTCCTTGAGTTCCACTAATGGTACCTTCAATACATACTACAAATATGTTTGCCACTGGTAGCAGCTGGTTCCTAGTTCAAGTCACCTGCTCTCCACTGTCTATACAATCTCTTCCCACTCCTCCCTAACTCCCTCTTGCCTAGCTTTAATCCAGAGAACCCGCCTGTTTTGTTCATACAGCACAACATCACTTCTTGAATGAATAAATGATCAAGTGAATGAATGTAGCCCTGCCTAATGGTACAAAGAAATCAAGAAAACTATTCTTTGCATTAGGCATTCTGGAAGACTCTGGTGATAGCAGTTCTCCTAAAGGAGTGGAGAGCCCTAAGGTTAAGTCTTGAATTCCCTGTGATGTTAGGGACCCTGATTATTCTCTGTGGCCAGAGATCACTCTCCTGTCGTTAGGCAGAAGAGCTGAAATTAAATTATTTCTTAAGATTTGGGAATAAAAATTTAAGCATTTACACTCCCCTTTCCATTGGGCATGGGGAATTTTTGCTCGTTGGACAAAAACGTCCATTATTCCCACTGCCCTTTTATGCTTTTAAGGAAATCACAGTATTAACAGTCCAAACTTTGAATCTTCCTTATGATTTTCCTTCAACTCCCTCCAGTGCGGATATGCCATAAGTTTCAATGACCTTAATGAGACCCAGGACCAAATCCCCTGGGCCCCAAATATTCTATTTCCCTGTCACATCCTATTAACTTTCAGGAAGTCAGGTAAGGAATTCTGTGCCTTCCACATTCAACTAAACTGAGGAGCAGTAGCTTTCACAATGGAAAATTTGTCTCACTTGGTAAATGCCTGCCAGATCATTATTGCACCTTTTTGCAACCTTTATGAGGTGTGGAGTGAGTGTTTTTAAGAGGAGAAAAAAAATCTAACAGGATTTCTCACGAGCCAGTTGCCAGAGTTGGCAGAAAAAGAGTAAAACTGAGTTGATGGGGTGGAGAGGTGGCGCTTTGGTGTAAAATTTGGGTCTCATTAGAGCTTGGCAGCACGGACCTAGTGGAAGTCGGGGAGGATCCCTTGGATTGCCCGTCTGGGGAACGTCTCCAGAAGAAGAAGGTAGACAAATGCAGGCCTTGGGGCTGGAGCAGCATGCCCAGTCAAGAACTGCAACCTGATGTTTATTGCTTTGCTGCTGTTTCCCATTATGGCTGTCCCCTGAATGCTCTAGTACTGGGCACCATTTTTCAGACAGAAATTTAGTAACTCAATTGGCATCTACCTGGGCTCTGTGGCAAGTGGGAATGAAGCTTGTTTTCCCTTAAAGTGACAACATGGTGATAAATAAGTCTCCTCTCTCTCCCTCTGTTGTCATATTCACCCTCTGGCCCTGCCGTATATGAAAACCCCTTCCAGTAGCACCTTGCTAGAATGAGGTATGTATTAAATCTGTTCTCCCAAACGGAGCTTGAAGGAGGGTGCAGGCCCTGAGCTGGATTTGGAGCCTGGTGACTGTTGATGATACCAGGTTTCCCTCAAGGTCCTTCCACCCAAGAAGAAAATGCCAAGATTTTCAGGAGAGAATTTAACCCTCCCTCCCAGCTGCCCTACAAAGTAGGCAATTAGTCTTGGGGACTGTCAAGGTCAGAACAGCTGCAGGGGAAACCTGATGCGGGGAGCGGTCCAGAGAGGGGCACAGCAGGCACGGAGGACGTCCTCCAGCTGAATTTAGCAAAGAAGGGGGGTCACAGGAGGACATCTAATTCTCTAAATGGGATATAGACAGCAACTAGTCTCCCCAAGACTTTGAATTTGCTCCCAGACTGACTTTCAAGGGCCACAGAGATTCAGGGATCAGAAGGAGAACCCCAGAGACCTGGGAAGGTACCTTGAAAGTAGCCCCATTAGGGACTTCCCTGGTGGTCCAGTGGCTAAGACTCCAAGGCCCCAGTGCAGGGGGCCTAGGTTTGATCCTTGGTCAAGGAACTAGATCCCACCTGCCCCAATTAGAGTTCACATTCTGAAACTAAATATTCCACATGCCACAACTAAGACCTGGTGCAGCCAAATAAATTTTTTAAAAAAGAAGTAGCTTCATTAAGAACCTGCAGGAGGAAAGGGGTGCTTACTGCCCATCCTTAATATCCCTGTCACCCAGGATTCCTAGACCTTAGTCATCTGGGCTTCAAAGCTGGGCCATTTTAGTGGTACCAACAAACCAGTCAACAAACCAAGAAGGTACCTGTCTGGAGCACCTCCACTCAGAGTTAGGAAACCTTGATTTCTGTCTCCTTCCAAGTCCCTCCAGCTCTTAGGCCTCAAGGCTCAGTCAGGGAGAGGGTGTTCGCTGCTCATGAACAAACCACAGGCTCTTCTCAGGTGTGCTCTGTGGTCTAATTCTGACCCTGCAGCAGAAGCATTTGAGGAGCTCTTAAAGAAATAAACTTTCAAACCCCAGCTCTAGAACCACTAGAGGTAGCACCCAGTAATTGTAAATCACTTCAAAAAGAGACTTAGATAATGCTGATGCAGCAATCCACAGGCTGGCTTTGAAAACACAATCCTGTAAAACGAAAAATTCCAGGCCTGAAATCAAATTCCTTCTCTGCCACCAACCAACTTAACACTTAGATAAGCTATTTTAAAATCTCCAGGCCTTGATTTCCTCATCTCTATGTTACAGCTAATCTATTGATATTTTTTAAAGCAGTGGCTTTTATTTGTATTTCCTTGCAGTCTTCTGAGGTCTTCTCTGGTAGCTTAGATAGTAAAGAATCTGCCTACAATGTGGGAGACCCAGAATCGATCCCTGGGTCAGGAAGATCCCTGGGTCAGGAAGATCCTGTGGAGAAGGGAATGGCAATGCACTCCAGTATTCTTGCCTGGAGAATTTCATGGACAGAGGAGCCTGGTGGGCTACAGCCCATGGGGTTGCAAAAGAGCTTTAGCATTCATGCATGCTATCTTTCTTCTAAGACAGCAATTTGCAAGAGATTCAGTGTACCAGAGGAGAGGGTGGAGCCAGTGGGTGCCACTCCCCTTTTAATGGGGAGCCAGGGCTGGGGACAGGGATCTTCAGAAAATTCCAGAAACTCCTCACTTTCCAAGGAACTGCCATCTGGAGAATTGTAGGGTTATCAGTGTTGTCTGCCACACTTTCCTACCTCCCTCTTTGCTCACTGTACAGAGAAAGGCAGACAAGTCAAATAAAGGAAATGGCATCAAGGCTTACTAAGATGCAGTTTCCTACAGTGAAGAACCTCTGGCAACAAACAAAAGGACACAGAAGTATTAGTATCTACAAAGCCCACTTGAATTGCCTTAATAACCCTTCCATCCATTGCATTAAGAGATACATTTCTAGCACAATTACTCTTAGGTTTAGTAATTAACCATTAAACTATGTAATGGAGAAGGAAATGGCAACCCACTCCAGTATTCTTGCCTGGAGAATTCCATGGGCAGAGGAGCCTGACGGGCTACAGTTCATGGGGCAACAAAGAATCAGACACGACTGAGAGACTAACACTAAACTATATAATATGTATATGTATATGTGTGTGTGTGTGTATAGTCTTGATCAATTGTGTACTAATACTAATTCCATTGAGAACTTAACCCATAATAAATTTTCTTATAGAGTCCTGTGGTAAACCCCCCCCCAAAAAATAAGCAATTTAAAATTTTCAATGTACATACATATTTTTGTTGAAGAGCAGGATGATAGGGTGATTAATAAAATCTTTCAAGCATAAAAATATATCACATTAGGATAAAGTTATACAAGAGAAGTGAAACGGAAATACAATTTCTAAGGAGGAAAAGAAACACTGTAAAATTTCCAACTTAAAAAAATAGCTTGTTCATGTGTTTTTTGAACCATGGGTATTAAATCACTATGGTATTTAGATTCCACTGGGTAAATTTAAAAGAGTGCTATAACAGCTTTATTCTAAAATGTCAATATTTACAATATGCCAGAAATTACATCCTTTTGCAACTCTTTCATTTAGATGAAAAGCATCTGATACCAACCTAAAAAGGAGGTCATTGCTTCCCAGAAGTTTTCGAAAGGACACACAAAAAAGGAATAAGAAGACCACAGGGCTATATCATAGGGCTGTACTACATGCCAAGGTGGGAGGGGACACACAGGTGGCTGAGAAGCAGAGGAAGCCATGGCCCTTTGGAGCCCGGGGATCAGGATAAGAGAGGCGGGGAGAGCAACGAGTCAGTGCAGTGTCCTCCTGTGGAAGGCAGCCTGAGGTTGCTCTCCAGGCCCCCCATGGCCCACGTGTGGCATTCAGGAAATTTCCATGAGCCTCAGCACAGACGGGTGGTCACCTCCTACAGACTTCACGACAGTAAAGATGATCAGACCCCAGCCGTGTGAGACTCATATGACTCTGGAAGACCAGATAGGCCCCATTGACCCTCTCTGGTCAGCCGGCCCAGCAGTAGAGCAACAAGTATCCGGAAGCCCCATCCCCTGACTGTGGAATCCCAATGAGTCCTTGCCAATACCCAGGACCGTCTTTGGGGAATGGGGGACGTGAGAAATGCAGCAAGAGCAGATGTTCACCGAGGGAGAATGAGTCATCCAAAGGAGGCTAATTAAAACAGCCCTGATAGGGAATTCAACTTAGAAAACCCTGACTATTGAAACAGGAAGGAGGCTATAAACCAGAAGAGACTGACGTGTCTTTGATTGGTAAGACTCAGTTTCGTGCTACCCAGCAGGCTGGGGATGCGTAAGGAAGTTCAAGTGAGCTGGAGAAAAGAGTTTGCATTGTCTTTGTGAACTGAGTGTCTTCTGAGCAGATACGCCACCCTACTACACTTGTAAATGAGGTCAACAATACTTCCCTTGCGAGGGTTCCTGTAACAATTAGAAGGAATGTCTATAAAGCCAGCCAGAACATGTGGGCTTCGTGAAAGGCAACTGTGGTTGTTAATGTAAAATCCGTCAGCCTCCACTGCTGCCTGTGAGGTGGCGAGAAGACCACTGGACTGTGGTCCTGGGGCAGCGTCAAGCTGTGCCCGCCTTCGTGTGGCAGCATCATTCTCTGGGCTCTGAAGCTCTCTTCTAACAGAGGCAGGAGGACACCTCCCCTGTCACATTTTGCACTTTACCTTTGGGTACCAGGAGGGCTGCTCTGAGCTGTAATATGAATACTATACAGAGCCAGACAGGAGCCAGTTCTGAGGAAAAGCCCTCATATGCTTCTCAGAATCATTTCTCTGATAACTCAGGCATTATTAACAGGCCTGACCCTTCCCCGACGGCTCAGTGGGTAAAGGATCCACCTGTGATGCAGGAGACGCAGGAGGTGCAGGTGCGATCCCTGGATCAGGACAACCCCCTGGAGAAGGAAATGGCAACCCACTGCAGTATTCTTGCCTGAGACTCCCATGGACAGAGGAGCCTGGCAGGCTACAGTCCATGGGGTTGCAAAGAGTCAGACACCGCTGAGCGACTGAGCACGCAGACCCTACCTTAGAACAGATTTGTTCCCGGGGAGCGCTCTATTGTCCCTGCAAGCAGGTCCTCAGTGAGCCCATCCTGGGAGTCCTCGATAAAGCTGGATCCCAGAGGGTGCAGAACACCCAACTCCAGAAGCAGATCAACCATCAAACTCCTGAAATATAAGCCTCCACCCTGCTTCCCAGACCTTGGGCCTAATTTCCTGTTCTTTCTCTCACTCAGGGCCACCCACAGTATGAATAGCTCTGGTCTCAGAAAACCTGGCTCTGTCCCACCCAGACCTTATTCTTACCCTCTTCTGGTGACTGGAAGAAAGAACTGGGCCTCCCATGCTGCTATTGTGAGAAAGCCCTAATCGTGCCAGTGATAAAAGCACCTCCACAGATGAAAAAAACACTTCCAAGTTAGATTTTCTCACCAAGTTCTCTCAGATAATGAATTCATTGATCAGATGTTAATTAAGCACCCACCAAGTGCAGGCCCCAGGCCATGTGCTCCCAGCCCATGCCAGGAAGATCCTACAGCCAAGTGGGGGCGTGTGGCTTTGACACTGAAGAATGAAATCTACCTGCTTACTGCCTAAGCAGTCTCTGCAAATTCCTTCCCATGGGGCTGATGATCAGCATAGAGACACCAGTATCTTCCACCCTGTGTCAACTCCCCAGGGTCCATCAACTAAAGGGTTAACACAGCAGGGGATGAGAACCATACTGGCTGTTAATATTTTCATATTATCACTCCTTCCAACTACTATTTTGCAAGCCCTTCAATTTTGCTGGTCTTCTTTAGGTATCAATAAAAAAACCTAGGAAGAGAGATCACTATTCTGATCATCTATGCAGAAAGCCCAGATGAGTCTAGATGGCCTTTGGAATGTTCTCCATCATGCATATAGCCATATATAGGGAGATCTTGCCTAAAGAAAAATCTAACACTAAAACGTAGGTCTAAACAAAAGGCCAAGGAGGAATTCTAATTCCCTTTATAGGATTGATGAAAGATAGGATTCATTTGAACAATAGCTTTCTCCTAATGAATTTAAAATATGTTGCACCAGAAATTAATGCAATATTGTAAATCAACTATATCTCAATAAAAATCATGTTCCATTTATAATAATTAATTTATACACAATTGCCCAGGAACATGTCCATTGGGGAAATTGAATTCAAGAATTCCTTCTTTCATTCAACAAAATGTTATGAAGTATCCACCATGTACCAGGCACTGCTAACACCAGGGAAACAGTAGTGAATGAAACAGACAGTGGTTATGTTCATGGAGCTGACATTCTGGTGGGAGGAAACAAACAGTATGCACATATGCAATATATCAGGATGGGATAAGTGCTATATGTAAACTAAAGCCGAGTAAAGGGGCTATCAGAGTACCTGGGTCAAGAATGGGGTGCTATCTTTATGGGGAAGTCCACTCTGCTTGGTAATGTTTGAGCTGAGAAGATGTAGGAAGAGGAAAGAAAGGAAACACACCTTGAAATCAGAGCATGCTTGGTGTGTTTGAGGAACAACAAAGGAGTCTAGTGTGGTTGGGTCCTGATGCAGCTGGGGTCGAGCCCGAAAAGGCCAGTGTGGAAGAGTATGAGGTTGGAGAATGAGCCAGGACTTATGTTTGAACCGCCCGAAGCAGACATTTGTTCTGAAACATTTCTCAATATGCCCAGCATATAGTCAGGACCCAGAAGCTCCTTGACTCCTCAAGAAAATTCAATCATAAAATGCTAAACCAAATTTAGGAACCCTAAACACATTTTAGATTAAAAAACAATTTCCTTCCAATATCCTGTAACTTTAGGATATAAGCTGGCAAGCTGTATAGGGTCTACAAGGATTCTTTCTCACTCAATAAATGTGCTGTTGGCTACCCAGGCCTAGAGAGGAAAGAATGGTATTTTCACATATTTAATTCCACCCTGTTTTTGATTAGGTCTTTGTGTTGTACCACCAGCTCCGGGAAGGCTTTCTGATACACCAGCTGCTGACAGCTTGGTATGCAGTTTTCATTGGAAAGATTATGCTCTGACACTGACCTCCAAATTCCCAATGATAAACATGAATGAGCTAAGATATACACCCTGGTGTCCCTCTTGACCCAAAGAGCTGTGCTGTTCACATCCTCACCTCTTCCTCTGATGATTTAGCTTTTATCCTACACTTTAAAAAATTAAAACAATATCAACAACTTTCATGAGTCATTTTTCCCCCTTTGTATCTCTAAGGAGTCCCTGGTGTACGGGAAGGGCCAGGGTCCCCATGGACTCTTGGAGTGTCTGCCATAACAACGTCAAAGAAGAAAGATCATTTCTTTATGCAGTGAAATTGCAGTCACCTCACATGCTTGATTGTAAGAAGTTGTCAGGTAGCATCTCCGTAAGAGAATGCTGTTTCTAGAAACTGCTCAACTAGACAAACCATCTTTCAAAAGGATTTTGGCTTCTTAATCAAGCAGAAGAATAACATGGAGGAAATTTAGTAAATGATGATCCAACTCCCAAAAGCTACTAGAATTTGTTTTGTTTTGTTCTTAGATTTAAAATAGCTTCAATAAAAAACAAAACATTTCTCAATATAGAAATATATTAATGCAATTCAGAAAAGCATGAAGGAGAAATTGAAAAAAAAGTTACTTGGTATCACAACCCATGTTAACATTTTGGTGAACCCCTTTTCAGACATGTTTATGTATGAGTACACACATATAATTTTACATAAATAGAATCAAAGCACACTTAAAATTTTGTGATTTACATTTTTTTCACTCTCATGTATCATGGACAGCTTTCTAAGTTATTACATATAGACTTAAATCATTATTTCAACTAGATGCATAATATTCCATTATATTGATACAAATTATGAGAGTCAAAAAATCACTTAACCATACTCATACATACAAAGAAGTAAAACTTCTTTATGGGTCATAAATGGAACCTTTCACCAGCTAGTGGAGAAAAAATAATTTAGTCCAATTCTACAATCTTAGTATAATTCTACAATGTGAACAATCCTCAAAGGATAACACTTTTTCTAGGCAAAACACTTTGCTGTTATTGTTCAGTCACTCAGTCATGTCTGACTCTTTGCGATTTAATGGACTACAGCACACCAGGCTTCACCATCTCCCGGAGCTTGCTCAAACTCATGTCCATTGAGTTGGTGATGCCATCCAACTATCTCGTCCTCTGTTGTCCCCTTCTTCTCCTGCTTTCAGTCTTTCCCAGCCTCAGTGTCTTTCCTAAAGAGTCGGTCTTTGCATCAGGTGGCCAAAGTATTAGAGCTTCAGCTTTAGCCTCTGTCCTTCCAATGATAATTCAGGACTGATTTCCTTTAGGATGGACTTGTTTGATCTCCGTGCAGTCTCTCAAGCCTCTTCTCCAACACCACAGTTCAAAAGCATCAATTCTTTGATGCTCAGCCTTCTTCATGGTCCAACTCTCACATCCATACATGACTACTGGAAAAACCATGGCTTTGACTAGATAGACCTTTGTCAGCAAAGTAATGTCTCTGCTTCTTGATATGCTATCTAGGTTTGTCATAGCTTTTCTTCCAAGGAGCAATTTCATGGCTTCAGTCACCAACTGCAGTGATTTTGGAGCCCAAGAAAATAAAATTTCTCACTGTTTCCATTGTTCCCCCATCTATTTGCTATGAAGTGATAGAACTGGATGCCGTGAGTTTTAAGCCAGCTTTTTCACTTTCTCGCTTTCATCAAGAGCTTCTTTAGTTCCTCTTGGCTTCCTGCCATAAAGGTAGTATCATCTGCATATCTGAAGTTTTTGATGTTTCTCCCAGCAATCTTGATTCCAGCTTGTGCTTCATCCAGCCTGGCATTTCACATGATGTATTCTGCATGTAAATTAAATAAGCAGGGTGACAATATACAGCTTTGACACACTCCTTTCCCAATTTTCAATGTCTGGTGTTCCATGCCCAGTTCTAACTGTTGCTTCTTGACCTGCATACAGATTTCTCAGGAGGCAGGTAAGGTGGTCTAGTATTCCCATCTCTTGAAGAATTTTCCAGTTTGTTGTGATCCATACAGTCTAAGGTTTTAGTGTCATCAATGAAGCAGAAGTAGATGTTTTTCTGGAATTCTCTTGTTTTTTCTATGATCCAACAGATGTTGGCAATTTGATCTCTGGTCCCTCTGCCTTTTCACTTAATTTCTCCTATTCATTGCTCTCCCACACCTTATCACTAATAAAAGTGTCCAGCTGTATGACTGGGAAGGACAGAGATTATGTGACGTTATGGTGACAAGAAGGATTCTCAGGTGCCCCTCCCCTGCTGATCTGCTAGATCCTAATTGGGACTTCAGTGATGTGGCAGGTACTGCCTGCCCCCTGAATACAGAGGCTCTGGAAGTACAACTGGCCTTCTTGGTCTTTTTGTTCAGGTAATGAGCAAAATTCACCCATGAGATCACCCACTATATACCACCATGGTGGCCATCCCAGAAAGGTGTGGGGCTCCCATGCAACTCAACCGGTGTAGGGCTGCCCAAGTTAACACACTTAAAAGGAGACTATATGTTGACATCTTCCATTGCACCCCTGGGAATATACTGTTAAAGACAGATATTTGTAAGCCTAGAATGGCTGTCTGATTATCCCATCTGGAGACAAGCCTGCTATAGCCTCAACCAATTGACCCTGATCTCAGAAGTCCCAACTCTGGCGGCCTCTTCCACCTGCCCCAGTCCCCGCTCATTCCGTAGGGCTCTTAGCACCCCTATACCTCTTGAGGTTGCAGTGACTAGTACTTCCTTGGCCCAGAATGCTCCCGATAGCAGTGCCCATGATCAGTAAAACACCATCCAGCTGGGTTACAATTCTCTGAGGGGATCCAGATGTCCTATCACCTGCCTCCCCATCCTCTGTGGCATCCAGAGTCCCCATTTTTGGTGTCTTCCTCTCTGCTCTGTGTCCCCAGAGTTTAGAGTTCTCAGCGTCCCATAGCCTCCCACATCAAAGCATCAGACACATTCCTTTTCACGTCTTCCAGCTCCATGAGGGTGGAGACCACATCTGCTCTGTTCACTGAGTTCCTATACAAGGCATTGTAGATGCTCAAGGCACATTGAGGGATGAACAAACAAAAGAAGGGATGAATACATACATTCAGAAATGAGGTTCTATGCCAAAGCAGCCCTGTGAGGGGCATTTCCTGCCTAGCCCTTGACTTTGGTAATCCGGGGGATGCTGGTTCTATCTTCTGGGGTCTGTTAGAATTCAGATAGGATCCTTGGATAGGATCTTGTTCCTACTCTGACAGTGACTTCACTGTGTCTGGATGCCAGATTAGATTCTAATAGCAGGAGACATGAGGGAGGTTGGGCATTCAAAAACACTGTTTCCTGACATCTGGACAGAGAGAGAGAGAGAGAGAGAGAGAGAGAGAGAGAGCTAAGCGCTACCAGGAGATGAGCCATACCCCATCTTCACCCTGCTTTGTATTGTACTGTCTTACACTTATTAAGAGGTGAGAATTTCCCCATCATGATTTATCAAACAACTCTAATAAGTACATTTTATGGTCCAGGTCATATCCTTTCATGAGCCTCATTATTTTAAATCAGTTTTATAGCAATAAGAGAATAAAATGTACCATAAATTATTTTTCACTAAATGTCAATTAGTGGTTCTGTTTAAGCACAGCTTCTAAATCCAAAGGAAGAAAGTTGTTTGTGCTAAATATGTTGCTATGATAGGATGTGTCAAAAATGTAAGCTCATGTTAATTTTAATCCACTGAGATAAACTATAAGAGTCTTTTATTTTCATTAAAAAATACTGCTTTTTTTTGCCGACATCTGAAAAAAATGCTTGTGGATTTTTGCTGCCATTGTTTATTTATTTATTGTTTATTCCTTTATAAAATTTTTGTTGCTATTGTTTTTGCCAACATCTGAAAAAAAGTGCTTACGGAAAAAATTGCTTGTGGATTTCTGTTGCCATTGTTTATTTATTTAAAAGTAAGTTTCCCTTATTTTAAAAAAGTTACTGATTTTTTCTGTGGGTTAAAAAATATAACTGTAATTGGCTCTGGCCAGCCATAAATTCAGGGAGAAAACTAGGCTTTTTCTTGTACTATGAGTAAGTTACCTAGACAAGTGTTCTAATGATCTTGTTTTTATGACAACTGCCTCTGTTCAGGATGTATTTATTGAAAACTTCCTCCAACTACTTCAGAGGTATACTTTTAAAGCAAAAGTATGGTATATTTCTAGTTTTTTGCTAGAGTGAAATACTGCCACTTTTTCCTAGATGGAGGTGGGGAGATGCCATCCTACTATACTGTTGACTCTGACGCGGGACAAAATCAGCTCCACACCTTTGTGCCTCGCAGCCCTCATTCATCCAAGCAGCTTTCGCCCGATGTGCTCGCTGGTCTGCTCCGCGTGGTATCAGCTGGCACTATCTCATGACCACCTTTAAAGCAGGCTCCGTCAGGAATTCTGTGCTGTGGTTAACCTCTCTTCCCCTTGGATTGCCCACCAGTTTTGCTCTAATAGAACATCATCCAGGAGATCTACTCTCCAGCATAGTGCTCACAGCCAACAGTACCTAAAATTTTCTAAGAGGATGCATCTTAAGTGCTCTTACCACACACAAGTACACACAAGATAATAATATTAATAATAGTAATAATAAAGGAGGCCAAAGAAAAGTAGCCCCTTCCAGAAGGTGATGAATATGTCTGTGGCTTTGAAAGTGATTTATGCTCAAACGCATCAAGTGTATACAATGTATACAATAAACATGTACAATTTTTTACAAGTCAATCATACCTCAAGAAAGTGGCTTATAAAAAATAAATATTTTTTTAAATTAGGAAAAAAAACCTTGGGTGATATCTCTCTTTCAGCTAATGACCCAGTATGGCTGGCTGCTAAAATCACATTATATTTTTCTTCCACCAAGATCACCTCTCCTGATCACAGGCTGGGTGAGAATCAGCCTTCTGTTCATCCAGGAATAAAAGGTAATCATCAAGAAGCATCGTGCTATAAAATTCCATTTTCAGATTTATAAACTCAAGTTATGAAAAATAGGAACATCCAAAATTAATGGGAATAAAGCAGTACTTTGAAAAGACATTAGTAAAAGCAGAGCTGGAAACCAGTTTCAGTCTGGTTAAAATCAGTATTTTCATCTTTAACAACAAAAGCAAAGAAAGAGTGGCATCAGGAAGCCAGGAATAGGTATTTCAGGAAAAGGATCACAGTCTTGGAGTTAATGAGTTTCCCTACGCAAGTCCCATGTGTTCAGGCCTGTTGATAGCATCACAGGCGTTATTTCAGGACAGCCAGGATGGAATCGCAGAGCTATGCTATGCAGCACGTGGTTTGTAAGTTCAAGTTTCAGTGAGGATTTCTGCGTTTACCCAAAACCCTTTGAAATGACTATGTAAGGATGTAAGCACAATTTTCTACTTCTACATTGTTGGTGTCGCTGTTTTGATATATCTCAGAATTTTTGTAACAGCAATTTGAGACAATGTGATTTGATTAAGTGCATGAAATTTTCCAGGGTGAGTGCATGTAATTCATGTTTTTAAATACATGTTATAAAATGCATGTTGCTTATTAGCTTTCTAGCAATCTCTTAACTCTTCTATTTTCATCCCTTTAATTTTTATTAAATGATTTTCTTTTTTCAGCATTATCTTCTTTATTCCTAACTTCAAGGAAATAATTATTTAAATGACCTTATTTTCTACTAACCTTTGTAAATATTTTCCCTATCGGCCCCCATCTTTTTTAGTTATATTTTCTGCAACAATCTCGGTAGTGTTGTCCAGAGACATAACAGTTAGCACTTACTGGCCGCTTACTGCACGCCAGGCACTGCATTATCTCATTTAATTTACTGAAAGCACAGTTGTAAATTCTCCTGTTGCTTTTGCTTAGGAGAATTTGCTAAAGCCCCATTTATTAGTGTGAGAATTAGTAGCAGTTTGCTGCTTGGAGTAGACTAAAAACACATTCTGCTCTGTATTCAAGCCAGGGGACTGAATGTGGCTGCCGGGTCCAGCTGGCCATGGGAAATGTCTGGATGATTTCATTTAACGCCTTTAGAAATATTTCTCACTGGGCTAATTCAAGGAAAATGGCTTGTCATGGATGATATCTGACTATAATAAGCAGCTAAAGTGCTTTCCCAATAAATATTGTAAAATGAAACAGGTGTAAAGCTACAGTTGGAAAATCAGCAGCCGAAGAGTGCTACAAGGATTATAGTTGCTACAAGGCCAACTTTCCAGCAGAAGGCTAATGCCTGGGAAGTAGCAAGGACCTGTGTTAGCAGGGCATTTCCCCCACCTCCAATGCTCTCTAGAAATTCATCATTTATTCAAGCATTCATTTAATAAATATTGATACACTACATAGAGGCACTTTTCTGGGTCTTAGCAGGACACGAAGATTAATGCGCTTCAGCCTTAAGGAGTTGCAGGCTAGTGGGATTTAGAGGACCTGGTAGGAGCTCTGGGAAGTGCTGTCAACCCACATATGTGCAGAATGCTCCCTGCTGTATATAGAGAAAACCCACGTCCCTGAGTTGGAGGTACCACGGGGCAATGAGTCTGGATTGGGTAGAGAGAAAAGACCTGCAGAAGAAGCTGTAAAAGAGCAAGGTGGTGGGTGCTAGGGGCAGGAAACAGCTCCCCTCTCCCCTAGAGGAATACCAGGGTTTAGAGACCTGCAAGGTGAGAGCTGAGCCCAGGCCTGTGGCCCATGAGGCCTCCCTTCTGTGCAGAGGAGGTGGAGCAGAGGGGGTGGCAGGCATGGAGGACACCCAAGGGCATAACTTGCAGGTCGGTCAACTGGCTTCTGCTTGCCTACCAGCCCCGAGACAGGAGTGAGCAACACCCCCAGCATCCACTGCAGAGAGAGGAGGGGCCCAAAGCTAGTGTATTCAGCAGAGCTCCAGGGAGGTGGGAGCTGTGGGGTGGAACGGAGGGGCCTTACATGACCCAAAGAAGGGAGAGCCAAGGTTGTGAGGAAGTCAATGGCTCTTACGGGAGAGAATGGGCCCTGAGATTCTCCTGACTCCAATACGTGCATCGTGATGCTGATGATGATGAGGTACTGAACGTTTACTATGTGCTAAACATTTTTCTAGATGCCTTACATGTGATCTCATTTAATCTTGATAACAACTGTATGAAGTAAATAGTATCCTTACCCCCATTTGACGAATGATAAACCTGAGTACAAGAGAGGTGACGGAAGTTCCCACATCTAATACTCACACAGCTGGATTTTGAACACAGGCTGTCTGCCCTGGCATCACACTGTTAATTACTCAGCAATTTTTCCCCCTCAAAAAGGTAATGCTTCAGAAAAATGAAAATCCTTACACTCATGATACCAGCCCAGCATCAGCCAACACGGGAATCAAAGATGCATCTCAAACAGCATATAATCAGGATAGCTCAGCCACATCAGTGCAGGACAAGGCTTTTGGGTTTCTTTGCTTCATTCTATCTGACTTGGAATTTGAGCAGAAATTCATGCTAATGGGGTGAAGATATTAGCAGGTCTTAAAAGCCAGTAGGATAGATAACCACCTCTGTGATGCTCTATGGGAATGCTAAAAATCATTTTGTTACGATTAACATGTGGGTCAAGACCAGACCACATTTAGACATGAGCTTCCAATGGCTAACATCTCTTAAAATTCTAATATATCATTGCCAAGTGTGGAATTACACAAATGCGTGTGTGCATGCTCATTCATTCAGTCGTGTCTGACTCTTTGAGACCCCATGGACTGTAGACCTCCAGGTTCCTCTGTCCATGGAATTTTCCAAGGAAGAATACTGGAGTGGGTTGCCATTTCCTACTCCAGGGGATCTTCCCAATCCAGGCATTGAACCCATGTCTCTTGCATCTCCTGCATTGGGAGGTGGATTCTTTACCACTGTGCCTTTTTCCAGTAATGCTGTTATATCTTGAATTGGAGTTTAAAAAAACAAGGAAAATAATACTTCTGGATTTCAGGCTTTGGGTGAGGGACAGAGGGAGAAGGAGATTAATGAAGGCATCTTTAAAAATAGTTATGTACACATAAAAACCTGTACGTGAATGTTTGTAATAGCTCTAGTCTCAAGTAAAAACTAGAGATGATTCAGATGCCCTACAATAAGTGAAAAGTGTAAAGTGGTACATCCATACAAGGACTATTACTCAGTAACAAACACATGAACTATTGAAACATCCCCCCCCCCACTGCCACAAGTTATATGTGCTAATCATTAAAGTCCATTTCTGTGGGGCTGACCACCTATTCTTTCTTTCATATACTCTTAAAAACACTCAGAAAAAAGTGACAATCCCATAATAGTCTGAGAAACTCAGTGCCTGGGCAGTTTGTGTTCGGAGAAGGCAATGGCAACCCACTCCAGTGTTCTTGCCTGGAGACTCCCAGGGACGGGGGAGCCTGGTGGGCTGCCATCTATGGGGTCGCACAGAGTCGGACAAGACTGAAGCGACTTAGCAGCAGCAGTAGCGGCAGCGGTATCCTGGAGCCAGCTTGTACCTTTCACCTTGCCCCAACTCCATGCTCAGTGACATCATAATGATGCCTAAAATTTGCTATCACACATCACACATGAATGCTAAGTCGCTTCAATCGTGTCCGACTCTTTCAGACCCCGTGGACTATAGCCCGCCAGGCTCCCCTGTCCATGGGATTTTTCAGGCAAGAATACCAGAGTGGGTTGCCATTCCCTTCTCCAGGGGATTTTCCCAACCCAGGGATCGAACCCACATCTCTTACATCTCCTGCATTGGTGGGTGAGTTCTTTACCACGAGGGCCACCTGGGAAGCCTCTTTACATCACAGAAATCAGCAAATCAGAGGTCACTTACAATCCTGAGAGCTGGTTACTAAAGCTTTACCAGCACATCACTGTGGATGAGTCACATGAATAAGTTATTTTAGAAAGTTCCGAAGGTGGGCAGTGGGGATAATCCAAGACAGAGAAATCTAACTCAGTTCATATTTTGTAGCAACATCCCTGTACAATCCCTCACGTATCACCACTTGACAATCAGTTCTGAACCAGTCACATTTCTCAACAGAAATAAGACTTGAGTGGAAAAACCTGAGAGATCCAAATAATGAAAATATTTCAACTTTAATAAATAAAGTTCTTTCACATTTCTCAGGGACCCATGAAAAATAAACATTTTTGAAATGTTCAAAAAGTTTCTGAAAGCCTGGGAAAATAAAATGTCATTGAGCACAATGAGACAAGTTGCTAAAAGGGAAAACACATGGGCAAGACTGGTTTTGACTACTGCAGGTGCCATGTATACATCTTGAGGAAGGTGATCCAGCACCTACAAAAATTATTGCCTGAGTGCCTTATAAACCATTTGTAATGATCAAAAACCTGTATCTTCAAAAAAGCATTTGACAGAATCCAACACTCTTCCATGATAAGGAAAAAGATTCTCAGAAAGCTAGGAACTAAGGGGAACTTTCTTAACTCCATACAAAATTTCTAAGAACAAAAACAAACCATCAAAAGTGAATGAAAAAAGCCTATACAACTAGAAAGTGAAAGTTGTTCAGTCATCTTCAACTCTTTGCGACCCCATGGCCTATACAGTCCGTGGAATTCTCCAGGCCAGAATACTGGAGTGGGTAGCCTTTCCCTTCTCCAAGGGATCTTCCCAACCCAGGGATCGAACCCAGGTCTCCCGTATTGCAGGTGGATTCCTTATCAGTTGACCCACAAGGGAAGCCCAAGAATACTGGAGTGGGTAGCCTATCCCTTCTCCAGAGGCTCTTCCCAACCCAGGAATCTGGGGTTTCCTGCATTGCAGGTGGATTCTTTACCAACTGAGCTCTCAGGGAAGCCCCTATACAATTAACATCATACTTAATAGAGAAACACTGAATGCTTTCTCCCTAAGATTAGGAAAAGGGCTCTAAATTGTTTATCTCTCTCTTACTCAACATAGAAAGTGTTAGTTACTCATGTCCCACTCTTTGCCACCCTGTGGACTGTAGCCCACCAGGCTCCTCTGCCCATGGGATTTTTCAGGCAAGAATACTCGAGTGGGTAGCCATTCCCTTCTCCAGGGGATCTTCCCAACCCAGAGATCGAATCTGGGCCTCCTGCATTGCAGGCAGTTTCTTTACTGCCTGTGCCATCAGGGAAGCCCCTTATTCAACATAAGACTCTCACAATTCATTCAACATAGTATTGAAAGTTCCATGTTGTAGGGCAAGAAAAAGAAATAAAAGGCATTAAGATTGGAAACAAGGAAATTAAAATGTCCCTATTTTCAGATAACATTAGTGTCTTTGTAAAAAAAGCCCAAGGAATATACAAAAACAAAGCAAAAATCAAAGACCTTTCTAGAACCAATAAGTGAGTTCAGTAGGGTTGAATATAAGATTAATATTTTTAAATTAATCATATTTATGTGTATCAATAGTAATAATGATATATGGAGAATAAAATTAAAAACATAATACCATTCACAACAAAGAAAATGAATACCTGGATATAAACTAACAAAACATGTACAGAATCTTCATGCTGAAATTTATAAAACATTGAAGAAAGAAATCAAAGACCTAAATAATTGAGGGATATATGGTATCTGTGGATTGAAAGACTCAACATAGATGTAATTTATCCCTAAATCAATACACAGCTTTAATGCAATCTCTATTGAAATCCCCAGCAAGAGTTTTTGTAGATTCAAACAGCATTATTCTAAAATGAATATGTATGAAAAGGCAAAGTAACTAGAATAGCTAAAAACAATTTTGAAAAATAAAGTGGTAGGAATCATTCTACTTGATATTAAAGATATCAAATATTAAAGATATTAAAGAGATATATGACTTGGCTCCATAGCTTGGGGGTTAGAGTGCTGGCCTTATAAACCAGGGGTCACAAGTTCAAATCTTGCTGGGGCCTAGGCAGAGTGTCTTTGCCATAACGAGGATGATTATCTGTACTTTGAACTTCCCTGGTTGCTCAGACGGTAAAGAATCTGCCTGCAATGCAGGAGATCAGGGTTCGATCCTTGGGTCGGGAAGATCCCCTGGAGAATGGAATGGCTATTCACTCCAGCATTCTTGCCTGGAGAATTGCATAGACAGAGGAACCTGACAGGCTACAGTCCATGGGGTCACAAAGAAATGGACACGACTGAGTGACTAACATTTTCACTTTCACAAGAATCAAGATGGTGTGGTATTGTAAGAGGGATAAATGTATAGATCAGTGGAATAGAATACAGAACCCATAAATAGGCCCACACAAATATGTCCAACTGATTTTTTTCATTAAAGTGAAAGAGCAATTCAATGCAGGCAGGACAGCCGTTACAGCAGATATTACTGAAGCAATGAGACATCAGAAGCCAAAAAACAAAATAAAACAGAACAAAAAAGGAAGAGCCTGGCCTTAGCCTCTTACAGTCTCTCAGTGGTGTCCAAGTCTTCACTACCCTATGGAGTGTATACCACCAGGCTCCTCTCTCCATGGAATTCTCCAGGCAAGAATACTGGAGTGGATTGCCATTTCCTTCTCCAGGGGGTCTTCCCAAACCAGGGATTGAACCCAGGTCTCCTGCATTGGCAGTCAGATTCTTTACCACTGAGCCACCAGGGATGCCTTTATAAAAACTCATCTCAAAATGAATCACAGACTAAATGTACAATTCAAAATTAAGTGTCATAGCTCTTCTAGAATTGGTCTAGTAGGTTTCTGGTCTTTATCAGAAGACCCCTCATAGAAAAAAAATATATGTGAACTATAATTTTTAGAAAAAAACTGGAGAAAAATTGGGGGGTGTAGGACTAAATAAAGAATTCTACAAAAGCATAATCTATAAAAGGAAAAACTGATAAATTAGACCTCATCCAAAACTTTCAATTTTGCTATGCAAAAGATCTTAAAAGGATGAAAAGATAAGCCACAAACTAGAAAAAAATACATGCAAACCACATAGTCAACAAAAGGACTAGAATCTAGAATATATAAAAACTCAACATTAAAAAACAAACAATCTAATTAGGAAATGAGAAAAAAGCATTAATAACATGTCACCAAAGAGAATATACAGATGGCAAGTAAGCACATGAAAAGATGTTCAACAGCATTATCCATCAGGGGAATGCAAATTAAAACTCCAATGATAAATCACCACACACCTTTCAAAGTGGCTAAAATGAAAAGCAATAGGAGCGCCAAATTCTGTCAAGAATGCAAAAAACTGGATCATCTCAGATTGCTGCTGAGAATGAAAAATAAAACTCTGGAAAACAATTTGACAGCTCTACACAAAACACAAATGTGACTACCATACAACCCAGCATTAACACTCCTGGACATTTCTCCCAGATCATTAAAATTTATGTTTACATCAACATCTATGTACAAATAGTCATAACAGCTTTATTCATATTGACCAAAAACTAGAAACAACTCAGATGTCTTTCACCAGATAATCACTGTTCAAATGTGGTACATCCATACCATGGAATACGACTCAACGATGAAAAGGACAAACTATTGACACACTTGGCTCAGATGAATCTCCAGGGAATTAAGCTAGGTGAGAAAAAAAAAAAGAGCAATCCTAAACCACAGATTTTGTGATTTTATTTATATAACATTCTTGAAATAACAGAATTATGGACATGATGAACAGGTTAGTTGTTGCCAAGAGAGGACACCATGAGGGATTCTTGTGGTGATAAAAATGTTCTTTTCCTTGGCTGCATCAATGAAATATCCTGGTTGAAATAATGTAAAATGGTTTTATAAAATGTCACCATTGGGAGAAATTGAGCAAATTGTACACAGGATACCTGTACTATTTCTTAGCGATTCATGTGAATCTACAATTATCTCAAAATGAAAATCCCATTATTTTTTTTTAAAAAACCTACATCTTGGGAGCTTGATTGATTTCTTTTTACAGTTTTATCTGTGACTTTTGCTTATAATTTTTTATAAGTTTCTTTGAAAATATCAGCTGATATGTATATTTAAGGAAGTTTTAAAGTGTTTGGTCATTTGATACAGTAATTCTAAGCCCAGAAATATAGCCTGAGAAAAAACTCAAAATGCAGACAGAGATGTTTATTGTAACAATATGTGCTAACACAAAATCCTGAAATCAACTTCATGTCCAACATCTAAGGAGAGATTAAAATATCACATCCAAATGAAAGAATATTCTATAACCATTAAAGAAAATTTTTTTACCCCCCCCAAATTTCAATCATATGTATAGTATTCACAATGTGCAAGGCACTATTCCAAGATCCTTCCAAATATTAACTCATTTAGTTCTCATAGCAAGCCTTTGAGGTAACTACAATTATTACTGAATGAGGAAACTCAGGCAAAGAGAAATTAAATAATTTGCCCAAAGTTATACAATGAATAAATAGCAAAGCTGGAGTCTGAATGCAGAGAGTCCTGGTTCCAAAGTCTGTACTATTCATCATTACACTATTTAGCCATTGTTGGGTATTATTATTATGGAGTAGAAGTAAAACTTTAAGTCAGATGCTAAAATAATGAAAAATGCAGAATTTTTCTAGAGATATATGGTTGATGACAACCAGCACAGAGAAAATATGTCAGAGTAGATATATTGCTATAACTGCTTATGGAATCTAGAGTCAAACAGTTTGAACTAAGTATCAGCTCCCCCAATTCTAACCTATATGGCCTTGCATAAACCATTTAACCTGTCTGGGCATGAATTGAATAATCTATTAAATAATATTTAAAAGTACCTATTTTTCAGACTCATTGAGAGGATTACTGAAGTTAATATGTGTAAAGTAATTCTAATATAGTACATACTCAACAAACGCTAGTTTCTTTTCTCTTTGTTAACATCTAAAGCACTGTTTTTAAAGAAGGCAGAACATATTCAGATGATCACATCAAAATATATGCCTCATGATAAATGTATCATCTCCTGATTATAACCAGCAAAATAAAATGGATGCAAGAATCTAAGTGGCTTGAAGGACCATCTTAACTACATAGCCTAAAATGTTCCTGGGAAATGTAGAATCCACAGTGTGTGTAGTTGAAGTATCTCCTAGAGCTTGAATACCCAGCACAAACAGCAAGTGGGTGATTCTCGGTAACAATGTTTACTTGATAAATACAGCAGACACTATAAAACATCCCTTGCAAAGTCCTAAGACTTAACAACATCAAAAGCAAATGTATACCATCCAGTCTTTTATGGAACTTTATGACTCTATAAAAATGGAAACAATAGACTATTGCATCAACATACAATCCCAATACAACAATGAGGCTCAAGAGACTCTGAGATACACCATCTGGAGCAAGAGAAAGAGAGAGTGATCAAATATAACTAAACTATCTGTAGCAGGTCCAAACAAGTAATGTGGTATTACTTACAGCTGGGGACAGATGCTCAGAGACCCTTAAGTAAAGTGTTGTGACTTATGAGTTTTCTTGTCACAAGGATTTTTAAAAAGTCTTTCCTAAAAAAAAAAAGAGCCTTTCCTACACAAAGCATGAAGCTGAGGGGGAATGGACTATCTGCCATGATACAAAATGTGTTTTACATTGATCATTTTAACAGTCAGGTAATTTCATATTTCATATCAATAGCGATGACAGTAAAATACTGTGTCTAGAATTCATACAAGCTAAATTTGTGCAAGTTGCCATGGAAAGAATGTAGGTTTTGGAGCTAAATGGAGGTTGGTCTCCTGACCTCTCTCTTTAGCATTAAGGCGACTTTGAGCAAGTCATTTATGTTCCTTTAATTCTCAGTTTTTGTTCTGGTTTCTCTTCCATAGGTAAGAAGTGGA
Source organism: Cervus elaphus (assembly GCF_910594005.1). Lineage (NCBI taxonomy): Eukaryota > Metazoa > Chordata > Mammalia > Artiodactyla > Cervidae > Cervus > Cervus elaphus. The sequence continues at coordinate 33,669,613 of NC_057826.1, forward strand.
TTTATCCGATTCAGAGAGAAGTGCTCTCCACAGAGTGTGGGCCATTGCAGAGGGCGAGTGCCTAAGTCTCAGTTTTACTCAGCTCTAAGGTGAAGAAAATTACTTAACCTTGAATAATTGTTATAAGATTATAGATTAGGTATGGAAAAGGAAAATATCAAGTGACCACTAAATCAACTGCTATTATTATTATTAAATTTAAAACTTTGAAACTCTTTAAACATTAACAATATTTCCTGGGGCAAAATTCATACAGGATGAAATAGATAAAACCTGAATAGTTCTAAAACGATTAAGTAACTGATTAATAAATACCTGAAAAAAAAAATCTTCAGACCCAGATGTCTTCTGTGGTGAATTCTCTCAAACATTTAAAAGAAGAAATCATGAATATATTGCAGTATTATTTTCAGCAGCCAAGATATGAAAGCAAGATATGGAAACAACTTAAGTGCCCGTCAGTGGATGAATGGATAAAGAAGACACACATGCATGCACACACACACACAAAGGAATACCACTCAGCCATAAAAGAGAGTGGAATCTTGCCATTTGTAAAACATGGATGGGCCCTGAGGGCATTATGCTAAGTGAAGTAAGTCAGAGAAAGAAAAATATCGATATGATCTAGCATGTGGAATCTAAAAAACAAAACAGTAACAACAACTTTACAACCAAGTTTACAGATACAGAAAGCAGACTGGCAGTTGCCAGAGAGAAAGGTGGATGGGGAAGTGGGCAAAATAGGTGAAGAAGGAAAAAGGTACAAACTTGTTTGAAAGTTCCTAAGAAAGGAAGTATTAAAAGTTCTCACAAGAAAAAAGGATTTTTGTCATGTGTATAGTGATGGATGGTAGCTTGTTATCGTGATCATTTTGCAGTGTATATAAATATAAAATCATTATTATGTTATATATCTGAAACTAATATAATTTATATTATAATTGATATTGCATAATATATTATTATAATTAAATTATAGTATCAATTATACATCAACAAAAATTAATTTATTAATTTTTCAAAAGAAATCATACAAATCCTATAAAACTCTCAGAAAGTAGAAACACAAAAACACATCCAACCTCATTTTATGAGACCAGAAGTCATTATCCTGATGCCAAGCCAGATTATAAGAATAAAAGAAAAGAAAATAAGAACAATATTCCTTATGAACGTAGATGCAAAAATCCTTAACAAAATGTCAGTACATCGCATCTAACAACACATAAAAGGAATAATACACCACAACCAAATGGAGTTTATCCAGGGAATGTTTAAAACATGAGCTCATGTTTAAAACTCAATCATGCAATCCACAATATTAGCATTCTAAAAAAAAACCATATGATCATAAGCAATTGATGCAGAAAAAACATTTGAAAAAAATCAACATCCATTATGACAAAAACTCTGAACAAACTAGAACTACAAGAGAACTTCGTCAACTTGATAAAAGGTGTCTACAAAAAACCTATAACTAATATTATACTTAATAATGTAAGCTGAATATTCTATCTCCAATACAGGGAACAAGGCAAGGATGTCCACTCTCACCAGTCGTTTTCAATATCAGCAAGTCTTGTTGAGTGCAACTGGCAATAAACAGAAATAAAAGACATACCAAATAGAAAGAAAGAAAGAAAACTTCACTATTCATACATAATGCAATTGTCTACATAAAAGCTTAAGCAGTCTGGAAAAAAAAACAGTAAGTACATTAGCAAGTCCTCAGAATATAAGGTCACCTCACAAAAGTCAACCATACTTCTATATACTACAGTGAATGTGGAAAACCATGTTCTACAGACTGACTCCAAAATATGCAAATAGCTCATGCAATTCTATGTCAAAACAAACAATCCAGTCAAAAAATAGGCAGACGATATAAATAGACATTTCTCCAAAGAAGACATGTGGATGGCCAAAAAAGCACATGAAAAATACATCACTATTTATCAGAGAAACACAAATAAAAACTATAACGAGGTATTACCTCACACTGGTCAATATGGCAATTATCAAAAGGTCTACGAACAATAAATGCTGGAGAAGGTACAGAGAAAAAGGAACCCTCCTACACAGCTGATGGAAATATAAATTGATGCAACCACTATGGAGAACAGTATGGAGAAAAATAGAACTAGCATGTGATCCAGCAATCCACTCATGGGCATATATTCAGAGAAAACCATAATTCAAAAAGATACATGCACCTCAATGTTCACTGCAACACTATTTACAATAACCAAGACATGGTATGCAACTTAAATGTCCATCAACAGAGAAATGGATAAAGAAGATGTGATACACACACACACACACACACACACACACAACTATTAGTCAGCCATAAGAAAGAACAAAATAAGTCAGACAGAGAAAGACAAATAGCATATGATATCACCTACATGTGCAATTTAAAATATGATACAAAGCAGAAGACGAACAAAAGATTTCAAAAACAAACTTACAGTTTCCAAAGGGAAAACATGGGGGAAGGTATAAATTAGGAGCTTGGCATTAACATCCACACACTACTATATAAAAAATAGATAACCAACAAGGACCCACTGCATAGCATAGGGACCTCTACTCAATATTCTATATGGTAATGTAAATAATAACCTATATGGGTAAAGTCTGAGTAAACTCTGGGAGTTGGTGATGGACAGGGAGGCCTGGCGTGCTTCGGTCCATGGGGTCGCAAAGAGTCAGACATGACTGAGCGACTGAACTGAACTGAACCGATACGGGTAAAGAATCTGAAAAAGAATTAATATATGCATACATATAACTGAATCACTTCGCTGTAACCTGAAAGTAACACAACAGTGTAAACCAACTATATTCCAATTGAATTTTTTAAAAAAGCAGCCAGTGCCAAAAATTTATATTCTGTATGATTTCATTTATATGACATTCTCAGAAAGACAAAACTACAGTGATTGAGAACACATCAGTGGTTACCAGTGGCTGGGAGGAGGGGAGGTTGTGACTGAAAAGGAGCCACACAATATGGAAATTTTGGGGTGGTGCAACCATATGTACCCTGACTGTGGGACCACTTATACAAATTTTTACATATGTTAAAATCTATAAAACCGTACATACAAAAAAGTCAATTTTACTATATATAAATTTATGAAAATATTTTTGAAAAAACATTACACTGCTAGCATCATTTTGGCAAAATTCAATTGGCTTTGACAACTATATTAGAGTGACAATGCTGTGAGTCCAGAATCAAATCGCAGATTTGGATATAACCTGATAATGTGGGCATGAACTTGACAGAGTTGTATTTACTGGCCTAGAGTAAGGAACTAGACCATAATCTTTACTTAATATTTGTTTACCCTATAGAATTTTATAGTAGAACTCTAATTGATCGTAAGTAAGACTGGCTGTCCAGAGACATTTACAAGGCTAGTCCTTAACAACATGATGGGCCAAATCAAATTGGATTTATGATCAATATTCTCCATAACAAAGAGATTCAAGTCAGGTTGGCTAAAAGGGTCAGTCTTCTTCAATCTACTAAATTTTATTTGCTATATCTTATTCTCCTAGCACTGCCTGTTTATTAATAGACATCTATAATACAAATGGTCAGAAACTCCCTGTTCAGATATCAGCTACAGTCCACTGTCTCCATTAGTACTTTTACTATACCAGAATTTAATTGGACTTGAGAGCTTATGCTTGCCAACTTTTTCTAAATATAGTGCTTTCAAGCTTTACGCAGAATATGATACTTGGGCACTTAATACTTTGCTTTGTCTTGCTTGGAAATCAATAACAGGTGTGGACAGAAAATCTGAGCAGGCTAAAAACAAACCAATATTGAAGAAGCTCTAGAATAGTATCATTTCTAAAGACATTCACTCATTCATTTATTCAAGAAATATTTACACAGTACCAACTCTGAGATAAAAGTGAAAGTGTTAGTCACTTGGTCGTGTCCAACTCTTTGTGACCCCAGGAACTGTAGCCTGCCAGTCTCCTCTGTCCATGGAATTCTCCAGGCAAAAATACTGGAGCAGGTTGCTATTCCCTTCTCTAGAGGATCTTCCTGACCCAGGGATTGAACCTGCATCTCCTGCATTGCAGGCAGATTCTGAACCATCTGAGCCACCAGGGAATCTATGATAAGTAAATAAGACAGATAAGGTCCCTGCTCACAGAGCTTACAATTGGATGGAGGGAATGGAGGGTGAAAAATAATCAAATAAATAGCCAAATAAATAAGATATTCACAGACTATAATAGGCATTAGGAAGGAGAGTCCCGTTGAGATGATAGAGAGTAACTGAGAGGCTAACTAAGAGGGGATGGTCAGAAAAGGCCCACTAGCAAAGTAAGATTTGAGCCAAGACCTGAAGGATGAGAATGAGGTGACTGTAAGGAAATGAAAAAATGGAATTCCTAAATGGTAAAGGAAAATGCCCAAAGGCAGGAGAAGCCTCAGTGCATCTGAGTAACAGAAAGGCCAGCGTGTTCACAGAGCAGTGACCGAGAGAGGATCATGGTATGAAATGATGTCAGAGGAGTGCGGTAGACAAATTACACATAACTTATAGGCCAACCATTCAGATTTTATTCCAGAAGAAATAGGAAGCTACTAAAGAATTTTAAGCAGGGAAGTGACATATATAATTTGTTATTTCTTATAAATCTCTCTGATTGGTACCTAAGAGAACTGGTTGAAAGAGGCAAAGATACACCCAAGTTAAGAAGCAATTGTAGAAATTCAAATATTGATAAAAGATAATGATGACTTGAACCTTGGTGGTAATAATGCAGATGGGGAGAAATGGATGGATTTCAGGTCTGTTTTGGATGTAGAATCAACAATATCTGCTGATTGATTAGGCATGTGGAGGGTTGAAGGAGAGAGGGAAATCAGGCACAACTCCTATGCTTTTAACGTGAGCATCTGAGAGTTTGATAGTGCCATCTATCAAGAAGGTAAATACTGGAGGATGATTCAGTTCATGTGAGAAAGAAACTCCTTCATTTTGAACACATTACATTTAAGAAGTCAGACATTCAAATGAGAATGGAAAGTAACTGGATATGTGAGTAAGTTGCTCAGGTGATAGGTCTAAGTTAGACAACCAGGAAATATGCTAAACCCTTGGGGAAGGGTTCAAGATTGAACTCCAGGGTGTGCTAATATTTGAAAATTAAGTAAAGAAAGAAGCTGAGAAAGAATGGTCAGTGATGTTAAACCAAAACCAGGAAGCCAAGACATGAATGTGTTGGCAGATGGAGAGAATAGTCAACAGTCAACAACTGGAGTTGTTGATGCTGTTCAAGGGTCAGATCAGATAGGGACAGAGAATAGCCCATTGGACTGGCAACATGCAAGACACTGATACCCTTAAAGAGAACAGTTTTAGTGGAAGGAAACCTGTCTTAGTGGAGTACTGGGGCAGAAACTTGACTAAAGTTAAAGCGCAAATGAGAAATAAAGGAACGGAGGTGGTAAACATAGGCAATACATTGTGAAAGTTTGGCTACTCAGGGGAACAGATAACTGGATTCAAGAGACAATTTTTCAACATGGGAGATCTTAGAGAATACTTATGTGCTTATGGAAATTGTTAGTCAAGAGGAAAAAACTGGTGATGTAGAAGACAGCAAACACAAAGGAAAGAGCAGAGTTGTGAAGAAGAAGGTAATCTTTGATAAAAGAAAAGGCACAGACGGGTACATGTGCCTAGTTAACCTTTGTAAGGTAATAAGTAGGATGCAATACCTATAACCTGACTCTGCAGATTTAAGACTGTGTGTAAGACCCAACCCTGAGAGGCTAGACTCTTTTCATCTCATGTACCCTGCCCGTCATGAGATCATGAGGGCGACAGGCCTGATAAACCTAACATGCCTCCTTCCAAAGCGAACTGCATGAGGAGAGGAGTCACTTTCAAGAAAATTTGTAATTGTTGCTGTCCCATGTGTATTTAGTTTCATGCAACAGACGAGCAAACTGATTTCATGTTATTAATAATAATATAGTGCTCTAAGAGTTATTTTCTTTCCACCTAAAGTTTTTTGTGGAAGCTGAAAAAAAGACCATAGTTTAGCCTGTAACATATCCTACCAGTGAAATCTATCAGCAATGCAAGAACGCTTATGAAAGTAAGAATGTCCTATTTCAAATATGTTGGTGGTATATGGTGCTCTGGCTGGGTTATGCAGTGTGCTGGGACCACTATGGCAGACAAACTCAAAGCTAGGACAGAAGTGTCCCTACCCGGACACTGCTGCTACTACTACTGCTAAGTCACTTCAGTCGTGTCTGACTCTGTGCGACCCCATCCCTGGGATTCACAGATAGGACACCTAGAAAAAATGGCTATAGTTTCCTGGACACCTGCTCACAGGCATGCTAAGTCACTACGGTCAAGTCTGATTCTTTGTGACCCTATGGGCTGTAGCCTGCCAGGGTCCTCTGTCCATGGAATTCTCTAGAAAAAATTACTGGAGTGGGTTGCCATGTCTTCCTCCAGGGGGTCTTCCCAACTCTGGAATTGAACCCGCATCTCTTAGTCTCTTGCATTGGCAGTTGGGTTTTTTACCAACAGTGCCACCTGGGAAGCCCTTCCTGGATACCAACTGCCTTTTAAACAAAGGATTATCCCTACAGAAAAAGCAAGAGAGTTCCAGAAAAACATCTATTTCTGCTTTATTGACTACACCAAAGCCTTTGACTGTGTGGATTACAACAAACTGTGGAAAATTCTTAAAGAGATGGGAACACCAGACCACATGACCTGCCTCCTTGAGAAATCTGTATATAGGTCAAGAAGCAACAGTTAGAACTGGACATGGAACAACAGACTGGTTCCAAATCAGGAAAGGAGTACAGCAAGGCTGTATATTGTCACCCTGCTTATTTAACTTATATGCAGAGTACATCATGCTAAATGTCAGGCTGGATGAAGCACAAACTGGAATCAAGATTGCCGGGAGAAATATCAACAACCTCAGATACACAGATGACACCATCCTTATGGCAGAAGGCAAAGTAGAACTAAAGAGCCTCTTGATGAAAGTGAAAGAGGAGAGTGAAAAAGTTGGCGTAAAACTCAATATTCAGAAAGCTAAGATCATGGCATCCAGTCCCATCACTTCATGGCAAATAGATGGGGAAACAGTGACAGACTTTATTTTGGGGTGCTTCAAAATCACTGCACATGGTAATTGCAGACATGAAATTAAAAGATGCTTGCTCCTCAGAAGAAAAGCTATGACCAACCTAGACAGCATATTAAAAAGCAGAGACATTATTTGGCCAACAAAAGTACATCTAGTCAAAGTTACAGTTTTTCCAGTAGTCATGTATGGATGTGAGAGTTGGACTAAAAAGAAAGCTGAGTGCTGAAGAATTGATGTTTTTGATTGTAGGAGAGGTGTAGGAGAGGACTCTTGAGAGTCCCTTGGACTGCAAGGAGATCTAACCAGTCAATCCTAAAGGAAATCAGTCCTGAATATTCATTGGAAGGACCAATACTCCTTGGAAGGACTGATGCTGAAGCTGAAACTCCAATACTTTGGCCATCTGATGTGAAGAACTGACTCATTGGGAAAGACCCTGATGCTGGGAAAGACTGAAGGCTGGAGAAGAGGATGACAGAGGATGAGATGGTTGGATGGCATCACCGACGTGATGGACAGGAGTTTGAGGAGGCTCCAGGAGTTGGTGATGGACAGGGAAGCCTGGCCGGCTGCAGTCTATGGGGTCACAAAGAGTTGCACACGACTAAGTGACTGAACTGAACTGAACTATCCCTTCAGATACCGCATTAAATCCAAGTGTTGCCTAAGGGTGGACATTAACTCTGATAGAATTACAAAGCTGGCTTTCATTGGCTATACTCAATTACAGGGCAGGACTATACCCCCAGAATGGAAGCCACAATCTCCTCAGCTGAGCAAGGGTTCATAAACTGAGAGAATAGAGTGCCAAGATCCAGGGGGAAGGAACTGATGACTTCCACCAAATCCTATGAGATCTGGATAGTAAATATTAGCAACACATTTAAGCTTGCTGGGCAATGCTGCTGTCTCACCATTGAGTTACAGTTAAGCTCTAAGAAGAATGTTTAAGCTGGATTTAGAAAAGGCAGAGGAACCAGAGCTCAAATTGCCAACACCTGCTAGATCATCATAAAAGCAAGAGAGTTCCAGAAAAACATCTACTCTGCTTTATTGACTACATCAAAGCCTTTGACTGTGTGGATAACAAAAAACTGTGGAAAATTCTTAAAGAGATGGGAATACCAGACCACCTTACCTGGCTCCTGAGAAATCTATATGCAGGTCAGGAAGCAACAGTTAGAACTGGACATGGATCAACAGACTGGTTTCAAATAGGGAAAGGAGTACAGCAAGGCTGTATATTGTCACCCTGTTTCTTTAATTTATAAGCAGAGTGCATCATGAGAAATGCTGGACTAGGTGAAGAACAAGCTGGAATCAAGATTGCTGTGAGAAATACCAATAAACTCAGATATGCAGATGACACCATCCTTATGGCAGATAACAAAGAGGAACTAAAGAGCCTCTTGATGAAAGTGAAAGAGGATAGTGAAAAAGCTGGCTTAAAACTCAACATTCAATTAAACTCAAAAGCTTTTGCACAACAAAGGAAACTATAAGCAAGGTGAAAAGACAGCCTTCAGAATGGGAGAAAATAATAGCAAACGAAGCAACAGACAAAGAATTAATCTCAAAAATATACAAGCAACTCCTGCAGCTCAATTTCAGAAAAATAAATGACCCAATCAAAAAACGGGCCAAAGAACTGAACAGACATTTCTCCAAAGAAGACATACAGATGGCTAACAAACACATGAAAAGATGCTCAACATCACTCATTATCAGAGAAATGCAAAGCAAAACCACAATGAGGTACCATTACACGCCAGTCAGGATGGCTGCTATCCAAAAGTCTACAAGCAATAAATGCTGGAGAGGGTGTGGAGAAAAGGGAACCCTCTTACTCTGTTGGTGGGAATGCAAGCTAGTACAGCCACTATGGAGAACAGTGTGGAGATTCCTTTAAAAACTAGAAATAGAACTGCCATATGACCCAGCAATCCTACTGCTGGGCATACACACCATGGAAACCAGAACTGAAAGAGACACATGTACCCCCAATGTTCATCACAGCACTGTTTATAATAGCCAGGACATGGAAGTAACCCAGATGTCCATCAGCAGATGAATGGATAAGAAAGCTGTGGTACATATACACAATGGAATATTACTCAGCTATTAAAAAGAATGCATTTGAATCAGTTCTAATGAGGTGAATGAAACTGGAGCCTATTATACAGAGTGAAATAAGTCAGAAAGAAAAACACCAATACAGTATATTAATGCATATATATGGAATTTAGAAAGATGGTAACAATGACCCTATATGTGAGACAGCAAAAGAGACACAGATGTAAAGAACAGACTTTTGGACTCTGAGGGAGAAGGTGAGGGTGGGATAATTTGAGAGAATATCATTGAAACATGTATATTACCATATGTGAAATAGATCGCCAGTCCAGGTTCGATGCATGAGACAGGGTGCTCAGGGCTGGTGCACTGGGACGACCCTGAGGGATGGGATGGGGAGGGAGGTGAGAGGGGGATTCAGGGTGGGGGACACATGTACACCCATGGCTGATTCATGTCAATGTATGGCAAAAACCACTACAATATTTTAAAGTAATCAGCCTACAATTAAAATAAATAAATTTATTTTTTAACAAAGAAATTTCTGTAATCTCATAAGAATGCCTCCAGAGATACACATGTACACAATTCTGAATCACTTAGCAGAATCAGCTCCTCTATGAACACAAACACAAACCCAAGATTAAACATCCTTCTGCATTAGGGCAGTCCAAAAAGCTGGGGACATCTATTGGCTTCAGAGCTGAAGCTATCACTGAATATACCCTCCAAGGCACCACACTGCCAACGCTCAAGAAATTCTAACTGTTTTTAGGGGACGCCAGTGTGACATTTAAGCTCTATTTGCTACAAATCTTACATTTTCCTTCTTGAGTGTTTTCTCAACCCTCCTTACAGTTATTTTCACATTTCATTAGTGGTTAGTGTATGGTTCTTTCTTGGGAAATCACTTATTTGCAAATGACATCCCCAAAGCTTTTTTCTCCCCCTGGAAATTTCTCAATGGTTATGCCTCTCCAAGAGTTATTGTCTATTTCTCTCTCATCCCAGCTGAAGAACTACAGGGCGATATGGATGAACCATTTTCTCTTAGCTAAATCTTGAATATATTGCATAGGTTACCTAAGTGATCTTAGACATAGTTTTCTCAATTTCACATGCCATTTTACAGTATTGGGAGTAACTCACATTCAACTTGCCCTGGACTTTTGATTCACCTGAAGGAAGATGTGATGGACAGATAAAAGTAAGAGAGATAACTTTGAGAAATATAGTTTACCAATGCAGACACTTTGTTTCCCCTGGGAAGGAATAAACAGTGCCTGAGACCAGGAGATGAAGATGGAGGCTGACAGATATAGCAATAATTAGCAATTAGGGAGAAGAGCAGATATCTGGACAAGTATGCTGCTGACCATGGTCCTGAGAATTATTTGCCTACAAGGATATAATCTTCCTAAGCCTGAGATACTGGTGATTCTGGTACAACCCTCCTCAGGATTTCTGAGTCAGGTGAGGAAAGTGGTGGCAGGAAAGAATGGAAGAAAGAGAGGGAGAGAAAGAAAGAGGTGGACTGAGGCTTTCAGAGAAGCATAGTCATTAACTGTGTGAACAGACACAGGAAGAAGGAAGAAAAAACAACTTTCTGGACAACATTTTCAAGTAATTGTAATTGACAAGAAAGAAACAACAAATCACACCTAAAAATCAAACATTTGAGAGTGACTACGAAATTTTGTACAAGAAGATGTAAAGTTGTACAAGAGGAGGAATGAATAAGTGTAACCAAGAGATGAGCAGAGCATCATCTGTGTAGAATTGCAATGTCATTGTGAGTTGAGTTCTACCAACATTCTCCTCTCATCCTTATGCATTATCTCCTTGAAGGATCTTGTTCATTTCCAAGGCCACAATAGCATCTGATGCTGATGACTCTAACTTTGTATTTCCATCTGTGATCTCACCTTTGAGCCTTTGATCTTAACGTGCAACTGCCTACTTCCCAAATATGTGAGCAAATTTGGAAAAGTCAGCAGTGGCCACAGGACTTTAAAAGGTTTTCCAATCCCAAAGAAAGGCAGTGCCAAAGAATGTTCAAACTACTGCACAATTGCACTCATCTCACATGATAGCAAAGTAATGCGCAAAATTCTCCAAGCCAGGCTTCAACAGTATGTGAACTGAAAACTTCCAGATGTTCAAGCTGGATTTATATAGGGCAGAGGAACCAGAGATCAAATTGCTAACATCTGTTGGATCATATAAAAAGCAAGAGAGTTCCAAAAAAGCATCTACACAAAAGTCTTTGACTACATCAAAGCCTTTGACTGTGTGGATCACAACAAACTGAAAAATTCTTAAAGAGATGGGAATACCAGACCACCTTACCTGCCAGGAGAAATATCAATAACCTCAGATATGCAGATGACACCACCCTTATGGCAGAAAGCGAAGAAGAACTAAGGTGCCTCTTGATGAAAGTGAAAGAGGAGAGTGAAAAAGTTGGCTTAAAATTCAACATTCAGAAAGCTAAGATCTTGGCATCCGATCCCATCACTTCATGACAAGTAGATGGGGAAACAGTGGAAACAGTGGCTGACTTTATTTTGGGGGGCTCCAAAATCAATGTAGATGGTGATTGCAGCCATGAAATTAAAAGACACTTACTCCTTAGGAGGAAAGTTATGACCAACCTAGACAACATATTAAAAAGCAGAGACATTACTTTGCCAACAAAGGTCCATCTAATCAAGGCTATGGTTTTTCCTGTAGTCATATATGGATGTGAGAGTTGGACTATGAAGAAAGCTGAGCACCGAAGAATTGGTGCTTTTGAACTGTGGTGTTGGAGAAGACTCTTGAGAGTCCCTTGGACTGCAAGGAGATCCAACCAGTCCATCTTAAAGAAGACCAGTCCTGGGTGTTCATTGGAAGGACTGATGTTGAGCTGAAACTCCAATACTTTGCCCACCCGAGGAGTTGACTCATTTGAAAAGACCCTGATGTTGGGAAAGATTGAAGGCAGAAGGAGAAGGGGATGGCAGAGGATGAGATGGTTGGATGGCATCACCGACTCAATGGACATGAGTTTGGGTAAACTCCAGGAGTTGGTGATAGACAGGGAGGTCTGCTGTGCTGCTATCCACGGGATCACAAAGAGTCAGACATGACTGAGCGAGTGAACTGAACCGAACTGAAAGCCTTTGACTGTGTGGATCACAACTGTGTGGAAAATTCTTGAAGAGATGGGAATACCAGACCACCTTACCTGCCTCCTGAGAAATCTGGTATGCAGGTCAAGAAGCAACAGGTAGAACTAGACATGGAACAACAGACTGGTCCCAAATTGGGAAAGGAGTACGTCAAGGCTGTATATTGTCACCCTGCTTATTTAACTTAAATGCAGAGTACATCATGAGAAATGCTGGGCTGGATGAAGCACAAGCTGGAATCAAGATTGCTGTGAGAAATATAAATAAACTCAGATGACACCATCCTTATGGTAGATAACAAAGAGGAACTAAAGAACCTCTTGATTAAAGTGAAAGAGGAGAGTGAAAAAGCTGGCTTAAAACTCAACATTCAAAAAGCTAAGATCATGGGATCTGGTCCCATCACTTCACAGCAAATAGATGGGGAAACAATGGAAACAGTGACAGACTTTATTTTCTTGGGTTCCAAAATCACTGCAGATGGTGATTGCAGCCATGCAATTAAAAGACGCTTGCTCCTTGGAAGAAAAGTTATAACCAACCTAGACAGCATATTGAAGAGCAGCAACATTACTTTACCGACAAAGGTACATCTAGTCAAAGCTATGGTTTTTCCAGTAGTCATGTATGGATGTGAGAGTTGGACTATAAAGAAAGCTGAGAGACGAAGAATTGATGCTTTTTAAATGTGTTAGAGAAGACTCTTGAGAGTTCCTTGGACTGCAAGGAGATCAAACAAGTCAATTCTAAAGGAGATCAGTCCTGAATATTCATTGGAAGGACTGAGGCTAAAGCTGAGACTCCAATCCTTTGGCCACCTGATGCGAAGAACTGACTTACTAGAAAAGACCCTGATGCTGGGAAAGATTGAAGGCGGGAGGAGAAGGGGATGACAGATGATGAGGTGTTTGGATGGCATTACCGACTCAATGGACATGAGTGTGAGCAAGCTCTGGGAGTTGGTGATGGACAGGGAAGCCTGGCGTGCTGCAGGTCCATGGGGTCCCAAAGAGTCAGACATGACTGAGTGACTGAACTGAACTACTTCACATCTCCACTTGTGTGATTCACAAGATGTAAATTCCCCAGTTCAGTATACCTGTACAGAGAAAACGATTGGCAGTTCAGGAAAAACAAAATGCTTCAATAGGATAAATACAGTATTAGACAATATAAACTGCATGACAACATTCGGGACAAAGCAAAAGAATCTAACTGGATAGGAAACTTGGATGTGAGACATGGGGGCTTATTCAGAGAGGATATTGAGGAGACTGAAATTCAGAAGCATTTCCTGCTCATGGTAACTGTAACTAAAAGCAATTCCGTTCTGAATACCCTGCAAAAAGAATTGTTGCATAGGCATCTGTCTCCCCAGTCATACTTGTATCCACAAGTAGGAACACTATCAAATAATAATAATGAGATTCTCAAATCCAGAAACTCCAAGATTGAGGGAAACTCACATATACTGATAAATCCAGAAAAGTGATGGAGTCATCAAGGCCCAAAGTCTCAGAATTCCAGAACCAGGCCTTGAAGGATTATATCTTAGAGGAAGTAAAAGTAAGTATTAATTTACACAGTGGGTAATTAACTTGCAGAATCCTTAGCTCTAGATGTAACAGAGGCTAAAAATATAAATCATGTGAAAAAAATTTTAGATCCTTTTCTTGGTGGAAGCATTATTGTATGCTAGCAAGAAACTTTCATTTGGGGGGAACATAAAACTAGCTATGAAAGGCTGAAGCCCTAGAGAGATTTGTAAAGATAATCTTGGTGTTATATTCCACCTGAATTCACCTCCCTAAAAAGCAGGGACCTCCCAGGCCTCAAATGAATGCAGAGGTAAGGCAAGACAGCCCACAGGTTACAGAATATGGAGCTGCTAGAGATCTGAAAGTCAACATCTTGAACTAAAACCAGAATTAAGAACTGGGATAACCCAAATGCCATGTGTGTGGTAACAGAATGGCATCTAATAGCAAAAAGGAAGGAGCGAGTTCAGAGGAGAGGAATGAGGTAGACACTGGAAAGATGTTTTAAGACACAAACAGAAGCTTAACTAGGGGGCAAGGGCTTGGCCATGGGTGAAGAGCAGGCTGTCATGGGCACAAAGCCATGGTCCTCCAGAGGTAAAGCCTGTCCTTGGACCAGTGACCTTTCCGTGTACCCTTTGGACCTTGGAACATGACATGCAAACACATTATAACATCCTCTAGAAACATATTCTTGTCTGAAGATTAACAGGCAGCATGAGAAGGCTTGTGAATATGCGCGCATGTACACGCACACACACACATTCCCACAAAGTTTTTATTAGCATCAAAAGCCAAGAAAGGAGGAGGGAAAGGATCCTTTGACCCAAAGACTGAAGAAAGTTTTTCACAATATGTCATGCACATGAGAATTTAATGAGTCACAAATTCCAGTGGGTATTTTTTTCCCTCAATTTTCCAGTTTGTTCTATTTTGCAAATATTTGTACTCAAGTGATAATGTGACTTTTGTTGAACAGCCACACTGACTCCCTCATGAAGAGCTTTATTTTGAGCCAGAAGACATCTGCTAAATTGAGACTTACAAAGAACTTAATAAATACAAACATAAATAGATGGGCTCTGAATATTATATTCTGAGCATTCACCATTCACTTCCTTATGTACTTGCAAATTATACACCAGCAGGCAAAGCATTTCAAAAGAGCGATGAGTAAATCTCCTTAGAATCTTTTCCTTCTGAGCACCTTGGAGATGTTCTTTGATTCAAATCCATTAATTAGGGAGGTTAAACATTGCCTTCCCCAGTAGGCAAGCTTTGTCTCTACGGGCTATTGATGCAGAATGTGGGGAAAGACAAAGCTAGTGCATTGGAGGATTATGACCACTGATGATTGACATCAAGAATCCATAATATATTCCAGACACAGATTTCAGTCATCTAACAGAGCACACGATATGCTACGGCACAGGCCAAAATCCTCGGGAAGGTCATGTTGCTGGGGAGCAGGCTGGTTTACGATTTTCAGGCTCATAAGTGAATCAAATTTGGCCTCATTGCTTTGCTTTTGAAACCGTTTCTTGGCACTGTCACAGTGACAAACCAATGGCCTAAAATGCAATTAGCTATCATGTATCCTTGTTAAGCAACAGCCTGCTTGCCCCTGGCACTGCGTGTGAGATGCAGTTAATGTGGCACGCCTAACTGTCACACAGGTCTCAGTCCAGATGAGATAAGGAACTCACTTTAAATGAGACGTTTCTTTGCAGACTCCAAAAACTATGAAAAAAAAAAAACCCCATGTTTCCTAGTATATTAAGGAGAATTTTTATAACATGATATAGATGCAGTGTTGAAGAGATTCTGGGCTCCCTCTGGAACTAAGTGATATTTTAATAATATTTATCATTTATCTCCTGTGGTTAGAAAGGTAGAGAGGGTCAGAAAGACACAACATTTAAATTGGTTTCTGTGGCCTTTGATAAAAAACTGTTTGTGTTACATCATTTTAGTGGTTCTTGAATTCTGACTGAGGACATTATTTGGCTCTCCAAAACTGACGGCATCTCCTCTGGGGATAAAGCTGTAATGTGGAAAACTTTGCACTCTCTGCCCTTCCTGTGTAAATTCAAGTCCTAGCGAGAGGAAAGACATCTGTTTTGCCATCTATCTGCAAATGCACAACTGTGATAACGCTCATGACCAACTCCATATCACTCAACAAGAGAGCTCCATTCAATCAGAAGAGCCAGGTCTCAAATGTAAATGAAATAAAAGTGTCCAGTGGTCTCAGCCCCTGTCCTGAGTCCTGTCATCCCAGCTAGCTCTCAGTCACCCGCAGTGAAATCCTAATCATTTCCTGAATGTGCTGCAGCAGCATAAAAATTTCTTTCCACGATAAACCTGCTTCTGAGATCCTGATCATTGCAGGGTATAGTTTAGTAGTGTGCCATAGGCACATTTGAGGACTGTGATAGACCAGTTGCATTAACAGCCCCAATGAATATCTTTTTCCTGCAACTTGTAGACCCCCATCCACTGTAACACTGAGCTGAACCACATGACTTTCTTTAGCTAGTGGGACCATAACAAACTGACTCTTATAGACGTATGACAAAATGTTTGAGCATTTCTCCTTCCTCTCTTGTTTCTCTGTGATGATCCTGAGAATATGTGCAGGTCGGTCTGAGACCACACCTGACCTAGCACGCCAGGGGCATATATGGGACATGAGACAGATCCAGGGAGGAGAACTCAGCAATCCCAGTCATGGCCACCCCAGTCCAGGTGACCTTCTTCTGACTCATTAGCTGAACTGATGCATGAATGAGCCCAGCTATCCCAATACTCATGGGAAATAATAAATGGCTAATGTTTTGAGCCACCATTTGGGGATATTTTGTTACATAGTGCTATGTTGGCACTACGTAACTGATACAGGGCCAGAACTGAATTTGTGGGGCAACGGAGGACAATTTGAATGTCAGTGTCACCCTGCTTCTCCATTCTCCCCTGTGCAAACTCCTGAAAATAAATGTTGAACGAAAACATAGAGGTAGCTTGAAAGAGCACTGAATGATTGGTCAGTCTGAAGCACCTACAGTTTGAGGAGGCATTATAGATCAGAGGTGAGGCAGGAGTTCAGGGATCAGGTGACTTTGAACAGGCCTAGGTAGATGGGTCTAAGCACAAAGGGGTCTCAAAAGCCTGACACACAGGTGAATCATGAAGCTGAGTGTCTGACTCTGGCCCTGGGGCTCCGGGATCTTCCAGCCAGCGAACAGGCGCAGACTCTATCTCATCACCACCTTCCTTAAGAAAAACTGAAGAATCTCCGAAAGAATCTCAGTGGTCATCTGGTATGTGCACTCCTCCTGATACTTGATAAATGTGGGATATCACTTGCCTGGTTTGTTATAAGCTGAACAAATTATTGTGTCTGAGAGTGGTGGTACATGAGTGATGATCTCTGGGGACACTTAGATGGGTCTGAGAATTGGAAAGGCCTCCATGGGTTCAGGTTCCTGCTTGAAAGCCCCTCACTAGGCTCTGCCAGCAAGGAATACGAACTGAGCCAGAGCCTTCAATTTCTCTAAAGCTTTTAATCCATCCATTAAAGCCAGAATCTGAAGGAAAAATAAACTGGGTTTAATTAATCAGGATTTCGCAAAATCTCAAGTCAAATAAAAATGTATTAGGTGTCTGGTTTTGTGCCCTCTGCTGGACACTACAGTTTTACAAAATAATGACACAGACCTCTACCTTCAAAATTCTTATAATTTGATAAAGTAAGATCAACATAACTGGAGATACTAGCAGAGCAATAAGGGCTATATAATTCTGATTGTCATTTACATGTTCATAAATATTCAGATTCTCCTTCCACACACAAGGGTGGATTTTATGTCTCCAGCCCCTAGAAGTGAGGTACAGCCAAGTAACTGGTTTCAGGCAATGGAATGTAAATAAAAACATTGGATATCATTTTTTCAGTGAAAACATTTAGCTACCGGTGCCCAACTCCAGTCTCCCTTCCCTGATGGCCTTTGTCATGGAAGTACACTTCAGGATACAGCCTCTGTCAGCCAAGACCCCTCACTGACCACAACAGAGGCTCCCTGTTAACACAGAAGACTGAGTATGAATGAGAAGTATATTTTTATTATACCAAACCACAGAGACTTAGAGCGCATTTGTGACCCGAGAGTAACTTAGCCTACCCTGTCTGATACAATAACCAACTTTTATTTTATTTTTTAATGTATTTATTTTAATTGGAGGTTAATTACTTTACAATATTGTATTTGTTTTGCCATACATTGACATGAATCTGCCATGGGTGTACATGAGTTCCCCATCCTGAACTCCCCTCCCACCTCCCTTCCCATCCCATCTCTCTGGGTCATCCCAGTGCACCAGCCCCGAGCACCCTGTATCATGCATCAAACCTGGACTGGCGATTTGTTTCACATATAATAATATACATGTTTCAATGCCATTCTCCCAAATCATCCCACACTTGCCCTCTCCCACAGAGTCCAAAAGACTGTTCTATACATCTGTCTCTTTTGCTGTCTCCCATACAGGGTTATCATTACCATCTTTCTAAATTCCATATATATGCATTAGTATAGTGTACTGGTGTTTTTCTCTCTGGCTTACTTCACTCTCTATGATAGGCTCCAGTTTCATCCACCTCATTAGAACTGATTCAAATGTATTCTTTTTAATGGCTGAGTAAGAGTTGACTCATTGGAAAAGACCCTGATGTTGGGAGGAATTGGGGGCAGAAGGAGAAGGGGACGACAGAGGATGAGATGGCTGGATGGCATCACCGACTAGATGGACATGAGTTTGAGTAAACTCCGAGAGTTGGTGATGGACAGGAAGGCCTGGCGTGCTGCGATTCATGGGGTCGCAAAGAGTTGGACACGACTGAGCGACTGAACTGAACTGAACAGAAGATTCCACTGTGTATATGTACCACCACTTTCTTATCCATTTATCTGCTGATGGGCATCTAGGTTGCTTCCATGTCCTGGCTATTATAAACAGTGCTGCAATGAACATTGGGGTACACGTGTCTCTTTCAATTCTTAACTTTCAAAACTTGAGCATCTTAACTGTGAGCACAACAGGGGCATGGGAGAAATCAGTATGGGAAAGAGTAGTATATAAAGGTAGTTATGCCACAAAAGGTAATACAAGGGATGGAAAGGAAAGGGCAGAGGATTGAACACAGGGAGAGGGAGAAAAACTACAAAAGCATAAAAATAAGAAGGCATTTACTGTTGTCTTTATTATGGGACTTCATATTGCCACTGTGTACCTGGTGGGCTCCTCAAAGGGGAAGACCTGGGCTCCTGACCTTGGTCTCCCCAGGTCCTGGCAACAATGGGTTTTCAAGTTATGTTTGTGGAATAAATTATCAGGGTTTTGTTATTATAAATTAGCAGGTCAACAGTGTGTTGATCAGAAGGTTAAAAAAAAAATAGACTTGATTGACAAACAGCACCACTTTGGGCTTCCTGGGTGGCACTAGTGGTAAAGAACTGGCCTGCCAATGCAGGAGACATAAGAGACATGGGTTCGATCCCTGGATTGGGAAGATTCCCTGGAGAAGGAAATGGCAACCCACTCCAGTATTCTTGCCTGGAGAATCCCATAGACAGAAGAGCCTGGCAGGCTACAGTCCATGGGATTGCAAAGAATCAGACAAGACTGAAGCGACTTAGCACAAACACTTTAAATATCAAAGATAATAAATGTTCAGCTGGAGTGTCGGTGTTGAGAAAATCTTCATCAGAAGACCTCAGTTTCCTCATCCATAAAGCTGGGAGATCAGAGCAGATGACCCCCAAAATCCTGCACCAGTTCCCAGAGCCAGGATGCCATTATGTGTGTCTTTTTAATCTCAGAGAGTACTTTCTCCATTTAAATTTTAACCACTCTATGGTCTAACCACATCATTAGATTTTTCATAACATCACTGTTCTTTTAAAAGCTGCAGGATCTTATAAAATCCTATGCCAGCATCAAGCCAAGGGCTCTTTAATGTGGAATAACACAAATTTTTGAATGAAACATTTGGCTTGTGGTAAGTTCAAACCAGGCCCAAATTGCTTCAATGCATGCGTAATGTACAAACAATTTCATTTTGCTCAGGAATTCTATTCTTAGTGAAATAATCAGAGTGGTGTGGGTCGGGCGCGGTGAAGGATGACCTCTATATTGGTAGTGGACACAAATAAACAGCTACATCTGTGGTAACTGAAATTTTTATAACTATGATTTATTCCTCCATGACTTGAACAAATTTTTAAAAATTAAAAGAAAAAAAAATTTGTTTTTCTCTAACATGTTCCAAAGATAGACTTTGAAAATCCCTCTCCTGTCGTGTTGTTTCTTAAGTCTGCTTAGGTTTCACTACTGGTCTCTGGTTTGTGTCATTGTGCAACCCTAACCCCACCACTGGATGGCATCACCGACTCGATGGGCATGAGTTTGAGTAAACGCTGGGAGTTTGTGATGGACAGGGAGGCCTGGCGTGCTGCAATTCATGGGGTCGCAAAGAGTTGGACACGACTGAGCGACTGAACTGAACCCCACCACACAGCATTTGTTAAACACATGTCAGGACTGAACTCAGTCCTCCCATTTGCTCCGACTTCAGTCCACCTGAGGCAGGGGACGGTGCCCTTAGAAACACCCACCCACAGGCTGAGAGCTAAGAGCTCTACAGACAGAGCAGGCCTAGGGGCCTTGAGACACATGACCGTTCATCACACCATCTCCGAGAGGGTTGTCCTGCTCCAGGCAACCAGCTCTTCCAGCAGGAAACTTCAGACTGTCTGAACTGTCTTGACTAGGCCCAGGACAGCCTTCATCCTAGGTAATATAATTAAGCTATTAAGCAATAATGATGGAGACTATGCTTATTAGAAGATAATTGTACACTCAGGATGGTATTAACGGCAAGGTCTACCCAGAGGGACATTCGTCTCCCAGGAAGGAGATTAACTCATGATAAAAATACTCAGTGGGGCCTTCCCTGCTTTGGAGACTTTTTTTAAAAATAATCATCTTTATCCTAAAGAAAGATGATAAGATAGGGAGGTTCAAAGGGAGAGGACCTTTGAACAACAATTTCAGACCTGATACATTCAGATTAATGGGCTCTGCTAGACTGTCCCATTGCCAGTCAGTGCCTCATTAACTTGACTCTTCCTAGAGTAAAAACAGAAATACTCAAAAAAAGGATCTCCTATTGTGGGAAACAAATAAATAAATACCCCAAAGCTAATCTTGGAGAGGCTCAATATGGGGATGAGAGAGGCAGGGAATTCACCTAGCCTAATTACAATCCCTAGGCCAATTTAATGATTTCTCTTTTATTTGAACTTTCTTGAGAGTGCTCAGGGAAACATGTCATAGATTTTTCCGTCTGGTTTCAACAAGCTTATTGACTCCTCTGTGCCAATTGCACATCAAAGCATATACTGTTAGCTTCCTAAGGGGGTGTGACCCCACCCAGGGCTGGGTGGTTCTCTGATATCTCTGTTCCTCCCTTCCAGGAGGCTTCTCAGATACAATAAGAAAAAAGTAACCAATACACAAACTCTCTCCTGCACAAAGCCGAAAATTCTCCACAATGGCATAGCAGCACAATGGCTGCCAATATAACATATTTTACTGTACATGTACCTACAAAATCAAGGAATTCTAGGAGCATACAGCAAAAAATTCAAGTGGAACAGCCCAGGGAAGAATTACTCCCATTTTCTTTTTATTTTGATACCACATCAGGGCTCCTGTGATGTGAGGATTGGTCATTAGTCTCTTACAGTTATCTCTAAACATCCCTTCATGCCTTTCAAACTTCAGAGCCAACTCCTTCATTGAAGCTATCATAGTTTCTCACCTGGACTATTGCAACAGCCTTGAAACCTATCCTTCCAGCAGCTCTACATTGCATTCAGAGTAACCTGGTTTTCTTTCTTATTGAGATGAAATATACATAATGTAAAATTAACCACTTAAAGTCTTCAGTACACTGACATTTAGTTTATCCACAGGACTATGCATGTGGGGCTGCCCTGATGGCACTAGTGATAAAGAACCCACCTGCCAATTCAGTAGACTAAGAGATGCAGGTTCGATCCCTGAGTTGGAAGACCCCCTGGAGGAGGGCATAGCAACCCACTCCAGTATTCTTGCCTGGAGAATCCCATGAACAGAGGAGTCTGGTGGGGTACAGTCCATGGGGTCACAAAGAGTTGGACTCGACTGAAATGACATAACTCACTCACTATGAATGTACCACCTATATCAAGTTCCAAAACCTTTCATCATCTCAGTAGAAAACTCCATACCCATTAAGCAATCACTCCCCGATCCTATGCTCTCTCCAACTCCTAACAACCACCAATCTGGTTTATGTCTCTGTGGCTTTACCTATTCTAGTTATTTTGTATAAATGGAATCATGAGCCATGTGACCTTTTGTGTCTGGCCTCTTTCACTTAGCTTAATGTTTTTAAGATTCATCCATGTTGTAGCAAATATCAGTACTTCTTTTCTGTTTACGGCTAAGTAATATTCCATCGTACATATGTACCATAATTTGCTTATCCATTCTTTCATTGATGTATATTTGGACAGCTTCCATTTTTGGCTAGTGTGAATAGTGCTGCTATGAACATTCATGTACAAATTCAGAGTAATTGTGCATGCACACACACGCTAACCACACACACACACACACACACACACATCTCTGATTGTGACCTTACTTCCTTAACAGAAGATGAGGAAAAACTGGAATGGCCAAAGAAAACTGAGGCTAAAGCACACTGTCAAGTCTGGTGGTGTCAGAAGTCAATCAAAACAGTTTGGTGGCATTATGAAAAGAAATTTTAGTTTCTAAACAGTCCTGTGAAGCTTAGAGAAATCTGTCCAGCCTAAAGCTGTTGAGCAAGGTCTCACATTTCAGTGGGGAGAAAGGGAGAAAACTTAGTCCTCCCCAAACCAGGATCTTCCAGCCAAGGCCATTGTGAGTTGCCCATTACAAACATAGTGGATTGCCCTTCTCATTCTTTAGGGCTCCCACCAGTCAAAAGATATAAACCAACCTATAGGACAGGGCCAAACATGAGTTTTTAACCAGATTCTAGTTACTGCTTTCAAGTCTGTCATAATACCTATAACGTCAAAGCAAACCCAAAATAGAGAGAAACTTCTGCTTCAATGGAATCTATCCAGCCTTCTAACTATATGCCAATATGATGAACACGTAATGCTAATATCAAGCCATATCAGTTGTAGATATTTTGTTCATTAGAAGGTATCACTTTTCAACTCTTATCAGTATGTAAATTAGATTTTGACTCTCTGGCCACCTGCCCCAAAGGCACAAACTCTCAAAATTCAATTAATGTAATTTTTATTCTAGTGTGATATTTCTGTTGATGGGAGCTGGACAGGGCCCCTAGCTGAGGACTGGGCCAGGGTTCCTCTACACTTGGCAGAACGAGAAAATGCTAGGTATACCTAAGGTAAAAGCCCCTAGAAGTCAAACTTCGGGGACATGAATCAGAGGATGCAAGAATTTTCTTGCTGGAAGTTCTTTAAAAATTTCATTGACAAATCAGGACTCTGAGGTTCTGGTTGCAGAAAATGGGAGGGTTCTGATATATAGATGTTTAGTAGGGGCTATCTGAATAGGGAGTGAAAACCTGCATGCCAGAGGCTGTTTCCAACCTAGGTCCAGCAGTAAAACCAGAGAACTGTGTTTTCCATTGTTAATAAAAGGAAGAACAGGCCCTAAATGGAGTCACTTGTGCTAAGGCCCACATCAGTAAACCAAGACTTAATATCTAATCTAATTGCCATTACAACCTCCCCCAGGAATGTAGTCTGAACCAGTCAGTCTGGGACTTGCTGGTCAGCATCAGTGAGGAAATCTGCCACATAGCTCCCTCCCATCCCCCACAGGAAGGTTACCTAAGCCGAAAACAATTCACTCTGTGCCTCTTCTGCCTATAAAAGGCTTCCATCTTGAACAACTCCTTGGAGCTACTCTCTGCTTGCCAGATGTGGTGCTGTCCCAGTCATGAATCCTTCAATAAAGCCAATTAGGTCCCTAAATTTTACTTAATTGAATTTTTATTTTTTCACACCACCTACTCCTATTTCCTATTTTTTTCACCCTTTTCTCTAGTGCCATCACCCTCCACTACCTAGAAGTCTACACCATGGTGTCCCGTCTGTATCCTCTCTCTCAAATACCACCTTAGAACACAAACTTCTTTCCTTCCTTCTCCCTCTTCTATGCTATTGATTGCTTACTTTGATAATCTGATGAATTCTATGGATCCTCTCCAGGAAAAAAATGCACACGTGCAATTTTGCATTCAATTTTAGAGTTTTTAGACTCCCTCCTGAAGTCTTATCCACCTACCCCAATTTAAGAACTCTTGATTTCTGCCTTCTTTCCTCTGTGCAATCATGGGGGAAAGCAGGGAGAAAATTTACATTTTATACTGAAAAGGATTTCCCAACCCAACTTCCCCACAAAGCAGAGTCTGAGATGAAAGCTCAAAAATAGGGAAGTCTGATCCCAGGCAGAGGGATGGGGGTGGGCTGAAGGGAACATTATGGAGTTTGCCACCTGAAACGGGGAGGAGGAGGCATGAAATGTTCTGCAAGATGCAACCTATGAACTAAGCTGGTATCTGAGGAATCCCAACCTGAGGCATCAATAACAAAGCTCTAGGGTGGGTGGTGAGAGATGCAGAAGGTGGGCCTGAAGTGAGGCGTGGCTTGCTGCTCCTGCATGAAGCTGGTCGCAGCTCTCCTTGAGTTGGTCCCTGCAGCAGTGGTCAAAATAAGACACGGATGAGTCTAAGAGGATCTGAAATAAAGCTTAAGAGGTATCTGACATATAAATCTTGGAAATTGTCTAAATTGTTTTCCTCATTTATCTGAGAAACTAACTCACCTCTATCTGTCAGTGATTATTAGAATTTTGGTTACCCAGAAACGGCAAACAATTTGGGAAAAGGCTTTAAATTTGTACAGTAAGATACTTAAGAAAGAGAGACCACTCTCACATAACTTTTACTCTAGTATATTGTTTCAATATATTCCATTTTATTATTATTGTTAATTTTTTTCTTTGCCTAATTTACAAATTAAACTTTATCATAGGTATGCATGTATAGGAAAAAACAGTACATATAGGGTTTGGTACTATCCATGGTTTCAGGAATCCACTGGGGGTATTGGAACGTATTTCCCATGGATAAAGGGAGACTACTATATATCCATATATATTACATAAACACTCTGCAACAATGAGAATTATTCTTATAGATGAATATTTAATGGAAGGGGAAAGTTTGACTAATACATAGCAGGATTCTATAAATATTGGTTAAACGAATAATAGCTACCATATATGTTTGTTATCTGCCAGACTCTATTTTTGTATATTAACTCATTTAATCCTCAGATCAATGGTATAAGGTGGGTACTAATATTATTTCTATTTTATAGACAAGTAAACTTCATTAAGAGATTAAGGAACATGCTCAAGATCACGCAGTTAATGAGTAGTGGAAGTGAAATTCACACCTGTAAGTGTGATTCAGGGTCCCTGCTCTTAAACATGATGGATGAGTGGATGGGTGGACGGATGGATGGATGGATGGATGGATGGATGGATGGATAGGTAAACTGATATTGATTCTTCTTAGCCGCTTACAGTTTTCTCTATAAAACCTCACTACAACTGGGCATTTTATAAACATACAAAACTCTACAGTCACTAGGGTTTATCTTCAATTGCCGAAGCATCTCTTTGGAAGTCAATTGTTTACTTCCATGCAAATGATTCTCATTTTCCAGGTACTAGATTGTGGCTGATTTTTCCTAGTGCTATAAGAATCCTTTGTCTTTAAAAGAATAGCATTTTATTTCCAGAGAACAGTGGTTTTTTATGACATAATCATGCCATTAACCAAGACTGAGGGGCATTTTTAACCCTCATTTTAATAACAGAAAAGTATTAATGTGGTACACAAACAAAGGCAGACAATCTAAGGCAGCCTGTTCTGTTTCTTGTTATTATCTTTTTCCTTTTCTTTCCACATCATTGTTTACTTCCTTCATTCCCTCCTCCCTCCCTTCCTTCCCTCCTTATGAAGGTAATTCCTGGAAGGAAAAATGAATTTGAGATCAGAAAATATGGCCATTTTTTAAATAAGAAACTTATTGCACTCAGTACAAATGTCTTCTTCTTTGCAAGCTGTTTTGTACTCCTAAAGTACAACTTTCCTAGGTATTATCTCATTTGAGCTTAGTGAAAATCCCATGAAATGAAACCAATTTATCATTATTTTGCAGATTAGAAGACTGGAGTTACCATTCTATACTTTCTGCTCAAACAAAAAAGAATCTCACTGCCCTGTTTCTTTTCTCCCAAAAGAGGGAGGCCCAAGTGTCTTCAAGTCCATCAGTTGGCGGTCTGTCTTTGGGTTGATGCATCATGTAAACACAGTGTAACAGCATCACTGCCCAGAGGAGATCTGCCCTACTAAGCCAGCTGGATAGGAGGGCCAGAGGCTGGCATCTAGCCGTGGAGTCTGTCTCCACTAGGTGAAATTATCCTGTGTCTACTTTTTGCTGCAGAACCTCTGGCAAATACTAAAAGGTAGTAATCTTACAGTGGCTCATGCAGAGGCAACAACAGTCCTGAGGTGGGTCTGGGGAGAAATGTTGCAGATGCTGGCAAGGAGGTCAGGACCAGAGGGGACAGGTGACTCTCAGAGAACTCACAGGGCTGGCGGACGTGCAGAGCACAGGTCAGCTGATTGGAGCCAAAATTGGGAATATTGATGATCCTTGCTACCTGCTTGGCCTGCAGAAAGGTGATGAGGGAATTAGTCTCGTTCACAACATCCTCTTGGCCATGGCCACAGGGCAGAGCCAATAATCTGTTTCGCCCACCATCCTCAGGCAACCTCTTCCAGATATGAGGGCTCCAGCCCATCCCCTGTGGAATTCCTAGGGGCACCTCCTTCAGAAAGGGACAGGGACACTATGGACCAGGACTTCGTTGCCATTCTAGACCTTCCAACAATTTGTTTAAAGGCAGGATGACTCATTTGTTCAATTCATTCAACAAACATTTATTCGGCCCCTACTACGTGTCAGACACCATTCTAGTTGCTTGGGATTTATCAGTGAAAAAAACAGACAAAGATCACTGAGGTGAGGGAACTTACATCCCAGAAGGGGACAGACATATTAAACATGAGAAATAAGCAAAGTGTATAGTGTGTTAGAAGAGGGTAAGGAACATGGAAAATGAAAACAAATCACAGAGCAAGAAGGACAGGAAGTGCAGTGGCAGGGATAAATGAGGAGTCAGGAAAGGCCTCTTTGAGATGGTGAGATTTGAGCAAAAACTGGAAGAGGAGGTAATGTGAGCCATGCTGCTATCTGGGTGGTAGGGATGGGGGCTGCCGAGTTCCAAGCAAACAGAACAGCTCAGATAAGGACCCTGTTCTCAGAGCCTTTGGCATCTCACCCAGAGGAATCTGATATGGGGAAGGGAAATGGAATAAATGAGCCTTCTGCATAAAATCTATTATGAAGACATTATAATCCAGGCCTCCCAGCTGTAATAAAGCAAGTTCTTGGTGGGAGCGCTCAAGGTTCTCTGGTAAAAGTTCAACAAGCCTCCAGAGAGGCTTGTTATGTGTGTCAATTTCCATGGTGTAAATACCTTCACAATGGTTGATTTCAAGCTACCAAAATGAGATCACTGAACTGGGAGTTGGAGCTGGGGCCAACACACTGATTCTCAACCTCTTCTAGGGAAAAATGCCAAAAATAATCCTATGTTCCAGGATTTCTCATCACCTATTCCTTCCTTAGTATTTCCTTATTCTGAAGTGGAAACTTCTTTTCCCTAACTTCACACCCAGTATCAAAAGTCAAATCAAGATCATCTCTTTTTTTCTTTCTGCCCTATAAGAAATTTTCTGGAGAAAGGCCTAGATGGATTAAAAACAAAAAAAATCCAGGGAGACAGAAATGCAAAATATGGAGTCGAGAAGCAAATGCTGAGATAAGGGGAGAGGAAAACCTAGCTCAGAACACACAGTTCAAATGGCTGAAACATCAAGCACTCAAAAGCCTGTGAGCTCCAGCACCAAAAAGCAAGAGGAAGGGAAGGAGGAGAAAAAAATAGTAAAATGCATTTGAAACCAAATGTACTTTTACTTGAGGAAATGATTTAAATCCATCCAAAACACAAATCTGAGTGTAGCTGTCCTTGCTGGGGTAGTTTTATGTACATGTATGTGTGTGTGTATGTGTGTGTATATACACACATATCCCTGGAGAAGGGAACGGCAACTCACTCCAGTATTCTTGCCTGGAGAATTTCATGGACAGAGGAGCCTGGCAAGGTGCAGCCGATGGGATCACAAAGAGTCGAGAACAACTGAGTGACTAATACGCACACACACACATACACGCATATACACATACATAACTGGGGATGGGCTTAGGAAAGGTAGGCCTGTTTGAAACTAGGTGTGCAGATTTGTTTTGATCATAGCCTTTTATAATATCAAAAGCAACCACACTACTTGAAGCCACCTGCTTCTCTTGGTTTCTATAGCAAAATCAACCAGGAACAAAGGATGAGATTAAAGGTCCAATTTAAAACAGACAAGAGGATTTTGAGTTTGCCTATGCCCTACCCAAAGAAGCTCTGGATATGAACAAAGGGGCCAGGAAGAGGAAGCTCAGACACACCTTTAACCCATGGGCAAGGAGATGCTGAAATAGGCCGACATCCTTTGGTTAGACTGTCCCAGTCCATTTAGTGGGATAATCCCTTTGCATTTCATTCAACTTTGCATCCACTGGACAACACTGAATTGAATCTATCTTGGAAGGCTATTGTGGGAAACAGCCACTAAAAGTATTCTTAATTCTGTCTCTGAAATGCCTTTCCAGTTTGGTTCAAAGGGAACCAACTCTACCAGCCTTCTAGAGGCAGTGAAAGTGAAGTCGCTCAGTCGTGTCCAACTCTTGTGACCCCATGGACTTTACAGTCCATGGAATTCTCCAGGCCAGAATACTGGAGTGGGTAGCCATTCCCTTCTCCAGGGGATCTTTCCAACCAAGGGATCGAACCTCGGTCTCCTGCATTGAGGTGGATTCTTTCCCAGCTGAGCCACAAGGAAAGCCCAAGAACACTGGAGTGGGTAGCCTATCCCTTCTCCAGCGGACCTTCCTGACCCAGGAATCAAACCGGGATCTCCTGCATTGCAGGCAGATTCTTTACAAACTGAGCTATGAGGGAAGCCCTAATACAATATTTAATGTATTTTTTCTGTGAACTTGATGAACAGGAGAAACAAGAGAGATCCTACAGATGTTTTAGAGGCTTTCTTCCAAAGAGGAACTATTTTCATTTTATGAAACATTTTCTACATAACGTCCTCATCGAGTTCCTCTGAAGACTGAGCTTTAAATAAAACTTACAGCATTTTGAGCGCTGTATGAAGGAAGTTTTGATATGTGCATCATTATTAGTTGTGATCTTCTTGTACATTTACTGTTTTGTCTTCTGAGGAACACACTTTTCACTAAACTCTAAATAAGATTAAACGAAAGCCTCTGTCATTTTACAGGTCATGCCTCCTTGGCCACAGGGATTGTCTAGAGACAGCACCCGACCTAAGTAAGAACAGTCATGGCAACCTGCCCCCTGGGCCACAGCGTTAAGAGTATAAGCTTTGAAGCACCACAGTTCAGAAAAGTCTTTAGAAAGAAATCTCTGCTGCATGGGATGTTTATCTGGAGCCAGTCAGGTTTGAGTTCTAGTCCAAATGTACACGGTACTTTCAAGTCTCCGCCTCACTTCTTCTCCATCCGCAGCTGTGGCAACCAGGTCTGCATAGATTTTGAACATAGATCGTGCAGGTGCAACCCAAGAGCAGCACCCGTATCCAAGGGTTTTGTCTGACCAAGAAGCATGGCTCAGACAAGAACCACCCGAAATGCAGGAGAACTAACTCCCATCGGGTAATACCTGACTACTGGGGAAATAAGGCGACAGATAGATGCTTCCTCGCTCCCTGCTCCAGGTGGATACTTGTGACACCTTCAGTGGTCCTATGAGACAGAGCACCCAGTCACCCCAGGCAGTAGCTACTCATAGCTCTGTGACCTTGGGGAAGTTACTGAGGTGGCCTTAAAGTCACCGCTGAAGCTCCCTCCCATCCTAACTTACAGTGTCTGAGCCAGTTGTAGGTCAAGTGGTGTGGTGGTCTCAGGTGTGCCATCCTTTGCCTCTTCATCCCTATCTTCCCCACTCCTTCATTTCTAATCACGGAGGCCACACCAAAACCATGTCCAACAAGGGATCACACAGTACTGTGAATGCATATAAAATGACGTGGAGAAAGACTGTTCAGTAACATGAAACTTATACAGAATACCAGCTCATTTTTATAAGAGGAAAGAGTGAGCATGTATGCAGAGGGAGAGCGCATGCATAAAAATGTTTTCCGGAGCATCCACCACGGCAGGCTTATGACTGATACCTTTTCCTTGTGGCTGCTGAATTTTCCAAGTTTCCTTTAATTAGTACATATTTATTTTTGGAATAAAATGTAAATAGGATAAATTGAACCTGCTCTGCACATAAGCCAGGTAGGCAGCCTCTGGCTCTGTGGCCTGAGCCTCCTGAATCCTCAGACACCTCTCTGAGCAGTGGCTCCCTTGCAGCCCTTCCCCCTCGGCCCCCATTCCCACCGTTCACCTCACCCCATCTGTGTTGAAAAACGAATGCAGCAATGTCCGCAGGAAGCCCCTGTTAAACTCCCGTGTGTTCTTTTGGAGGCAAGCAGGAGTCCTGAGAACCTAGTCTGGCTTTTCCCATTGGTACATAGGAGCTGATTTCCTTCTCAGATTAGTTTAGTCTTACCTCGAATGGGATTAGAACCAAGTAAAAAGTGACTCTTCAATGGCCTGAGGATGCTGGGGACAATTCATGGGTCAAGAACCACAGAAGGTAGGCCCTAGTGGAGGACCGCCCAGAATTAGCCTCTGGGTAAAGTGGTGAGGAAGGAAGAGAAAAAGGGAGGTCAGGGATGGTGAGGAAGACATGTGATCCCTAAAAATCATACGGAGCGGAAAGATGCCTCCAAATGAACACAGGGAGGAAAAGGTGATGAATTCTGGAGTCAAATAGGGTTTGTTCTAATCCCATCTCCTCCCTATTGATCCTTAAGGAAAGTTACTCAACGTCTCTCAATCTTAGCTTCCTCACCAGTCAAATGGCTGGAGAAAAACCCATCTTGCTAGGCAATTTTGAAGATTAAAGAAGATATCTCTGAAGGGCCTAGAATAATACCTAGAGAAAGTAGGTCCTTCTATAACATCCCTACTATTAATAGTTTGTATTATTTCTAATTAATAAGACTAATAGTGAGGAGGAGCAGGAAGAGGTAGAGAAGAAGAAGCAGGAAGAGGGGAAGGGGAAAACGAAGAAGGAGAAGGCAGAAGACTGTCCTTGGCTGCATCCCAGATGGATTTCAGAGGTAACCACATATTGTCACAAACCATATTATCAGTGTTCAATGAAAATTTACTGAGCACCTTTTGAGTACCACGATCTGGGGAAATAAGTCCCCATCCTTAAAAAACAACCGGTTTGGAAAGTGAAGGAGACGTATAAACAGAGAGGGGATGAGTGGGTGGAAGGCATGAAGGGGGAGCCACAGAAGCCCCAGAAAGGAGGCTTACTAAGTGGGAGAACCAGGAAGGCTTTACAAAGGAGGTGAGGCTTTGCTTCAGTCTCGGAGGAGGCTGTATTGTTGAAGAACAGGAAGGGTCTTTTACTGAGCTCAGTGTGTGCAGAGTCAGGGTCGCAGAAGGGGCACAAAAGTGTTGCTTGGGAAGTGGAATGCTTTCAGCATGACTGAGGGGCATTTGTATCAGGCGAGGTAAGAACTTTAAAAGGAGGATTCATGGGTTGTAACGGCCTTGCATGTTATGATAAGGGACTTGGCAAGTGGGGGCAGCACAAATCTTTAAGTAGATGAATAATAAGTTCATTATCTGATTCATTACCAGAAGTTCATTACCAGAAGCTAAACTGAAGTGAGGAAAGTTTTGGCAGAAAGACCAAAAAGGAAGCCGCTGTAACAATCCAGAAAAAGATATAATGAGACCTCTACCAAAGACAAGACAGTGATAAGAGGTGGGGATGGGTTCAGAAGCTATTTCAGTGGTAGAATTGGAAGACTCTGGAGACCAACAAGGGGCAAGGAGGAGGGAAGGATGGGTTCCAGATTCTAGCCAGGAATTCAGCTCAAAATACTGGATGACCTCACTAGAAGACAAGTGGGGAGGAGGTGATTTTGAAAGGAAGCTGAACCCATCTGAATTTGAGATGACTGTGGGGCAAATGGATGAGATGTCTGTCATAGAGCTGGAAATATGGATCAGGAGCTCAAGAGGGAAGTTAGATGAAAATTGGGAAATATTAATATGTAGGTTATAGTTGATATTATGGCAACAGATATGATCATAAAGTAAAAACAACTGTAAATTGGAAAGGGATCAATAAATAGGGAGACCATACATCTTTGTGTCCCCATAGCACTCTAGTTAATTTCAAAACTATTCCAGTTTAGACAATGAATTATATATATCCCCCTACCAATAACTCAGAAAGAAAGAAAGGAACTAAAGAACCTCTTGGTGAG
The DNA here is from genome assembly GCF_910594005.1 of Cervus elaphus. Taxonomy (NCBI): domain Eukaryota; kingdom Metazoa; phylum Chordata; class Mammalia; order Artiodactyla; family Cervidae; genus Cervus; species Cervus elaphus. Next base: position 33,702,321 of record NC_057826.1, read on the forward strand.
GGTTAAAGAGGAGAGTGAAAAGGCTGGCTTAAAACTCAACACTCAAAAAACTAAGATCATGACATCTGATTCCATCACTTAATGGCAAATAGGTGGGAAAAAAGCGGGAACAGTAACGGATTTTATTTTCTTGGGCTCCAAAATCACTGGGGATGGTGACGCAGCCTTTAAATTAAAAGACGCTTGCTCCTTGGAAGAAAAGCTATGACAGACTGGCCCAGCCTCTTCATTCTTTCTGGAGCTATTTCTCCATTCTTCCCCAGTAGCATATTGGATACCTACAGACCTGGACAGGGGAGGGGGGCTCATCTTCCAGTGTCTTATCTTTCTGCCTTTTCCTACTGTTCATGGGGTTCTCAAGGCAATAATACTTGAGTGGTTTGCTATCCCCTTCTCCAATGGACGGCATTTTGTCAGATGAAGATTCAATTAGACATTGCTTTCCAAAATAGGATACTAAACAAGGTACAGCAATTTTCAAAGTAGGTGTCTGGTAATAAGTTAATCAGCTCATAAAACCCTCATGCAATTGAGAATACAAAAGAAGTTTAAAATTAGAAGATTCTGTTTTATGATTTCAGGGAAGAGATGTTATTACGAGTCTCATCTCCTACTAAGGGCTGGAATAGACACAACTTGCCTCTCATTTCAGAGGACGCAGCTTGCATCCTTTGCAGCTGGGGTGTGCAGTGACCTGATTTCTGGCACACCTCATGCACTTACACAAACCTTAGAGTTGGCCATCCTATTCAGGGAAAGGGGCTCTTGGGTAAACTTTCCCATACAACTACAGAGGAAGGTCATATCAGTCCCCTTATGAATCAGTCTAATAATAGGCTTTTTCATTCATAAATGAAGGGAATCTCAAAAACGCTAAATTTTTTTTTTTTGAGGAAAATCAGCAATGTGAAATGGAAGGACCAAATTAAACAAAGAAAGTAAATGGAACTTCAGGAAACTGAATATTCGAGGAATAGGAGGAAACTTAAGAAGAAAATTTAAAATTGGTATCCTCAGAAAGATTTAAGAGGATAGATATTGTATTCATAAACTAATAACACTATTATGAAAAGGAAAAAAATGATACATTAAAACTAAAATATGATTGTCAAAATAAAATTATTTAGGAGAAGGTTGGAATATTAACACAGATGTGGCCAAGACTTAATGGTAATATACAATAGAAAGCCAAGAAAATTTCCCAAAATTTCAAACTATAAGACAAAGAGAAAATTTGAGAAGAAAATTGGAAAGACAAGGAGGACCAACCCGTGAGGCCCAACACCTGCTCAGTAGGAGAGCAAAAAAGGGGGAACAGAAGCTTATATGAAGAAACAATAATAGAATAAACAATTCATGAATTTTCTGAGTTGAGGACTCAGATATTTAAAAGAATCTACAGTCTCAAACAGGTGGATTGGGGGGGAAGTTGACTTCTGGATACATTCTGATAAAATATCCAACTCAAAAGATAAACAGAAAATTCTAAAACCTCACAAAAGGAAAAAAAGCAGGTCACCCATGAAGGAGTAATAATGAGGATGCTATCAGACTTCTCATCCACACCACAAGCTATCAGAAGGCATTGCAGCAGAATCTCCAACACCCTAATGATGTGCTCCTGAACCTAGATGGGCCAGTTATTGATTTATTGTCTCTGGGCCAATAAGGAGCAAATCTTTCTTTTTTTGTTTGCTCTAGGAAAATGAATCTGGGCCCTTTAAATATTTTTCTTTGAGTGCCATTACTGAAGTTTTGTCAGTAGAGGGTTCTGCCGAGACACCATAGGGTTTTGTGTCCCAGTTAGGCTTCCCTGGTGGCTCAGAAGGTAAAGAATCTGCTTGCAACACAGGAGACTCAGGTTCGATCCCTGGGTCAAGAAGATCTCCTGGAGAAGGGAATGACAACCCACTCCAGTGTTCTAGAGAATCCCATGGACAGAGAAGCCTGGTGGGCTACAATCCATGGGTCACAAAGAGGTGGACACAACTGAGCCACTACCACTTTCACTTTTGCTTGGGTATGCTTACTTAGCAGGCTTCCACAGTGCAGGCAGCTGCTCCAGCACCCAATTCCTATAGCCCAAGGCTACTAGCAGCAGTACCCGGTGGCCTGAAGTTCTACTGGAATCATCTTTCGAGCAACTTTGCCATGTAACACCCCTGATAAGACACTGCCCCATGAACAGTTTTCCCCAGCACCTGGAAGGGTAGGTTTCCAGCAAGTTCCAGAGGGTGGAATTCCAACTGGCATGTCACTACAATGAGCCCTCTGCGACTCAGAGAGCCATGGTTGTGCTCTTTCCAACAAGATCTGGATCTCATCTCTGGCTCAGGGGAGGGGAGGCTTGCTCTTCCTGGGTGCTCTGTTTCAGTCTATATCTGCTCCTTATACCTGCTATTTTTATACTCTTTGGCGTTCTTTTTACTTCTTACTAGACAATTGCTCATTACTCCAATCCTCTTTGCCAACAAAGGTCTGTATGGTCAAAGCTATGGTTTTTCCAGTAGTCATGTATGGATGTGAGAGTTGGACCATAAAAAGGCTGTGCGCCAAAGAATTGATGCTTTCGAACTGTGGTGTTAGAGAAGACTCTTGAGAGTCCCTTGGACTGCAAGATCAAACCAGTCCATCCTAAAGGAAATAAGTCCTGAACATTCATTGGAAGGACTGATGCTGAAGCTGAAACTCCAACACTTTGGCCACCTGATGCAAAGAGCCAACTCATTAGAAAAGACCCTGATGCTGGGAAAGACTGAAGGCAGTAGGAGAAGGGGACAACAGAGGACGAGATTATTGGGTGGCATCACCGATTCAATGGACATGAGTTTGAGCAAACTCCAAGATATGGTGAAAGACAGGGAAGCCTGGCATGCTGTAGTCCATGGGGTCGCAAAAAGTCAGACACGACTGAGTAACTGAAGAGCAACAACCAATCCTCTATTAGAGCTAAAAGTGTTAGCCGCTCAATCATGTCTGACTCTTTGTGACCCCATGAGCTATAACCTGCCAGGCCCCTTTATCCATGGAATTCTCCAGGCAAGAATACTGGAGTGGGTAGCCATTCTCTTCTCCAGGGGATCTTCCTGACCCAGGGATCAAACCTGGGTCTCCTGGATCACAGGCAGATTCTTTATCATCTGAGCCACAGGGAAGTCTATTAGAGTTAGTAATTCTCCATATTACTTTTCCTGTTCAAATTACTATGTGGTATCTGTCTCCTGGTTGGACCCAGGCTAATAAATTAGACTTTAAAATTTTAATGAGTACCAATCATATATGAAGGCAAAAGACATTTTCAGAAGTTCAGCAACGAAGAAAATTATTCTACATATTATTTCCATCAATTATTTGATGATAACCGTCAGCAAAACAACAAAAGAATTTGAGAAAGAATAATAACTGAGCTCTGAAAATAAAGGAACTACTACAAGAACCTAATGAACAAAAATTATGGTGACAACTTTGAAATCCACTTAGAAAGCAAATGATCTAAATTAAAACAAGAAGTCGGAAGACTTTAAGAAGATCTTCAAAAAGAAGACAGTTCCATTATGATTAAGAAACTGGAAGCTCTTAAACATGTTTCTTCAGTTAGCAACAACAAAAAAGACAATCAGAAACTTCAAGAGGAAACAAACAAGCAAAGATTGTGTAAAACATCATTCCAGATATAATGCAAACTAAAATGTGAAAAATAATTGAACAATTATTACAATGCAGGAAAAAATAATTTGATTTGAAACATTCTCCTGTTTGTGGTGTAAGATGACATTTCCTTTACTAAAGCTTCATTCATAGTAGTTGATTCTCCCAGGGAGAATAGTTACATAATTATGATATCATAAATGTTATTCATTGCATTTCAGTTTTTAGAGTCTACCTACAGACAAAATAGAAAGCTTGATGGCATTTATGCAACAGAATACACATGCAACCAGCAAATGTAAACCTTGACAATGTGAAAGTACTATGACTGACCAAAGCAGGAAGGGAGAAATGTTGATAGTAGCAGTGGAAATTCAGAATGTTCTGTATGCTTTATTTTACACAGTTGGAAATTAATAAATGCTGTCTAAAGTTAATGATTCAAGAAATAAATGTAGGGACTTCCTTGGTGGTCCAGTGGCTAACACTCCAAGCTCCCAAAGCAGGGGGACCCAAGTTCGATCCCTGGTGAGGGAACTAAATCCCGCATGCCCCAAGAGTTTGCAAGCCACAACTAAAAGATCCCACATGCTGCAACTAAGGCCTGCTGCAGTCAAACAAATTAACAACAAATAAATAAAAAGTTAACAAAAAAAGAAATAAATGTATATGTGTGCATGCTCAGTCATGTCCGACTCTTTGCAATCCCATGGTCTATAGCTTGCCAGGCTCCTCTGTCCATGGAATTCTCCAGGCAAGAATACTGGAGTTGGTAACCATTCCCTTCTCTAGGAGATCTTCCCGACCAAGGGATCTAACCTGGGTTTCCTGCATTGCGGGCAGATTCTTTACCATCTGAGCCACCAGGGAAGCACTATAATGTATATGTATGTCTATAAATACGTGTGTATTGTTTTAAATTATGGTGGTAGTCAAAATGATTAAAATGATTAAAAAGGGAGATTTACCAACTGCAGCATTTTTTTCTAACTACCCATTTCTACCACTCGTAAGTAGGGAGAACACATAATTCATCATCCAAAGAGAACACTTCAGATAGTGAAATTGGGAGCTAAAAATAATTAACAATCATTAATCAATCAGCAAGCATTTACCAGGACTGTCTGGGCAAACCAAAATGTATGGTCATTTGACTCATAAATCTGTAGACTGTCTTCCATGGGGCTAGCTCGGGGTATAAAAAGGGAAATTACTTTTAAAGCGTGCCAAGTTCTTCATCATCTGACTGGCAAATATACGGAGAATAGATTTGAGTAAAAATCTGGGAAGACAAATTCAGCCAAATTTAAATGGGTATTCAAACTGTTATAATGTACCCCTTCTCTAATTCCACATGTCGGCAAGGGGATTAGCATTTGAACTTATCTGCTTTTCCAATCAGTGTAAGAAATCTTTCCTTTTCCAAACATGAAAGCAGAAATGCCTCTCACTTGTGCCATTATTATTATGATGCTGTGATATCCTTCAAATTTTCTGACTAATTCCGGATCCACAGAGAACAAACCAAAATGAAAATTTTTAGCAAAAACTACAGTGGTAGCTGCTGTATCTTGGGTGATTTTCTGAGCAAGGATGTTTCTACTTTACATGAATCACAGAGAGGAATGAGCAAAATAAAACCACATGCAAATCTATCTGAATTTAGAAAGGATAATCCATAGGACCTCAAATAGGTGGGTGAATTAGAGACTTAGCTCCCTGACCTTCATATGCCTTGAAAACCTACGCTACCTAAGCTTTCCAGGTGCAGCAACTGTACTTAAGGATGACATCCTCAAATTTCACTCTGCTGGAGTCTGGGGTGGCCCCTGACCAACTATGGAGGAGCAGAGAGATTGTGCCAATGAAGACAGGACCCACCTGGAAGCTAGGCCTTCTCAACCCTCAGAGCCACAAGCAGTCCTTCACAAACTTCTCCCCATTCTATAGTGATGCTCGTGAGGGAGGCAGATCAGAAGAAGAGGAGGCACATAGAACGTCCTGACCTTGTTTGATTCTTTGCTCATTGGGGGAAGGAGGAAGGGACAGACATTTTTCAATATTTGAAAGACACATCAAATATATTGCCTGACAGCCACTATGGAGAACAGTGTGGAGATTCCTTAAAAAACTGGAAATAGAACTGCCATATGACCCAGCAATCCCACTCCTGGGCATACACACTGAGGAAACCAGATCTGAAGGAGACACGTGTACCACAATGTTCATCGCAGCACTGTTTATAATAGCCAGGACATGGAAGCAACCTAGATGCCCATCAGCAGATGAATGGATAAGGAAGCTGTGGTACATATACACTATGGAATACTACTCAGCCATTAAAAAGAATTCATTTGAATCAGTTCTAATGAGATGGATGAAACTGGAGCCCATTATACAGAGTGAAGTAAGCCAGAAAGATAAAGACCAATACAGTATACTAACGCATATATATGGAATTTAAAAAGATAGTAACAATAACCCTATATGCAAAACAGAAAAAGAGACACAGATGTACAGAACAGACTTTTAGACTCTGTGGGAGAAGGCGAGGGTGGGATGTTCAGAGAGAACAGCATTGAAACAAGTATACTATCAAGGGTGAAACAGATCACTAGCCCAGGTTGGATGTATGAGACAAGTGCTCAGGGCTGGTGCACTGGGAAGACCCAGAGGGATGGGATGGGGAGGGAGGTGGGAGGGGGGATTGGGATGGGGAACACATGTAAATCCATGGCTGATTCATGTCAATGTATGGCAAAAACCACTACAATATTGTAAAGTAATTAGCCTCCAACTAATAAAAATAAGTGGAAAAAAACCAAAGACATTGCCTGGATGGTTCCTTATTGCCAGAAAACTTAAAATTGGGGAGGGGGGGGGCGATTCAGAATAAATTTCTTATTCTAATACCTTTCTTTTTCTCTTTAAAAATTCTTAGCTCTCAAGGGAACATTTTGGTCACTGATGTTTGATGAATCCTAAGAAGGATAAGTTACTGTTAAATCTCAACCATTTATGCAAGAAGATGCTCTGCCATGTGCTAAAGGCTTTGTGCACCCTCAAATATTTCACCAGTGCTTGCAGAAAAGCATGCTGTCTCTTCACCACTAAGAAGTCAAGGGCAAAATTGTTTGACATTTGTGCTAGACCCCCATTTGATAAGACAATGACAGGTTACCAGAGCAAACATTGCCTAATGTAAATCTAAGGAGTGAAGCCTCAATCATTAAAAACAGTGTTCTAAGTGCTCACAGAGCATTAGTCCTCTAAGATGCTTCCTTAGCCTGAGAAATTCTGCTCACCGAAACTGCCTCTGGGAGATTCAGAATACAGGTCATATATTAAATGCTCTGAGAAATCCTACAATTAAAAGAAATCTGTCAGTGATTAAGCAAGCATTTCCCAAAGTTATTTTATCCTTGAACTCTTGTTTTACATATCGTCTGTCAATTTCCCAGAAGATATTTTGGGAAACCTTTTAAGGGGAAAAAAGAATGAAGGAGAATGGAAGGGGGATCTGGGAAGCATTTTCTTTGATAACACAACTGCACACCTGGACAAATGGCTTTGCCAGTGGAGCTGGCGCGATTTTGACCTCCACATTCATCCCCTCAGCCAAGCAACCTCACTGTGTATGGAGACCCTACTTGACCCTAGACTAATCAGTGACACATTCCTGGTCTTTCCCATCACTGAACACTTGGAGATTAGAAGAGCCCATGCCAGTGAAACCCTCACCCCTCCCCAGATTTGCAATGATTTTGTCAGGATGTGGGAACACTTAAGTATAAAGTCAAGTCTAAGCTTATATTAAAACTGGTGTGAACATAATGATTTCCTGGATATACTCCTAAAGTACCCACATTAGATGAGGTTTGATCAATGCTTCCCACATTCTTTTCGCCCTCATGTTTGTTCTTCATTTTTCTCAGGACGTTTGTTCTTGAAAACAGCTCACACTCCTCTCTGTCTCTTCTGAGACAGCTGTTTCACCTGAGCACACTGGGACTCTATGGACTTATCATACACATATACCCCATACACACACACAGCACAGAATTCTAGCTCAGGACCTAGACAGTGATCTTTGCCTTGGCCGTGAGATCTACACGTGCTATCAGGGGTATCCTTCTCAAAGTATGAAATGTGTTGCTCATGGGTGACTGCAAATCCCTTTTCTCCAGCTGCTTGCCTCTCTGGGACCAGTACCTTGGTAGTTCCAAAGGATCAGGCCCAGAAGTGGTAGAGAATATGAAGAAACAAAGCATGCAGCTTATGGAATTCATCCAGAACCACCCAGATGTCTGCTAGTTACAGTCTTGGAGCACGCTCTCTCTCCTACCTACAGGACTAATTTGCCCTTCTGTTGTTATTATTTGTTCTAGGAGGTTTTCCTTTTACTAGAACATCTGGCACTATAGCTTCATACCCTGGGGTTTCCTGGAAACGCTCTCAGGGAGGAGTCTAAACCTTTGCTACTAGAACTGGCCTGGACCTGAAATGCTGTGAGTTGTAATCTCAGCCCACGTCACGTTCTCTCCCTTGTTTCCTTTGCAAAACATCATTGTAATCAGCCCCGCTGTTTTTCAGTGAGAGGCACTGGCACCAAGCCCAGAAGTGGCTGCTCAGGTCTTGTCCTGCCAGGGAGTGGAGGGAGCACAGGGCTGATATGAAGTGCGCCCACCATGTCTTTGGGCGGCTCCCTCCACGCAGCACTGTCTGATGTCCTGGGGGAAGTCAGAGTGCAACAAGCAGGGGAGTGGGCTAGGTAGGCACGTGGCTCACACTCTGGTCCTGGTCACACTGTTACTCACATGGCTTAATCACAGGTGAAAAAGCCCTCGTGGCCCACTGATGCCCTCAGGGGAGACACAAGGCCCCTTTAAGCTTTGAAAGACCCTGAGCAAATGAAGAATGTTAACTGGAAAGCTCTGGAAGGGACCCCTCCTGCCTTTCCCCTGTCACTCTCCTTTCTGTCCCTGCCTTGACTGCTTTTTTCTTGTTGTTCTTGCCGTGTGTCTGCAGAACTTCTCTTCCCCATCATCATTGCAGTCTCGCTCCTTGTCCTTCAGATTGCAGCTTAAATGTTATCTCCCCCAAGAAGCCTTCTCTTCCCAGGTTAAAGTGGTGACCTAGGGACTCCAGCACATCTGCCTATTTTAATTCTCCGTGTGGCACTAATCACTACCTGAGAGCCTGTAAATACATTTGCTTCTTGGATTTTCACATGACTTGATCTGCTAGAGGAGGAGCAGGGACACTGCCTACCTAGTTCACCTAGAATAGGTGCTTGGTGTGCAGTGAATGCTGAACACACAAGTATTGAAATCATGGAGTTTGTGCACTGGCCCCACTACTAACTAGTCAGTTGGCTTTGGGAAAGTTATTTAACTTCTCTGTGCTTTGGTTTCTCATCATGAAAGTGTGAATAACTATAGTTCTTAATTTCTAAGAATTAGACAGGATCATCCTTGCATAGCCCTTCACAGAGTGCCTGGGACAGAGCAGGACTCAGCAAACATCAGCTATTATCTCTATCCAACATGTTAACCTATAAGTACTTGGTCACTTCCCAGTATTCACTAGTTTCTCAGTTTGGCTGGGTCCTAAAAGAATGGACCAGCTCATGAAACCAGGCCAGAAAGTAATACCTCCTCTTTGTCAAGTAAGAAGTACTCCTTTTAGAAGGGTTCTTTCTTTCCCCCTTCCCTTTCTCCTCCTGTCCCTATCAACCCCACAGGACTCAACCTGGCCCTATACTTGTCACAGAGCAGTAGGGACCAGAGGGCAGAGTGATGCTCTATAGACAGGGCAGCCTAGTGCTCCAACCAGGCTGTTCCACCATCTTGCCTAAGGCTAGGGGTCAATTGGCAGCTCCCTCCTATCTGTGCCACCTAAAAATAGGGCAGGAAAAATGTCCAAGAAGTCACATAATTCAATTTTAGGTATGACAAGAAGAGGAGACAGGCTAATTTCCTTTGATTGTGACCACAGTTCAGTATGGACTCAAGCCTACGACACAGTTCAGTATCAACTCAGAGTTAATACTCTGTGCACCAGGGAACAAAGCCTGTGGGCCCCCTACTTGGCATTTCCTGGGAGACAGTCTCTCTAGGCACCCAAAGGGAATGAGGGACACCAGTTTTTACAAGGAAAAAAAACTGAGTGCCCCTCCAGACCAGAGATTACCTCGGTCATACCCTCTTCCCCCATCCACCCCAGCCGAGAGAGCACCGCAAGTCCCTCTCCTTTCCAAAACAGCCAGCTGCTTGGAACCTCCCATCAAGACCCAGCTGATGCTCTTAGCTGACCCAGACACCACCTGGTATTTCAATAAATGCAGTGGGGGTTGCTCCAGTGGCCCCTGTGGCCACACTTGACCTGTGTCACTGACAGGGCAGGGCAAGTGCTGTGTTTAGTAATATCATTGACTCTGCAGGTCAACCTGTTTCCCCATCAAGTTGCTATTCTTACTTCATCTACATTGTGGCCCATACTCTCCCACTGCAGAGAAGTCCAGCCCCCGGCTGGACAGACATGTATCTATCTACCAACAGCAGAGAGAGGAGAAGGCTGTGGACCTCAGCAATTTCTCACAGCGCAGTGCACGTGACCCTGTGAGTTCTCCACAGTGGTTCTAACCACCTCCTCCACCTTTCAGACACTCTATCCTCTGGCAGGAAAAGACTAGACATCTGTCAAGTCTAATTTGGGTTTCCTTATGAGGCTGAGACCAGGATTTGAATACAAGTGTTTATTTGGAGATGACCAGCGCACAGTGGGGGCTTCCCTGCTGGCTCAGTGGTAAAGAATTCACCTGTCAATGCAGGAGATGTGGGTTCAATTCCTGAGTCAGGAAGATCCCCTGGAGAAGGGAACGGAAACCCACTTCAGCATTCTCGCCAGGGAAATGCCATAAACAGAGGAACCTAGAGGGCTACAGTCCATGGGGTCGCAAAGAGTCAGACATGGCTAAGCGGATGAACAACCAACAGCAAGCACACTGTGACGGAGCTGGAAATTTAGACCAGGCAGGCAGGTGAGCCGATTAAGGGGCATAAATTTAAGGAATTTATGACTGCACATAGCTGACGCTCCATCCCACAGGGACCCTCACTGAGACTATGGAGAAACCACCTCAGAATTGGTCAGTGACTGCACATAGCTGAGGCTCCATCCCACGGGGACCCTCTCTGAGACTATGGAGAAACCACCTCAGAATTGGTCAGTGACTGCACATAGCTGAGGCTCCATCCCACGGGGACCCTCTCTGAGACTATGGAGAAACCACCTCAGAATTGGTCAGTGCCTGCACATAGCTGAGGCTCCATCCCACAGGGACCCTCTCTGAGACTATGGAGAAACCACCTCAGAATTGGTCAGTGACTGCACATAGCTGAGGCTCCATCCCACGGGGACCCTCTCTGAGACTATGGAGAAACCACCTCAGAATTGGTCAGTGACTGCACATAGCTGAGGCTCCATCCCACGGGGACCCTCTCTGAGACTATGGAGAAACCACCTCAGAATTGGTCAGTGCCTGCACATAGCTGAGGCTCCATCCCACAGGGACCCTCTCTGAGACTATGGAGAAACCACCTCAGAATTGGTCAGTGCAGGCAAGGAGGCTGGGGGATTCACCCACCAACTCCTGTCCCTTATTGGCTGAGAGTTGTTCCTGGAGTGTTAATTCCTCAGCACTTCAAATCTGCCCTCAGAAACCGCTACCAGAGAACGTTCTCTGGCAGAAAGCCCAGACGCCACAGGCCTACACAGGATCTTTCCGTGGGCAATGTTCAGGGTGGGTGAAGGAGATTTGGGCCCAGCCAAACAATTCCTGCTCCATCAAGCTTTCTAATGACCAATAATGAGCTTTTTAGAACAATGCCCCATGGGTAAAGGCATTTGAAGCAGGGCAAAGGCTAATAGACTTCTGCCAAGAGAAAACACTGGTCATAGCAAACACCCTCTTCCAACAACACAAGAGAAGACTCCACACATGGACATCACCAGAGGGTCAGCACCAAAACCAGATTGATTATATTCTTTGCAGCCAAAGATGGAGAAGCTCTACACAGTCAGCAAAAACAAGATCAGGAGCTGACTGTGGCACAGATCATGAACTCTTTATTGCCAAATTCAGACTTAAATTGAAGAAAGTGGGGAAAACCACTAGCCCATTCAGGTATGACCTAAATCAAATCCCTTATGACTACACAGTGGAAGTGAGAAATAGATTTAAGGGACTAGATCTGATAGACAGAGTACCTGATGAACTATGAATGGAGGTTCCTGACATTGTACAGGAGACAGGAATCAAGACCATCCCCAAGAAAAAGAAATGCAAAAAAGCAAAATGGCTGTCTGAGGAGGTCTTACAAATAGCTGTGAATAGAAGAGGAGTGAAAAGCAAAGGAGAAAAGGAAAGATATTCGCATTTGAATGCAGAGTTCCAAAGTATATCCAGGAGAGATAAGAAAGCCTTCCTCAGCGATCAATGCAAAGAAATAGAGGAAAACAATAGGATAGGAAAGACTAGAGATCTCTTCGAGAAAATCAGAGATGCCAAGGGAACATTTCATGCAAAGATGAGTTCGATAAAGAACAGAAATGGTATGGACCTAAAAGAAGCAGAAGATATTAAGAAGAGGTGGCAAGAATACACAGGAAGAACTGTACAAAAAAGATCTTCACGACCCAGATAATCACAATGGTGTGATCACTCACACTCACCTAGAGCCAGACATCCTGGAATGCAAAGTCAAGTGGGCCTTAGGAAGCATCACTACGAACAAAGCTAGTGGAGGTGATGGAATTCCAGTTGAGCTATTTCAAATCCTAAAAGATGATGCTGTGAAAGTGCTGCACTCAATATGCCAGCAAATTTGGAAAACTCAGCAGTGGCCTCAGGACTGGAAAAGGTCAGTTTTCATTCCAATCCCAAAGAAAGGCAATGCCAAAGAATACTCAAACTACCGCACAGTTGCACTCATCTCACACGCTAGTAAAGTAATGCTCAAAATTCTCCAAGCCAGGCTTCAGCAATACGTGAACCGTGAACTTCCAGATGTTCAAGCTGGTTTTAGAAAAGGCAGAGGAACCAGAGATCAAATTGCCAACATCTGCTGGATCATCATAAAAGCAAGAGAGTTCCAGAAAAACATCTATTTCTGCTTTATTGACTATGCCAAAGTTTTTGACTGTGTGGATCACAATAAACTGTGGGAAATTCTAAAAGAGATGGGAATACCAGACCACCTGACCTGCCTCTTTGGAAACCTGTATACAGGTCAGGAAGCAACAGTTAGAACTGGACATGAAACAACAGACTGGTTCCAAATAGGAAAAGGAGCATGTCAAGGCTGTACATCGTCACCCTGCTTATTTAACTTATATGCAGAGTACATAATGAGACACGCTGGGCTGGAGGAAGCACAAGCTGGAATCAAGATTGCCAGGAGAAATATCAATAACCTCAGATACACAGATGACACCACCCTTATGCAGAAATTGAAGAAGAACTAAAGAGCCTCTTGATGAAAGTGAGAGAGGAGAGTGAAAAAGTTGGCTTAAACCTCAACATTCAGAAAACTAAGATCATGGCATTCTGGTCCCATCACCTCATGGGAAATAGATGGGGAAACAGTGGCTGACTTTATTTTTTGGGTCTCCAAAATCACTGCAGGTGGTGATTGCAGCCATGAAATTAAAAGACGCTTACTCCTTAGAAGGAAAGTTATAACCAACCTAGACAGCATACTAAAAAGCAGAGACATTACTTTGCCAACAAAGGTCCATCTAGTCAAGGCTATGGTTTTTCCAGTAGTCATGTATGGATGTGAGAGTTGAACTATAAAGAAAGCTGAGTGCCGAAGAATTGATGCTTCTGAACTGTGGTGTTGGAGAAGACTCTTGAGAGTCCCTTGGACTGCAAGGAGATCCAACCAGTCCATCCTAAAAGAGATCAGTCCTGGGTGTTCATTGGAAGGACTGATGTTGAAGCTGAGGCTCCAATACTTTGGCCACCTGATGTGAAGCGTTGACTCGTTGGAAAAGACCCTGATGCTGGGAAAGATTGAGGGCAGGAGGAGAAGGGGACGACAGAGGATGAGATGGTTAGATGGCATCACCGACTCAATGAACGTGGGTTTGTGTAGACTCCAGGAGTTGGTGATGGACAGGGAGGCCTGGCGTGCTGTGGTTCATGGGGTTGCAAAGAGTTGGACATGACTGAGCAACTGAACTGAACTGGATTTCAAATTTCTCATCACTTCCTATAAATCCTTTCAATAATCCTTAAACAGACATAGTTATAGAAATCAGACTCTTTATGATATCTTTGAAAAAAATAATTGATAGACATGAAGTAAAGTTGTTCAGACAAGTGGCCCAGCTTCCATTCTCCCTGGACTCACAATCAGGCCCACAGTGCTCTGAGTAGATATTTTGCTGTGGACACTTCGGGAGGAGGTCAGACCTCATCAGTTTTCCATGGAGACCAAGCAGGAAAAAAGATACAGGAGCCTGCTTTGTAAAGCTTTGAAGTTCAGATTAAAAGCTCAGCAGGGAGGCACACACCCTTCTCCCAACTATAGGGCAAAGTGAGCTCAGGAACTAGTGGAATAAACTGGCTCCTAATGAGAAAAAAATAATCTCTCCTCCCAAGTACCTCTCCACCCACCCATCTGGACATGCCCACTCTCATAAGCCCTGGGCAGGAACAGGCTTACTTTGAACAATAGAAATCATATCAGGGGAAATTTTCCTGGAATTCAGCCATGGAAAAATTCACCCAACTACTATTTGATACCTTGATCCATGGAGCTCCCACCCACCTCAGGCACTCTGTAACTCTTATAGAGTCTTTGGGGAACGTCCTGCTTTAGCTAAATAACACATTTGCTCTTTGCCGACAAAGAATAATTTTCCACAGGCATTGCTGACTCTGTTACATTCTCAAAAGTGGCAGGTGACTCAGCAGGGAAGGTTCCAAAAGAAAAGGAACAATCTCCTTATTCCTATGCTACAGCCCAGACTGAGGGTCAACTCTTTATCAAAGAGATAACGGAAGTCAAGGAATTTTCTGCAGTTTAGCATAGAACAAAATTGCTTACCATCAGCTCCCCCGGCTGGTGATAAGACGGTCACAAGAGGCACACCTAGGAAGTCAAGAGTTGTGTTCTGGTGACTCTTACTAACCAATTTTATGGCTTCAGATGAATCATTTGACCCTATCAAGACCTGTAAAATGATAGATAAGTCAGAGATGGCAAATAGAGTCAGCTGCTAGAACAATGCCCCTGCACCTAGAATAGAGACATGGCAACTAAAATAGTGTCATGCATATAACAGGGACTCGATATTTGGTGGTTGAATGAATGGATCTGGCAAACATATCATTGCCCCTGACTTCTGCACCTCTGACAGACACTGCTAATTACCGGTGATAGTTTTTCACACTGAAACTGGATGCAGTATCAGAATTCTCAGCTTAAGTCTCCAGACAGGTACAACCAATCTGA
Source organism: Cervus elaphus (assembly GCF_910594005.1). NCBI lineage: Eukaryota > Metazoa > Chordata > Mammalia > Artiodactyla > Cervidae > Cervus > Cervus elaphus. The sequence continues at coordinate 33,717,494 of NC_057826.1, forward strand.
AGACTTGCATTCTTCTGTACAGTAGTCACACAGGCAAGCCATGACCCTTCTCTACCACCTTTGGTTGCCACTAGCAAAGGGCCCTTGTCTGGTAATACACCTGAAGTCTACTCTGATCCTCACCTGCTAAATTATGTCTGCTTTTTTGTAAAATGAGAACAAGTGAAGTGAGTCACTTTCCCACTGCATATGCAAAGTATGGAGGCATAGATGTTCCCTCTGGCCAAAAAGTTAGTTTTCAATATATTCATCTACTGTTCATTGTCTCTCAAGACTTGAACTTGGGGACATAAATCTTCAGAAATCTCTAGGCATGAAAAGACAAGGTCTGAATTCATAACAAGTAGCTGTAGTTGTTGGGGGTTGGTGGGGAACGATACTTAATTTGTCCCAACAGCTTCTAGGAGGCCTTAATTGTTACTCAGGCTGGCTTCAATTAAAACCCCCAGGGCAGTAAATAACTAAATCAGTGGATTTAACAGGAGCCTATTGGGCTTTCCTGGTGGCTCAGATGGTAAAGAACCTGCCTTCCAATGCAGGAGACCCTGGTTTGATTCCTGGGTGGAAAAGATCCCCTGGAGAAGGAAATGCAGCCCACTCCAGTATTCTTGCTGGAGAATTCTATGGACAGAGGAGCCTGATGGGCTACAGTTATGGGGTCACAAAGAGTCGGACATGACTGAGTGACTAACACTTTAGGGATCAAAGAATCAGAGAGGTTGCTATAGAAGGAAGGGGGATGGGTTCATCTAAGGGCTCCCCCAGTGCTGAAAGAACTGCTCCTTCAGTTTAGTTTCCCCACCCAGTGCTCCCACTTCCTCTGAGAATTGTCCGCCTGGGGGAAAGAGACCAAATGCAATTATTGGTACCCTATTGGCACAGCAGAGCATCATGCTTTTTTACTAGCCTAACTTCCCTCTGGAAAGGAAATTTGTGACAAAATGCTAACTTTCCCAATCCAAGTAAAGACACTGATAGCAAAAGAAAGCTCTTTGTCAGCACCAGGCTGACCACAGAATTGTTCTTGTCTATGGCAGACAGAGCCTGCTGAATACCAAAGAATTTGCTCCTCTCTATAGTGTAGAGTTGTTCCTAGGAAGTGGCTGTCTAGCCAGAGACAACCTGGTGATCTAAAAGTCAAAGAACTTGTCATAAATGCAGAGGGTTTTCAATTAATAGTCACCCAGTTCAAGAAACTTTTCCTCTTGCAAAAGGGGACCGATCAAGAACATGAGAGGAATGGATGTGGTTCAAAAGCAGATGTGCTTCTCTACTTGTTCTTCCCTCATTTACTGGCCTGGTATCAACGGTAAGGCCATGTTAGGAGCCATATAATGACGATACCAGAGCTTCTGTCAAGCTGGATCTCTAAATGCCTACAGGAAGTAGAGCCACCCCACTTTTAGCCAACCAGAAGAAAGTCCTAAAGAAATAAAATGAAATAAAAGATGTTTGCATTAAAAGACTAGAATTTGTTATAGCAGCTACATTACTCTAACTAACCCACTATTCTTGACCAGAAGAGCATGAACTCATTCAGTACACTCATGGCAAACAACAGCACACTTTCCTCCCCAACTAACATCCCATCCTAAAAACTCTAAAGAGCCCCAGAATTCAAGATTATTTCCACAATAATCTTGATCAATATGTGCTTTTGCTTCCAGGAATGCATTCTCTCTAACCTGTCACCCAAATTGAGATGGGTCAGCCCTCCAGAGGAGTGGAGACTTCATTAGTTTAGGTTTACAAAGCTTCTGTTTGTAAGGCTGCCAACTTGCCAGACATCTTTGCTTTTCTCCTTAACACACAGTCTATAATCCTTTGACTTTAGCTGTGTGACTCTGACATTGTCAAATCTGCATGCACATCAGGCTGCAAGAGACAGTGTCCGAGGCTTTCCAAGTGGCCTCAGTGTGCTGACAACTTCACACATGGTCAAAATTTCCTCTCCCAAAGAGGCTTACCTTGGACTCACAACCACTCCTCCCCCACTCTGCAATAAATCCCTGTGCAGATCCCCAGCCCTAGCTGCAAGCTCACAATTTGGTATCTTCCATGCTGAGTTCTCAAGAGGCAAAAGGCCCAACAGAGGCATCAAGCTTTGAAACTTCACACAAGGAAACCCCTTCCTCCCTGAGCAGTCATGTCTAGAAGCTACCTAAAAGCTCTGCTGGGTCTTGATGGTGTAACTATCCTGTAAAGGCAATAATATGCCAGAACCCATCCCCCCATCTTGAGATAACTGACTGGGTGCATCTCTTCCCATCTCCATACTCAGTGATATCACACTGATGGCTTGAAGTCAGCCCTGAGGAAAGCACACCATGGATGTTAGCACACACCACATATCAGGGCTTTTTATGTCCCAGAGGACAATTATTAAACATTGGCAGAACTGCCCAGCCAACAAAGAATCAGTGCAATCAAAGAATCAGTGGAATGAGTTCTGTCTGGCCACCCCTTTCTTTCTCGGAAAGGCAAGGACAGAGCACCCATCTCCAGCGCAGTGACAAGGCCCTGGTGGCTGTGCCCAGTGACACGTGTAGGGCCTTTGTCCTGGATCTGATGAGAAAGGAGGCTAAGGGACAGTGACCTCCCATGGCAAATCGTGGACAGAACAATGCTGAACCAGGGCAGACAAAGGGGGCTTCAAGAGGCAGACTAGTCATTTTGGACGCTACAAAATGGATCCTATCTCAATAATCAGATTCTAATTACTCACTCTGCCACTCACCTGGCCACTCTGCAGCTCTGCTGAAGGAGGAGGAGGAGAGAAGAGGACCGAGCCCATTGTCAGCCTGTCAAGCCCAGGGCTGGGCATTTCATGCGGGTTAATGAAGTTGACCTTCACATGGTGCCATGTCTTAAAGTTAGAATACCCATTTTTCAAAGCAGGGAAATGAGGCCTCAGGAGGTCAGAACAGTAACCTGCCCAGGGGCACACAGTGGTAAGGAGTCTGGATACAGATCTGGGTGTGTCTGACTCCGGTGTCTACATTACTTCCATCACACCACACTTGCCAGCGAGCCTTGTTTTATTTATCTGTGGAACCGCAGGAAAAGAAATACTCACCCTGCCTCAGGGGAAATTAATGACAGACTTGTATTTTTTAATAACAACTTTGTTGAGATATAATTCACATCCCATAAAATTCTCCCCTTTAAAGTGTACAATTTGGTGGTTTTTAAGATCTTCACAGAGTTGTACAACCATTGCTATTATCTAACTCGAGAGTATTTTTGTTACCCCAAAAAGGAAACCCCACACCCATGGGCAGGCACTCCTTCTTCCCTCTCTGCTGCCCCTGGCAATCACTAATCTGCTTTCTCCGTGTGTGGACCTGCCCCGCTCTGGACGTTCATATGAATGGAATCACACCATATGCGGCCTTTGGCATCTGGCTTCCTTCATTTAGCATAATATTGACAGATCTGTTTTTTAAAGTTCATGCAGGCTACAGAGGCAATCCACCAAGTTGAAAGGCAAACATATGCAGTTGTTTTCAAATACCAATAAGAACAGAAGCAAGGCAATGAATGTGAAGTACTGGCATCAATGTGTTTTTTAATTCAATTGTATAGCATTTACTGACTGTCTAGTTTATGCCAGGCACAACAGACACAACCCCTGCCCTCAAAGAGCTTACATGAATGGTGGGGAGAAACAGACCAAAAAGTAAATAAACAAACACAATAAAATAAGAAATATTAGACTATTTCAATTGTGTGTACAGAAAAGAACAGATTTGGAGGAGGCCTTCTGAATGGCCTCCAGAATACATTATACATTTCTTCATTTATCATTTCTCTCTTTCTCTCCCTCTCTCCTTCCCTCACTAAATGCTCAGCTGTGATCCAGATGCTGTTCTAATGCCCTCTCTGTGACCACATACCCAGCAGCAGGAGTATTCCCAACCCCCACACCACTGTCCACCTCTGAAGGTCAGTGGGCATCCTTCCCACCATGGACAATATACCATCAGGCAGCCACCTTCACTTACGCTATGAGAGGTCCATCTTCTCCTGGGCCAGGCTCGCTTCCTCTCTGAAGTCCTGAGGTCAGAAGGAGAGAGAGAAGAAGGTCCTCCTCCCTCATCTCTTCCTGCCAGAGCAGCCCTGGAAACACCATCGCTCCTAGCTCCATCCTCCCCAGGCCTCCTCACCCTGCCCCACATACATGCATCTACCACTGACCTGCACGGGTTCTTGCCAAATATCTCCAGGCATAACATTTGCCTCAGTCTGAAGCCTTCTGGAGCCTGGTGAGGTTTCCCCTCACCTCCACAGCCTGCCATTTAACAAATTATTATCTTCTTCAGGTTTCCTGCCACTACTGAAGCTGTCTCTAAATAATAAACACTTTTCTTAAGCCTGCCTTTATTCTTACAATTAGAAACATTGCAACTTTTCTTCCCAGGTAACTTCACCATCTCAAATACCAATAAGAGTTATTAGGCCATAAGAATCTACACTTGAGTGTAGGTGGAACCTAAAGAAATCCTAGTTTTCTTCCACAAGGAATATATTGCTTCTTCTACCACATACATACTGCTATATATATAATTAATCATGGTTTCCAAATAGCTTTTTCTTGACATAAAAGTGCTTTGGGTCATTAGAGAGAAGATAGAAAATATTGATGAGAAAAGCTGAGACTCCTTTTCTAGTGGTCAGTTTCTAAGAGGGCCCAGAGCTCCTTCCTCCTGGCATTCACATCTGTTGAAATTCCCTCCATGACTATGGGCTGAACCTAGAGAATCACTTCTGTAGAGCAGAATACAGAAAAAGTCATGGATATCACTTCCAAGATTAGGTGTGCAGAAAAGAGTTAATGCAGCTGGCCTGAGACTGTCATCCTTAGAAAGGGCTGCTTGCAAGTCTGGCCCTTGGCCAGCATCTGGGAGCTTGGATTTCAGGAGGAAAGGTTCCTACTATTCCCTGATGAGAAGGGCTCACTGTGACTAAACTGTTTGTGCAAGCAGAATTTTTATGCTAAGCATCAGCCTCCCTTCCAAGAGTCTGGAATTTTGATATCAGCCTGGCAGAGGGCGCCTACATGACTAGCCCTAAGTAAAAACCCTGAGCGTTGAGACTTCAATGAGTGTCTCTCGCAGACAGCGTTTCATACTCACTATCACAACTGACTACTGGGGGAATTCAGGGTGTCCTGCATGACCACTGGAAGAAGCCTCTTGAAAGTGGAAACGTGTGCCTAGTTTCCTCCAGACTTCACGCACATTTTCCCTTTGCTGATCTTGCTTTGTAGCCTTTCACTGTAATAGTTTATAGTTTATACACTGTAACTATATAGAATATGACTATATGCTGACTCGTGTGAGCCCTCCTAGCCAATCATCAAACCTGGGGTGGGTCTTGGAGACCCCCAATGTAATAGGCTACCAAAAAACTAATATTTCCTTTCCTCTCACACACACACACGTACACACACACACACATCCTTCCCTTGTTGAACCATGAGTTGACTAAGGCCCAGCCACAGCCTTAACTGCAGCCTTATGAGCAACCCTGAGTCAGAGGACACCCAGTTAAGCTGCATCTAGATTCCTGACCCATAGAAACTGAGAGATAATAAATGCTGACTGCCTTCAGCTGCTAAATTTTAAGGTAATTTGTTACACAGCAATAGATAGCTAATACACAGATGGTAAGGTGTCTGCCTGCAATGCTGGAGACCCAAGTTTGATCCCTGGGTTGGGAAGATACCCTGGAGAAGGAAATGGCACCCCATTCCAGTACTCTTGCTTGGAAAATCCCATGAACAGAGGAGCCTGGTAGGCTACAGTCCATGGGGTCGCAAAGAGTCGGATACGACTGAGCGACTTCACTGATACCTGTCATCTAGAGGTCATTGCTGATTATATTTTAGGGTATGTCTATTCAAGGGGTTTAGATATATATTTTTATTATTATTATTTATTTATTTATTTTACTTTACAATATTGTATTTGTTTTGCCATACTTTGACTTGAATCCACCATGGGTGTACATGTGTTCCCCATCCTGAACTCCCCTCCCACCTCCCTCCCCATCCCATCCCTCTGGGTCATCCCAGTGCACCAGCCCCGAGCATCCTATATCATGCATCGAACCTGGAATGGCGATTCGTTTCACATATGATAATTTACATGTTTCAATGCCATTCTCCCATATCATCCCGCCTTCGCCCTCTCCCACTGAGTCCAGAAGACTATTCCTCTCACACTGTTGGTGGGAATACAAACTAGTACAGCCACTAAGGAGAACAGTGTGGAGAGTCCTTTAAAAACTGGAAATAGAACTGCCATATGACCCAGCCATCCCGCTACTGAGCATACACACTGAGGAAACCAGAATTGAAAGAGACACGTATACCCCAATGTTCATTGCAGCACTGTTTATAATAGCCAGGACATGGAAGCAACCTAGATGCCCATCAGCAGACGAATGGATAAGAAAGAAAGCTGTGGTACATATACACAATGAAATATTACTCAGCCATTAAAAAGAATACATTTGAATCAGTTCTAATGCGGTGGATGAAACTGGAGCCTATTATACTGAGTGAAGTAAGCCAGAAGAAAAACACCAAGACAATATACTAACACATAGATATATATTTTTAAATATATCATGTATATACATGTTCTGTAGTTGAAACTGAATTTTTTTTGAAACATTCTTTGTAAAGAGCAAAGATATGGGGCAGAAGTACAGTGTTTCCTATTATTACTACAAGGAAAGTTTGCATTACAGAATGATAACTGGTGTTTCGAATTGTCTCTGTTCTGGGGAGAAGGGGAATAGAGGAAAGGGTCTCTTTAATGGCCTTTTGGTCATGCAATAATAAGATCTCATCCTGAAATGGGGAGGTTTCCGACACCAAGTTAAATCACTCAGCATAATAGTCTAAATGTTGTTATCCTCAGTGTCAGTTCAGTTTAGTTGCTCAGTCGTGTCCGACTCCTTGTGACCCTATGAACCTCAGCACACCAGGCCTCCCTGCCATCCACCAACTCCTGGACTTTACTCAAACTCATGCCCATCGAGTCGGTGATGCCATCCAGCCATCTCATCCTCTGTCGTCCCCTTATCCTCCTGCCCCCAATCCCTCCCAGCATCAGGGTCTTGTCCAATGAGTCAACACTTCGCATGAGGTGGCCAAAGTACTGGAGTTTCAGCTTCAGCATCAGTCCTTCCAATGAACACCCAGGACTGATCTCCTTTAGGATGGACTGGTTGGATCTCCTTGCAGTCCAAGGGACTCTCAAGAGTCTTCTCCAACACCACAGTTCAAAAGCATCAATTCTTTGGCGCTCAGCTTTCTTTATGGTCCAACTCTCACATCCATACATGACCATTGGAAAAACCATAGCCTTGACCAGACAGACCTTTGTTGGCAAAGTAATGTCTCTGCTTTTTAGTATGCTGTCTAGGTTGGTTATAACTTTCCTTCCAAGGAGTAAGCGTCTTTTAAATTGATGGCTGCAGTCACCATCTGCAGTGGTTTTGGAGCTCAAAAAAATAAAGTCTGACACTGTTTCCACTGTCTCCCCATCTATTTCCCATGAGGTGATGGGACCAGATGCCATGATCTTACTTTTCTGAATGTTAAGCTTTAAGCCAACTTTTTCACTCTGCTCTTTCACTTTCATCAAGAGGCTTTTTAGTTCCGCTTCACTTTCTGCCATAAGGGTGGTGTCATCTGAGGTTATTGATATTTCTCCTGGCAATCTTGATTCCAGCTTGTGCTTCCTCCAGCCCAGCGTGTCTCATTATGTACTCTGCATATAAGTTAAATAAGCAGGGTGACTATGTACAGCCTTGACATGCTCCTTTTCCTATTTGGAACCAGTCTGTTGTTCCATGTCCAGTTCTAACTGTTGCTTCCTGACCTGCATACAGGTTTCCAAAGAGGCAGGTCAGGTGGTCTGGTATTCCCATCTCTCTTAGAATTTACCACAGTTTATTGTGATCCACACAGTCGAAGGCTTTGGCGTAGTCAATAAAGCAGAAATAGATATTTTTCTGGAACTCTCTTGCTTTTTCGATGATCCAGCAGATATTGGCAATTTGATCTCTGGTTCCTCTGCCTTTTCTAAAACCAGATTGAACATCTGGAAGTTCACAGTTCACGTATTGCTGAAGCCTGGCTTGGAGAATTTTGAGCATTACTTTACTAGTGTGTGAGATGAGTGCAATTGTGCGATAGTTTGAGGATTGCCTTTGGGATTGCCTTTCTTAGGGATTGGAATGAAAACTGACCTTTTCCAGTCCTGTAGCCACTGCTGAGTTTTCCAAATTTGTTGGCATATTGCGTGCAGCACGTTCACAGCATCATCCTTTAGGATTTGAAATAGCTCAACTGGAATTCCATCACCTCCACTAGCTTTGTTCGTAGTGATGCTTCCTAAGGCCCACTTGACTTTGCATTCCAGGATGTCTGGCTCTAGGTGAGTGTGAGTGATCACACCATCATGATTATCTGGGTCGTGAAGATCTTTTTTGTACAGTTCTTCTGTGTATTCTTGCCACCTCTTCTTAATATCTTCTGCTTCTTTTAGGTCCATACCATTTCTGTTCTTTATCGAACTCATCTTTGCATGAAATGTTCCCTTGGTATCTCTGATTTTCTTGAAGAGATCTCTAGTCTTTCCTGTCCTGTTGTTTTCCTCTATTTCTTTGCATTGATCGCTGAGGAAGGCTTTCTTATCTCTCCTGGATATACTTTGGAACTCTGCATTCAAATGCGAATATCTTTCCTTTTCTCCTTTGCTTTTCACTTCTCTTCTTTTCACAGCTATTTGTAGGGCCTCCTCAGACAACCATTTTGCCTTTTTGCATTTCTTTTCCATGGGGATGGTCTTAATCCCTGTCTCCTGTACAATGTCACAAACCTCCATCCATAGTTCATCAGGCACTCTGTCTATCAGATCTAGTCCCTTAAATCTATTTCTCACTTCCACTGTATAGTCATAAGGGATTTGATTTATGTCATACTTGAATGGTCTAGTGGTTTTCCCTAGAACCTGGAATGTTAGGTCCATGAATCAAGGCAAATTGGAAGTGGTCAAACAGATGGCAAGAGTAAATGTCGACATTCTAGGAATCAGCGAAGAAAAAGGGACTGGAATGGGTGAATTTAACTCAGATGACCATTATATCTACTACTGTGGGCAGAATCCCTTAGAAGAAATGGAGTAGCCATCATAGTCAACAAGAGTCCAAAATGCAGTACTTGGATGCAATCTCAAAACCGACAGAATGATCTCTGTTTGTTTCCAAGGCAAACCATTCAATATCACGGTAATCCAAGCCTATGCCCCAACCAGTAATGGTGAATAAGCTGAACTTGAATGGTTCTACAAAGACCTACAAGACCTTTTAGAACTAACACCCAAAAAAAGATGTCCTTTTCATTATAGGGGACTGGAATGCAAAAGTAGAAAGTCAAGAAACACCTGGAGTAACAGGCAAATTTGGCCTTGGAGTATGGAATGAAGCAGGGCAAAGGCTAATAGAGTTTTGCCAAGAGAACGCACTGGTCATAGCAAACACCCTCTTCCAACAACACAATAGAAGACTCTACACATGGACATCACCAGATGGTCAACACTGAAATCAGATTGATTATATTCTTTGCAGCCAAAGATGGAGAAGCTCTGTACAGTCAGAAAAACAAGACCGGGAGCTGACTGTGGCTCAGATCATGAACTCTTTATTGCCAAAACCTCAGTGTAGGTGCAATTAATTTCTACGAATTATATTTCCTATAGCTAAGGCCTCAGAGGGATTGGTGGCAAGGACTCCTGGGAGGGGAGACAAGCTTAAGGACACTCTTAAGAAGGAGTAATAGCTAGTCCTTACAAAGTGGTAACCATTAGGAAGAAAAGGAGAGAAACAATCAATAGAGGATACATGGACACACAGGTGAGACTGACCCAAGCACCGTTTTCTGGGTGCAAACATCTAGTGTTCTACTTTAAGTTTTCCTTTCTTGGCTTTGCCACTCCCATATATTATACCCAAGTGCTCAGGAAAGTTGTATTAAGCATCAAAGCTCAGTCTGACTTATGTTTGAGGGAGTTAAGGGAACCAATTATTGCCCATGTTTCTGCAAATCTTCATGAGGGAAGAGATATCAGCCTGGAGAAGCTGGCTTCCAGCAGACAAGGGAGTCTGCAAAGGAGTGAAGCTCCAAACTTAAGTGATGCAAGACAGAGGAGGGAATTTCCTAGAAGAAAGATCTCTTACAGTCAACTGGATGGGGGCTAGAGTCACAGGATGTAAAAGCATGTGTAGCCTTTTGAGGGTAGGGAAAGTTGGAAAGTCAAAGTTATAACAGGTTGCAATCAAACTGAACACAACTCTTTACAGCCTGCTTAAACTGCTTAGCAATGTATTGTATCCAAAACTTTGTCTACAATGCAATTTGTATGGCCCACTAAGTACTCTATCATATGAGGAAACCATAATTTATCTTACCAATTTTCCATTATTTCACATGTAGGTCATTTTCAGGTTTTCATCACTATGATAAACAACACTGCAATGAACATCCCTATACTAAATAAATCTCTGTCCAAAAATATATCTTTGCTTTTTAAGAATGCATTGTTAAAAATGGAATTGTTATATCAAAGGATATGTACATTTATAAGTTTTTGATGCATCTTTTCAAATTGCTTTCCAGAAAATTTTACCACAGCTCCCACAAAGCCATGAGAGAGAACAGAGGCCTGCCACCACCTCAATTTCAGGTTCTAGCTCCCAAAAGTGTTAGAGAATAAGTTTTTGTTGGTTTAAACCACTCAATTTGTGGTACTTTGTTATGGCAGTCCTAGGAAACTAATACAGACAGATTCCTAGTTAGGGATTAGTATGAGAGCTGAAGTTGTAGGAAGTGTGCAGATATCCTTCAAGAAGACTCAGAGAAGGGAGGAAAGATCCAAACCTGAATGGGAGCAAAGAGCCACATGTGATAAGCAAGCCAAGAAGCCAGAGAGGGACACTGGAAAAGAGATCAGGAAAAGGGAAGGAGCATTTGGTTTGAAGAGAGGAGAAGGTGTGCAGAGATGGAGGGGAGATGGCTGGTCTGGATGGTGGGTGGATGGAGGGCAGTGTTAAGAAATCAAAGTGGGAGAATTGTGAAGAGGATTGGGTTGTCAATAAAGACAGATGCTCTCAAAATATTGAACAAGATGCAAAATCAGAGAAACTCTTACAAGCCAAGTGACCACAACCACATCCCCAGAAAAGAAACTTTGAATACAAAAAAGGTCAAGCGCCATCTCCAACACCAGTTAGAAAGTTATTGACTCCAAGATACGTTAAGTGAAAACATTAAATTCCAAAACAACATAAGGAAACTCAGAATATACACCAAACTAATATAATGATTCCCTTGGAGGTGAGGGGATGGCTTTCACGTTCTACATTACATATTCTGAAATAGGTGAACTTTTTCTCCAACCACATTCATTTTGTTAAATCCAATTTTCTCCCCAAAGAAAATTATATTTCACTAGAGGTGGTAGCCCCATTTTTACTACTTTTTTGACGTGTATTCATGAGAAATGGTACATCTTTCCTGAAGTATGCCACCTCCCTAAGAGAAGGCCTCACACACTAGGTGGCCAGGCTTGAAGAAAGAAGGATGGGAAGGAGACGCTGAGTCCTCCGGCTGAAAGATGGTATAAGACAGCAGGGCAGTGTCCCATAGAGCACCAGTTCAGGATGGAGCTTCACTTTTTTCTATTATTTTTAAAAAACTGCTGTTAATTGTTAAAATGGATATATTTTCTTTTATGATGATTTTCTAGGGGAAAATAAACAAACTTCTAATCTTGTACCACCTCCTATAATGCCTGCAATATTCTTGTACTGCAATTCTTGAAGTATTGATTCTGAATTTAATCAGGAGGAGCTATCAGATAAACCTGAACTCTCATATATTCTATAAAATAACTAGCTAGCACTCTTCAAAAGCATCAGTCTTGCAAAACAAAGAAGACTGACTCCAGGTTCAAGGAGGCTAGGGAAATAGGACAACTAAATGTGCTTTGGGATTCTGGGTTGAATCCTGGACCAGAAAAAGGACATTAATGGGACAACTGGAAAAATTCCAGTGACTTGCTTTTAAATTAAATTTTCATTTAATTCTACAGAATTAACCTGTAGATTAACTAATGATATATTGGTGTTAATTTCCTGGTTTTGATCTTTGGGCTATTGTTTCTAAGTTACTAATTAAAGAAGCTAAGAGAGATAAAGAGAAACTTTGTAAGATTTTTTTTCAACTTCTTTGTAAACCTGAAATTACTTCAAAACAAAACAGTAAAAAAAGGAAAGATGTAAATATTTATTAAGTAGGGGTGACTGTTTTCCTCCACCACCCCGTTTACTTTCTTCTTCAAGGCACCCCCTCTGTCCAGCTATCCTGGCTTCTCAGAAGGAGGATGGTGTAAGGGAGATATTAACAAAAGAAAAGAAATAGCTTTTTTTTTTTTAGGCCAGGAGGTCCTCTTCTGGGGAGGAAGAAGAAGACAAGGATTTTATCACACAGTTGCCTCCTATTAGTGGGTGAGGGAGTGAGGTGGGAACAGAGTGGGCCTCTGCAACAGAACACATCATTGGAGCTGACCAGAAAATTCCCGAATGGTTTATTAGAATTACATTTCTGGGGAGGGTCAAAACTACAGTTAAGTCAGGTGTTAAGTCCAGATTTGTTATAGGCTTCAATTCAAGTGATATCAGTTTGGCTCTGTGGTTTTTCTTGTTAACACCAACTCTTTCAAGAATAAATAAAGGAGAGCACAAGCTTTAGGGGCACGTTTACTATCCTCCAAGGGCCGTGGAGAACAAGCTAGGGTGAGAGGTGCCCCCCTCTCTTCTTGGGGACATGGCCCCACAATCCCAGCAACTCCAGTGGGCCTTCTGTCTTCAGAACTCTCTAGACTACACTGTGGGCACCAGGCTCTATATCCCCACTTCCTTCCTTTAGGGGCTCAGATTGGCCTTTCTAAGGACCCCTTCATCTTGCTGAGTTTTGGTGACAGCACAGAGTGAGCCTGTTGGTTCTGCCACTCAGCAAACCTTCAGCAGCTAGTTTTCCTTCTCATGGGTTCCCAGAGTTTGTATATGGCATCAAAGAAGGGAAGGCTTCCCTGGTGTGGACTCAGTGGACTGGTGTGGTCTGGTGGACTCAGACCATAAAGAATCTGCCTGCAGTGTGGGAGACCTGGATTCAGTCCCTGGATTGGGAAGATCCCCTGGAGAAGAGAATGGCTACCCACTCCAGTATTCTGGCCTAGAAAATTCCATGGAGAGAGAAGCCTGGCGGGCTATAGTCCATGGGGTTGCAGAGTCAGATGTGACTGAGCGACTTTCACTTTCACTTTTCAAAGAAGGAAAAACACTCCATTCCCCATGGTGAGCTATCTGCTGCCCACCATACACATGGCCTGAGTACTAGGAAAACCACTCCTCCTCTTGCCTCCCAGTCCATCCCAGATGGCCTTGGGAGGGGCCACTGAGAGGCCACTGGGGGATGGCAAGCCCCACTCTGCTGCTTCTTGATAAACCTGGCACCGAGGGTCTGGCCCAAATCTTCGGGAAGCACTGCTTAGCTTCTTGTTTCAGACTTGGGCCATGGCCACCATTCAAGACCACAAGCCCCACTCTATTAATGAATGAGCTTTGGTATCACACGAAACTGGATTCCAAACCTGACTCCTCTACTTACTGTGTAAGTCACTTAACTTTTCTACCTATAAATTGTCATTCCTTCTGTTCTGGCTTCTAGGGAACCCTGAGCTAAGTCTATGACCATATCTAGGAACTCTGCCAGTGTGTGTGCATTTCTGGTGACTTAATGTTTCTTCCATGCTTTGCCTTCATTCCTTGTCTCTGCATCAAGCTTTATTGTTTTCCTTTTGAATCCTAAGCACTGTTGTTAACTACCTCAAATCCTTTAAAGAACAGCAGGGAGTGAAATAAATAAACTGAACTTCCCTGAGACTGTATTTCCTCATCTAAAAAAGATGGCGATAATAATTCCTACTTCACAGGCTCATGGGGAGGATAGGTTAAGTCAGCCCACGTAATGGCCCAGCAGAGGGCCTGGAGAAGGGCAGGGAGGGTCTCACCAGGGGCTGGACCCTCCCCACCAACCTTGCCTCCTTTCAGCCATGTCGAAAGACCTTGAGCACTCAGGTTGTATTTCACAGAAAAACATTTCTTACTGATTCCTTTTGCCCAGAATAGACTGCTAGGGTGCGAGCTTGTTGGACAGTCCTGGGCCGACCATCTGTGAAAGACAGGCATGAGCAGGAGACAGGCAGGGGCGCAAGAGGAGAACATTAGTGCTGTGAACCCAGGGTGAGTCCCATGAGGGTGTGGGTACATTTCCCAGTATAGATCTCCCCATTTAATCATGCTGCAGAAGTAGTCACAAATCTTACTTCCTACTATTTATTGACGGGGTCCCCCACCCTGTTTTCAATACTAGTTAACCTTTTTGCCATCAGACTATGGGCACAAGGCCCAGAATTCCTTCCACTGCAGGTCACAAGGCTCTGTAAGGCCTGTTGCCCTGGAATTCTCAGGGCTAGCCCTCATGTTCTTTCTGGCAGGTGCCCTGGTATATGACGTGGAGGGAGGTGGTGGGGAAGAATTTCTGCTGGGTTTTGCTTATAAGCAAACTGGAGATAGGAGAGGGGTGGGAGGGGAGGCCTGGAGGAGAGAGAGTGCCACATCCACGTCTGTGCCTACAGGGTAGTTTGGGAGTTGATTTCCCCGTGTTCCTTTTCTCATAAAATTGCACAAAGCCTGGAATGAAAACGTTCCTCCCTCTCCAGGCTCTGAGTTGACAGGTATTGTCCTAAAACACAGTGGCCCAGACATCACCCAACGACGTCAGCCACCCCAGCTTCAGGAAAAGCCTGAATAAACAGGTGAAGCGAGCTCATAGGGACAGGAAAGTTTTATAGGTTTTTCATTAAGCATGTTTAAGTGGGGTAGGATACACTTTTCTTTCATCCACAGTGGAGCTAAAAATCTCCTCCCCTGTGATGTCATCTTCTGACTCTTGTCATCCTAGACTAGAGGGGGCATCAGTGACTTAGGGGACAAGAAGCTGGCAAGGCCTCCAAAGACACAATGAAGTTGCAGTGGTTTTCCCCTATGTCAGGGAGGCCCATCTGGGCTTCCTGGTAGAAAAACATTCGGCACATTTAAAGACTTATCACTTAATCACATTAGCAGGTTGGGACTTTATAAAAGTGTAAGGTGATTCCTGGGCCATCCTGAACTGTCTCCACAAGGAAAATAAGCAAAACATGTATTAGCCCTACAGACTGGCCATCCAGGGTACAGCCTTATAGCAACATCCTCCCTGTAACTGATTGAGGAGAATTCTTAAGACAGATGTGGGCTGAAACACCAATGGGTGTCTTGGTGACATTATAAAAATTAAGACAGGGCTCCAATGGCCTGTGAAGTCAGCAGACAGGACAAGAATTACAGCCCATCATTCAAAGCCCAGCAGATTGACCATCTGTTACTGCCCTTCGCCATAGGGAGCCCAAGGGCTGAGGTTTTTTAAAATCATACTCACCTAGGCCTTCCATTCTGCACAAATTTTTTAGCACTCAGCATTTATAAAGCCAGAAGGCAGCTTACCATTCCCATGGGTCCCACTTTCAAGTGCAAGAAACTTGAATGCCAAGAAGGGCTAGCCACTTTGCCAGGTTTCTATCACAACCTCCAAATTCTAGCTCTGTGCCTGGTGTATGGGGAGCTCTGAGTCTTTGGAGAAATCTAAGAGCAATGAAAGAAAGTAAAGGGCAAGCTTACAGGACAGGAGAGAGAACCTGCAAGAGAGATGCTGAATAACTGTGGAAGGAAGAGGAGACTAACTCATCTGGTAGATGCCCGGGTGCTACTGATATGGGAAGACCTCCTTTGTGGCAAGCACTGTCAGCCCTGAGCAGGGGGCTGTTAGAGTCAGAAAGTCTTTTAAGAAACAGACAGGCAAACACTTTCTGGAGCAGTTGAAGCTCAGACCACAGAGTCTAGAAACTGGTGCATGCCAACTTTTCAAGACTCTTAGGAGTCCACAGTTAATGATCTTAGCCTATGGTTCCCTATCTAAAAACAGAAGTAAACAAAGAAAACAGCCCTTTAAAAAAAACTCATCAATAGCTTAAAGATGGAAATAACCCAAATGTTCATCAACAGAGGAATGGATAAACAAATCGTAGTATATCAGTAGAATGGAATATTATTTGGCCATGAAAAATGATGGGGTATTACTGGAGCTTCCCTGTCAGCCCAGTGGATACAACTCTACCTTTCCATTGAAGGGGGCCTGGGCTCCATCCCTGGTTGGGGAACTAAGATTTTGCATGCCACGCAATGAGGCACAGTCAAAACAAATAAATAATAAAGTACTGTTACATGCTACAATATGCATAAAGCTTGAAAAAATTATGCTAAGAAGCCAAACACAAAAGAGCATATATTGTATGATTCCATTTCTATGAAATATCCAGAATAGGTAAGTCCATGGAGACAGAAACCCGAAATTAGTGTTGTTGCTGGGCATAGGAGATGGGGGAGGTAGGTGGGGCAGAGAATGGAAAGTAACTGCTTAAGGGGTATAGGGTTTCTGATTGGGGTGATGAAAATGTTCTATAACTAGATTGAGGTAATAGTTACACAACATTAGAAATATATATATGTCACAAACTGTATACTTTAAATGGTTATGTGTTACATGAATTCACCTTAATTTTTTAAAAATGTCATAGCACCACTCGGATGATCTTCGTGTTTGAGAGAGAGTAGCTGCTAGAGCAGAGGAGGGAGGTGTGATGGAGGCAGGAGAAATTCAAGCATCTGATGACACTAAAAGCATCAGAGGCCACAATGGGCAGGGGGAGGTGCCCAGTGTACAAATTTCACAGGCTCTATGGTCCAGAAAAAGGCCCTGGGCATATTCAGTGAAAAGACTGTTAGCAGGTCTTTCCTTGCTAGGTAAGGGCTTGAGAAAACATACTTTTGCCTAAATCCAGACCCTTTCTTGGTGACTCTGCCAAAGAAGGGGTGGCCCTAACTGTCAACACTCAGGACAACTTTCCTAGACAGAGACCTCACTTGCATAACACCACTGAAGAAAGAGATAGACCATCAACAGGTGGGGCCGAGCCCAGATGAAGCTCCAGCCCCTTCTCAAATTCCTGAGGGGGAGGAGGGCATGCCACCACCTGGACCAGGCCTCTCCCCATATTCAGAACACACAACTCAGCAGAACCTGACTCCTCCCACCCCACACACACCATCTCTTATAGGGTCAGGCCTGTCTGCCCCACGAGCCATGAGCACCCACCCCAAAGCACGATAGAACAGTGGCAGTAACTAAAAAGTTATTAGAGGGAGTTTAAAATCATCTGTCTCCAGATGCTTTATCGTCTTTATTTGATTCCATTTTGAATGACTTTTTCTTTTAAAAAAAAAAAAAGATTTTAGGTAGAAAATGTCAAGCTCTTGTCTTCTTGGCAGTGGGCTTTCCATTGAAATAAAAAGACTGAGTAAATAAATACAGTTATTTTAAGAGAAAATGTACATAACAACATTTATAACTCTAAAAAGAATTTAAAATATTTGTAAAATCTGACATATGCATAGACCCAAAATGTCTGAAATGAATAATCTGACTTTTCTATGTTCTCCATGGCCATGACTGGGGGAAAAACTGTTTAAATAATGAATATAAATGTTTGGAAAGTCAATTTTATGACTCTGCTAGACTAAATTTCATAAATGATGAGAATTACTTAGCGATTCTCAAGAGCATGGAGTTTAGTAACTAGACAGTGTATTGCGCCTTTGATTTTATCTGAGGACTTTCCTATTATTTGCCAGTGGAGTGGCTCTTGTTTTCTACTGCTGATATAGCAGGGATGTAGGTAGATGCATAAGTGGGTAGATTGATGATGATAATGACAGAATAGATATTTTTATATTCTTCAAAAATTCTAGTTCTTGCCCTTTTACAACTGCCTTTTTCCCCTCTAATGTTCAGGGAATGCAA
The DNA here is from genome assembly GCF_910594005.1 of Cervus elaphus. Taxonomy (NCBI): domain Eukaryota; kingdom Metazoa; phylum Chordata; class Mammalia; order Artiodactyla; family Cervidae; genus Cervus; species Cervus elaphus. The sequence continues at coordinate 33,735,588 of NC_057826.1, forward strand.
GTTCTCCTTAGACTAAATTAAATGTGAGATGCAAAGAAGAAAAGAGAATAGCTGAGATTGTCATGGTCAGGTCAACCTGACCACTTCACCTCACGTGGCAGACACTGTTGATCTTGGAGAGAAGAGGAAAAGGAAAGGAAGAGGCAGAAAGAGGTAAGAAAAGGGCATAGAGAGATAGATGGGAAGGAAGGAATGGAAGGAGCAGCTGTTTAGTCGCTAAACCCCTCTTTTGCAACCCCATGGACTGTAGTCTGCCAGGCCCCTCTGTCCATGGAATTTCTCAGGCAAGAATATTGGAGTGGGTAGCCTTTTCCTTCTCCAGGGACCTTCCAGATCCAGGGATCAAACTCACGACTCCTGCTGGGCAGGCGGATTCCTTACCACTGAACAACCTGGGAAGCCCAACAGAAGGAGAGGAGGAGAGAAAAATACTTTATTTCCCTCTTGGAGTCATGTTGGACCCTCAGAAGTGTAATGACCATTTTGTCATCTTGACCAAAAAAAGGCCAAAAGAATTAAAGAATCACCAACTCAGAGAGCTGACTTGCTCAGAAACTGTCAGCCACGAACTCCTTATTAAAAGTAAGTTTTCCTTTGTTTTAAACAGCTCATAGTCTGGTTGACTGGCAGTTTGCAGACAAAGCAACCTACCCAGTGGGCGTGGGCAACATGTGTGACACGGGCTTTGAAAGGAATCCTCGTGGCTTTTCTTCAGACTGTGCCAATGAGTGTCCTAAGCAGCAAGAAAGAGAATCAGGGCTGGCAAAACTAGAGAGGCTTCTCTGTCTCTGTCCGCTGTGGTTTGTAGTTTAGATATTAAAATATATTCTCCTGTAGCTACAATTTTTCTGCTTTGCTATTTCTACTCCTATTTCTAAGGCACACATGTATGCTATTATAGAAAGTATAGCTCATTTAATGAGACCCAACAAAATCTGTCTGCCATGAAAAGCCTTCTGTGTTCCTAGAGAGGCAGGGAGGATGTGAGAGGAGTGTTTGTAAGTATCCCCAGCTTTTCAGAGTGAAGAGAATGTAGTCCTGCTGAGTCTACTCAGGAGGCCTTTGCACACAGTTGCTTCCTGTCTGGCTTTATCAGCACCTCTCTGGGTGATAGGCATCAACAGTTGCTAAAAACTGCCCACTTGATACATCCTGCTGCTGCTGCTGCTGCTGCTGCTAAGTCGCTTCAGTCATGTCCAACTCTGTGCGACCCCATAGACGGCAGCCCACCAGGCTGCTCTGTCCCTGGGATTCTCCAGGCAAGAATAATGGAGTGGGTTGCCATTTCCTTCTCCAATGCGTGAAAGTGAGAAGTGAAAGTGAAGTCGCTCAGTCGTTTCCAACTCTTCGCAACCCCATGGACTGTAGCCTTCCTCCAACCATGGGATTTTCCAGGCAAGAGTACTGGAGTGGGTTGCCATTTCCTTCTCCATGATACATCCTAGGGTTTCACTATTTAGTTATTTTATGACTATATCAGATTGGTGTCTAACTTGCAGGTGAGCCCTTGAGAAATCTATCAATAGTTTGGCTCAGGGACTCCTTGGAATGGGACACAGTCCTACCCCTCAAGGAGTTTATAAACCATGGAGGAAAAAGTGTCTACAGTGTATGGGGCATAGATTATATACCCTGAACTGTGCTAAATTTAAATATATAATCTCATTGTAACTAACCTCATTCAGTGTCTTATGCAACACACAGCACAAGAAACGTGCAGAAATGTCACCTAAGCCAAACTAATCAAGACATACTCGCCACCAGTGAATTCGTACAATCTCAGGGTAAGACCAGCTTCCCTGGTGGCTCAGATGGTAATACGCCTGCAATGCAGGAGACCTGGGTTCAACTCCTGGATTGGGAAGATTCCCTGAAGAAGGGAACGGCTACCCACTCCTGGGTAGTATTCTGGCCTGGAGAATTCCATGGACTGTATAGTCCATGGGGTCGCAAAGAGTCAGACATAACTGACTTTCACTTCAGAGTAAGACCAGGGGGTGTGATCTGGCTGGGCCATTCTCAGATGGCTCCATAGGAACAGCAAGAATCTGATCTGTAGCAAAGTGGACTCTGCACTTATCAGGAAGTGGAGGGCTAGAGAATGGCATCTAGAGAGATTGCCTGAGCAATTGTGCTCACGGGAGGAGGGAGCCATCACGGGGGTCTCAAAGGAGGCCATGGGCCTGGACAGAAATGAGAAAGAGTCTAAGTTGGTCTGAGAAATTTTCCTCTGAAGTTCTGAAACACCATATCCCCTAGAGAAATTTCTTTCCCTTGTGTGTGAGGCCCAAAGGGCAGCTGCCCCTAAAATCATCAGGAGAGTTGTTAAACATATGGATTTCTGAAGCCTTCCTCTGATCTACCAAATCATAACTTTGGAGGTTTGAGCCTGGAAAGACTCTCATGAGCCATCTCGGTGAACCTCATGCAGGCTAAATTGAGAACCGCCACCCCAGATGATGGCCCAAGCACCAAGTCAAACATTTATTCATTCAACAAACATAACTGTACACCTCCATGTGCTAAGCCTAGTGCTGGGAAACGAGTAATACAAACTACTCTCATGATACTCACCGCCATGAGCAATAAGAAAGAGAATCATGCATACATCTATTTTGGGAATACACTATATTTCCAAGGTCACAAAAGTATTCGAGAAAAACTATTCTAATTATGGCTTAATTGATAGAAGGAAGACCTGGGACCCTCACGGGCTCAGATTTAAACACTGAAGAGGTCCAAGTGAGTAGCTCTGGAGGGCTATTCTGAGCTTCATTAAAGGATGCCCCTGCTGCAAAGAGTTTGTCTCTTTTTCTCTCCTTTAAAACTGTGAACACAAAGAAATATCAAGGAAATGCAACTGGGAAAATGAGACTGTTTTTAAAAGTCATTTGCAGAACTGGACAAAAACAGAGGAAATTCTGTGACCAAGTCCACCCCTGTACTGCAAATCCCTTCTCATTTTCCTTCTGATTTCTTCCTCAAAAGTAATATTGTGAGGTAAGGACAGAGTCCATCTTGCTGTAGATGGTCCCGGTGTCAGCCCTGAGAAACACACTCGAGCAAACCAGAAGCATTCAGGCAGGCAAAATGAATCCCAGGAGGTGGCCTTCACAGTTGGGAACAAGTCTGACTCATCTAGTAAAAGAAATATCTAACCTAAAACATATGCATTTAGATACAACTCTATAAAGCCAATGCTAATTAATCCTCCTGCTCATATAAAATGGCAAAGGAATTAACAATATTGCCAAGTCTGAAAAAGTCTTTTAATTGCACTGCGGTTCTTTCCAAGCAGCAGGCATCTGAGTCACACGTGGCCGCACCCCCCACACCCAGGCAGCTTCGCCCTTCACGCAAAGCACTTGGCACTCAGACTCACAGCCACGTTTTGTTGAAGCCTGGTACACATCTCCCCCACAAACTGCTCAGAAACCAGCAAGGTAAGTCCTGTTTACCTTTGTAAAAGATCAACTGCTGAACATTGCAGGAACCCTAGGAACCCTTCAAGTCCCCTCTGGCATTTACCTTCCTGTGAAGTTATTTTTGTTTGTTCTTCATGCTAGGAAAGGAATTGATTTAGATTAAAATTGTGGGCTATGGGCATTTTGCCTTCCATTTAGGAAAGGTCATTAAATACGTTCTTAACGTCAAATTAACTGAACTTTCCTTTTTGATTCCAAGACTAAAATGAAAAGCAAGGTTAAGTTGGATTGTCTTTAAACACAAACTCTGGAATAGGCTCCTGGGCATCCTGGATGGAACATGCTGGTGCAGCACTCAGACCACTGCTGCTGAAGGTAAAAGAGGTCCCAGGAAGCCCCCAACCCTGTCTTCCACCCCTGCTCAAGCAGAGGGCTTCAGAATCTCACTGGGATGTGAGTTCTGAGGGCATTCTGACACTGGATTTTCCATCTGCCCCAGCTGGGAGCCTCCAGATGGTTCCAACTCCCAGAGACAGGGTTGTCCTGCTGGAGAATTAGGACTCAAACCTTTTCAGAAGGCCCCAGCTAAAAAAGCTCCAACTCATCATCACATACATTCTGCAAATTACCAGGTTAAATGACAAAATAAATACTTATTGAGCACCTACTGTATATGAGGCAATGCTGTTCTAGGGTCTCTGGGAGGCATGGATGAATCAAAGATTCTGTTCTCAGGGAACTTAAATTCGGAAACAAAAAGGAGGAAGGACAAAGGGTATTTGAATAAATACACATTATCACTATGTTTGGGGTGGGACGGTGGCATTGATGACACTTGAGCTTTCCAAGTTATTCACCACATTTGGAAGTTTCATCAACAATATGAAGTTTCTGGACTTCTTTCCAGGAACTAACAACTAGTTTTGAGGCCTTCAAGGCTTTTGGAATCCATATTCTGCAGTGATGATTCTGTTTAAAAAATACAGGGCTAAGGTTCATGAAACTTGAAAATCCTGAAGCTCCCTCCCTCCAGACCACCGTCATGGAATTTAACCTGGGAGCAATGAATTAAACTAAACAGAATCCACTGTCTTCCTCAAATCCGCCTCCCCTACCATTATTCTCCTGGCCCCCACTCTGCCCCTAACCCAGATTATTTCATAAGATAAATCAAAGGGAAAACCACATTAATAAGAAACCCCATCTCAGTCAAAGCCACCGTATATAGCTGTATTCAACTTAGTCTATGTGGATGGTGACCCTAGAGCTGTCTGGGACACACCTGCCACTGAACCTGCATCCCCCAAAGGAGCAACTTGCTCTTGGGCCATTCCTGACCATGGTTTCCACAAATCGGATCAGACAGAGTTGGTGAAGCTCTCAGAAACTTAAGGAATCCTTAACCTGGGGAAGTCAGACAAGAAGAAGGGCTCTAGGATCACCTCAATTGTCCAGACTGGAGCTGTCCTCAGGGACTGAAGGTCAACTAAGCCTGTTGATATTTTCTCAGATAATCTTGAGTTAAAGTTTTTAAATGGCTCCATTCTTCTGAGAATTATTCCTTGACCTTCTTAGCTAAAGGAGCTTCTCCCCACCCATTTTTCATTACTTTATACCATCCTAGTTTTGTTTCCTTTATAATACCATAATTTCTTAACAATGTATTTGACTATTTACTTGAGTTCTTCAGTCTCTTTCCTCTAGACCTTAATGGCAAGCTCCATGTCTGCCTTGTTCACTGCTATATTCTCAGCTGAGAACCATTCCGGATGTTTGATAGGTACTCAGAAAAATGTTTTCTAATTAATGAATGACTGATAGGAAAGGACAAAGGACATGTGCCATAAGGGTCAAGTTACCCTCTATTCAGACATGAGCCCAGCAGAAATGGCAAAGTATGAGGACAATAGTCATATAGTTTGCACAGATAGGTTAATTAAGTTTTTTTAACATATATGTAATTTTGTATCAAAAACACCAACTAAATGTTTCTTCACCATCATCTAGTTGAAGAAATAAACTGAACATCCTCTGAGGTCCCTTTTGGCGCTAACACAGCATGACCTATGATACACATTTGGTGAACCAATCCATTTCCTGTCTCTGAGCTCTTTAAATCAGAAACAGGGCCAGTGCTGCAATCAATTGGAGAGAGGAATAGTTTATTTCTAAGATAACTGAAAACAGGTCAATACTGACATTTTTGAGAAGCTCCTTGATAAAACTGCTCTGACTTAGATACACACATAATTTCCTTATAATGTCTAAAGGCAGCTTAGGTATGTGTTCAGCTTAGGTATGTGTCCTTGGAGATGTCTATCAGTGAGCTCTGACTAGATTGTTACATCATGTTCTCCCAATAATTGTCCTTCGATGGGTCATTATTCATGGACCACAGTGACCCAAAGTACTTTTCTCTCCACCTGTTCCCTGAGCATGCTGCCTCTTTCTCCTCATGTAGCAGCCGTTTTTTGTTTGGACCACTCAGCATATATCTCCTTTATCTCTTGGAAAGAGAAGTTTCATTCTCATTCAAGTATCTACCTCCACCATATGCATGGGAAAAACTGACCATACTCCTAGCTCTATGAGTGAAACTTCACTAATTTCAACTACACACTGGCTGAGTGTGCTCAGAATGGCTGGGGACATTCCTGGTTATGTCATCCTGCAGTTCTAGTGAGACGAGGGAGATGTCTTCCCTAGTGAATTACTGTTGCTCCATCTCTGACAGCTAGATTTCAGCTCTGCAGAGTTCAAAGCAAAGATCCAAATCCCAGTCCTAAAGACCAGAGAGCTCTACCCCTTGGAATGGTCAGTTTGATAGTAAAGCCTGAATCTAGTCTCAAGGTTCATGGAGTAAGGCAAAAGAAGTAACAATTCCTAGAAGAGAACACCACCAAAAAATACCCCTATCTTGTTTTAGTGTTAGTCACTCAGTCGTGTCTGACTCTTTGCAACTCCATGAACTGTATGTAGCCCACCAGGCTCCTCTGTCCATGGAATTTTCCAGGCAAGAATACTGGAGTAGGTAGCCATTCCCTTCTCCAGGGGATCTTCCTGACCCAGGGATCAAACCCCAGTCTCCAGCATTATAGGCAGATTTGTTACCATCTGAGCCATCAGGGAAGCCCCTACCTTAACTGCTCATAAAAATTAATTCAAAATGGATTAAAGACTTAAATATAAGGCCTGATAGCTATAAATTCCTAGAAGACAACATAGGGAAGAAGCTCCTTGACACTGGTCTTGGCAATGATTTTTTTGGATAGGGCACAAGAAGCACAAGTAACCAAAGCAAAAAATCAACAAATAGGACATCAAACTAAAATCTTCTGCACAGCAAAAAAAAAAAAAAATTAAAAGGTAACCTATGGAATGGTACAGAATATATGCAAGCCATGTATCAGATAAGAAGTTAATGTCCAAAATATATAAAGAACTCATACATGGTACATCCTTGGTGGTCCAGTGGTTAAGAATCCACCTCCCAATGAGGGGGATATGGGTTCCATCTCCGGCCAGTGAACTAAGACCCCACATGCCATGGGGAAACTAAGCCCACATGCTGCAACTACTGAGCCCATGCATCACAACTAGAGAGGCGCTGCGCCACAACCAAAGATCCATGTGCCACACTAAGACCTTACAAGGCCAAATAAATTAATATTTTTCAACTCAATAAAAAGAAAAAATATCTGATTAAAAATGGGCAGAGGAACTGAGCAGACATTTTTTCAAAGAACACATCCAAATAGCCCACAGGTACAAATATCACTAATCAACAGAAAATGCAAAGCAAAACCGCAATGAGACATTGCCTCCCACCTGTTAGAGTGACTACCATTAAGAAGACAAGAGACAAGTGTTGGCAAGGATATAAAGGGAATCCTTCTGCATTGGTGGTAGGAATATAAATTTGGTGTAACCACTATGGCAAATAGTATAAAGTTTCCTCAAAAATTAAATATAGAACTACTATATGATCCAGCAATCCCACTTCTGTATATATATCCAAAGGAAACGAATACAGGATATCTAAAGGATATCTGCACTCCCATGTTCCTTTCAGCATTATTCACAATGGCCAAGCCATGGAAACAACGTGTCTGCCAGATGAACAAAGATATGGTATATACAATGTATATGTGTGTGTGTGTGTGCTTAGCTGCTCAGTCATGTCTAAGTCTTTGCGACCCCATGGACCCTTCCAGGATCATTTGTCTGTGGTATTTCTAGGAATGAGTACTGGAATGGGTTGCCATTCCCTTCTCCAGGGGATCTGCTCCAGGAATTGAACTGGGTCTCCTGCATTGCAGGTGGATTCTTTAACATCTGAGCCACCAGGGAAGTCCATATAATGTATATACACAACGGAATACTATTCAGTCATGAGAAAGAAGAAAATCCTGCCATTTGTGACAACATGGTTGGAACTTGAGGGCCTTATGCTAAGTAAAATAAGTCAGAGAAAGACAAATACTATATGATCTCACTTATATGTGGAATCTAAAAACACAAACAAATAAATAAAGAAGTAAAATTAAAATCATAGAAACAAAGAGTAGAATGGAGGTTACCAGGGTCTGGAGGTTGCAGGGAATTGGGAGTTGTTTCTTAAGGGTCCAGTTCAGTTCAGTTCAGTTGCTCAGTCGTATCCAACTCTTTGCAACCCCATGAATCGCAGCATGCCAGGCCTCCCTGTCCATCACCAACTTCCAGAGTTTACTCAGACTCATGTCCATCGAGTCGGTGAAGCCATCCAGCCATCTCATCCTCTGTCATCCCCTTCTCCTCCTGTCCCCAATCCCTCCTAGCATCAGGGTCTTTTCCAATGTGTTAACTCTTCGCATGAGGTGGCCAAAGTATTGGAGTTTCAGCTTCAGTCCTTCCAATGAACACCCAGGACTGATCTCCTTTAGGATGGACTGGTTGGATCTCCTTGCAGTCCAAGGGACTCTCAAGAGTCTTCTCCAACACCACAGTTCAAAAGCATCAATTTTTCGGTGCTCAGCTTTCTTCACAGTCCAGCTCTCACATCCATACATGACCACTGGAAAAACCATAGCCTTGACTAGACGGACCTTTGTTGGCAAAGTAATGTCTCTGCTTTTTAGTATGCTGTCTAGGTTGGTTATAACTTTCCTGCCAAGGAGTAAGCGTCTTTTAATTTCATGGCTGCAATCACCATCTGCAGTGAATTTGGAGCCCAAAATAATAAAGTCTGACACTGCTTCCATTGTTTCCTCATCTATTTGCCATGAAGTGATGGGACCAGATGCCATGATCTTAGTTTTCTGAATGTTGAGGTTTAAGCCAACTTTTTCACTCTCCTCTTTCACTTTCATCAAGAGGCTTTTTAGTTCCTCTTACTTTCTGCCATAAGGGTGGTGTCATCTGTATATCTGAGGTTATTGATATTTCTCCTGGCAATCTTGATTCCAGCTTGTGCTTCTTCCAGCCCAGCATTGGGTACAACATTACAACTAGTAGATTAAAAAGTCTTGGAGATCTAATGCACAGCATAGTGATTATAGCCAACAGTAGATAAATGATAAACTTCAAAGTTGCTAAGAGACTAGATCTTAATTGTTTTCACCACATAAAACCGAAAGAATATTGTGACATAATAAAGGTGTTAGCTAACACTACCGATGTAATCATATTGCAATATGTAAGTGTATCAGATCAACACATTGTAAATCTTAAACTTACACATTTTTTCAATAAAAGAAATATTAATCCCCGCCCCCAAAAAAGCCTCACAGAAAGACAAAAACAGCCGAAGTCAAAAAGGGAATGCAGATGAAAACTGCAGTGAGATACTAACTCACACCAGTCAGAATGGACATGATCAAAGAACCTATAAGCAATAAATTCTGGAGAGGATGTGGAAAAAGGGAACCCTCCTACACTGTTGGTGGGAGTATAAACTGGTACAGCCATTATGGAGAATAGTATGGAAGTTCCTTAAAAAACTAAAAATAGAGCTAGCATATGATCTTGCAATCTCACTTCTGTGCATATACCCCAAAAAAACCATAATTCAAAAAGATACATGCACCCCAATGTTCATTGCAGCACTACTTACAATAGCCAAGACATGGAAGCAGCCTAAATGTCCACTGATAGAGGAATAGACAAAGAAGATGAGGTAAATATATTCGTACATATAATGGAATAATAGCCATAAATAATGAAATAATGCCATTTGCAGAAATATGAAGGGACATAGAGACTGCCATACTGAGTGAAGTAAATCAGACAGAGAAAAATAAAAATCTTATGATATCACTTATATGTGAAATTTTTAAAAATGGTACAAATGAAGTTATTTACAAAACAGAAATGGAGTCATAGGTGCAGAAAATTTAAGTTATGGTTATGGGGTCGGGGGAGGCAAGGAGGGATAAATTGGGAGACTGGGATTGACATATAAACACTTCTATAAATAAAATTGATGACTGATAAGGATATACTATATAGCACATGAAACTCTACTCGGTACTCTGTAATGACCTACATGGGAAAAGAATGTTTTAAAAAGTAGATACATGTATAACTGATTCACTTCATGGTATAGCAAAATTAACCCAATATTTTAACTCAACTATACTCCAATAAAAAATTTAAGAAGAAAAAATTAAATAGATAACCAACAAGGATGGTGCTACTATATAGCACAGGGAACTCTACTCAATAATTCTGTAATAACCTAAATGGGAAAAGAATTTGAAAAAGAATAGATATATGTACATGAAAAAAAGTAAACCTATTTTTGAGATGCTTAATTAAAAAAAAAAAAACTAGCATATAAAGGGATAGCAGTGAGCCTTGCCTGACTATGTATCCCCACAACTATGTTAGGTCCCCCAACTCCAGATTCCCCTTGCCTTCACTTCTATTTATCAGTATATTGTAAACACAAAACTTTCCCTCCATTCCTTCAGTTCCTAAGGATTTTGGACTCAACATTGACTCTTCTTTTTCCCTCATCCTATACAAATAATCCATTAATAAATCCCATTGGCTTTATTTTAAGCATATGCTCCAAATATCACTAGCCATTTCTCTGTAACTCACTACAACCATCTCAGACCAAACCAATATTGTGCCTGAACTAATAAAATATCCCATTAAATAGTGTCCCTGAATCCACACTTAGCCCCCCCTCGTTCTCCACATAGTAGTCAGGGTAATTATTTTAACACTTAGTTCAGATCCTGTTACTTTTCTGCTCAAAGTCTCCCAAAGTGCTTAACAGTGAAAGGAAATTTGAAGTCCTCCCCATAGCTCCCTAAGACTATTGTTCTGGCCTCATTCTCCCTTCACTCTTTCTGTCCAATCATGCTGGTCTTGTTGAAGCCTAGAATGCCCTTCTCTCAAATATTTATGTGGCTTGCTCCCTGGCTTCATCTGGATCTCTGTTCAAACACTACGTCCTCTGTGAAGAGCCTCTTGATAAGTTTATCTTAAAAGTTCCTTTCTTAGACTTTCTTGGTGGCACAGTGGATAAGAATTCGCCTGCCAATGCAGGGGACACAGGTTCGAACCCTGGTCTGGGGAGATCCCCCATGCCTCGGAGTAACTAAGCCCAGGCACCACAACTACTGAAGCCCGTGTGCCCTAGAGCCTGTGCTCCGCAAGAGACGCCTCTGCAATGAGAAGCCCACACACCTCAACCAACAGTAGCCGCTGCTCACTGCAACTAGAGAAAACCTGTGCACAGCAATGAAGATCCAACACTGCCAACAATAAATTAAATAAATATTACTTTTTTTTAAAATGCACAAAGCCTTTTCTAAAAAGGTTCTTTCCTTTCTATCCTCTTACCTGCTTCATTTTCCTTCAAAGTGTTTACTATTTGTTTGCTATCTGTCTCCTCCTATTAGAATTTAATTCCCCTGTGGATGGAAATCAATGTCAAACTCTGCCTTTTCCCAGTAACAGCTGAAGTGTCAAAGGAATAAACAGTATAAGACTATGGGTCCATTAAAATATAAGTTCTCCTCCCTCTTAAACTTGGGCAAATGAACATCTTTGTCTCTGTGTTTCCTTCCTTAAATTTGGTCAAATGAACATCTTTGTTTCTGTGTTTCCTTCCTGTAATGAAGATGAGATAAAAATGTATTTTACAAAATGAAAAGATGAGGCTTCATCTTTCTAGCTTCATTATTCAAGGTCTGACTTAACATCTATTAACATTATTTGATCCATCCAAAAAAGTTAATGGATTATAAAATCTTTTTATAAAGAATTTATTTGGAGGACTTCCCTGGCAGTCCAGAGGTTAAGACTCCACGCTTCCAATGCAGGGATCATGGGTTCAATCCCTGGTCAAGGAACTAAGATCCCACATGCTGCATGATCAACAAGTAAATCAAAATATGCTTTGGAGCTTAAAATATTTCTATTTTGACCTTTTACTTTCCTTTTCTCTTTATGTGTTAACTTACCATTTGTATTTCTTCTCCTGCAAAATACTTATTCATGCCTTTTGCTCATTCTAAATTTTGTTACCCATTTTTCTGATATTGAAATATAGTTCTTTATTTGTCTATCACATCTTTTTCAGATCTAAACTTTTGGGGAAATTTTTTAATATAAAATTCTAACTTGACAATTTTCTTTCACCACTTTAGGATCTTATTCCATTGTTTTCTGGATCCCATTTTTTTCTCTTGAGAAGTCAAATGTCTTATTGTTGTTCCTTTAGAGGTAAATGTATCTTTCTTCTCTATTTTTAAGATGTTTCTCTTTGTGCTGATTTAGATTTATTATATGATTAGACATGGTCTTCATTCTATTTACCCTGCTTGGGTTCACAGAGAATCTTTGTATTTAAGGTTTGATGCATCAGCTTGGGAAATTCTTAACTGTTATCTCTTCAAATATTCTTCTCTGCTTATAGAATTCAAATGTTAGATCTATTCACATGTCTCTTACACTCTCTTATATATTTTCCATCTTCTTTTCCTCCAGTCTCCAGAATGGTTATTTCTATTCAGCCACTGTATAACTCACCAAACCTCCCTTTACCTGTATCTTATTTGCTGTTAAATCCATCTACTCAGTTCTTAATTTCAGGTGTAGGACTTTTTAATTTCTAAAATTTCCATTTGCTACTTTTCTGTATAGATTTCTACTCTCAGTGAAATTCTCCATTTTGTGGGTCACTTCTTGGTCTGCTTTTCTATATTCTGTCTCCTTCTCTTAGCATGATTTATAATTTTCTATTGAATACTAAAGCGTTGTGCATGAAAAGCTATAGTGTCTCCATATTATATCACTCCAGAGAAAATACTCCCTATTCTCTGCCAAATGCTATAGCATCACATAATATCAACCCAATCAGAATCAATTCTTGCTCAAGATTTGTCTTCATCCCTCATTAGGTTTACAGTATTTTTGGTTCGCTGCCCCACTCCTAGGGATTAAGCCTCCCAGGGATCCCAAATGAGAATCTAGGATGTTTCCTATGCTTCCTCCTTAAGGGACCCTGAACTTAAATTTCTGTCCTCACAGCACTGCCTAAGATTCCATTCTGTCTCAGCAGCCTTCTGGTTGCTTACTTTACATAAATTAAACAGGATATATCTTGAAGGGAAAACCGATACAGCATCTGATCCACTTCTCTGCAGGTTTTTGTGTCCTTGACTCCAAGTTTTCTTGCAAATCTGGATTCTATTATTTGTCTCCCTAGCTTCATGAAATTGCTAAAAGCTCAGAAGTCCTCTCTGACCCTTAGATACAAAACCACTGCCCAGATTCTCAGCATCTTATCCATGCCTATTACATTAAATGTCTCATGAAGAAGGTAGCACATAAAATGTGCTTATTTCAATGAGCTCTCTTTCCAGAATCTGGCCCTTTAAATAAAGGAGGCTCAGTATCTCTCTGATGCTTTCAAACAAACCTTTCTTATGTACTTTATCCACATCTTCTAGGCATTCTTGGCAGAAACGATGGTTTGATACAAGTGATAGGCTTATCATAGACAGAGACCTAACACATATGTCTTAAATAATAAATTTTTAGACTCCAAAACACGTTTCACTAAAAGTATCATGTACTGTCTCCAATAAATAACTTATTAAGGAACATAGGCTGATAAGATATGAAATAATTGTATTTTTCATGTAGAACACAGGAAAACTCTTCACTGGTGGCAAAGAGTTTTTTGCAACAGAAAGCACTTCTGAAAAGTTACCATTTTTATGTTTGCTTCTTCAGGAAGATAACAAAGCACATACTTTTTAGTCTTTGTATGTGGGGGGGGCAGTTTGAAGGGTTGCTAAGCAAGAAACCCCAGGTGACTCAGTGGTAAAGAATCCAGTAAAGAATCTGCCTGCTAATGCAGTAGATGCAGAGAATGCCCAAGACACAGGAAATGCAGGATACTTGGTCCCAAAGATATAGCAACCCACTCCAGTATTCTTGCCTGGAAAATCTGCTGGTGGGGTAGAGTCCATGGGGTCACAAAGAGTCAGACACGACTTAGTGACTGAGCATGCACACATGCAAGAAACAATCTATAATATCAGAAAATTACATAAGAACATACATATTGAAACAAAACTCTGGGCTCAAAACTTGTATCGAAAATCACATCTTGTTTTATCTAAAACATTTATGTGAGGATAGTTTTCCTGTTCTTGTTTTTGGTTAACAGCCTCATTTTTTGTTTTGCTTAGGAGACAGTATGCAATTACTGGAGAGTAATATCTCCACTTTCACCCAAGCACTCTATCACTTATATTTTGCTGCTTTTCAAATTGCTTGAGTCCTTTTATAGCTGAAAAGAGTGTGGTCATTCAACCACAAGAACATGCTTTCTAGCTTCCTGAACCTGAAGATGTTTGATAAGAGTAAGGGGTAAAAGTTGTCATCAGCACAGGATAAAAAAGCAGCTTCTGTCCCCACAGAGAGAAGAGCACAGGGATCTTTTTATCTCCTTCTTACAACTTAATTTCTTCCTATAGCATTGCCAAAGCTCCCTTCACAAACTTCGTGAAGGCTTGAGTTCTCATTTATTAATAATCTAATTTTACTGGCCTGTAAATATTCACTGGACCACAGGAATCAAAAGAGAGAAAACCAACCTCCCAAATGGAATCTTGACTGGATATCTAAAATAGTTGGGAGCTATTAAATGATTTGCAGACTAGTACACTAATAGATACCCCCATCTCATCCTAAGATAAACTTCTAAGGCATGGCTTACTCCACCCACTTCAAGGTTAAAACTAATGATTAAAACAGAAAGTAGCTATTAACCAAAGCGATCTGCTCTCAACCCAAAACCAACATTTGGAAACACTGTCTTAGAAATGAGGAGCCCTGACATATGGACACCATATGTCCACTGACTTATCCAGAAAGAGTTATAGGAGCCCGAAAATTCAGTCACTCAAAAATGTTTATTAAACACCTACTGTGTGCCAGACTGTGTGCTAGCGGCTGAGGATATAGTGGTGAACTTAGCGAAGCCACATTACAGACAAATAACCTATTCAGTAGGAGCATTTCACATGGGAGTGAGTGCAATAAAGGAAGTAAAACAGGATGATGTAACACTGAGTGAAGTGAGGCCCAGCTATATGGTGATCACAAAGGGTCTCCTTGCAGAGATACATTTAAGCAAGATGTGAAAGACAAGAAAGAGCCAGTCATGCAAATATCGGTGGAGCGGGGGCGGGTAAAGTGTAACAGGCAGAGGAGATCCAGTGCAAAACCTAATGCAGGAGAGAAGGCACATGAAGGGTATATAGCATAAAGAAGGAGAGGGATGGGGGTTATCAGACAGACAGGAATCAATGATGTCAAATCCCGTAGGCCACTGAAAAGCCTTCGCATGTTACTCAGTCTCTCTTTTCTACCTTCTCCCTTCTCTGAATAGCATGTGTATACGGATGTGGTCGGAATTTGTTCCGCAGTGCTCATTAATTGAAAAATAATACCAGTGTACTAGAACGTAACCAGATAATAGCTTCTGGCAATGATAGAAATACATTTATTTTTCTGAGCCAAAGCAACTGATCCTCCTGGCAATATTCAAGGGCACTGGCAGCACTTGAGCTGGGCCCTGTGATTAATGCAGATTTAATCGGTTTATCTGATGGATATCAGCACAGAGCCTTGACCGTGCCCCTGTGGACCCCAGTACACTGACTGGTGAATACAACAGAACCATTGTGTGGCTGAAGCCAATCAAGGACTGGGCCAGTTCATCCCAGGGGCATTGAACTCAGATGAATGACCTGCTTTCTGACTGGCTCAAGTCACAGTGACTGTTTGTTACTTTTGCCAATGAATAAAGCTTATCCACATTCATTGGGTCCAATTGGTTGGCCCTGATCCCACCTCATATAACTAATGCCACATTGTGTTGCAATATTTCTGAACTGACATGTGGCAGGCAGAGAAATTCTAAATGAGTTCATCACCACCAGGGCTCTGAACAAAAAAAAAAAAGTCAAATTAATGCAAAGTAATGGAATGGCCAAACAGCCAGCTGCTATCTTCCTACCCTAGCACATTGTCACTCAGTCATTCATCCCTAGAAATTGCGTCCAACTGATTATGACGAAGAGGTTCTTGAGATACCCTTCCTGTGTGTAAGGATAGGAAATTTTAACTCCAGAACCTTGGCCACCTTCCATTTTGAATAATTATATTCCATTAGCCAAAAATTTCTTCTGCCTTAGGCCTTCAGAAATATGGCTGGATGGGGTCTCTGTCTCCAATCTCAATGCCTCATCCCAGAAGAATCTTTACTCTTGGCAGTGCTAATTAGAGAAGTTTTTACACACACACACACGCAAGTATGTTTTCCCATACACAGGACAACTTTATGCCTACCATTAAAAAGGTATGAGCATATTAAATAAAATAATACTCAATTGGCGGGGGGGGATGTATAATTTAGTTCACTGTTAGGCATTCATTGCAGAGGTTTATTGATTTCTTGCACCACAAGGGAGCTCATTATAATAGAAACGTTGCCTGGAATGCAACACAAATAGGGGACCGGCCCCATTTCCTGGGTTTTTGGGAGGAGGGTAGAGAAAAGGGAGCTGTAACGTTGTAGAAACCAGGCAGCTATATCCAAAAGTAAACTGAGGAGTGTAGGGGAGGAAAATTTTCTTTCTACCTTTCTAGGTTCTTTGCCTGGTGTAATGATCAAATTGACATGAGACAGATTAACAGGAGAAAAACCAATTTAATTTCATATGTACAGGGGTGCCATAAAAATATGAGGCCCAAAGGCAAGCTGGGCAGTTGAGGCTCCTATGCCATCCTGAGCTGAGGAATGTGGTAGGGGCCTGGGGCTTCCAAAGGGAGGAGGACAATAAGAAGAGCAGATGTCTGGTAATTAGACGCTTGCCCTGTCATACGGAGAGTTCATTCAGATGAAAAGTTCTCTCTGGTAATAGCATTCTTTCTCTCTCTATTACCTAAATTCTTTTCCGTAGTTAAGGGGGCGGTAGAAAGCTCTTCCTGAGTCTCTTGAGCCTTGATTGTCTTCAGCTCAAAATAATCCACATGCCTAAGTGGCACATTTTGAGGAAGCTTGTTCTGAACACCTTTGGGAGATAGAGGTAGCCTAGTCAGCTGCTCTCTTAAAGACCTGAGTGTATACATAGGGTATATATATTCTATACACATATTTAGATACATAGCATATATATGTACTAACATAGGACAGCCCCTGCCCAGTCACCTCTCCACCTTCCAACCAGCAGGCTGACCTTTTGCATCCTCCCCAGGACTTTTTCCTTCCACAATAAGACCTTTGACTACTTTCTTCTACCACCTACACAGTACAATGGCTTTGCCACAGCTCCTGGTTTGGAGTTCAGAAAATATGGCACTCAAATAGCACTGCAAGCTCCTTTTAATCAATTTTATTAGCAAAGAAAGACCAGCAGGGCAGGGAGTAGATGTGGTGTATGATCACAGTCTTCTCCATGCCCCAGTCCTACCCTGTGAGAGATAGCAAGATATTAAAGACTAGACAAGATATTGAAGTTTCACCTTTAGAATCCAGGTACCTCAGTGAGATTACATTTAAAACACTCAAATGTTCTTTATCATAGTAATGATTCCACATTCTATGTGTACACGGTTCATGACATTGTACAGGAGGCAGTGATCAAGACCATCCCCAAGAAAAAGAAATGTAAAAAGGCAAAATGGTTTTCTGATGAGGCCTTACAAATAGCTGAGAAAAAAAGAGAAGCTAAAGGCAAAGGAGAAAAGGGAAGATACGCCCATTTGAATGCAGAGTTCCAAAGAATAGCAAAGAGATACAAGAAAGCCTTCCTCAGTGATCAGTGCAAAGAAATAAAGGAAAACAATAGAATGGGAAAGACTAAAGATCTCTTCAAGAAAATTAGAGATACCAAGGGAACATTTCATGCAAAGATGAGCACAATAAAGAACAGAAATGGTATAGACCTAACAGAAGCAGAATATATTAAGAAGAGGTGGCAGGAATACACAGAAGAACTGTACAAAAAAGATATTTAAGACCCAGATAACCATGATGGTGTGATCACTCACCTAGAGTCAGACATCATGGAATGTGAAGTCAAGTGGGACTTAGGAAGCATCACTATGAACAAAGAAAGCTAGTGGAGGTGAAAGAATTCCAGTTGAACTATTTCAAATCCTAAAAGATTATGCTATGAAAGTGCTGCACACAATATGCCAACAAATCTGGAAAACTCAGCAGTGACCACAGGACAGGAAAAGGTCAGTTTTCATTCCAATCCCAAAGAAAGGCAATGCCAAAGAATGTTCAAACTACTGCACAATTGCACTCATCTCACATGATAGCAAAGTAATGCTCAAAATTCTCCAAGCAAGGCTTCAACAGTGCATGAACCATGAAATTCCAAAGGTTCAAGCTGGATTTAGAAAAGGCAGAGGAATCAGAGATCAAATCCCAACATCTGTTGGATCATTGAAAAAGCAAGAGAGTTCTAGAAAAATGTCTACTTTTGTTTATTGACTACACCAAAGACTTTGACTGTGTGGATCACAATAAATTGTATTAAATTCTTAAAGAGATGAGAATACCAGACCACCTGACCTGCCTCCTGAGAAATCTGTGTGCAGGTCAAGAAGCATAAGTTAGAACTGGACATGAAACAACAGACTGTTTACAAATTGGGACAGGAGTATGTCAAGGCTGTATATTGTCACTCTGCTTATTTAATTTATATGAAGAGTACTTTATGCAAAATGCCTGGCTGGATGAAGCACAAGCTGGAATCAAGATTGCCAGGAGAAATATCAATAACCTCAGATACACAGATGACACCATCCTTATGGCAGAAAGTGAAGAAGAACTAAAGAGACTCTTGATAAAAGTGAAAGAGGAAAGTAAAAAAGTTGGCTCAAGACTCAACATTCAAAAAACTAAGATCATGGCATCCAGGCCCATCACTTCATGGCAAATAGATGGGGAAACAGTAAAAACAGTGGCAGACTTGATTTTCTGGGGCTTCAAAATCACTGCAGATAGTAACTGCAGCCATGAAATTAAGATGCTTGCTCCTTAGAAGGACAAGCTATGACCAACCTAGACAGCATATTAAAAAGCAGAGACATTGCTTTACCAACAAAGATCCGTCTAGCCAAAGAATTGATGCTTTTGAACTGTGGTGTTGGAGAAGACCCTTGAGAGTTCCTTGGACTGCAAGGAGATCAAACCAGTCAATTCCAAAGGAAATCAGTCCTGAATATTCATTGGAAGGACTGATGTTAAAGCTGAAACTCCAATACTTTGGCCACCTGATGTGAAAAGCTGATTCATTAGAAAAGACCCTGATGCTGGGAAAGATTGAAGGCAGGAGGAGAAGGGGATATACAGAGGATGAGATGGTTGGATGGCATCACCAACACGATGGACATGAGTTTGAGTAAACTCCGGGAGTTGGTGATGGACAGGGAAGCCTGTCATGCTGCAGTCCATGGGGTCACAGTCGGACACAGCTGAGCAACTGAACTGAATCTGAATGTGTTTAACAACAGTGTAATTTAGTGCAATGTTTTAATCAAAGATTTGGAAAGATGTTACTAAAAATTAATCTCTGTGGAAGCTTGGGGTTTAGAGTTTTCTTTTTTCTTTTCTTTTTCTCAAATATATTCTTTAACACTCATTTCATCTAGCTTCCCTAAAGTTTTGAGTGTACCCCTAAAGATAAAATGGGTTTTGGGAACCTGGAAGAGGAGGCTTTCACCTATGCCAGAGAGATGTTCCTGGGCAAAAAGGAGCCAAGAGAGAAACAGGACTTCCCTGGGTCATGACATAAGCCTTAGGAGTCTCAAGAAATGATGTTAGGTGATAAAAAGAAAACTACAGGGCAAATTTCTGCAAAAAAAAAAAAGTTTAAAAGTCCCATATATCCAGGCAAGTGAGTACAACAAATCTGAAATACAAATTGGGACTAGAAGTTCAATAAGTGAGCCCACTTCATGGGTAAAAGAGAAGACACAGAAAGAAGAACAGAGCCATTGGCATTTCAGAAGCTGCCCGTGAGAGATACTCAAAGATGGGACAAAGAGGAGCCCAGAGCACATGACACATGATGCCAAGGTCAACACAATATTTTTGTGTAAAATGCAAATTTCCCCAGATTTCAAAAAGTCAAATTGCTTTATTTTAGTTGATTACGTAAAGTAACAGTAGAGGAGGTCATGTACTCTATACATTTCACAGAGCTCTCAGGCATAGAAAATGCTAACTACAGGAGGTAATTATCTGTTACAGAACATGGTTAATGATTATGTTCAGAAGATGTTAACAATCACACTTAGGGAAAAGATTACAAGGCCTTCAAAGGGGTCCCTCTGGGCCACGTGACTGTAATGTGGTCTGAGGAGATTCTTCAATGCAAATACTTGTTGTCATGGCAACAGGATAGCACCCGCCTGCTCACCAGCACCACACAAAAGCCCCGTACTTTGGCACAATAAACTTTTAGTTCAAGAGAGACTTTATCAGTAACCAAATGTGGAAAGTAACATCACATATGATTTTATCTATCCAACACTCAGTGAGGACCTAAAGTTCACTAGAGTGAATCTAATCCTAGAAAAGGTTTGGAAGAAAATGGAAAAAAACTGAGATGGGTCTAAGAATTCTTACTCCCCCAACACACATACACACACACACACACACACACACACACACACACACGCACACAGTCTCCTGTTTTCTCCTGAAACTTAACAGCTGCTGCTTATAGAATTGTCCTTGTACTAAGACACATAGTCATTCAGTTTTTTGCTCATTTTTTAAATTTCATTCATAATAAATGTGAGAGCTTTTTAAATATTTGGTAGTGCCTTAGAGATAAGTGGTCACCCAGCGTGAGTGATGATTTATGGGGGTCAAGTAATAAAGAATAGGAATTTCATTTATTTTATTGCCTGTTTACCTCCTGGGGAAGAGACAGCTGGTAAATCATTTTGGTGAGTTAGTAAACTGGGGGGCCTTTGTTTGCCGGGCTCAGGAAGAAATCACAGGATGGAAAAGGATCCAGAGGCTGCCTCCTTCACCCACCCTCTGCAGATCAGCAAGAGATCTGTTAATTCTTCCATTCAGAAACTGTAGGTTTAAAAAATAATAACTGAGTTTCTTCTCTCCATTTTTCCAGTGCCTTAAGGTCCTCTTATTCTCTAAGTACTTCCTTATGTCTAACTTAAATCCCTCTTTTTTTTCCCATTTTCACAGTTATTTCTCCTTACTCATGTAGAATTTCTCTGGATGCAAGCACAAACATTCTTAGTACTTGTCTCAGTTTAAAATTGGATGTCTTTGGGATTTCTGGTCAGTTCCTACAGGAACCTCAAGGAATCTCTATTTCCTCCTCCCTAAAATAGGAAGACCCCTGTCCTCAAAGAGCCAGGTGAGAAAATATAGACATTTCTCTGTTCTTTTATAGGAAGCTCATCAAAACTTAATTTAATCATTTCCTAGAGATCAGCACTTGTGCAAAGTGACATTATTTTTATGATCAAATAAGTAAGGATAAAAGTGTATTTTTTCAGAACAATTTTGCACCATAACTTATCATAAATACCTAATGTCACCCTGCCCTTGTTCTACTTCTTCTGGGATGTGTCCCTCAAGCTGAAACAATAAGGAGAAATGTTGCTCAGGAAAAGTGTGTACCTCCTGCACGCATCTCTTGCAGGTCATCTGTCAGGGCACTTTGCACATGTGTGTGTGTGTGTGTGTGAGCTTAATGGGCCAACCCAGGGCTTTAACACTTTTTTAATTAGTTGCCAAGATTTTGTACATGGGAATTTTCAGTTAGAAGTCTGGATTTCAGGTTTTTATTTAAAAATGTGAAGATATAACAACCATTGCCTATACTGTCACAAGTGAAGCTATATAGCAGCTGCCTCCTTTAATGAGGTCTTCACTTTCCACTTTTCCCTAGTCCTCACCAGTCTTTATTGCATTACACCCTGCTCTTAACTTGGGTTACTTGTCTGACACCTTTTTCACAGCTAGCTATTTTGGGGGGGTGGGGGTGAACTGATAAGCCTATATCAGCTCAGTGGCTCAGTCGTGTCCGACTCTTTGCAGCCCCATGGACTGCAGCACGCCTACCTCTTTACTTCTTGCATGCTGTCCTCCTGCCTCCCAGGAGTCAAACACACTGGATTTATCAATTCATTTCTAACACAAAGAATATGACAGGAGAGGTGTGCCATCAATTCCAAGTTTAGGTTACTTAAAAACTGTTGCTCCCATTTTGAAGGAACACTCTCTCTCCCTTGGATGGCCTGTGCTGGAGGAAGCCAGGTGGCAAGTTAAGAAACAGCCCCATGACAAGACTAACAGGGTGAGAGACAGAGGCCCAACAGCAACTATATGCGTGACCTTGGAAGTAGATCTCTTCTCCTTTAGATGAGCCCACAGCCTCTACTGACAGCTTGACTGCAACCTCATGAGGGACTGTGAGCCTGAAGCTCCCAAGTAAGCCACATTCAGATTTCTGACCCACAGAAACTGCAAGATAATACACGTTTGTTGTTTTAAGCTACTAAAATTGGGGGTAATTTGTTAAGTTGTTGCTGCTGTTCTATCGCTAAGTTGTGTTGGACTCTGACTGCAGCACACCAGGCTTGCCTGTGCTCCACTGTCTCCCAGAGTTTGCTCAAGTTCATGTCCACTGAGTCGGCTTTGCTATCTAACCATCTCATCGTCTGCCACCCTCTTCTCCTCTTGCCTTCAATCTTTCACAGCATCAGGGTCTTTCCCAGTGAGTCAGTTCTTCGCATCAGGTAACCAAAGCATTGGAGCTTCAGCTTCAGCATCAGTCCTTCCAATGAATATTCAGGGTTGATTTCCTTTATGATCGACTGGTTTCATCTCTTTGCAGTCCAGTTTATTAAATAACATATGTAACCGGCACAGGCGATGCTGAGGCTGCTGGTCCAAACACCATTGTCTAAAAACCTCAGCTCTGATGGAACAGCTTCTTCTTCAGTCTTCTGACTTGTTTAGGCAGGGAAACACTGGGGTTATTTTGTTTTTGTTTTTGTTTTTAATATTTCTGGGCTTTAGAATGTTATAGAAGCATCTTTCCAGGCTCTTCATCATATTGATTACAGAGACAAGTTTGACATATCAGCCCCACTCACCAAACAGCCCCAGATTCTTTGCAGGTAGAATGATGAAGGCAAAGTGCTGTGAGTGGGGTGGTCCTCCCCACTGATGCCCAGAGCTGTGTGAACTGTCAGGAGATTGAAGTTCTCTTACAAGGAAAGACACAGGCAATTCCTGCTTCTATTGAGAGTGCAACAGAAGTCAAGACCCAGAAAAACTAGAGGAGTGAATAAAATATTTCTTTGGCGACCCTCACTGTCCCTCCCTTACTCTCCCCTGGTGAGCAGCCTTGGGGGCCTGCCCTTTGCCACGAGCTCTGGACTGAGTTATCAGTAATTCCATAGGAAACTGCCCTGTGTACATCCCACCTTCACATATACATTCACATATACATTCCTCAAGGGCAGGGCCCTTGCCTGTTTGTTTACTGCTATGTACAGGCACTTTGACTTGTGACTGGCATGTAGAAGACACTCAGGGCATATTTGTTGAAGTTTTAATACCCCAGAGTGGGACGTGACCAAGGGTGATGACCTCCTATAGCCAGAGCCTACATCTTCCACTCCCTTCCCCTCCTCCTAGCATCAGTCTGCCCACCCCTGGAATCTGGATTTGGGGAACACCCCCGATCATCTTAGCCTGGTCCCTGGCACTGCGGAGATGGGGGGCTGAAACAGGGGCACCACTCTCGCTCCATTCCTTTCTGCCACAGTGTTCAAAGAGAAGGACCATTTCTGTGCCCAGCAAGGAGACAGATATACAAAGATTCTGCAGGCCACATCTACAAAGCTTCAAGGCCAAGCTCTCAGTTCAAGGGGCACCAAGTAAGGAGACAGAAACACCAGATGGGGTCCTTTGGTAACTGGGTCTAAATGCCTGGTGCCAGAAACCAGAAAATAGCATTTTTTGTATATATAGCAACTGGCCTAGGGCCTCGTTCCACCAGCTTCAGAGGGAAATAAATCTTGTTTGTTTAACAGACCCAGTGGAAGAATGTCCTGGCACAATGCCCAACACCCAGTGAGCACTTAATAAATATTTATTGAATGAATGAGAAAGATCTTGAGCCCAGCAATATATTTCTTGGCTGCAAGTGGGGAAAGGTAAAAGTCAGATTTGTGAAGCCATACATCCCCCTCTCCTCCCCACAACCCACACACAGAAAAGAGCGAAAAGGAAAGCAAAGAAACGTATCATTAGAGCAGTAGGAAGAAGCCACCTCCGCTCTGCGACTTGGGTCAAAACAGTTAACCTCTCTGGGTCATCACTGCTTCATTTGTATAATGGAAAGCCTGGGCTTGGAGAGCCAGTGCTGAGCTGCTATGACTCTGCGTTTCTCTAAGGCACAGTCCCTCACACCTAATTACACAGTTTGCCTGCGAAAGGCAAGTGGCCTGTCTTTATCAGAGCAGGAACAGGAAGGAAGAGCCATTGTCATTCAAATCATGGCGCTGACCTTTCTCTCAACCTCCTGCTTTGTGCAAGCGGCCCAGTTACAGAACAGACATTCTTCTTTAGGGCTATTTTTTTTAGTAACATTGGGAAGAGGTTGAAGAGGAGAAGCTTCTGGTGAAAACATGCCCTCCTTTTCAGGTTGTAATTTTTCATGTTCATTACAATGGGAAATCCCCTCTCCAAGGACAGTGCCAAATAAGAGGGCAGCAAGGTTTCTCCACACGGAACTCAGTCTGCTGCTGGGGTGGAAGCAGCTGGTATTCAAGAATCAGGAGTAGATTTACTTTTGAAAGGAGGTAGACAAGGGGAGATCAGGGAGCAGGGGAAAGCCTCTCTGCCTTTTCAGTTTTGTAGACAGTAAAAAATGTCCTTCTGAAAAGAGCAAAAGGAAGAGGTGGGGAAAAGAAGTTTTTAAGTGAAAAGAAAAAAAAAATTAAATTTTTGTGTGTGTGTGAAAATAAAGCACTTATTTTCAGCAGCTATAGTACTGGTGATCAGCACAAAAATCCTTACTGAAAAGACGGCAAACAAATCAAAATCTGTGCTAGGAAATTTCAGGAGCATTTAATAAATGTCACATAGCAGAAGGATTCCATGTTCAAATTAGTTTGGGGACTTTGTAGTACTTCTCAGAGCCTTTACTGTACAAAAGGGCATGGTGACTTGAAAGAAAGACTTTTACCTCTGGCAAGCAGGGTTTTCAGAAGACACTTTGGGAAACACCCATTCTCTTACTTGAAGGCAAATCATGCAAAGAAAAAGAATTATCCTCTCTAGTTTCAAAAGAAAAAACAAGATCAACACATGTTTAAAATTACTCCTTTGGGAGAGTGGAATTAACAATTTAGTTTCAATATTGAACCTTTGCATGGAAGTTAGAGGGCAAAAGACCCGGGCTTGATATATTGACACACTTGCTGACAATAACAGCTGTTCTCAAATGAAGAAACCTATCATCAGGAAGACTGAATAACTTGTCTCTGGAATAAAAATAATGGCCACCCCAGATGGAGTGTTTGCTGTTATGATTCTGTGCTAAACAATATTACCTATGTAGATACAGATAGAGATATATAAAACATGCATGTATATACAGTATGTATGATTTTATATTTATGTTTATACCCACTTTTCTATTTAATCTTTATAACCCTACATAAGAACATAGTATCATTTATCTTCATTTTGTAGATTAGTAAACTACGATTCCAGAACATTACCTAACTTGCCCAAAGTCACAGATAGAGTAAAAGGCTTAGCAGAAGTTCAACTACCAGTCACAAAACCCTGTAGAAGGGGTTTTGGTATAGACAAAGAGTGTTCTATGCTGGGAAAGATGGAAGGCAGGAGGAGAAGAGGGTGACAGATGATGAGATGGTTGGATAGCATCACCAACTCAATGAATATGAGTTTGAGCAAATTCTGGGAGATAGTGAAGGACAGGGAAGCCTGGTGTGCTGCAGTACATGGGATCACAAAGATTTGGACTCAACTTAGTGACTGAAAAACAATGTGATTTACAGGATCCTTACAAATAGTTATGACTAATTTTCCATCCACCTATATAGACTACTAATAATAGTATTTATAAAAACACTGAATTCAACTTGTAAACATACTAGTGGCTGCTATGTGCCTAGCATTGTAAAGAATGCAACTGATAACAGCAAGGAGATCAAACCAGTCAATGCTAAAGGAAATCAACTGAATATTCATTGGAAAAACTGATGCTAAAGATAAAGCTCTAATATTTTGGCCACCTGATGTGAAGAGCCAGCTCTTTGAAAAAGACCCTGATGCTAGGGAAGATTGAGGGCAGGAGGAGAAGGGGTGACAGAGGATGAGATGGTTGGATGGCATCACCACCTTGATGGACATGAGTTTGAGCAAGCTCCAGGAATTGGTGATGGACAGGGAAGCCTGGCATGCTGCAGTCCATGGGGTCACAAATAGTCAGACACGACTGAGTGACTGAACTGAGCTGTCCTGTGAAGCCTCAGGCTTTGCACATAATGGTTACCATTAAGGCAGAATGTTCTGGATGGTTGTGGATCTGAAGCTGTTGCAACAGTGAGCTGGAGTGACAGAAGTTCCTGTGACAAGGGTAAAGAGCATGCAGAGTACTCATATCTAACCAACACTAAGTGCTGGGCTCCGTATCTGCCACATAGAGTGAAGAGCTACAATAAAATACAGGGGAAGGTGCCCCAATTAGCTTCAGCAGCATGAGCAGTCAGGACTACACCTGGATGTGAATCAGATCTGCAGAAATGCCTCAAGTAGGACCAGGTAATCCAGGTGAAGGTACAAAGGAAGGTAGGCTAGTCTGAGCTTTGAGAGTCCTCATAAGTGTGGATGCAGGTTGAATCACAGGGAAGGAAGAAAACCTTTTGGAAGACAATGTCCAAGGCATTTAGACTTTTTGTGACATGGTGGTGGTGGTGGTAGCTGAATCGCCAAGTTGTATCTGACTCTTTGTGACCCCACAAACTGTAGACTTCCAGGCTCCTCTGTCCATGGGATTTCCCAGGCAAGAATACTGGAGTGGATTGCCATTTCCATCTCCAGGAGATCTTCCCGACCCAGGGATCTAACTCATGTCCCCTGTTTGGCAGGCAGATTCTTCGCCATTGAGCCACCAGGGAAGCCCTAATTTGCTTGCTCACGTATCCTTCATTGGTTCATTCTCTTCCTTTCTGACTTTTCCACTCCCTTACAGTGCTTCCTTGGATCATCTCCCGAATTAAACACTTGCCCTCAAATCCGTGTTCAGGGTTGCTTCTGGGGGAACCCCACCTGGACTTGGACTCCCAGGCCCTGGCAACCTGGACATCCAACTTAAGTACTAAATGACCTAAATGATTCTACCTGAGAGTTTTACCCTAGAGCAGGTAAAGAGAAACAATCTAGAATTTGTTCTGAGGCCACTAGCAATGGCCTCCTATGTCCAGCAAGGTGATATTTTACCCCTTGGATTTTAGAGTTGGGAAGGATATTTGAGGTCATCCAGTTTTTTTCTTTACAGATGAGAAAATTGAGGCTAGCAAGGTTAAGAGATTTACTTCAGGTCCCAGAGGGAGGCAGAGATAGGAGACAGTTATAGACTCATAGCAAAATTAAGAGGAAGGTACAGAAATTTCCCATTTACCCCTGCCCACACATGTGTAGCCTCCCCATTATCACATCCCCACCAGAGCAGTATGTTTATGACAACTAATGAAACTATATTGACACAACATCACCCAAAGTCCATCATTTACACTCAGGTTCACTCTTGGCGTTATACATTCTATAGGTTTGGACAAATGTATGACATAGTATTTTCACTGCCCTAAAAATCCTCTGTGGTCCACCTATTTGCCCCTCCCCTTGGCAACCACTGATCTTTTCACAATCTTCACTTGTTGTTATTCAGTTGCTCAGTTGTGTCTGACTCTTTGTGACCCCATGGACTGCAGCACGCCAGGCTTCCCTGTCCTTCACCATCTCCCAGAGCTTGCTCAAGCTCATGTCCATTGAGTCAGTGATGCCATCCAACCATCTCATCCTCTGTTGTACCCTTCACCTCCTGCCTTCAATCTTTCCCCAAATCAGGGTCTTTTCTAACGAGTCAACTCTTCACATCAAGTGGCCAAAGTATTGGAGCTTCAGCTTCAGAATCAGTCCTTCCAATGAATATTCAAGGTTGAGTTCCTTTAGGACTGACTGGTTTGTTCTCCTTCCTTGCAATCCAAGGGACTCTCAAGAGTCTTTTCCAGTACCACAGTTCAAAAGCATCAATAGTTTTGCCTTTTCCAGACTGTCAGTGTTGGTTTGTCCAGTATGTAGTCTTTTCAATTTAGTTCCTTTCCCTCAGTAATATGTTAAGTCATGTTTTACTTTACATTATGGGGATGTTTTGTCAAGGAGAAAGGTGGCTATGGAGCTGGGAGAATAGATGGAAGTACAGAGAAAGAAGAGCTTGGTAGAACCAGAAAATGAATTTCACAGGCATCCCAATTTTGCCTAGGGCCTGCTCCGAGCTGGGCTTTAAAGAATGGATTTTACACTTGCACTTGTCCTCCTGAAATCCAAATTCCCACTTGTACTATGAGACTTTCAAGCAAAGAGCAAGTCAGAAAACAAATCCTGCCAGAGCCTCTTCTAATAGCTGTGCCTCTTAGTGCATATCGCCTTGGCAGGGGCCCTAACTTATTTTGCTCACCCTGACATGGCTAGCACAGCGTATGATCAGGATGGGAGGTGGCCCATCGAGACATTCCCAGGTTTTGTCACTTGTGCAAATCTTAACCCTCAGTGAACGTCTTTCATCTATCAATTTCTTCACTGTGAAAAAGGACTCTTACCTTGATATTCATCTAGGCCCTTCAGCTGACAGGATCTTTTAGCCTGTTCCCCTTGACCCCTAACTCACTTTTTCCCCAGAGAGGGAATCTGGTTGACCTCACTCACTGGCCAGTCTGCTAGTAAGGACCTCCCCCTCAGATGAGGCACAGCCCCAGGCAGTGAGCAGCAAGTAGGCAGTACAGAGTCACATCATGCTTGCCTGTGTGACATGGCCTGTGAACAGGGGCAGGCTCCACTCTGTTGAAGGGGATATGGGAAGAGTCGGTGGGGGGCAGGGAACCAGACCAAAGTACATGGGGGACAGAGGCATTAATTTACTCAAGAGTATTTAGCCAGAAGAACTAGAGAAAGGTTCCTCTGGCTTCTCCAAGAGGGAGCTACCCAAGTGAGCAGCAAACATGACTTTAGATCTAAGGGATGGTGTTTCTGAGGGACCCAGAATTAGTCTGCCTCCCTCCCCCTTTTTTACATCCATTTCAGGGTTTTCTGTGAATCAACAAAGATAACAAACAAACAAACAATGAAGGTGGGAAATTGCAGAAGAGAAGCTTGCTGAAGTGTAAACATGGGAGCCTAGTCTGAAGTTGCTGCCTTCCTCCAGATTTGGCAAAGTAGTCTCTCTAGACTTTTACTCCCTACCTTATTCCTTAGATGGGAACTCAAATTTCTCTCGGTCTTGAGTCACAGAATTATAGATAGAAAAGTGTAAAATACACCACCTTGTGTTCAGATCCAGAAACTGAGACCCAGAGAAGCCCTGTGGCATGCCTAACTGCTGGAACTTGCCTTGAAATTAAGTCTTTAGCCTGGCTACTCATGTATTCTGGTGCCAGTGGAACCTCTCCATAGCTTCCTGGAGAAGTCTCAGAGGTACAATAGCTGCATGGGTGCCAAGAGAGTTTGCAGACACCAAATGTGGGAGCCTGGAGAGTGCCTGAGCTTTCACATGCCCACAGCTGATGTAGGCAGAAGTAGCATCACCCCAGCCTGATGAGGACCACCTGGAGAAACCAGAAACTGAAGTGCAAGACACCCCACCTTGCTCACACAGCCTGAAAATTGATTCAGGGAAGTTACACTGCCCATAGTGTGACATGCAACTCTTATTTCTTAAAAGAGTACCCGTCAAAATCACTAGTCATTAAAAATGAATCAAGGTAAGGTTAAAAATTACAAAGGTGAAGACTTAATTCAACTACAGTTTACCTGAAGGAAGGGAAGACCAACTCTTGGGCAAAACCCATCCCAAAGGCAAATAAAAGAATCCAGACACTTAGCCACTTGCCCTTCCCCTCCGTTTTCGCAGGAATAGGCAACACCTCTTTGATGGAAGAGGCCTGGGTTCAGATCCTGAATCCTCTGCTTACTAGCCATGAAGCCTTGGCCAGGCAATTGCACTTGTCTGAAGTTCTGCTCACTCTTCTACATGATCTAGGACTATTTTGAGAATTCAGAGATAAGGTACATAAGGGGCCCAGCTCTGGATGGGCACAGAGTAAGTATTAATGAAATAGTCATGAATTTGGCTGTAACCGTCATTATTTGACCACCATGTGCCCATATCTAACCATACCATCACCAACCTAGGCAAGCTGTTTCAACAGGTGAGAGGCAGGCTTTGGTTGGACACAGCTGCCTGGACTTCACATCCCAGTAACAGCTCAGAGCCAGCACTGGACACTGGTTGGCTTAAAGCATGGATCTTCAACCTCAATTGACATTTTTGGACCAGATAATTCTTTGATTGAGAGACCTAACCAGCCTTATAGGATGGTGAGCAGGATTTCCCAGCCTCTACTCATTAAATCCCAGCAGCATCCTTCCCTAATTGTCACAACCAAAAATGTTTCCAGGCATTGCCATATGTTTCCCCAGGGGCAAAATCACCCCAGGTGTACTGCTGGTCTAGTGACATATCAGGAATGGGTTTCTCAGGTGGGTCAAAGAATCCATCCAAAGTTTCTGGTTACAAATCACCTGCCCAGGTTACCTTTCTCTGGCAAAGCAATGAAGAACATTCATCTCATATATTTTATAAGCACTGCATTCCAAGGGAGGAGAATGAACTGGGGAAATAATTTGGTGGGCATGTAGTCTGTGACTACCCATTGCTACCTGATTAAATGGTAGTCTTTTTCTGAAGCTCAAGCACAGACCAGATGTTGGCAGGAGCCCCTTGTTCCTGGTTAAACATTGTAACTGGTCAGCAGCATTCTTTCCAAGGATATTTATCACTCTCCAGTTAAACATACCAAGGCGTTGCTCCAATGCCAGTGGCCTATGTCTGCAGAGGGCCCTTTAACAAGAAAATAAATGAGTAAAAGAATGAATGAAGCCCCCCCCCACCTTTTTTCCCCCTTTTTCTTTTTACTTAACAATTTGTTTTCTCACAATTCTAGAGGCCGAAAAATCCAAGATCAACATTCTAGCAGATCTGATTTCTGGTGAGGACCCTCTTCCTGGATTGTTGACAGCCACCTTTTCACCATGTCTTCACACTGAGGAAAGAGGGGGAAGCTGGAGTTCTCCAGTGTCTTTATAAAAGTTTATTTTAAATAGGAGTATGGTTGATGGCTTCCCTGGTGGCTCAGATGGTAAAGCGTCTGCCTGCAATGCAGGAGACCCTGGTTCAATCCATGGGCTGGGAAGATCCCCTGGAGAAGGAAATCGCAACCCACTCCAGTACTCTTGCCTGGAAAATTCCATGGACAGAGGAGCCTTGTAGGCTACAGTCCATGGGGTCACAAAGAGTCGGACACGACTGAGCAACTTCACTTCACTTCACTTCATGGTTGATTAATGATGTTGCATTAGTTTCAGGCGTACAGCAAAGTGATTCAGTTATACGTATACATGTATCTGTTCTTTTTTCAAATTCTTATCCCATTTAGGCTGTTACATAAAACTGAGCAGAGTTCCCTGTGCTATACAGTAGGTTTTTGTTGGTTGTCCGTTTTAAATACAGCAGTGTGTACATGTCCATCCCAAACTCCCTAACTATCTCTCCCCCTACCCATCCCCTGGTAACCAGAAGTCCATAACACCTCCTTTTCATGTCACCTTCTGTTGACCTGTGTGACTCAGGTTTACTAATACATAGGCTCAATAAATAGTATTTTAAAAATTAGCAGGCTGTGATTGAGACACACCCCTGGCCAGGAATGGGTTCCCTTGGTCCCACTGGTGGTTCACTGTTGGAACCTCCAATGACCTCCAGGAGTACCCTGAGAGAGCCCTCTGAGTCCTGCTGTGGCCCAAGTGTCTCAAAAATGTGCAGAAACTAGTTCTTTCCAGGTTTGGGGGCTAAAGTAATTCCGTTGGGAATGAAGAGAATCAACCCCCCTCAGCCACACAAAGAGCACCCCAAGATTTGATGGGCCCAGAGGGGAAGGGTGCCAGAAAAGAAGTAGGTGAGGTACAAACATACACTTAGTACGTACCTTACAGTAAGTAAGACACTTTTTCAAATGTTACCTCCTTTACTTGTCACCACAGAGGGAGCTATCATTATCCCCCATATCACTGACAATAAATTCAGAAAAGTTTGGCCAGCTGAGACCAGTCTAGTCTTTGCCACATCTGGGCCTCCCAGCCCTGCCTGCAGAGTTAAATCACCTGAAAAGCTTTAGAAAAATACAGATGCCCAGGCCCCAGCCTCCACCAATTCAGTCAAAGCCCTCACAGTGGACCTGGGCATGTTCATTTTGGAAAAGTTCCCAGGTGATTATAGTGAACATGTAGGGTCTAGAACCACGGCCCTACCACAAGGAATAAAGAAGGGAGGTGTGGACAAAAGGACAGCACAGTGGGTAACGGTTGTCTGTGTCCGGTTATCCGCCCCCAGAGCCATACAGTGCTGCAAGGGACACTCCTGCCCCACACACCCACACCAGTAGGAAGCACTAGGACAGGTCAGGCAATTTTAAGGTATGCCAAATCCACAAATCCTGCATGCTGTGTGATATATTCCAATAGGAACTGCTCTTGCATAATGGACTTTTCCATACAGTCGGCACTGCTGTCTCACTTTATTCCTACAGAGCACTGGTTCTCAGGCAGGGCACATTGGACAATGTCTGGAGACAAGATTGCTTCTCACTACTTGGGCAGAGTAAGGAGGTACTAGTGGGGATGCTGCTAAACACCTTTCAATACACAGAACAGCCTCCTGCAACAAAGAATGATCCAGCCCTGCACAACAACATCAGTGAAGTTGCAACACTCTGCTGTAAGGAAGCAGCAGTCACCACTAGGGTAGACCCAAAGCCTTGAAGACCACCCTCCTTTAGGTCAGAAGCCTGTCTCTGACCAGGCATGTTTCAAAGAATCACAGAAGAGACTTCAGAGACAATGAGCCCAACTGAGACCCAGCTGGGTTTTTAGAAAAATCCTAGAACAAAGATACACAGTGTTTACCAAAGCACATTATAATGCATTGCTGGTTTGAATTTCCACCCAGATAGTACATGTGTTGCAGATTAACTAAAAATGGTATTCCTTACTAAGAATTCTTATTCGTTGATTTAACAAATATTTCTTGGGTGCCCAGTGTGTTCAGGGCATGGTGCCAAACTTCCCTGCCAACACTGTTACTCACCCTGGAATAGCCCTCTTAATGTTCAAGCCCGATATAAGATCTGGGTGGGATATACAGACTCAGAACCCAGCAAAATCACCCCCAGCTGGATTTATGGTGGTTTTATTGTTTTCTGGTTCATTGGGTAACTTGGCAACCTGGAATCAGGTGTGCGAAGAACTGAAGGAGACCCACTCAAGAATCAACTCTCCCAGGGGCTGCATGGGGCAGCGGGGAGGGGAGAATGTGAGGCTCAGCACAGCCTGAGGCCCAAGGACAGATGCCTAGCATTCCTCCCACTGCCCAAAGATGCCCTCTGCCCCCAACCCAGCCTACTCCAGCTCCCTCTCACATCAGGCAAGTGACGAGCTGCAGACTCTGGCCACCCAGCACCCAGCCACGGAGCCCAGGGCTCTCCTCCTCCCCCACTCCGCCTCCTCACTGCCACACGGTTATCAACAAGAATAAGCGCTCCGCGGTAACCTGCCATGGAAATGAAAACTGCTCAGGGGGAAGGAATTGGGAACGTTTTGTCCTTCAGAGTCACAAAAGATTTAAGTCATTCTCCCTATCAGAGGTCTCATTTACCCTGAGCGGAAACAACAGCAAAATAAAAACCTGTCGAATGGATTGTGCAATAAAGGGAAATAAATGCTGCAGAGGCAAACTGGTGCAGGCAAAGAGGAAGACATGAAGCCACCATGAGGAAGAAACACCATGAGGAAGCCTGTGAGCGTGGGGTGCTGGACTCAGGGTGATGCTGGAGGAGGCGGCCAGGGGCCACTCTCCTGCCGGCTCCCTGAGAATCCCTGTGCCTCTGACCATGGCTCTCCAAGCCAGCGATCACAGCTCCCAGCCGCTCTGCCCGCTCCACAAAACTCTGGGCTGCTGAAACCTGCCAGAAACAACTGTCCCCGATGTGAAGCAAGAGCTGGCCAGAGTCATCTGCATGGCAGGCTGTGATCTCAGCAGATGCCCCCAGTATTTCACCTGACTCTCTGCTCCTTTTTCAGAACTCTATCTGGAAGTTATTTCCTCAGAGATGTTTCCTCTAATCCCATAGGTTCATCCTTGCACTCAACAAATATTTACTGAATGAATAATATTTATTGAGCACCCCCAAGTGTTAGGTACCCTATGGGGCTTCCCAGGTGGTGCTAGTGGTAAAGAACCTGCCTGCAAATGCAGGAGACATAAGAGATACGGGTTCAATCCCTGAGTCAGGAAGATCCCCTGGAGGAGAACACGGCAACTCATTCCAGTATTCTTGCCTGGAGAATCCCATGGACAGAGAAGCCTGGCGGGTTATGGTCCATAGGGTTGCAAAGAGTCAGACACCACTGAAGCGACTTCATAGCAGCAGCAGCAAGGGTGTGTGATCTCCCACAGCAAACCTCTTCTCCTCTTTAACAATAATGATGGTAATTAACCACTTATATAATTATTTCATGGGGTCCGGTTCCCACCCCCAAGTCTCCAGCCTGTCCAGAATGTAGAGCTACAGGAGAACAGGAGCCAAATCATCTGTTGACTCTGCACCATCCCACTGTTGGTGCCTCCCAGGCACTGGGACATAATGAATGAACAAGTGAACATACGCGTGAGCAAACAAAGATACTCTATTTCTGGAAGCAACCTAGATGCCCACCAGCAGACGAATGGATAAGGAAGCTGTGGTACATATACACCATGGAATATTACTCAGCCATTAAAAAGAATTCATTTGAATCAGTTCTAATGAGATGGATGAAACTGGAGCCCATTATACAGGGTGAAGTAAGCCAGAAAGATAAAGACCAATACAGTATACTAACACATATATATGGAATTTTAAAAGATGGTAATGGTAACCCTATATGCAAAACAGAAAAAGAGACACAGATGTACAGAACAGACTTTTGGACTCTGTGGGAGAAGGTGAGGGTGGGATGTTCTGAGAGAATAGCATTGAAACAAATATACTATCAAGGGTGAAACAGATCACCAGCCCAGGCTGGATGCATGAGACAAGTGCTCAGGGCTGGTGCACTGGGAAGACCCAGAGGGATGGGATGGGGAGGGAGGTGGGAGGGGGGATCGGGATGGGGAACATATGTAAATCCATGGCTGATTCATGTCAATGTATGGCAAAAACCACTACAATATTGTAAAGTAATTAGCCTCCAACTAATAAAAATAAATGAAAAAATTAAAATAAAATAAAATTGCAATTTTTTTATAAAAAAATAAAAGCCTTATAAATCAGGAAAAAAAAAAAAACAAAGATACTCTATTTCTCAATCTAAGTCCTCAAAAATCTAGTACTTATTTTATCCTTATAGCATATGTCAAACTGAACGAGCCTCATTTCAAGAGCTCAGAGCCACACATGGTTACCACACAGGAGAGCACAAGACTGGGCTCTACCAAGGTCTTACCAGCGTTCTGGTTTGCTGGTAAAGTAGCAGAAAAATTAAACTCTGC
Organism: Cervus elaphus; assembly: GCF_910594005.1. NCBI lineage: Eukaryota > Metazoa > Chordata > Mammalia > Artiodactyla > Cervidae > Cervus > Cervus elaphus. Next base: position 33,771,487 of record NC_057826.1, read on the forward strand.
TACAGCAAAAGACAGGGCTTTCCAGATGGCTCAATGATAAAGACTCTGCCTGCCAAAGCAGGAGACGTGGGTTCAATCCCTGATTCAGAAAGATTCCCTGAAGAAGGAAATGCAACCCACTCCAGAATTCTTGCCTGAAAAATCCCATGGACAGAGGAGCCTGGTGGGCAATAGTGCATGGGGTCTCAAAAGAATCGGACACAACATAATAACCAAACAACAACAGTGGGAGACAACACAGCCATTACGCTTCTGCTCGTTAGACAGCCCGGGTCCAAACCTGACTCTGCCACTCACTACTTCCCCAACCTGGGTAAGTTATGTGACCTCCCTGTACTTCACTTCCCTCTTCTATAAAGTGGAGGTATTTTAATAACAGTATCGCGTTGTGAGAGAGAGAACAGGAACGACGAGCTAAGACCCATCAGCCCTTAGAACAATGCCTGACACATAAGCTCACAGTAGTGTCAGCCATTGAATATCTTATTACATGTTTGTATCACATAGATATTCACACTCCACTTCCTGCCGCAAGAGACAGGAGGCAGCCTGAGTTACCACACATCCCATGGTTACAACAAAAGAAAGACCAGTATCCATGTTAGAATTGCATTCTGAACACATCAGTTACCAGCAAAGCCCACTGGGGGCCCCAAGAAAAGTAAGACGGAGTCTAGGTGATAAGGTCTAACCTTTTCCTTTGTGCAGCATGTAGGTCCCTTTGCTCTTAGGGTGCCAAGTCCAGAGGCCTCGCACCTGGCCCTTCAGCCAGTTTATAACAGGACTGTGCCGACATCTCAGCTCCAGGGCTATGTGCAGAAACGCTGCCCAGGACATTCAATTCAAGATCGCAGTGGTGAGCCGTGTGCAGAGGCATTGCTCTCGGCTCTGCAATCTAGAGCCCAAGCAGCACAGCTGCGCCTGATACCACACTGCCTCCACCCACTCTTTGCTGGCGAGATCCCTACGAAGCAGCCCCCACTACAGTCTCTCTGGGAGAGCATGAGCTTTAGAGGCCACGCTCACACCTCTTCATTCTTGGATCAAAGACTAAAACTTTGTGCGGAAGAACTCAGTCTTGTTCTGTTGGCTTGAGCAACACTGAGCAGAAGGACCTTTGTTAGGGACCAACTTGGGTCAGTAACATATTCCTTCATGTATCATAGCAAATGAGACTGATTGTGGATGTACAAATTGTACAGGCTAGTAAAAAATTTAAATCTGCACAGAAAATTTAGACTCTGCCATGACACACATTATCATTGGTGAGAACAGGAAGTACTCATTTAAAGAAAACCTTGAGCAACTTTCTACAAGTTGTTTTAATGTAATTCTCACATCTGCTAAATTTAAATTAAAAAAATTAAATCGCATCGTACAAGACAGACAAGTTTCCAATCCATCAAAGAAAGCAAATGACCTTTACATATGATTTCCTGTCTGGGGCATAAAGTCGGTTTTAGAAAGCTGAGCATGCAGCTCAGGAAGATGCTGGAACCCTGGCTGCTGCCATTATGACTTTGGAGCAGGGGGATGCCACATTTGGAACGAGGTAATAGTACCTACTTTGCAGGAACATTGTGAAATTCATTGTGAATTTCATTCATTCACAATTTCATTCATTGTGAATTCATTGTGAAATAATACAAGTGACAATGCTTGACCCAAAGTAGGTATTGTGTTTCCTTGGGGAAACACAATCTAATGTCTGGATCTCATTAATGATACCACAATCTCATTAAAAACACTTCTATATTGAACTAAAAATGTGTTTTATTCTGCCCTTTTTGACTATACAGAATGAGTTTAATTTCTCCTTCAAAAAGCACTCAACTATAGGAGAGTGACCTTTCACGCCCTCCCCACCAAACGTCTCTTTTCCACCTAAATACCGTCAATTTCCTCCAATAAGACAAGAATTTGTTGTCATCAAAGTAACTAGAAGCATCTGGGCTGTGGTGGGTCCCAAGATACACCTCAACACATCTCAGCACCGATAATATGCCAGTAGCCCTGGAGGATCCCAAACTTGGTCTTGTGGGATCAAGTTAAGCTCATGGTTAACCTAATGCTTTCTTCTTCATATAAAATTCAAGGAACTTTCTCCATATGCTCTCCCCATCCCAACACTGACTGCCGACACTGCTTTGTTTGAAAGAGCTTGTTTCAGGACAAATATGCTCTTCACAGTTGAAATCCAGCCCTGAACCTTTGAAGTGACATTTATTGTGGTCTTGGGAAAGGCTCAGTAGAGGTGAGAAGTGACAGCTGAGGGTGATAAATCAAATGCAGCTCAGTTTTCATTTAAGGGCGAACTATCACCCAGTCAGCCTGGCTGATGACTCAGCCAGCTCGGGCAGCTTGAGATTTCTTATGTAAATGGTAAACAGAACACTGAATGGTGACCATTTCCTCAACCACTAGGATGAGCCGTTGGCTTCTGTTCTCTGCTCAAACTTGACATCTTAAGCTGCTGGTTAGAGGAGAGTAGTGTTAACAAAAACATTTCAGGCCTAATCATAATCATAAAGCCTCTTTTAGAAATGATGCTGTTTGAACAGCATGTTCACAACACACCTTGTCTGCTCTGCTTCCCAAAGCACTGGATGGGACGTTGTAAAACTCTGGCATTGACTGTCTATATGGTAGCCACTAACCACTTGGGACCACTGAGCACTTGAAATCTGGCTTGTCTGAGATTTTAAGTATAAAATATTACAGGATTTCAATGATTTCATGCAAAAAAATTATAAAATATCTTATATAATCTTATATGTTGATTTTATATTGAACTGATATCTGGATATATTGAATTAAGCTAAGCAATTATTAAATTAATTTCACCTTTTTTTTATAGTTTTTTTTTCAATGTGGTTACCAGAAAATTTTAAGTTGCATATATTATTCATAATGTGGCTCCTATTACATTTCAATTGAACAACACTAGTCTGGAAGGCAAGATGGGAGCTAGAAATCCCTCATTTCTCTGACTCTTCCTCTGGGTTCAGACTTAGGAAAAAAGGGACCTACTTCAGAACTTATCACTCACTTTACTGTTTGTTTATTGGTTAGACTAGAGCAGTGTTCCTCAAACTTCAGTGAACATAAATGCTACAAACTGAACTATGAAGCCCCAAGAGTTATATGTTGAAGCTCTAACCCTCCCCCTCCCACTGTGTGACTGTATTGGAGATAAGGTCTTTAAGGAGGTGATTAGGGTTAAATTAGGTCACAGGGTTAGAGCTCTGATCCAATAACACTGATACTCCTGGGTATATATTATAGCTGAAAAAACCAAAAACACTGATTTGAAAAGATACACATACTCCAGTATTTATAGCAGCATTATTTACAATAGCCTAGATATGGAAGCAACCTAAACATTCAACAAAGATGAATGGATAAAGAAGAATATATTTGTGTGTGTGTATATATTCTTGTATATATTCTTGTGTGTGTGTATATATATATATGCATGTGTATATACATATACACATACATACACACAATAAAATACTATGCAGCCATAAAAAAGAATAAAATTTTGCCACTTGCAGCAACATAGATGGACTTGGAGGGTATAATGCTAAATAAAGTAAGCCAGAAAGATAAAGACAAATACTGTATGATATCACTTATATGTGGATTCTTTAAAAAAAAAAAAAAATTAGTGAATATAACAGAAGCAGATTTGCAGATATAGAGAACAAACTAGTGGTTACCAGTAGGGGGGAAGGACAATAGAGGGCTGGGGAAGTGGGAGGTACAAACTATTATGTATAAAATAAGCCACAAAGACATATTGTACAATAGGGGGGAATATAGTCAATATTGTATACTAACTATAAATGGAGTATAACCTTTAAAAACTGACCTGTAACTCACCCAATATTATAATCAACTGTACTTCAGGGACACAAAGCAGAAGAGGAGGAAACGCCAATGCCGTCCTCCCCCACGTGAGGACACAGGGAGAAGGTGGCCGTCTACAAGCCAGGAAGAGTCTTCACCAGAAACTGAACCCTGGTGGAAACTTAATTTCAGATTTTTCAGACTCCAGAATTGTGAGAAAATATATTTTTGTTATCTAAGCCACCAAGTCTGTAGTATTTTGTTATGGCGGCTTGACCAGACTAAGGCAATAAGCATCACCTGGGGAGCTTATTAGACATACAGGTTGTTGGGGCCTGTTCCTGACTCTATTGATCTGAGATAGGCCTGGAAATCTGCCTCTTTTTAACAAGCACTCTAAGCATTCTATCTATATTTTGATGTGCCCTATGAAGCTGAAACTCCAATACTTTGGCCACCTCATGCGAAGAGTTGACTCATTGGAAAAGACCCTGATGCTGGGAGGGATTGGGGGCAGGAGGAGAAGGGGATGACAGAGGATGAGATGGCTGGATGGCATCACCGACTCGATGGGTATGAGTATGAGTGAACTCCGGGAGTTTGTGATGGACAGGGAGGCCTGGTGTGCTGCGATTCATGGGGTCACACAGAGTCGGACACGACTGAGCAACTGAACTGAACTGAACTGAGTCCAAAAGAAACATCATTATCTAGACTCCTGTTGGTGCTGTTACAGTCAGACTTGGCGGCCATGAACTGAATTCTAGTTCTACCACTCCAGTATGCATGCTAAGTCACTTCAGTCGTGTCTGACTCTTTGCAACCCGCCAGTGTCCTCTGTCCATGGGATTTTCCAGGCAAGAATACTGGAGTGAGTTGCCATGCCCTACTCCAGGGGATCTTCCTGACCCAGGGATCAAACCCAGGTCTCTTCTGTCTCCTGCATTAGCAGGCAGATTCTTTACCACTAGTGCCACCTGGGAAGCCCTACCACTCCAGCAGGGGTAACCAAATTAGCTTGATTGTGAACACCCCCTTTTGGTAAAATATTTTGAGCATGCAACCAGCTGAGCACTGTACTTAATAGACTACATATGCCCAATGGGGCTTCCCTGGTGGCTCAGTGGTAAAGAATCTGCCTGCCAATGCAGAAAACAGGGGTTCAGTTCCTGGGTGGGGAAGATCCCCTAGAGAAAGAAATGGCAACTCACTCCAGTATTATTTCCTGGGAAATTCCAAAGAGAGGAGCCTGGTGAGCTACAGTCCATGGGGTTGCAAAAGAGTCGGACACAACTTAGGGACTAAATAATGAAGCATTTACTGAATATTAACAAAGTTAATTTTTGCATAAAAACACAGATACAAAGTGAAGTTGTTTTCTTTTGGGATCCCAATGGATCATCTTTAGCCTGTGGAGGCCTCTCACTGAACAAGGTATAACACTTCATATGTTATATGAAGTCCTTGCTTTTGCCCAGGCTATTCCCATTCTGCCTTTTCTGCACTTAGAAAATGCCTATTTATTCCTCAGGCTTCAGCTCATAAATCTCCTCTGAGCTGCTCTTTGTCCCCTCCCCCTCCCACAGACAGCATTTCAGCCCTGCTTTGCAGCACCTCTATGGACTCACCACACCAAACTGCAAACATTTGTTTAACCTGTCAGCTCCTTGAGGGCATGGACGGGGCTTTATTTATCTGTCTCTCTCTGCCTTGCACACAGCTTCTGGCACAAGGTATGCATTTTTTTTTTAATGTTTGTGAAATGAGCAAACCAATGAATGAAATGCAATTAATCAATACTTTCAGCAAATCATTGCCCTTCTCTGCAGAAGTAGAATCACCATAGTTTGTGTGAGAAATAATCCACATAAAGGCATGCAGCATGAAGCTGTCTGAAGCCATGCTGGGCTTTAAGTTTGGGTTTACAAAAGCACGTATAATTCATGCCAAGAAGAGGATGAAAGCAAAGTGAACAGCCTAAGCCACGCACAGCTTAAACAGCAGAGAAGGTTTTGGGTGTTTATTTTTGTTTTTGTTTGTTTTTTTAACTGCTATTTTTAATTATTTATTTGTATTAAAGTCAGGATGCTCCTGGCAAAGGAATAATGGATGGTTTGTGAGAGATCTCAGTGCATCTTTGTGGGGGCAGGACAAAGACGGATGGGAAACAAGAGGGCTTTTAGAGGCAATATAATCTGTGAGCTACATCCAGGTCTGCACCATGCAAAACGAAGGAGTCACTTGGTCCAAGCTCCAGAAATGTTACAGTTCAAAGTATTGCCTTTAGGAAGTTTCAACCTGGCTTGGCTATGTAATGACAAGTGTCCTTCCTCTGTAAAGTCTAAACCTCACTAGTTAGAAGTTGGTCTCCCCATTCCTTCTCTTGCATTATATTGTCTCTGTCTCAAGCTTCCCCATCAGGGGTCATCATGAGTGGCAGCAGGAACCTGGCTGGAAGAATTCTCTTGGGTGCGCTTTCTCATGTGCTGGGACCCATAGGAGAAAAGAAATGCTTTGTCACTTCCCTGTTTACATAAAAGCTTTTCCTTTCAGTAGATACTTGAAAGAAACCAAGTTGTACATAACCCATTTATCTTCTCAGACCCACTTAAAAGGATTGACCCTATGATATACTAGAAAGTAAAATATACATCTGTTTATGAATCAAAAGTGATTTATGAATCACTTTTTGAGGTGATTAGCAAGCAACATTAGCAAGTAAAAAGGTTTGTATGTTGCTCCCCTAAGAGTAGGGTTGCCAGATTTAACAAACAGAAATATAGGACACCTGGTTAAATTTGAATTTCAGATAGACAATGAATAATTTTTTGGTATAAGCATGTCCCAAATATTGCATGTGTCCTGCATTTTATCTGGAAACCTTACCTGAAGGGGAAAAATCTCTATATAACCCTCATGGGGAAAATTTCTCTCTATGTCTCTTTGGAAATGTTGATCACTGGCTGAGAGGTATATGTTAATAAAAACATACATTTGAAAAAAAAAAAATACATCTGAGACTCAGACAGCTGAGTTCTCTTTCAGTTCACACTCTCATCTACTCATCAGTGTTTCATCCCATATACTGAGTATGACTCTTCTGGTAGCATGTTTTCTTTGTAACATAGCAGATTTTTAAAGATCAAATATGTTACCTGCCAGGAGGACCTGATGCAGGCAATTTCATGTAGCAGTGGCAGACACAAGGCACTCAAGAAGGGATTTCTATCCTAGCTGAGCCTTTCAAAATGCTGTTGTTACCACCTCTACCTATGTTTAAAGGCTGTTCTGCATCTGACTTGTTGTTGTTCATTTATTAATATCATATCTTGTGCCTGTTTCCAAAATGGAAGTAATTTGCATTAAAGAAGAATAAAAATCACTAAAAATAAATATCGTGTGAGCTTCCTGGAAGCTGAGGCAGAAAATGAAATGCAGCACATTACATGCGTCTCACTGCTGGGCACACAGCACTGCTGGCTTCTCATAAGAACCAAAGTTCTTCCTGGCATTAAATTCCAACACACACATGCAAAAATGTGCTCATCCAGCTGCCCCTTCAGAACTGTCCTTCCCAGAACTTTCAGAACAAGGTTATTTGTTAAGAAAACTGCAATAGAAACAAGACTCTGCCCACAAAGTTAAAGTCCTTTCATTGGGAGATGCCTCTTTGGGAAGCAGGGAACTAGCATAGTGTCAACACAAAACAAGGGGAAGTTAAAAAAAAAAAAAAAAACTGGCTGAGCTTGGTCACAAATGTGAAAGTAGGCTTAATTTTGTTCATAAGTGAGAAACACTATGGAGCCTGAATAAAGGCTCTCCACAAAATGTTCCTTATTTTCACTCATCAGTGTAAACAGGTGGCTTGGTTTCTTCTGTAATTCTTCTGACGCTAGTGAAACAAGATGATAAAGTTCTAAGACAATGCTAAATTACTAGGGCCCCTTATTAGAAAGCAGCATTTTTCTTTTCAGGGTTATGTACCATCATTTTTTTTTATTCATTACTGATGTAACATCAAGCTGTGAACTTCTGCAAGGCTGAAAATAATTCATGCAACCAATCTTCTTTAACAAACTAATCATCTCTCTCCTTCAGGAAGTACAAGATACGGAACACTGGTGATGATTATGAAAAATAAGTACTTATAAGAACCCACTGGGCTCCACACTATAGCTAAGGAAACTTCAACTATGTTTAATGATCTTAACACTTATATTCTCACTGAAATAGACAGGGCCTGCCACATCATTTTAGGACAGACGTTCTCAAACATTTTGTTCTCAGACCCATTTACACTCTTACTAAAATTATTAAGTACCCCCAGAGAGCTATTGTTTACATGTATTATAAGGACAAATATAGCCAGGCTGGATGAAGCCTCTTGATGAAAGTGAAAGAGGAGAGTGAAAAAGTTGGCTTAAATCTCAACATTCAAAAAACTAAGATCATGGCATCTGGTCCCATCACTTCATGGCAAATAGATGGGGAAACAATGGGAAACAGTGACACACTCTATTTTTTGGGGCTCCAAAATTACTGCAGATGGTGACTGCAACCACGAAATTAAAAGATGCTTCCAGCTTGGAAGAAAAGCTATGATCAACCTAGAGAGCATATTAAAAAGCATATTAAAAAAAAGCATATTAAAAGAGACATTACTTTGTCAACGAAGGTCCATCTAGTTAATCAAAGCTATGGTTTTTCGAGTAGTCTTGTATGGATGTGAGAGTTGGACTCTAAAGCTGAGCACCGAAGAATTAATGCTTTTGAACTTTTGTGATGTTGGAGAAGACTGTAGAGAGTCCATTGGACTGCAAGGAAATCCAACCAGTCCATCCTAAAGGAAATCAGTCTTGAATATTCATTGGAAGGACTGATGCTGAAGCTGAAACTCCAATACTTTGACCACCTGATGCAAAGAGCTCACACATTGGAAAAGACCCTGATGCTGGGAAAGATTGAAGTCAGGAGAAGAAGGGGACTACAGGATGAGATGGTTGGATGGCATCACCAACTCGATGGACATGAGTTTGAGCAAGCTCTGGGAGTTGGTGATGGACAGGGAAGCCTGGCATGCTGCAGTCCATGGGGTCACAAAGAGACTGACACGACTGAGTGACTAAACTGAACTGATTATAAAGGATCAATATGACATATTGCTATATTAGAAATTAAAGCTGAAAAATTTTAAGTGCATTTGTTAGCCTTATTAAGAAAAAAATATAATACACATGAACATTTTCATCAAACATAGCTATGTTTTCCAAAATGAAAACATTAATGAGAAGAGTGGTATTACTACACATTTTTGCAAATCTCTAATGCCTGGATAACTGGATTGTCATATTTGTTTCAGTATTTGATCTGTTCCAATAATCATGTCATGTAACATCTGGAAAAAAAAACCCGTACACTCATGAGAGAATGAGAGTGGAAAAGGAAACAGCAACTTAGTATAATTATTAAAATCATTTTGACCTCATAGACCCCCTGAGTGTGTCTCGGAAAGTACTAGGGTTCCCTCAACACATTTTGAGAACCACTGTATTTGGATAAGACTGACTCCTATAATAGCAAAATTAAGTTTACTTAATTTTTTTACTTAGTGAAGAAAGACTAGGATTATAAGAGTAATTAAAAGTTCCATTCTATATATATAAGCTAACAGAAGTATAAAACACAGTGTCTATTTTAAGAGGCTCAAAATTTATTTTGCAACAGAGCAGTGGGGGATGTGCATTACTCTTCAAAACATCAATTGCTTCTCTTACACACTTCCCCTCAATGGGCCCGCCCAACAGATTCTTTCTTTGGAAAGGAAGATTATACTTTTCCCACCTGACTATGTTCATGTCAGCCATCTGACTCACTTTGGCCAATAAAATGTGAGTGGAAGTGATATGGGCTACTTCTGTGCAGAAGTTTTAATGATCATGAATGGATGCTTTAATGGATAGATAATTCTTCCATCCCTCAACTCCTCTCCCACGAGACTCACAGTATCCCAGGAAAGAGCTGTTTCTTCAGCCTGAGTCCTGAAATGAAGGACACATGGAGCAGAGAGGTAGTCAATTCATGAAGTACAAGCAACCAAACAGTCCACTGAGATTTTTGGAGTTATTTGTTACTGCAGCATAACTTAGCCTATGGTGACTGATAAAGGTGGAATAAAACAAGTACAGAAAACTTTACACATCAAAGTATCATAATAATTATTCCCATGTCAATATCCTCAATTTTTTAACAAATATTTAATTAAATGTAACCAGCATAATGGAGTCAGGCTGTATGCTAGACTCTGAATATCCAGGGATGAGTATGATACTTTCTCAGCCTGGAAGGAGGTGATAGAAAGCACAGCTTTGACATTACCAACATGGGAAGCTTAGCTCTGCTCCATACAGCTGTATGACCTTGGGTAGGCTTCTCTGAGCCTTATTTTCTCACCTGTAAAATGGAGATAATAATACCTACACTTCATATGACTGTGAGAACTAAATGATATGATTATGTAAAATATGCAGCAGAGAGCCTGGCATTATGTGTATTTACAATCAAGATTATTTTCCTTCCACCTTTGTCTCCCCATTTCCCAGCCCCCACTCCTAGATGAGGGTCTTGGGATTCTAAACTTAGCTCTATCTACTGAATTTCTCAGTTTTCTGAATTTTAGTCTCTCCAAAGATTAAAAATTGCATATGTACAACATATATATACACACACACAAATATATTCATTTAGTCTGTCACTCAGCTTATTAAATACTACACTCATTTTACAAATGAGAAAACTTAAGCTGTGAGAGGTTGAATAACTTCCCCAAATCATATGTCAGCACATATATATTTAATCTCATTTTCTTAATGGCTGATAATATTCAACAGTATTAACAGATTACGATTTACTTAACCACTCCCTTTTTGATGGGCATTTGTAAGATGTGTTATGTGTTTACTATCACAACAAAGAAACGTCCTGTCCTCATATAAATATCTTTTTACACAACTATAAATACATCTTAAGATAAATTCTTAGAACTGGATTGCTAGGTCAAAGAGCACAGAACTTTTAATTCTGATAGGTACCATGAAACTGCCTTTTAGAAAGTCTTTGCGGTTTTATACTCCTGCCCCTGCCCTCGGGAAATGAACATGCCCTTTCCGGAGAGCCTTATCTACACGTGCCCCTAAACCTTCAGCAGCCTGTGTCTCTGGATCTGGATCATGTTCCCAAGAACAGTCTCATCAGGCACTGCTTAGGAAAGCTGCTGCACAGACAGCGCCCATTTTGCTTGTGTGTGTGTGTGTGCGCGCGTGCCTGGTGGGTTAATGCCTTCTTCCTCTGCTTTTACACACAACGCACTTGGGACATCTGGCTGGAAGTGGGCTTTGTTCTGCTCTGAACTACACAAGAATAATTTATCTGTCTGAAAGGTAACTTGTATATTGATCCAGAAACATTGCAGGAGTGTAGCTTTTTCATTGATTATTTGATAATGGGTCATTTCATTTCTATCTACTTCTGACTTCTCTAACTCAGACAAAAAACCAGATAACCCTGAGCACATGATTCATTTCAGTGAAAAGCATTTTGCCTGCCAATTCATATTAACTCAAAAAGTGACTCTGCAAACCTTTAAGTCATTCAAAGCAATACATTTTAGAGATGGCTCTTCCAACCTGCCTTATTCTTAATATTTGGAAAGGACACTAAGACAGCATTTAGTTTGAAGCAAATTGAGTCTTTTTTTAGGATGAGGCAAAAGCAAATTTAAAACATCTTTCAGTGAAGTGAGCCCACATTGACAACAGCACATGTAATTGCTTCCATTGTATGTTCTTAGCTAATTTACAACTATATTCACTGAATTAATAATGATCAGCTGGGATTCACAGAGGCCTGATCCCCAGGGTTCCATTCAGGGGCTGCTGGCCTGATATTTAAATATTTATTGATGATAATTGGGTGACAGACAGGGATGGACTCAGCCAGAAATAAATTCAATCTGCTTGCACAAGCTTCTTAGCCAAGATGCCTCCTTAGGCCACATAGATGCAATACCAAGAGAATCGGAGGTGAAAAGAATATTGAAAATATGTGAAAACTGAGACATTAAGACTTATGATTGCTTTGCTTAGTTAAAGGTAAACTCTTTAAATATCATTTTTTTTAACCAATGTGTGAACTAAAAGATGAGCAGTCTCATCTTTGAAATCCTCAACACTGCTTTCCTGGATTCTGAACTTTTCTTCCTATTTTAAAAATCATCTGAGGGCTGCTAGGCACTAGGCTTTCCTGGTGGCTCAGATGGTAAAGAATCCACCTGCAATGCAGCGTTCGAGCCCTTGGTCAGGAAGATCCATGGAGAAGGGAATGGCTACCCACTCCAGTACGGACACCACTGAGCGACTAACATTTTCACTTTTTTTTTCAGGCGCTAGGCATTAGATCTGTCCAGAGACTAAACAGAGGCTCAGAGGGAAAAAATGAAAGAGGTGGAAAGTAGGGGTGGGGGAAAGGCAAGAGAGGGAAAAGAAACTGATCAGAAAGAAAACACTGGGCGGGGAGGGGGATGACAAAAGATCCTTTTCAACCTGTGACCTATCTTATCAGCACTCATAAACATTTAATTATTATCCATCCTCCTCAAGGTGATCCAGCCTGCTGCCTCTACTTGACAAATAGGAAAATTGCAGATAACTTAGCTATCAGTGTTAATCACCTTTTTAAACATGTATTAGTCAAGATATGCCAGGTTATGCTCCAGTAACAGAGAATTGAAAAACCTTAACAACTAAAAAACACAAAGCTTATTTCAAGCTCATGCTACAAGTTTATTTCATGCTGCAGGGCATTCTGCTCATCACAGTCACCCAGGACATAGGCTGACAGAGTAGCCAATTGCCCCTATAGAAGGAGAATCTTGCATTGGCAATTAAATGATCTGGCCTGGAAGTAAACAGCACTGATACTACCACAGGGGTTGCAGTTAAAACAGGTCTGGCTTTGGATCCCTTCTCTGATTCTCACTAACCATATGAACTTGAATATATCATTTAAACTCCTGGAGGCTCAGATTTCTTATGTGGAAAATGGAAATCGTACAATTTACTCATGAAGTTACTATGAAGAATAAATGGACTGATAAGTACATAGAACCTAGAACATACCTGAGGCTCAATAAATGATAGGCTCTTGGTTCTTAACCACATTAAAAGGCTTATAAAGAGCCCAGTGAGTTCACATGGATGTGTGCTTTTGCTCACTTGCACTACATGATACATTAGTTCTTTAAAATATTTGTTAAACCACGATGCATACATATCTCAAGGCTCTCACTGCCACCTACCATGGTTCCAACAGTTCAGTGTTATACACAGGGAAATATTACCTGAAAGTGATTGAAGAATTGATACAAAGTTGTTCCATAGCCACTTGGGTGTAACAACCAACTCTGGGTCTCCTGACATCTACTGCAATTGTTCACCTCACTGCTGTACCTGACTCATTGTACATGGAAGCAAGTAAAGAGAACAATATACTGCGCCCCCAGAGAGCATCTTTGGCAGCAAGCTTTTAGACAAGAAGGTAAGTCTAAAGGCTATTTTCTATTCATATGAGATGATTACTCTTTACTATATTTCAAGAGATCAAAAAATGATGATTTAACATTTACTAAGAATTTTCCCCATACCAGGCCCTACTCTATAAACTTTCAGAAGATCCTCTCATTTACCTCTCACACTGAACCTTGGATGTAATATTACCCCATTTTGCAGATCAGAGAACTGAGTTCCCATGATGTGAAGTTATCTTTCCCAGGGTATCCTAAACAGTAAGCTGTTGAGTCAGCAGTCAAGCCCAGTCAATTTTATTCTGAATCGCATCATCTTAGCTTTCTTACTATGGTTCTAATTCATCTACAGTCACTATTTTGAAATCTTGCTTACCAGAAAAAGGGAATGGTAGCTGATGTAATTGATCCATAAGTTCAAGGGCTAAGAACTGTAGGTTCATTCAGACATGCTGTTGTATTCTTGTCCATCATTACACTCAACATCTCCATAGCATCAGACAATTAACCAATAGATTAAGTTCTTGAACATGTAAAGAAAGAGTAAAGGAAAAGCGGCCGATGGGAGCACAGAGAATGTGGTCAACTAATATTTACTGAATGCATGAATGGCAAATTCATCATCACCAATTGAAGAATACTCAAATCGATGCTCTTCCTGTGCTAGTCAACAACATTCCAGTCATAAATGAAGTTTGCTATTCTGTGTTTTATGGTAGAAAGCGAAGGACTAAAGAGCCTCTTGATGAAGGTGAAAGAGGAGAGTGAAAAAGTTGGCTTAAAACTCAACATTCAGAAAACTAAGATCATGGCATCTGGTCCCATCACTTCATGGCAAATAGATGGGGAAACAGTGACAGACTTTATTTTGGGAGGGCTCCAAAATCACTGCAGATGGTGACTGCAGCCATGACATTAAAAGACACTCCTTGGAAGAAAAGTTATGACCAACCTAGACAGCATATTAAAAAGCAGAGACATTACTTTGCCAGCAAAGGTCTGTCTAGTCAAAGCTATGGTTTTTCCAGTAGTCTTGTACAGGTATGAGAGATGGACTCTAAAGAAAGCTGAGCACTGAAGAATTGATGCTTTTGAACTGTGGTATTGGAGAAGACTCTTGAGAGTCCCTTAGACTGCAAGGAGATCCAACCAGTCAATCCTAAAGGAAATCAGTCCTGAATATTCATTGGAAGGACTGATGCTGAAGCTGAGACTCCAATATTTTGGCCACCTGATGCAAAGAGCTGACTCATTGGAAAAGACCCTGATGTTGGGAAAGATTGAAGGTGAGAGGAGAAGAGGACGACAGAGGATGAGATGGTTGGATGGCATCACCGACTCAATGGACGTAAGTTTGAGTAAACTCCGGGAGTTGGTGATGGACAGGGAGGCCCAGCGTGCTGCAGTCCATGGGGTCACAAAGAGTCAGACACGACTGGGAGACTGAACTGACTGAACTGATTCTAACTGTGTCAGCCCCTTAACGCAAGATATACAAGCCAGATTCTGAATATTGAGCCTCATTGCATCACTGCCTTTTATAACCAAGAAGATACTTCATAGAACAGTGTTTTAGGGAAGTGTTATAGGGTGGAAGCAGGGAGGTAATTCATGCTTATCTCTAGGGAGAAGCAGGGACCCCATGGATGAAGCAGGCCAGTTCCCTCAGTCCTGACAAGTACTACTTCAGTGTCACGGAACCAACAAATTGGAGAGAGAATTTAGTGCCTATTATTTTAATACTCACATAAAAGAACTTTTTAAATTCCATATCTATGAATTTTCAGGGAGAACCAAGCAGCCAGCACTAACCTCAAGATGTCAGATCTAACACTCTGCCAAAACAAATCTCTCTCCAAATGATGACAACAATATTAAACAAAATTCTCCATGTGTTTTTAAATATATAAACAATTAGCAATCACTCAGTTAGGAACTAATAGAATTTACAAGTTTCCCCTTCCTGATTGCATAGGAATACATGAAACTTAATGGGATATGATTTTTCAGACTAAGCCCACAAGCTATTTTCAAGTCTTTGTTCCTTTTTCCTTTCACATGACAAGGTGAGCTGCAACTAACAATTTCTGTGATCGCAGTGTATGATCATTATTGCAAAGTGGAAGCTGTAGGGGCAATAACAGCAGTTGGCAAGGTAGATGAGGGTAGCACACAGCCTTTGTCAGTCAGTACCCCTCACAACACACATTTTCACCTGCCATCCACATCCCCTTAGCTGTGTTTGTTGAGAAAGACTTAGCCCTGGCAAGCTGGTGAACGGTCCATGGCATGCTCCACCAATGGGGATCAAAAACACATGAGCACTGAAAACTCAGGGAAGTAGAGGTCAATCCAAACACATTGGCCCTAAAACAATTATGTAACAGCCACCAAAGTTATCAATTTATTATCATGACTTTAAAGCCAAATGGAACAGATCAGCTTCACTGTACCAACAGAGGGTCAAGGCAACCCCAAAGGAAACCCTTTGTGATCATACCTTTGTGCCCTATGGGTACTATGTGCCCATATCTATGCACCTGTTAAAAGACATAAGTTGTTATCTCCCTCTAGACAGGAAAGTGTGAAAGTCACTCCGTCGTGTCCAACTCTTTGCAACCCCATAGACTCTACTGTCCATGGAAATCTCCAGGCCAGAATATTGGAGTGGGTAGCCGTTCCCTTCTCCAGAGGATCTTCCCAACCCAGGGATCGAAGTCAGGTCTCCCACATTGCAGGCAGACTCTTTACCAGCTGAGCCACCAGGAGTATCAAAAATGGCCTTATATAGATGCCACAGCACCTGTATCTTTGATACCCAAAGATGTTTTTTTTATTCTTCAAACTAAGGATGGTGCCGTGGTCTTGCCAATAAGCACCAAAATAGATCAGGTCACACTTCTTGCTAGCAGAGTAGTTTCCCACTGTTCCTCAGAGTGCCGGGGTTTCACAGAGGGCTCCTCCAAGAGAGGAAAGGAAAAAGAAAGTCAAGAGCGTGGCGCATCTCTCCCACCTCCACAGCCAAGGTTTCTGCTTCATCTGTTTAACACATCAGGTTTTTCACCTGAGGAGGGGTCTGGTTCTTTACAAAGTTTGAAAACCATTATTTTAGAAGATGCCCAGGTTGTTAGAGAAAAAATCAATACGTAGTTTGTCTCGCTCATCCAAGAGGAGCAGCTGTGTATACAGCACTGTCTTGAGTTTCCAGAGTAAAGTACTTTCCTTTCTCAACAGTGAGCATTAGCCACTCCTCAGCACTCCAGGAGGAACCAGCATCTCTGCGTGCCACACCAGCCTAACGAAGCCCCTGACAAAACAGAAACAAAAACAGCAGCACCATGCCACCATGGAAATGCTATATTATTACTTTGCTTCGTGGGAATTTAACCAGCCCTCTTCATAGGAATGGCCCAACCCAGCTATTGAGAGGTTCACACAGAATGAAGGAGTAGAGAGACAAAAGAAGCTGAGTAGAGGCTGTATCTGCACTCAGAAGCCCGTGGTGACCTCACCGCAGTCCTGCTGAGTCTAGGAAGAGAGGGAGAAATTAGACCCCGGGGTTGAATCATCGGTAGTCAATTCTGGATGCCTCCCCAGACACAACAGCAGTCAGACACCCTGGCTCCAAAGACACAACCAAGAAAATGTTAGGGAAAGATTTCTGTTTAAAAGTCACCCACAAAATGAAGTATTTAGGTATAAATCTAACAAATATGTATAAGACTCTGATGAGAAAAAAAAAAAAAAAGTCTATGATCCCAAAAGAGCCCTATAGCAAAAAGTCTTTGACTCCAAATGCTGTAGACAGTTCTCCTCGTGGTCACGCCTGCAACATACACAGCCTGATGTGAAACGAGTTCGTACAGTTCTGATGTTCATCTCTTAAGCAGTAAATGGTGTCTGAGATAGAAGAGCAGGAGGCTCTTCCGAGAAGCACCCAGACCCTACAATCTAAAGGCGTCATGTTGATCCTAGACGCTCCCATATGGAACTCTTCCATGGGACCCCCTAACCTGTTCTGTTCTCTGGGGACCAGACAAGGGTTGCTGTTGTTCTTCGGTTACTAAGTCATGTCCAACTCTTTGTGACCCCATGGACTGCAGCACGCTAGGCTTTCCTGTCCTTCACTACCTCCTGGAGTTTCCTCAAACTCATGTCTATCGAATCAGTGATGCTATCCAACCATCTCATCCTCTGTCACCCCTTTTTCCTCCTGTCCTCAATCTTTCCCAGCATCAGGGTCATTCCCAATGAGACAAGAGTAGAGGGTCTCATTAGCCAGAGAGGAGAATGGAACACAGAGGGGATGGAGAAAGAGACCCAAGGCTTGGTCAGTGGGGTCTCCAAATGCCCAGACTCCTTCTGGCTCCTGGACTGTTTCATGGAGACACACCAGTGCCTCGTCTCTGGACCTTCTGGAACATCTTCTTGCCTTGCTTTACCCAAATGCCCTGCCTTTCATCAGCCCTGATGCTTTTGCACTGATGAGCTCCTTTCAGAGCAGGCCCAGGTGACTACTGCTTCTGAGGCCAAGACAGTGTATGCCCAACCTGAGCTTCTTCGAAGAACCCTGGGAGGGCCAGTTTAAATGACTTTTCCTCCAAGCAGTGCCTCAGAAGCTCCACAGTGCATCTCTCTGCCTCAGCATTGTCTTCCCTGAAGATTTAGATGTGGGAAAGGACAGAGTTACGTGGACCATGCACGGCTGGGTTGCTTTCTCTGACCCCCAAAGAACTTCCTCCATCTTCTCTACAATCAGACCCAGCCCAAGGGACTCTGAAGTCATGAACTAATCTTTTCTCTCCCCAAATAAGGCAGCTTCTTTCACAGTGATATTACCAAGGCATCCACTCATCATTAGCTTGGAATGGATGTTCAGCAACTTTGCTATGGGGTGGCTTTGATCTGGTATTTTCATTATGGTCGCTACATAATGAAGAATTGGGGGACATTTTATAAATCCCAAAGACTTAAAATGTATTTTTAGAGAATTGTTGGCTCATGAAATCTTAGGTTATGTCATCATTGTGTGAGCTCCAACAAAGAGGGATCTGAAATATGTGTCTCTGGTGACCACATGGTTTCTCACAGTTTTTCCAGAATTCATCTGTGAAGAGTCCCACAGGAATTTGGCAGTCACATCAGAGCTAGGGAGCTCATTCAGAGTGATTAGAATGGAAAGTCATAGCTGTAACTTTCTAATATCACGAATTCACAACAGACATCTGCATCCCTTGGGGGCCAAGGCATCATTTAGCTTATTAGTAAGGAATGATACTAGGCTCAGTCAGAGAAGTTTGGCTCATCTTAGTTTAATAAGATTTGAAGGCTGAAGGCATAGCCACCAGTGAGAGACAAAAGAGGAATGATGGGCAGGACCTGGTAAGCAGCAAGGGAATGAAAGATGGTAGCAGATGTTATAGTCCTCTGGTTACAAGTCCCCAGTCCCAATCAAACTTGCCATGGAGATCCTGGGGATCAGGCTCTCTGAGCAGAGCCCACATCTCCCACACCAAAGCCACCAGGTTCTGCTTCTTGGACAGTCTGGTCCATGGACAGTTATCTTCCTTTAAATATGAATGGTCGTGGTCCTAAACACTGTCCTCTAGGACAGTGAGGTAAAGGAAAAGTGCAGAAGGAACTTCTCTTTGAACTCCAAAGCCCAGGCAAGATTACTCTTGGCCTAGATTTCATAGGCAAGTATCAAGGGCTAAAGTTTTATTCAGGTAATACAATGCCAGGGCAGTGAAAATGAGGGGAAAGGATGGGAAGTAAATGCTTGTTGATGTCTTACTGTGCTGTCCAAATCATAAAGAGATGCAGCCATTGCACAATCGGTGTACCTGTTCAGCCACACTAGACATCTCTGATCAAGCTATAAAGAGAAGAAAATGTATCTCAGGACTGTCCATCAAAAGGGAAGAATAGAGAGGGGATTTATCTACCTACCTTCAGTCTTGTTGGCCAAGATGTAGCCCATTAAACTTCCCTGCATGTCTGAGTTACATCAAATGGCCCCTCCCCATCACACGGCATGATGCTCATTCAGATCCAGAAGTCCAAGCAGCAGGCAGAGACTCTGGGCATCTGAACTGCACAGAACCTTGACAGAGTTGAGCCATGCTGCAACAGCTGAGATGAAGTAACCAGCTGCATCTAGGAGGCAAGTGAGGCCAAGATATGTCCATAAAATGACACATTAAAACATAGTTGAAGCAAACTGCTTCCCCTTGCTCCTAATTTTCAGCATAGCTGTCATCCATCAGTTGTGAGCACATCACTGGAACTGGCAGAATCTGGAGTTGAGGAAGCCTAATGGGAAGCCAGGCTCCCTGCCCCTCTGCTCTCCGGGTGACCTTTTGGAATGGAATATGTCCAGTGCCTCACTGCACCTGCTCCCTGAGACAGGCTTTCCACTCTCCATCCACAAACATATTAGTGACCAGGTGAGATCAGGTGTGACCCATTGGGCGACTGTGGGACTCCCCTCTGTTTCTTGGCTTGATGATACATATCAAAGTGCCAGAAAGAACTGCACATCCCCTTTCCCATATATTGAGGCAGCACAGCATTAGACGGAAGGTTTTAGGTTGGGCTCTGGAAAGAGGCAGCCTAGTGCAACTGGGGCCACCACCTCCCAGTTATTTAACCCCTCTCCCCGTTTTCTCATATGTAAAAATGGGCATAAGTTTAGGGACCTCCTCATAGAACCATTGAAGGGATGAAATGAGACATTCCCTGGCAAGTGCCTAAGCAGCCACTGGTACCCCAGTCTCAGTTAGTCGCTCAGTCATGTCTGATTCTTTGTGACCCCATGGATTGTAGCCCGCCAGGCTCCTCTGTCCATGGAATTTTCCAGGCAAGAATACTGGAGTGGGCAGCCATTTCCTTCTCCAGGGGATCTTCTCCACCCAGAGATTGAATCCTGGTCTCCTGCATTGCAGGCAGATTTCTTTACCATCTGAGCCACCAGGAAAACCCGACTGGTACCTAGAAGGCATGAAATATTAGTTTTTAATAGTTAGAAATTCTCTTGCCCATTATTGTTTTTTTTTTTTTTTTGTCCTCACTGCCCCAAAGTTTAATGGTAAATTGTGACTACATTTGACCTCACCACTTACAAACCCATTTATTCCTCCTAAATAAACTTTTTCCCTCCTCTGTTGTATTTTCAATGTCACGTGAAGCTGCATCTTATTTCTCCTTCCTATCAAGCTTTCCTCCTTTAACCCACCTTATCAGATTTCCATTTTTCCGGATAAAGAAACCGGCCTCTAGCTTGGTCCTGCACCCAACACGCTTCCTAGGGTAGGTGCCTGGCTGAGCGCTGACCCTTCCATGGTTAAGTGTTTGTAGAGGGCTGCCCGCTTCATTAAAGGTGAGTGCATCCCCGCAGGACCCAGCTGTCACCATCTGGGGTGCTGGACCACAGAGCACTGCGGAGGAGTGGGAACAAAGTTTCTAGAATAATCACTCCTCAGAGGCTGCGGCCTCCTAAGGCCAGCTGCGCACCCCAGCCCACCAGCAGCCTACACCCTGCTGCGGATGTAGGAGAGAGCCACCTCCAATTCTTGTCCCCAGATGGGGCACTGTTTACTAGGACAGTGAATCCTAGTAATGGACGGTTTATTACTAGACATGTGAAACTCGAAGCCTCGGAAACAAACAAATGCAGTTTCCTCGGGGCACTTAAAGCTATAGATTTCCATGTAACCTCCTTGGGCGCCTGAAGCTCACACTCACCTGTGTGATTGATAACAAAAACCCTCACAGCCCGGGGCGGTGGCTTTCCAGGGCTGGCAGCCGGCGGCCTCCCTGCCTGGCCCTTCCTACCGTGGACCGCGGACCGATACAGGGTGAGGGGAGTGGACGGAGTGGACTGGACGCTGGCAGCTGCCTTGCATCCTTGCGCCTCCAGGGCGTTCAAGGGGAAGTTACCGGAGGGGCTGAAAGACAAACTGCAGAGCTGCTGCCGCCCAGGGGTGGAAGAAGGGGCTTCTCCTCAGGGCGCCTTTGGGTCCCCAGCGCCCCCAGCCCCCCCTGTCATCTCGGGCCAGCACCGGGTGCAGACTGAGGATGGGGAATGAGCCCCAGAAAGGTAGAAGAAAGATTCACCGCAAACCGCCCCCGTGCACTTCTGGATCAGGAATCCTAGATGGAGCAGGAAGGAGGCGGGGACTGAAATAAAGCAACTGGCCTCCCAGTCCTGGGAAAATCTTAATCTAAAATAAAACAAGCAAAAAAATAAATGAATGAAAAAAAAAAGCAAGGGAAGTTCAGATACGATCTGCTCTCAGTAACAGCAGTTTATTCAGGCCCCAGCTAAACCCAACGAAGTGGGGATAGCCATTCCAATTTCAGAGCCTGACTCAGACTGTCAAGGTATCATATTAATTATATATAGCCAACTTAATTTTGTATCTGAGCCTCTGATCTACTGATGGCAGCAAACTCATTCTTGTCAAAATTAAGTAAATGTCTATGCCCACGTCTTCCCCACCCTGGGCCTCTCTCAGCCCCTCCTCATCCTTCCGGGGGCCCAGGACCCTTGGAATTCTCTTTGCACTATGAGGGGGTAGGGGACTGCCCCCTGGATGTCCCCTAATCACCCTTTTCTTCTCTACCTTCGTGGGCCCTGGCCTGCACCACAGGCCGGGAACACACAAGTCACCTGTGCTCTGGGTGCGGTCACCCAGACTTCACTGGGGTTTCCATCAACCAACTTCAAAGCTGGGGCTTGGTTCTGATGGTGTGATCCTTTCTCGGAAATACTTCTTATATCAAATTCAACTTATCTCCTAACTCAAAAATCAAAACCAAAGAAACTTCTCCAAAGCCAAGAAAAGATTTATATTTGGCAAGAAAGACTGTCCTTACATATTTATTCTTTCTTTCCAGTGCCATTGTTTTTGAAGTCAACCTTATGCTCCTTCAGTTTTTTTTTGGGGGGGGTCGGGGGGTCAGTTTTGTTTTTTCCTTTGGAACTCAAATAACAATAAGAGTATAAACTGTGGAAAATTCTTAGAGAGATGGGAATACCAGACACCTGACCTGCCTCCTGAGAAACCTGTATGCAGGTCAAGAAGCAACAGTTAGAACTAGACATGGAAAACCAGACTGGTTCCAAATCGGGAAAGGACAACATCAAGGCTGTATATTGTCACCCTTCTTATTTAACTTATATGCAGAGTACATCATGCGAAATGCCGGGCTGGATTAAGCACAAGTGGGAATCAAGATTGCCAGGAGAAATATCAATAACCTCAGATATGCAGATGACACCACCCTTATGGCAGAAAGTGAAGAAGAACTAAAGAGCCTCTTGATGAAAGTGAAAGAGGAGAGTGAAAAAGTTGGCTTAAATCTCAACATTCAAAAAACTAAGATCATGGCATCTGGTCCCATCACTTCATGGCAAATAGATGGGGAAATAATGGAAACAGTGAGAGACTTTATTTTGGGGGACTCCAAAATCACTATAGATGGTGACTGCGGCCATGAAATTAAAAGATGCTTACTCCTTGGAAGAAAAGTTATGACCAACCTAGACAGCGTATTAAAAAGCATAGACATTACTTTGTCAACAAAGGTCCATCTAGTCAAAGCTATGGTTTTTCCAGTAGTCATGTATGGATGTGAAAGTTGGACTATAAAGAAAGCTGAGCACCGAAGAATTGATGCTTTTGAACTGTGGTGTTGGAGAAGGCTCTTGAGAGTCCCTTGGACTGCAAGGAGATCCAACCAGTCAATCCTAAAGGAAATCAGTCCTGACTATTCACTGAAAGGACTGATGTTGAAGCTGAGACTCCAATACTTCGGTCACCTGATGTGAAGAACTGACTCATTGGAAAAGTCCCTGATGCTGGGAAAGATTGAAGGCAGGAGGAGAAGGGAACAACAGAGGATGAGATGGTTGGATGGCATCACTGACTTTAAGGACATAAATTTGAGCAAGCTCCTGAAGTTGGTGATGGACAGGGAGGCCTGGCGTGCTGTAGTCCATGGAGCTGCAAAGAGAGAGACACATCTGAGCCACTGAACTGAACTGAATAGTAGCAAAATAGTAATGATGATAATTTTCCAATAGTAACAAGTGTTTCTCCTCTTGGCAAGGAGCTGCTGGCTTCACTGCCCCTCGGGCTCCATGTCCAAGTTGTTCCATGATCCAGATGACCTATTTATGGAGCCTCCCTGCTTCCAGGCTTCTGCCCTGGGTGTTGAGCTAGTAAGAGCAAGGAAAGGAAATACCGCGTTTTTCAAATAAGCAAACTTTTAGAACCTAAACAAATTCCTTAAGGTCTCACCCCAAACCAAGTCCTTGTCCATTAAAAACAGAAATGGCCTCTTTTGTCAAAAGCTGTGACTCTCCCACAACTGTCCCCAAAGGAAATACCAGCTATAATAATGGTGCCCTTCAAACTGCCATTTCTTGGGCTTCCCTGACAATTCAATGGTTAGGATTACATGCTTCCAGTGCAGGGGTGTAGATCCAATCCCTGGTCAGGGAACTAAGATCCCTCATGCCATGCAACCAAAAAAATAAATTAAATCTTTAAAAATAAATAAAAATTTTAAATGCCATTTCTTGTTTATTGTCCCTCTTCGTGAGATCCGTCTTACCAAGAAATAACCAAAAGAAAATTGAGAGAGAAGATCAGAAAAGGAGCAAGTAAGAATCACAGAAATATTTACCAGCCCATAAAATCTGTAGGCTTTTAGAAAAACAAATTCATGTAAATAATGAATGATATTTTATTTCATTTTATTTCTAACTTCACTTAAAACTTTTATTTTTTATACAACTTAAGATTTCTAACATAGGTATGACACTATTACCATCCAAATTCGAACTTTCTCACTTGTTCTAAAGCTGTCTTTTAGAGGCGAACTTTTCCCAATATCCAGGATCCAGTCAAGGACCACACATTGTACTTAGCCGAAATGTCTTGCGGTGCTGTGCTGAGTCACTGTCGTGTCCAATTCTTTGTGACCCCATGGACTGCAGCCCTCCAGGCGCCTCTGTCCGTGGGGATTCTCTAGCCCAGAATACTTGAGTGGGTAGCTGTTCCCTTCTCAGGGGATCTTCCCAACCCAGGGATCAAACGCAGGTCTCCCACATTGCAGGCAGAGTCTTTACCATCTGAGCCACCAGGAAAGCCCAAAAATACTGGAGTGGGTAGCCTATCCCTTCTCTGGGGGCTCTTCCCAACCCAGGAATTGAACCAGTGTCTCCTGCATCTCAGGAGGATTCTTTACCAGCTGAGATAGTGCTCATTTTAGTTCTCATGATAATTCTCATATCACCAGGTCTGGGATAGTTCTCTTTTCATCTTTTATGACATTGAATTTTTGAAGATTTCAGGCCAGGTGTTTTGTAGAATGTCCTCAAATTTGGCTGTGTTTGATGGTTTCTTCTTGATTAGATTCAGACTAATTATTTTTGGCAAGAATCCCACACAGGTGGTGTTGGTCCTCGTGTGTCACACCAGAGACCATGATGTCAATTTATCCATTATTGTTGATGTTAATGTTGATCACTTAGCTAAGGTGGTGTCTGCCAGATTTCTCCTTCATAAGGGACCTTTTCCCCTTTGTAATTAGAAAGTAATCTAGGAGATGATACTTAGAAACTGTGAATATCCTCTGCCTCATCAACCTTTCACCCAATGGTTTTAGCATCCATTAAAAATTCTTACCTGAATTAATTTTTACTGCAGTGACTGAAAAATGATGAGTTTTGTAATTCTGTCATTCCTCTGTATTTATTCATTTACATTCGTCTACAAAGAAGGGATTTTTCTTCTCCTTCCCTTTTTTATTCAGTATAAATATGGACTGGTAGATAATTTATTTAATGTAAAGTGTTATTATCCATTACTGTCATTATTATTCTCATTATTAACTTTCATATTCAAGTTGTCCCTAATCTGGTTAGGAGAGGAGCCTATTCAAGCAAATCCTGTGTCTTTTGACATGGATTGTTGTGAACACATTTCAGTGGTATTTAGAAGGAAAGACAGAGATCAAGGGAAACATGGAGGAAGAAAGCCATGAAGACCTGGGCAAGAGGAGAGCCATGGTCCCAGTGGCAATTCTTTTCAGTCAAAGTGGAGATCTCATCTTCAGCCACAGCCTCCACATCCACCCTGGGGGTCAGGAGCCACAGGGACAGGTCTTACAATAGTTGATGTGCATGGTAAGTCTGTGGGAAGAACTCAGGATATGCCTGTTGATAGGTTCAAAAATATTAGGTTACGCCTGGCAAATACCCTATTTTCAGAAGGATGTACAGCTTGTCTTAAGGGAGGGGAGTTGAGCACCAACTGACTGGCCCTTGGTTGTTAAAGGAGAATAGACAGTCACAAGTCGAGTGGGACGGGGCTGGGGGGAAAGGCTATTCTCCCCACCTCCAGCCAGTCCTGAAGGTGAGAGTGGGCAACTGAGATGGTGGTAAACTGTCACACCTGGAAGTTCGAGCAGCGCTGCTCTGGGCTCCTTCTAGCAGGTAGTAAGACAAGGGAAGAGAGCCCTTCTTCCTTTTGGCAATAGAGGTCCATATAGCTCTCCCACAAAGGATCTTCACCTGGCAGAACAGTGCAGACACTGCAGGTAGAGACTCCTTCATAAGTACCTGCGGACTAACTCCCAGAAATATTTGAAGTGGGAGAGATGGTGTACTATTTGAGCAATCCTGCATGAACAGCAGAGGCAAGAGCTAGATTAACGTAATGAAGTAAATAATGCTGTATCTGAATGGTAGACTTGGAAGTTATCATTACTCCTGGTGTTCATTACAGTGGTGTTCTGTGTCTCAAAGTCAACTAGCTCATGAGTGGTATTCATAGGGCTTGAATTACTAGTCCAACATGTTTCCCTTTCCAAAAGGGAAATGAAGAATTCTAGAAAAATGGAAAGAGAAGAGAACAAATCATGATAGAAGCACAAGGAGGACAATGAACTAGAAATAGTCATGAAAAGTTTTGCATGCAATAACCAAACAGACTAGCCCAGAAGAGCACATTTAAATGGATGGGAATGTTCAAGAACATGCCTCACCAGCTCTGCTTCACATGACCAACAAACATGGTTTACAGAGGAATGAAGAAAGGGGAAACTGAACCTCAAGAAAAACAGAAGTGATTACAGAGGAACAAGGCAAGAAGCCAGAGGACAATGAGAGAGTCAATGCTTAGCCTTTAGCATCTTCCATTCATTTGCTGGGCAACACCCACTATTCAAAAGTATTCATGACAGGATAAGATGCCTTCGTGGAAACACTTCAATGGAAGCACAAGATCAAATCTGGATGAGAAAGGCAGTCAGTGCCTGACACAAGTCTTTGCTTTTCTATTTTAAATCTCTGAGCCTCAATTACAAGAAAAATACACTTCCTTTCCAAAACTAAGTTTGCTTATATGCATTGTCTATTGCCTCCCCCTAGTGATTACATATGAGATGTGCACTAAGAATCCATCATAGAGTTGAAAAATCAAATGACCCAATGATAATACTACCTCTTTATACTTGTACAATATCGCAAGTCCTCAGAATGCTTTTCTGTATTCTGACAACAGTCCCATGAAACAGGCAAAGTGTATTCCACCACTAAATCACCTCATGCTCACATGGCTTTGGAACTTATTAATCAAAACCTAGGTGTTTGGAGTGAGACCTGCACTTGGAGTTTGGTGCTGCCATGCATCCCCTTGTGATGTCCAGCCACGGGTTTAAACTCAGTGCCTGCATTTCCATATGTGTGAAAGGAGGTGAACTTCGCACATCAGAGATGCAGGAAGGACTCAGTGAGCTATATTCATGCAGGCTTGAGCGTTGTGTTAGGTGCACAGGGAAGGCTTGTAAAAATGATATGGCTGTTGCTACCGCTGCTGTTTAAAGCAGCTTTTTTTTTCATACTTTAAACTTTTATTTTGTATTGGGGTCTAGCCGATTAACAATGTTGTGATAGTTTCAGGTGGACAGCGAAGGGACTCAGCCATACATACACATGTATCCATTCTCCCCCAAACCTCCCTCCCAGCCTTAAGAGCAGCTTTGAGGAGAGGTTTTCACTGCCTTAGAAACCCATTTATGGTTTTTGAACCTCCTGGGAGGCATCCTACTGAAAAACATACCGTTATAATTACTTAATTCTATTTTCTTTTGCTCAGTTCTCTGTTATTTCTCCCTTTTGAAGTTCGCTTAAGGCTTGTCATACAGTTCACGTCTAAAGGAGAAGAGGCTTGGCATGGCAAGAGTCCTGGCATCCCTCAGCTTGGGCCTCAAGCCCAGAGCCCCGTGCAAACCCAGGGGACACCCTTTCCTAAGGCTCCCTGGTTCCTGAGAGGGTGCATCTGCCCGGCTCTGGGCACCCAGCACAGCCAGAAGAGCATGTCCAGACCAGGCTGTGTTCAGCATGGATTCTCTTCCTCAAAGACTTTATCCGCTGCTGGCTAAAGAGGAACCAGGGGTCATGAGAAAGGGCAGAAAAATCCATAGGGAGCTCTTTAAGCCTCTAAAGCAGACTTATTATCAGGCACACACATACAGAGTTTCAGAGCAATTATAGGCTCATGAGATCCGTTCAGGGATGATGGGAAGTAATTCCTGTAGTCAGCTACCCAAAATAGCTCCAGCACCTAGACTGAGCAGATGTCAGGATGAAGAGCAAACAGCTTGTTCCTGAGCAAACACCTTTGACACAACCGGAGTCACGCAGGCAGCCTTTGGAACAAGCGTTAGCCTCTGTCTCCACTCCATGGAGGAGTCAAGAGTCAAGACTCCACCAGGTCCTTTAGGGTCTTATGAGATACATGATGGAGAAAGGGAAATCTGCGACCACACAAACTTCTTTACTCATGTGCCTCCTTCCTGATGCTGAAGAAAATGCCACCTTTGCCCTCTCCAAGGTGCAAAGGATTGGACTTCTTTTTACTGTGCAGTAGGAAGGTGCTCTCCAAAATTCATGTTCCGGGATGTGAGCCGTCGGGCACACAACTAAGTCTGTGCTAGCTTCTCTGCACTGAGGCTAGAGAACTTGTACTCCAGACCCTAAAAGGGAAGCAGGAGATGCCATCGTGGTCTCAGTTCCTTCAGAGCTTCAGTAGGTCCTGCAAGCCCATGCCAAGATCTGTAACAAACCAAAGACTTAGTCTGCCGACCCACCCCAGGAGCCAGGGATCCTTGGGAATCAGAGCCCATCATATTTGTACACAACAAATATGTTAGATTGAACTGAAGGGCTCTATTCATGTGTCTTGGGATTTAAAAAAAAAAAAACCCTAAAGGATGCAGGACTAAAAAGTTTTAGCTCTTCCTTTAGGAGACAAACATTCATTGAGCCCCTTCTGAGTGCCAGGCATTGTATATGCTTGACACAGGTTTATCCTTTACTCCTCACAATGATCTTATGAAACAGGTGCCAGAATCCCTCCTTAACAGATACAAGATCTAAAGGTTTAGATCATTTTACCTATTGCCATACAGCTTGAGGGACAAAAGGATTTGGAACCAATTCCTGGGTATTCGGAAGTGATCTAACTACAATGCTGACATCCCAAGAAGCAGCAAAAGTCACTGTTGGTGAGAACTGCCACCTAAAAAACTGGCATGTCCAGTCACACACAGGCACACTCAGGCAGCACTGAATAGGCAAGCTGTGCACCTCATCAGCCCAGTCTGGACAACACAATCTTGACTGCAGTTGCCACAAAGGCACCACTCCATTCAGGAACTTGGAGGATATCTTTAACTTTATGAAGTCAGCCAAAAGAACCAGATGAGAATGGCCACCTTCACTCCAGGGAGTGGAGCTCAGAACACAGGCTGTACATCACACTGCCTGCATGAAACCTTGATCAGGCCACTCAGGAGCTGTGCAATCTTAGCAAGTTGACGAGTCTCTTCGAGTCTCACTTTTCTCATTTATATGATAAGGCAATATGAGAATCTACTTCATTTACCATGACAGTTAAAAGAGATGATACCCTTAAAGTACTTAGCACAGCAGCTGGAATATAGTGATCATACAATAAATGTTCACTGTTATTATTACTATCATTACAGTTAATCAGAATTATACACAACAAACAATAACTAATCTACAGTGGGGTGGACTCTCTTCCAATCTCTCCTTGCAAGGAAATGATGAATACCTTCAGCCAGATATGGCTAAAGGAAATGTCCTCCTTTTCTTTGGTTTTGCATTTTATGCAGATTCTCTTTTGTGTGACATATACCCTCCTCCCTTCCCTCTTCGCACCTGTGTCTGGGGGAAGACAGAGCCTCCAGACTGGTGAGTGAACCCTGTGATCATTATAGCGTTCACAGAGGCTGTGATGGAAGCCTGGTGGCGGGGCCCCTGGGGTCCAAGTAAGAGAGCTGTCAACTTCCCCATCCAGTGTTCATCAGTGCTTTGCTACCATGACTTGTCCTGTCCTGAAATCAGAGTCCTTAATACGAAGTGCAAGGAATAATATTTGCTCCAAGTCCACATATAACTGTAATATAGTTTCTATCTCCTGCATTTTGCAGGGAAACTTACTTTCTTGCTTCATTATCACTTGTTGGCATTTATGTGCACAGCACTGCAGTGTATTCATCAAAGGTCTCCAGAGAAAGGGTGTGTGTGTGTGTGTGTGTGTGTGTGTGTGTGTGTGTCACACACAGAAAGAGAGACAGAAAGAAATTCATGATAATTAATTGGCTTATATGATTATGGAGGCTGGCAGAGGTGAGTCAGCAAGCTGGAGGACCAGGAATGCTGTGGGCAAAGTTTTGGGCTGAAGACAAGCAGTTGCGATATCCAGGAAGAGTTGATGTTTCAGTTCAAGTATGAAGGCGGGAAAAAAATGACATCCTCACTCAAAGGCAGGCAGGCAGGAGGAATTCTCTCTTATCTGGGAGAGGGTCAGTCTTTTTGTTCTATTCAGGCCTCCAACTGATGGGATGAGGCCCGCCCACACTGAGGAGGGGATCCCACGTGCCACAGAGCAACTAAACCGGTGGGCCACAACATTGAGCCGGCACCCTAGAGCCCAGGCGTCGCAACTACTGAAGCCCGTTTACCCTAGATCGGGTGCTCTGCAACAAGAGAAGCCGCCACAACAAGAAGCCAACCCACCACAACTAGAGAGTAGCCCCTGCTCGCTGCAACCAGAGAAAAAAGCCTGCCAGCAACAAAGACCCAGTGCAGCCAAAAATAAATAAATAAATAAAATTATTAAAAAAAAAGAAAAGAAAAGCACCTCCTGTGGTACAGACGCAAAAACTCCAATAAAATTTCCTGAGCAGCTGTGTCATAAACTGCTGCTAAGTCACTTCAGTCGTGTCCGACCCTGTGCGACCCCATAGATGGCAGCCCACCAGGCTCCCCCGTCCCTGGGATTCTCCAGGCAAGAACACTGGAGTGGGTTGCCATGTCCTTCTCCAATGTGTGAAAGTGAAAAGTGAAAGTGAAGAAGCTCAGTCATGGACTGAGCCTACGATGGACTGCAGCCTACCAGGCTCCTCCGTCCATGGGATTTTCCAGGCAAGAGTACTGCAGTGGGGTGCCATTGCCTTCTCCAGTGTCATAAACTACAACACAGTAAAAAGGGAAACAGCCAAGTCTTGGTGACCAGATTTGGTCTGAATCTTGGTTCTATATCTTTCTCATTGGTGGATCTTGGAAATGTTACTTAATATCTTCAGTCCTCAGTTTTCTTATCCTTCAAATGGACATAACACCCCAATCTTGCAGGGAATGAAGTAATGTATAAAACACTTGACCCCTGTAGGCATTACATAAGCGGAGCTTTTGTCACTGTTCCCCTAAAACCTAATAAATGGCACCAAATGCAGCGGCTGAGTGTGGTTCCTGCCCAGCCACCTTATCCTGCTCATTATGGAGGATCTTCCACTGCCTCCAGGCTAATGGCCCTCAAGTGATGCCTCTGTGTTATCCTTGCTGTTGGGCTGCATTAATTGTCTCAGAAATCTGTTAGGCACAACCCTCCCGAGGCTCCTACTGTGCCCTACAATAGCTTACAATTCTTCACATTAAAAATGAGCATCTTCAACTCTTCATTTCTTACCCTCAGCCCCCTGGGACATGTTTAAAACAATAATCAAAGCAGCATAACCAGTTGAGACAAGTCATGAATAAAAGCAGCCTGTACCTAATGCCGTTCCTCTTGGGAACATTAATGCTTTCAGTCCCACTTTGAATAAAGCCTTTCCCTCCAGGTGTTTAGCATCACTCTCCTAGCTACCTGGCCCTTCCTTCTCATACCTCCTGAAGCCTCCTCCTGCTTATTCTCACCTCTCTCAACAGTCTCCTTAGTTTCTTGCTCTCCTGCCCCAATACTGACAATGACAATGACAGCTGATAACAACTATGGAATATCTACAACGAGCTAGTCTCTGTTACAAGGAATTTACAGGTGCTAAGCCATTTACCTCCTACAACAAACCTAAGAGTGTGTTCAGTTCAGTTCAGTCGCTTAGTCGTGTCCAACTCTTTGCGACCCCATGGACTGCAGCACGCCAGGCCTCCCTGTCCATCACCAACTCCTGGAGTGTGTTACTGTTATCCTGTTGCAGATGAGATGACAAAGGTGCCAACATCTCTGAGTAACTAACCCAAGATCACAGAACCAGTGGACACTCAAACCCACTCCATATTAAGAGGCTCTCACCCATCCTTGAGCCTTCTTCTCCCTCCCTCTCTTCCCCAAGTTCTTACCAGGTCCTGTCCCTTCTGTCTCCTAAATAAGCCCTGAATCCATCCTCTCTCTCATCTGCATGGTCCTGCTTTGGCTTGCACTCTCTTCACCTCTTGCCTGGATTCTCCCTGCTACAACCTTTTCCCTGGTCTCACTACCACTATGCCTCCTTACCCACATCATCCTTCACATGACTACATTATGCACTCAGTTCTTCACTCGCTTAACAAAGTGTTACAAGGTGGCTATTATGTGCCAGGCACTGTAGTAGATTTGGGGTCACCAAAATGATAAGATAGTCCCTGACCCAAAGGAGCTCACAGACAAGCAAAAAATAATAGTCAGTGATAATGGAATACAAGACTGTAAAACACGCAAACAGAAACTCAGAGGAAGGACTACTAGATTCTGCCTAGCCTTGTGTAACAGGATTGACTTGGGCTGCAAATCAACTAAAGGAGTTTAAACAAATTGTTTTTTGTTTCTGTTTACATACTCAGAAGTCTGAAGCTAGATGTCACAGGGATAGGTAAGAATTTCAAAGATTTGGGAGTCCTCTGTGCCAGTTCTTTGGCTTGTCCTTCATGTCACAAAATGGCTGCTGCAGCTCCAGCCACTGTGTCTATATTCAAGGCAGGAGAAAGGGGAAAGGCCAAAGGGTGGGACCAGAGCATGTGCTTTCTTTCTTTCTTTTTTTTTTTTTTTTGTTAATATATCATGAGAGAACTTCTTTTCTTGGAAGCCCCTCTTACAGACTTCTTCTTGGGGTTCACAGCCCAAATTTGGGTTACATGGCCACTCTAAGCTGCAGGGAAAGCTAGAAAAGTATTTGGTTTTTCAGCGCCTATAATAGGAGGCAACAAAAGAGAAGGAGGTTGGGTGTGGCTTTTGGGTGGACAGGACACACATGGTCAGGAACATTTCAGAGCAGATATCATGCTTGCCATGGTCTGAATGTGCACTCCCAAAATTCATATGTTGAAACCTAAGCCCCAAGGTGATGGCATTAGAAAGTGGGCCTCTGGGAGGTGATTATGTCATGAGGAGAAGCCCTCATGTATGGAGTTAGTGCCCTTATATAAGAGACCCTTTGCCCTTCCACCGTGTAAGACACAGTGAGAAGTCTGTATGTGGCAGTGGGCCCTCACCCCATTGTGCTGGCACTCTGATCTCAGACTTCCACCTCCCAGAACTGGGAGAAATATATTTCTTTTGTTTCTAACCTGCCCAGTCTGTGGTATTTTTGTTATAACAGTCTGAATGGACTAAGACATGCTTAAGCCAAGTCTTGATTCCTGACTTGCAATCCATAAATGCGATTTATTTAAAAATGTGATTGTGCTGCTGGTTCTCATTCAGAAATGCTTTAAGAGTAAAATTCTATGTACAGAATTGTCATGGCATCATTACCATGTACCTGCCTGATAATAGGTGGGGGAGAGTCATTTAGATGAAGGTAGAAACACACCTAAATCATCCATCACCCTCTCCTATACCTCCTGCTCCAGCCCCTCACCCCCCATCCTACTCTGCCACACCCCACCCTAAATTCCCTTCTCTGCCTGTACCCTCCATTTCAGGCCTTAGCCAAGACCTTGTGTTCTCCTGGGAGCCATGCTTGACCTGGTTCAGTGGCCATCACTGGACTTTGCGTGATCTGGAACCCCCATGGCCCCCGAGCCCTGTAAAGTACCATCATGTCTCATTCTCTGCTCCCTAGACCTTCAGCCTGGTTCTTAGATGTACAATAAAAATTTATTGAATGGATAAAAGTCACATATCCCCCATAAACATACTGTAACATACCTATATTTGTAGGAAGTACCTTACTCCTACCTCAAAAGCAGGCACATAAGCAAACAAAAACCATCCCAGAAATGAAGTCAAGAAGGAATGGGCTTAACCGTGATGTGGACCTGTATAAAGATGCTGCTTCATGTTGAGATCTGTAGATAACTACAACACGGGCACCCAGATTAGAAAGAATAAGAAAGACACACCAGCAAAGGAGGCTGAGACATGTACTCAGGGAACCTAAACAGGCTTTCTGGCAACAAGGACTCAGTTCCTGGCCACAGATGTGCTTCAGGACACATGCTGGTCCCTGCATGCTGAGGGAGGCTCTGGGTCACTGTGAGGGCGTGCGGGATCTCCATTATCAGGCCAGCACTCCACTCTTCTCACCACAGCCCTCTGGGGTGAGAGGCTTTGCTGAATGTGGTAACTAAGAAGCCCTAGCAGCCACCTCGACAGCAGATCATTCTCCTTGTCCACACCGCATGCTGTGGGCTGGGCGCTCTTCTGCATGGCTCTCCCTCAAAGACTCCTGGGGATCTGAGCTCCTTGGTACATCTCTGCCAACCCCGACCCTTCCCTCCCTGCCTTGGAGGTCATACGCCTGCACTTGCCTTTGAGAGCAGGAACTTGCTGGTTACTTCTTCCTCAGCTCATAGGCCTCTGGGGGTATCTTCAGTTTGGTCTGCTGAGTCTTTTCTGGGCAGCATCCAAGACAATCCCCCTGGGTTCCCCCCTCACATGGCTCATGTCTGGTCCATGGCACACACACATATATCCTGCATTCTGAAATACATGGGTAATGCAGACAAAATGAAACATGTGGTTAAAAACACTTAGCATGTGTTGCAGCGGATGCTGGAAGATAGCATTCAACAAATGTATGTAATTATTACAATGCTATTATTCTTATATTATTGTTATCATTGATAAAATGATATGGTTAATTAGTTGTTTTATAGGGGCATCAGTCATAATCCAGTTTAAGGTTCAGTGGTATATGCTAAGTGAGCATATGTTCTAGGGTGCTGGGTGGTGTAGTGTAAGCTGGTGAAAGAAGTTCATCCTTCTCTCCTAAGCTACTCTGAGAGTGACTGGAGAGCAGGCCAGTGGTCTCAGTATGGCCAGTTGCCGGTATGTCTCAGAGTATGCAGGCTACTCATAACACTCAAACCAGGCACTCGACACCTGTGAGAAAGTTTTGTATTTTCCATGCAAATGTGGGTAGGAAATGCAGTTAGTTTACTCAATAGGTGTCAAGCTATGGACAGAAAGTTATGAAGATTGACTGTCAGAAGAAAAAACCCTGTTCCACATGACTGGACACGTTCATCTATTTTAACAGAAGATCCAATCCGTAGAAACTGTCCCTTAAAGGAACATCAAGGCAAAGAGTCTGTAAGATTCTTTATACCTGGGTTTCTGTATTGTACTCACACTATTGAGGACATAAGTCATCCTATCCTTGGTATCATAAGTGAGACAAACTTGTTGTCTCATCTAATTTTATTCCAATTATGTCTTCCTTACAAGGGGCTAAAAATGATAACACTGGTCAATGGGAGGACAGTATTCATTTCTATAAAGAAATTTACCAAAGAGGAGACAATATTCCTTGTGTGGCACATCCAGGAAATAACAAGAAATGCCAAGAAAACTACCAATTGGCACTTCACCTTTTTGGGGCCTATTTTGGGAGAATTTGGTTTTCAACGTGTTAGACTGAGTACAGGCTGCAATCTCTCCCTGCTCAAATTTGTAGAAATTAGAAAATTAACATAAAAATATATTAGTAAATATTTAGCAATATTTGAAAACAAGAACTCTCATTTGACAGAAAAAAAATGTGAAGAAATTACAAAAAAAGGAAAGCAAATTGAAAACCATAACGCATAAACCAAAGTATGGTCCCCAAACCAGCAACATCAGCGTCACTTGGAACTTGTTTGAAATGCATTCCTGAGGCAACCCAGAAATGATAAACTAGAAACACAGCTTGGGAACCATGGGAATTAATAAATTTGAATTTAACAGAAAATATCCTTTCTTTTCAATGGCTTGGAATACTTACAGATATTGACCATGAACTTGGCAACAAAGGAATTGCTGAAGAATTAGATTGCATTTAGATTAGAATTTACTAGAGCCACAGTTTTATCTTGCTGGCACAGCTAGCAAGAAGGAAAATGAGTCACACAGGTTGAAAAGCCTGCACAATTTAGGTGGTGATGAACATACCTTAACACAATTCATAGTGTAAGTGAAGTTCCATTTGCTACAACTATAGTATATGAATTATAGTCAACAGTACCATACTTCAGATGTTTTGAAAAGAATACTGCATTCAGCAGATAAACAGAAAGTTTGTACTTGGCATTGAATGAAATCTCAAGAACTTTGTGTTGAATAACTCAGGAAGAAACTGCTCTTTGCTCAAAAACTCATAATTTCTTGATTTTTCATAGCAAAAACATCAGACAATGCATAAATATAAATGTAAATAAGACATTTCTCCACCTGTTTGACTGTTTCCTGTGTTCCTGAGAACACTAGAAAATAAATATTCAACATGCATGACTCTCTCATTTTCTAACCAAAGAGGATAACAACTAGCCTGGTAAAGTAATGTGAAAATTCAAACTACTCTATAGATAAAATCATTTCCCACCAAAGCTTAGCAGCCTTTCAGATAATCTCTTTTGTTTTAAACCAAAACTGAATAATTTTTTTTGGTTTATATTTTTCTTTCTTCTGAAGTCTCCACACATTCAGGAGGAAAAAAAAAAAAAACAAGTCTATATGATTTGTCATATAGATCATGTTCACTGACTCAAATGCAGTAACACTCAAAAGCAATACTTTAAAAATCCATGATGTGGAAAATACACAAGCTCAAAAAAACAAAAAATCTCTTAGCTCAAAGGAAATAAAAACAAAAGTAAACATAAAAATGTCTATTGGCAGAGAAATGTACAAATAAATTGTGGCATAGCCATGGTTAAAAATGAATGAATAAAAGCTGCATATATGAATTTTAAAACTAATATTGACCAAATAAAGCAAATGACAGAATGATTTATATAAAGTTTGAAAACACTATTACGTGTTTCAGGATACATGCATATGTATTAAGCATATAGCAACATGAAATTAAGTGATAAATATATCCCCAAACTATTAGAACTACTAAATGAATTCAACAAGGTTGTAGATACAAGAGTAATATATAGACATCTGTTCCATTTCCATACAATAATAATGAAATGTCAGAAAGTAATGGCAGAAAGTGAGGAAGAACTAAAGTGCCTCTTGATGAAGGTGAAAGAGGAGAGTGAAAAAGTTGGCTTAAAGCTCAACATTCAGAAAACTAAGATCATGGCATCTGGTCCTATCACTTCATGGCAGATAGATGGGGAAATAGTGGAAACAGTGGCTGACTTTATTTCGGGGGGCTCCAAAATCACTGCAGATGGTGATTGCAGCCATCAATTTAAAAGACGCTTACTCCTTGGAAGGAAAGTTATGACCAACCTAGATAGCATATTAAAAAGCAGAGACATTACTTTGCCAACAAAGGTCCATCTAATCAAGGCTATGGTTTTTCCAGTGGATGTATGGATGTGAGAGTTGGACTACAAAGAAAGCTGAGCGCTGAAAAATTGATGCTTTTGAACTGTGGTGTTGGAGAAGACTCTTGAGAGTCCCTTGGACTGCAAGGAGATCCAACCAGTCCATCCTAAAGGAGATCAGTCCTGGGTGTTCATTGGAGGGACTGATGTTGAAGCTGAAACTCCAATACTTTGACCACCTGATGCGAAGAGCTGACTCATTTGAAAAGACCCTGATGCTGGGAAAGATTGAGGGCAGGAGAAGGGGACGACAGAGGATGAGATGGTTGGATGGCATCATCAACTCAATGGACATGGGTTTGGGTGGACTCCGGGAGTTGGTGATGGACAGGGAGGCCTGGCGTGCAGCGGTTCATGGGGTCACAGAGAGTTGGACACAACTGAGTGACTGAACTGAACTGAACTGAAAAAAAAGAAACCTTTAAAAATTACATTAAAATATTAAAATAATTAGGAATGAACTTAACCAAAGAAGCTAAACACCTATACTGTGAAAACCATAGAACACTGATGAAGGAAACAGAAGATGATTCAAAGAAATGGAAAGATATCTGGCAATCTTCAAATTTAATGCAATCCCTATCAAAATACCCATGACATTTTTCACAGAACTAGGACAAATAATCCTAAAATTTATATGGAACCACAAAAGACCCAGAATTACCAAAGCAATCTTGAGAAAAAAGAACAAAGCTGGAGGAATAACCCTCCCAGACTTTAGACTCTACTACAAAGCTATAGTAATCAAAATATACAGTCATACTACTATACAGAGGGCTTCCCTGCTGGCTCAGCAGGTAAAGAATCTGCCTGCAATGTGGGAAACCCAGGTTCAATCCCTGGGTAAGATCCTCTGGAGAAGGGAATGGCTGTCCACTCCAGTATTCTTGCCTGGAGAATTTCATGGACAGAGGAGCCTGGCGGGCTTCAGTGCATGGGGTCACAAAGAGTCAGACATGCAGAGTCTGATTGAGGGAACTAACACTTTCACTATGTATAAAACAGATAACCAACAAGAACTTACTGTATAGCACAAGCAACTTACACTCAATGTTTTGTAAAACCTATAAAGGAAAAGAATCTGGAAAAAAAAATATATATATATATATGTATAATGAATCACTTTGCTATACATATGAAACACAAAATCCAGTATACTTCAATAAAAATTTTTTTAATAAAAAAAATTTAAGTTGCACAAACTTCTCTGATGATACAAAAAATTTAAAAAAAAAACAAAATAGCACAGTATTAGCATAAAAATAGACACACAGATCAACAGAACAGAGAGTGCAAAAATAAACCCACATACCTACAATCAGTCTACGACAAAGGAGGCAGGAATATACAGTGGAGAAAAGACACTCTCTTCAACAAGTGGTTCTGGGAAAACTAGACAGGTACACGTAAGACAATGAGATCAGAGGATTCCCTCACACCATATTAAAAAAAAGAAACTCAAAATGCTTCAAAGACCTAAACCTAAGACCTGAAAACATAAAACTCCTAGAAGAGAACATAGGTAGAACACTCTTTGACATAAATTATAGCAATATTTTCTTGGATCACTCCCTTAAGGCAAAAGAAAGAAGCAAAAATAAATAGTACCTATTAAACTTACAAACATTTGCACAGCAAAGAAAAGCATCAACAAAATGAAGACAACCTAGTGAATGGGAGAAAGTATTTGCAAATGATGCAACTAACAAGGGGTTAATATCCCAAATACATAGACAGCTAGTACAATTCAACATTTAAAAAAGCAAATAACTCAATCAAAAAATGGCAGAAGGCCTGAATAGACATTCTCCAAAGACGACACAGGTGACTAACAGGCATGCAGAAAGGTGGTTGGCATCACTAACCATTAGAGAAATGCAAATCAAAACCACACGATACCACCTCACACCGGTCAAAATGGTCATCATCAAAAAATTATGAATTATGCCAGTAACAAATGTTGGAGAAAATATGGAGAAAAAGGAACCCTCCGATATTGTTGGTAGAAAGGGAAATTAGTACAGCCACTGTGGAAAACAGTATGGAGGTTCCTTGAGAAACTAAAAACAGAACTATCATATGATCAAACAATTCCATTCCTGAGAATATATCCAGAAAAAGAGTGAAAAAACTTATCCGAAAAAAAATACATGCACACAAATGCTCATAGCATTATTTACAATAGACAAAACATGGAAACAACCCAAGTGTCCATCAACAGACAGTTGGGTTAAGAAGACGTGGGTGTGGGAATATTACTCAGCCATAAAAAAAGAATTAAATACTGCCATTTGCAGCAACATGGATGGACCTAGAGAATATTATGCTTAATAAAGTAAATCAGACAGAGAAAGACAAACACTATACATCATCTATATAAAAAGTAGTGACATTACTTTGCCAACAAAGGTCCGTCTAGTCAAAGCTATGGTGTTTCCAGTAGTCATGTATGGATGTTACAGTTGGACTATAAAGAAAGCTAAGCGCTGAAGAATTGATGCTTTTGAACTGTGGTGTTGGAGAAGACTTTTTTTTTTTTTGCAGTCAATAAGAAATTTACTTGTTTTAAAAAAATCCAAATGCGGGCATTGTCCAGAAAATTTAACAGATTTATAATTGTTATAAAGTTGAACTGCTGAAACTTGCTCACTGAAACATTTTGACTTTCATTAATGCTTTATGTCCCTGCATTTATCTTAAAAATTCACACACAAATGAAAATGGAAAAACTGCCAATACCTGATTTCTGTCCCCTATTTTTCCACTTGCAATCATATACTTAGGTATCTTTTGACCCCATGGGAAAAAAATATCTAACGTTCAGAACTACCAATAACAGGAAGAAGAGAATTTTTTTTTTTTTTTTAAGAATGAAATGTTTCCCATCATAGTGGATTCTTAAGCACCTTTTCCACGTATGTGGCGTGCTAGCTGGATACCTTTCGGTATAATTGTTACACATTTGGCAGGGATAGCACACAGGTTGGTGTCTTCAAAAAGGCCAACCAGATAGGCCTCACCTGCCTCCTGAAAAGCACCAATAGCTGCGCTCTGGAAGCGCAGGTCTGTTTTGAAGCCCTGAGCAATTTCCCGCACCAGACGCTGGAAGGGAAGTTTGCGAATCAGAAGTTCAGTGGACCTCTGATAACGTCTAATTTCACAGAGTGCCACAGTACCAGGCCAGTAATGATGAGGTTTCTTCACCCCTCCAGTAGAGGGCGCACTCTTGCGAGCGGCTTTTGTAACTAGTAGCTTCCTCGGTGCTTTACCACCGGTCGACTTGTGGGCAGTCTGCTTTGTACGAGCTGTGGTAGAGAGACCTCCTTACTTACCCCTCTTCTCCTTCGGCTGGAGCTCGGTGAGCTAGAGGCAGCGCTGGCGTTGGAGAGCGACGGCGGGCGCAGCAGCGGCTGCAAACACTGGAGAAGACTCTTGGGAGCCCCTTGAACAGCAAGGAGATCCAACCAGTCCATCCTAAAGAAAACCAACCTTGAATATTCATTGGAACGACTGATGCTGAAGCTGAAACTCCAAAACTTTGGCCTGTGATGGGAAGTACTGACTCATTGGAAAGGACCATGATGCTGGGAAAGATTGAAGGCAGGAGAAGGGGATGACAGAGGATGAGATGGTTGGATGGCATCACTGACTCAATGGACATGAGTTTGAGTAACCTCCAGGAGTTGGTGATGGATGGACAGGGAAGCCTGATGTGCTGAAGTCCATGGGGTCACAAAGAGTCGGACATGACTGAGCGACCGAACTGAACTGATATGTAGAATCTAAAAAACAATACAAATGATTGCATACACAAAACAGGATCAGACTCAAACACATACAAAACAAACCTGTGGTTACCAAAGGGAGGCAGGAAGAGGGGAGGGTTAAATTAAGGGCATGAGATTAACAATCTACTATATATAAAATACATAAGCAACAAGGATTTACTGTATAGCAACAGGAATGCCCATTATCTTATAGTAACCTATAATGGAATATAATCTGCAAAAACTCAATCACTATGCTGCACACCTAAAACTAACACGTACTGTAAATTAACTATACTTCAAAAAAATTAAATGGTAAACATTACCTTGAGTGCAATGGCTACCTCTGGAGAGGGACAGGAATGGGATCAGGGAGAGGTATACAAAATGCCTCAACTGTATCAACTGTTGTGTTCTTTTTATTTAAAAAAATATGATAAAATGTTAATATTTTATATTGAGTGGGGTACACAAGTTTTTTCAATTATTTTCCATGACTTTCTGTATATTTGAAATATTCATGATTGTAAGAACTGAAAGACCACAAAATTCCCACATAGCAAAATCTGTGGGATACAAAGAAATCCAAAGGAAAACTTACAGCCTCTAAAAGGAAATAGAAAATAAGGAAAATTGAAAACAAATGAATTAAAATTTAAAGACAGTAATTTGATGAAATGCAATAAAATAAATGCAGAGAGGACTGAAAAATGATAAAACCACAGATGAATTAAATATAAAACAAAATACAAGAAAGTGCTGATAGAACTGCCCAATGTAATTTTTAAAAAACCATTGAAAACAGTATTTTAGACCAGCAGCCATCAATTTTTTAATCTCAGAACTCCTTTACACTTTTAAAAACTTTTTTGTTATTTCTATTAATATTCAATGTAGTAAAAGTTAAACCAAGTAAATTCAGTTCAGTTCAGTCGCGTCCAACTCTTTGCGACCCCATGAACTGCAGTATGCCAGGCCTCCCTGTCCATCACCAACTCCCGGAGTTGACTCAAACTCATATCCATCGAGTCGGTGATGCCATCCAACCATCTCATCCTCTGTCATCCCCTTCTCCTCCTGCCCTCAATCTTTCCCAGCATCAGGGTCTTTTCAAATGAGTCAGCTCTTCACATCAGGTGGCCAGAGTTTTGGAGTTTCAGCTTCAACATCAGTCCTTCCAGTGAACACCCAGGCCTGATCTCATTTAGGATGGACTGGTTGGATCTCCTTGCAGTCCAAGGGACTCTCAAGAGTCTTCTCCAACACCACAGTTCAAAAGCATCAATTCTTTGGTGCTCAGCTTTCTTTGTAGTCCACCTCTCACATCCATACATGACCACTGGAAAAACCATAGCCTTGATTAGATGGACCTTTGTTGGCAAAGTAATGTCTCTGCTTTTTAATATGCTATCTAGGTTGGTCATAACTTTCCTTCCAAGGAGTAAGCGTCTTTTAAATTGATGGCTGCAATCACCATCTGCAGTGATTTTGGAGCCCCCAAAAATAAAGTCAGCCACTGTTTCCACTGTTTCCCCATCTACTTGCCATGAAGTGATGGGACCAGATGCCATGATCTTAGTTTTCTGAATGTTGAGCTTTAAGCCAACTTTTTCACTCTGCTCTTTCACTCTCATCAAGAGGCTCTTTAGTTCCTCTTCACTTTCTGCCATAAGGGTGGTGTCATCTGCATATCTGAGGTTATTGATATTTCTCCCGGCAATCTTGATTCCAGCTTGTGCTTCTTCCGGCCCAGCGTTTCTCATGATGTGCTCTGCATATAAGTTAAATAAGCAGGGTGACAATACACAGCCTTGATGTACTCCTTTTCCTATTTGGAACCAGTCTGTTATTCCATGTCCAGTTCTAACTGTTGCTTCCTGACCTGCATACAGGTTTCTCAGGAGACAGATTAGGTGGTCTGGTATTCCCATCTCTTTCAGAATTTTCCACAGTTTATTGTGATCCACACAGTCAAAGGCTTTGGCATAGTCAATAAAGTAAATACATGTTTTTCTGGAACTCTCTTGCTTTTTCTATGATCCAGCGGATGTTGGCCTCTGGTTCCTCTGCCTTTTCTTGTTGATCTCTGGTTCCTATGCCTTTTCTAAAATCAGCTTGAACATCTGGATCTTCACGGTTCACATATTACTCAAGCCTGGCATGGAGAATTTTGAGCATTACTTTACTAGCGTGCGAGATGAGTGCAATTGTGCGGTAGTTTTAGTATTCTTTGGCATTGCCTTTCTTTGGGATTGGAATGAAAACTGAACTTTTCCAGTCCTGAGGCCACTGCTGAGTTTTCAAGTAAATTACAAACATTTATTTTAAAATAAAAACGAACATGTTCTCAAGAAATGTAACTTCATTTCCTAAAACAAATAAACCAAAAAGATGTAGTGAGAAGACCAGCATTGCTTTACATGAAGACAACTTTCTATTAATACATTGAATCTGTTGTGACAGGTCATTTTCTTTGGAGTATAAGAAAAAAATATGGCCTCACACAGAAATGTCATTGGAAAACTAGAAAGTAGCCATTTCAGATGTGGCAATTTCTTACAGATTAATTGTAATACAGAGTCTGAAACTCTATCAATGAACTTTTTGCACTCTGTTACATTAAAATCCACTAGTTTATCTTGTTTTTTGAATGAATCTTTCACCCAAGCTTGATTTTGTAACATTGTACATTGGTCATTTGAAAAATTCTGGTTCACTGAGTTATGCAGATCTTCCAAATGTTGACACATTTCATTATATATACCAAAAAAACACCTTCATTAATACCACTACTGATCTCATCAGAAAAGACATTCTCCAGTGAATCCAATATTGTCTTTATGGGAGTGAATAGTGGTGAAAATACAGTAACTACTAACACAGTTTGGAGTCACTGTTCTGATCCTTGCTGAAGCACCAGTAGTTTTACCTACTTGTTTTAACACCATCAGCAAAAAAGGAAAATAACATCTTAGTATTATCAAAGTAGTTCTGACCTTTCAGAGTTC
Source organism: Cervus elaphus (assembly GCF_910594005.1). Classification (NCBI taxonomy): domain Eukaryota; kingdom Metazoa; phylum Chordata; class Mammalia; order Artiodactyla; family Cervidae; genus Cervus; species Cervus elaphus. Next base: position 33,815,815 of record NC_057826.1, read on the forward strand.
TGCAAAGTGTCTCAGGGAAGCCCAGTGCCCTGAAAACCACACGTTTGAGAATCACTCAAGTAGAAAATCCCTTGGAAAGTACAATGAAAGAGAAAAATGAGAAGGTATATAACAACATCAGGGAAAAGTAGGGTTAAAAAACTATACAGTATTTTTTCAATTATAAATTATGCACATAATTACACACACATATATATGTGAATATATTTGTCAGTGTGCCAATAAGAGAAGTAGGCCAGAAACTTTAAGTTGGAGGATGGAATCCTAGTTCCTCCAGTCAGCAGCTGTGAGACCTTGTTTAATTGTCCAAACTGCCGCCCCCAGCCCCAGTGTCTCAACTTCCTTATTTATAAAATGGGGATGATGATAAAAGCACCCCTTCAATAAATTCTGGTGAGGATTAAATGAGTTAACGCAAGTAAAGTACTTTAAAAATGTCTGGCATGTGCTAAGTTGTATAAGTGATTATGTATCAGCTGTCATAATCAAATGAATATGAAATTTCCCAATTTCCAAGAAAAACATAGACGGCAAAAATTGAGTCAAGAAGAAAGAGAAAAATTTATCAACCAGTTGGTAAAAGGGCCTGGATTTGGCCTCAGCCGCATTTTCCCAAGCAGCATCTTTGAGCAGCACTTCCCTCTTCTCTCAAGCCCATCCCGAGCAGATTCCCACAACTCTCTTGTAACTGTAGTTAACGCAAGCACAGGTGTCACTGGCCTTAGTGGCAGCACCAAGGAGTCTGTTCTTTAACTCCTTCTTTGCTCTCCCTTCTCTGGGGACGCAGATGATGAATGCGGTCAAGAGACAAGCACCTCTTTACTCACCTGCAGCCCTCCTCTGGTGGTCACTGCTCCTCCTGTCCATGCCATCTACAGCAGATCCCACAAGCGGCAGATGCCCATGTGTAGTTCCCCCTGGGATGCAAGATGTGTGAAAAATCTGGTCCTGGCTCAAACCCTCCACGGGCAAATACAGCTACTGCCTCCTTGCGGCTGGGGTGAACACAAGCCTGGATGATTTACACAATGTGAGTGACCTCCCAGAAATATACTAGCTTTGCTACATCAAACTGAAGGGCATAGCCTGCTTCTCAGGTATCCTGTCACTCCCTTCCACGACTCTCCACTCTTTTTAAGGATCAAGATGCCTGCTGTCAACTACACTGGTCATCTCTCCCCTTCCAGTAGTCATTGTCCTTCTGACAAATTTTCTTAGGGCTCTCTACCTCAATTGGCTGCAACAGTGACAAGAGGAGCCACTCGAGTCTGAGGACATGGATGCCCTGTTTTGATGCTCTCGCCCTCTCCCAGCGATTGGCATATAGCACACTGGGGAAGGATGAACAGCTGGGAATGGGTAAGACAAGAAGGCTTGTTTAGCCTTCCATCATTCAGGACAACTAAGGAACTGAGGATATTTAACCTAGAGGGAAATGGACTTCAGAGAACATGGAGCTGTCTTGGCATATCTGAAGAATTGAAAGGGAGTGTGATAAGCTTTTCCTATGTGATTCTGGAGTAAGGAAGTAGGACAAACTGATATAAGTAACAGGAACCAAACTTTCAATACAATACTTTAATAACCACCAGCAATTACAACTGCACCTAACTGCAAACTTCTTGCCACCTCAGAGGCAAAAAGATGAATATGTATTAGGTTGGGATGTTGAGGGAGGGAACAGAAATTAATAAGAGATTACACCGAGTCCTTAAAATCTCTTGCAATTTTTTTTTCCCCAAATCAACAGACATAATACAAATACACAGTTCTGAGAAAATAAGCTCTGAAAGGACAAAAACAGCAAGAAGAGGTTATAACACGGAATGCTGGATTTGTTTTTTCAGATGGCAGAGATATGAATACTTTACACCATGCTATGCCAAGCTAAGTCATGTCCAACTCTTTTTGCAACCCTGTGGACTACAGCCCGCCAGGCTTCTCTGCCCATGGGATTTCCCAGGAGATAACACTGGAGTGGGATGCTGTGCCCTCCTCCAGGGGATCTTCCCAACCCAGGGACCAAACCCACATCTCCTGAAGCTCCCGCATTGTGGGCAGATTCTTTACCGCTGAGTCACTGGGGAAGTAAAGGCAATGGCAAAAGGAAAAGAGAAAATGATGAGATGGTGTCTGGCCGGCCTTCAGACCAATATCCCAGTAGTTTGCTGAAAGCAGCCCAATAAGGCCTGGGGTAGCCCGAAGGCCATGAGCAGTCTTTTCAGTTTACCTCCACATACGTTAGAAATACTATCTGGTGCATGTGCTATGTGGTGAAGGCACCACTTTAGATAATCCTCAAGGTATATAAATGAATTTGGGGAATTCCTGTGGTCCAGAGGTTAGGTCCAGAGGTTACTGCCGGGTTTGATCCCTGATCAGGGAACTAAGATCCCATAAGCTGTGCAGCATGGCCAAATAAACAATAAAAATTAATTTCACCCATTCATTCATTGAAATATTTGAGCACAGTTAAAACAGGCACTTCCCCAGGGTTTGGGATAAAGCAAAGAACAACAGAGATTATTCTGGCACTCCTGGAGCTTACTTTTTGATAGAGAGGGGTATAGGGAATGAACCAGTATATACTGGAAGACTATTAACGTTACAGACCAAAACAGGTAGTGGGATATGGTAGGGGGGGCATACTAGATGGTGAAGATCTAATGAAAAATGTGACATTTAAGCAGATTTCATGATGGTGAGGGAACAAGTGAAGACTGATATCCAAGAGGAGAGAGTTTTAGCAGAAAGAAAACAAAATGAAAAGGCTCCATGGTAGAAGCACAGCTGAACCAGCAAGCAGGTCACCATATGGCCAGCAGCTACTTTAATACTCAATGGCATAAGACATTTGCCAATGCTTAGTTAGCATCTAAACGCTCAGTGTCTTCACCTAATTATTAAAAAAGAAAACAAAAGATAAAACATGGTATCAACTATAAAGATAACATATGTAGTCTGTGTAACAGTATCTGATAAGAAGGAAACTAAACAGTATCTGATAAGAAGGAAACTAAAAAGTTAATTATTACTTAAAATAACAATGGTAATAAAAATAAAGCTCTTCTACCTAAAGTGAGGGTGGTAAGCCTGAAAGCTTAAACACTTGCCCCCATCCTTTCTATAAGCCACAGAACTTCAGGACACAGTTTACACGGCACACAACCACAGAGAAGACCCAGAGCTCCAGCTGAGAATGGATACACGCAACAAGCCTACCTTGTCTGAAGTAGCGACCAATGACTGTGCTCCAAATTATGTTGCTCTGAAGTGCTAATGAAATTTGTTAAAGCTCAATGAAAATCACAACACATTTGAATAATAAGCATCCCTTTATTTGCTGACGCCATTACAAAAACCGATTACATTAGCAACAAAAAGTGTTTTCTTGAGTTGAAGTCAGAGGCAGTTACTCCCCAAAATGTTAAGTAAAACAGTGTACAACATCAGTATTAAAATGTTAAATTTTACATTGTCTTTACCACTTTTGATCTTCTGAACAATTTTATTGAGCAAAATAAGATAAAAGATTACATGTTTATTTTATCTTCAGGAATGTAAAGGTCTAATTATTCAAACAGTTTTTATTATAAAACTAAACTCTGAAGGTGTCTACAGAGTTGGCTTTTTTCTCTCTTTAAATCAGTAGTCTAACAAGGATTAGAAAAGACAAAACTCTGTTCAGTGTTTCTGACAAAGTAGAAAGGGTGAAAACATAAATAAGGCTTTAATTTGGCAAAATATAATACAATGCCTTCTGTTATCCTTGAATGAACAGCTTCCCATAATATTACTTCACTCTGCAAAAGATCAGAAAGAAACAAATTCATTTTAAAACAAAGAAACAAAAGACAATCAGAAGACATCTGTCAAACACCAAAGGTACATATTCCATTTGATCTAGCATGGCCCTTTCAACTAAAATCAGATCAATACTAATGGTAATCAAAAATAAGAGAAAAATCTCAGGATTCAGAAGACGTTTTCAGATGGATTTTAAAATATGTGAGCCAAAACCTCAGACCAAACTGAGAATAATGTAGGGATTTTGAACCCTATTTAGAAAACATTTAAGAAAACAATATTGGGAATCCATTTGTATTACTGCTCTACTCAAAAGACTATAAAGCTAGTAAGACAAATCAACAGCACTGAAAAGAGACTGAAATTTACAACTCTCCACCCACAAATAAATAATTTAAGTTTCAGAGATTTTCTAAGGCCTTTTGAAGCTTTCCAAATCAGATAAAATGACCAAAGAAATTAAACCTCAAAAGCCATTAAAAAAAACTAAAAGGATTTAACCATATGCAACATGTGACTGGATCCTAGTTTGGAAAAAAGTTAACTAAAAAGATGTTTCAGGTATAAGTAGAGACACCTGAATATACGCTTAAAAAAGGGGTGATATTATAGAATTACTGTTTTGGTGATTTGGGATGTGACAGGGATACTACAGATTTATAAGAGAATATCTTTGTTCTTGAGATGCACACTTATGTGCTTAGGGATAAAAGATCATGTTATCTCAAAGTTACTTTCTAATGGTTTAACAGCAACAAAGTACGTATACACAAATAAAAAGATGAAGCAGTGGAAGGGTGACTGAGTGTTATATATTCTTTCAACTTTTCACTATGCGTGAAATTTTTCACAAAGTTGAGGTGAAAAGAAGCAATCAGAAAGTTCAAAGTAATCACTGGCTATCACATACTATAAATGAAGCAAGATTAACAGCCAATCAGAAAGTCTACATAGGCCACTGGTACGTTAAACTAAGAAGTGCTATGTAAACACATTATAGAAAATGAAGCTCCATATGACAATCAAGTGTAAGCTAGTCTTTATCTGAAGCATTAACTCTAATACTTCAATACACCAAAAAAGAACTTTTTTCTTTCAGAAACAAAAGACAACCGTATCGTTAAAAAATCTACTTGTTAAAGGGAGTAAGGAGGGCACATATATACCAAACACATAAACAAAATTTCACCTCAGTTTTTCCTGGATACACTAAAAGTCTCTCCAATTCACTACTGACAAACTAAGTATCAACTTCAGGAAAAAGCCAGGACTGAAGGAAGAAACTAGAAGAGGCTGGCAAGAGAGGGTTAGATAGAATGAGGAGAAAAGCAGTGACAACAAGGGTCAGAACACACAGTGCTTGAAGTAAGGAGGAGAAAAGCACAGATTAAGAGCACAGGGCCTGGGCTCAGACAGACCACCTTACTTTAAATCCTGGCTCGACTAGTTCCAGCTGTGTGACTTTGGACATTTACAGAACCCCTGTGGCTCTCTTGTAAAATGGGAATTATAATATAATAAGGGATTATTATTAACAATCCCTACCTATCTACTGCACTGGGTTGTTGTGAATATTTAAATGATTGACCACATGTTAGAAGCATGTTCCTTCTTAGAGGAACACTTACAAAGTGTTAGCTGTTAAAACCATCATCCTTCTTCCACATGATTCCACAAACAGGTTCCAGGTAAGGGACCTGGGTGGTGTGTCTCAGAGAGAGACACAAACTCTCCCTCAGAATTCCTATGTTAAGATTCTAACCCCCATGGTAATGGTATTTGAAATGGGGCCCTTAGGAGACTCCATTCATGAATGGGATTAATACACTTATAAAAAGAACCCCAGAGAGCACCACTGCCCCTTTTGCCAGGTGAGGACAGAAAAGAAGATGGCCACCTTTAAACCAGGAAGTAGGTCTCATCTGACAGAATCTACTGGTGCCTTGATCTGAGACTCCCCCAGCCTCCAAAACTGTGAGAAAAAAAAAATCTCAACTGCTTAAGCTCATATATAAGATTTCTGTTATAGCAGCCAAACAAAGACACTAGGGTAATAAAGTTTTCTGGTGTGGTCAGATATACACTTGGAACACTTAGAAACCAGGCAAATATGCAACATAAGAAAAAGTAGATATCGAAAAACAAAAAAACTTACATTACAAAATACTAGTGTTACCAGTCCAAAGCTATAAAAAAAATTACTCTAATTAAAAGCACGGGGGAGGGACATCCCTGGTGGTCCACTGGTTAAGAATTTGCCTTCCAATTCAGGGGACACAGGTTCAATCCCTGGTCTGGGAACTAAGATCCCACAGGCTGCAGAGCAGCTAAGCCCAAGTTCACAACTAGACAGAAGCCAGAGTGCTGCAACTGAGACCCAACACAGCCATTAAATAAACAAATATATATTTTTTAAAAAGCATGGGGGAATGATAGCCTTCTTTTTGGAGAGGTGGTGGGGTGAGGAGAGAAGAATAGGAGATGAGTAGGCAGACTTCCAGGAGAAAAGAAGGTTAATGTTTTACAAATTAAGGATACAAGATAAATACACCTACCCCTACAATTCACAGCAATGCTAAGTTCTGTGTATTAGGATTGAGAAAACTAAATTTGACTATATATTATCTCTCTCATTTTTGCCTTTTAAAAATAGCTTTTCCCATACTGAAAATGTACAGCATTACCTTAAACAATTCATATGCACTTGAAATACATACTAAGAAGTAAGATTCCTAGTGGGAATGTAAATTGGTTCGGTCAATACAGAAAAAAGTATGGAGGTTCTTCAAAAAACTAAAAAGAGTTAATATGTTATTGCTGTTGTTTAGTTGCTAAGTTATGTCCGACTCTGCAACCCAATGGACTATAGCCAACCAGGCTCCTCTGTCCATTTCAGAGGCAAGAACTTCATGGCAGATAGATGGGAAACAGTGGCAACAGTGGCTGATTTTATTTTTTGGGCTCCAAAATCACTGCAGATGGTGATTGCAGCCATCAATTTAAAAGATGCTTACTCCTTGGAAGGAAAGTTATGACCAACCTAGACAGCATATTAAAAAGCAGAGACATTACTTTGTCAACAAAGGTCTGCCTAGTCAAGGCTATGGTTTTTCCAGTGGTCCTGTATGGATGTGAGAGTTGGACTATAAAGAAGGCTGAGCGCTGAAGAATTGATGCTTTTGAACTGTGGTGTTGGAGAAGACTCTTGAGAGTCCCTTGGACTGCAAGGAGATCCAACCAGTCCATCCTAAATGAGATCAGGCCTGGGTGTTCACTGGAAGGACTGATGTTGAAGCTGAAACTCCAAAACTCTGGCCACCTGATGCAAAGAGCCGACTCATTGGAAAAGACCCTGATGCTGGGAAAGATTGAGGGCAGGAGGAGAAGGGGATGACAGAGGATGAGATGGCTGGATGGCATCACCAACTCGATGGACATAGAGTTTGGATAGACTCTGGGAGTTGGTGATGGACAGAGAGGCCTGGCGTGCTACGGTGCATGGGGTTGCAAAGAGTCGGGACATGAATGAGCAACTGAACTGAACTGAATATAATGGAAAAGATATTAAAATACGTGTGTGTGTGTGCTGTATACCATAAACTAAATCAAGATTGTAAATTAACCATACTTCAATTTTTAAAAAAGTAATAAACTATACCTGAATAAAATAGGGGGGGAAAGAGAAGATTCTTGACATCAGACACTAGCCTATAAATTCTGATAATTAAAAAATTTGTATTTCCAATTTAATCATCCAGTAGTATTGATAGTTTTAAAAGAGTTAACAAGAGGGAGTATACACTAAGCAAAAATGATGGCTCAGGTTAAAAAACTAAGGGTAACACAAACATTTAAAAGGCATAAAGAAAAGTTGTGGGAACCAAGGGATCCCTACAGAGGGGTGATCATTGTCAGTGCTGGATAGAACCTATGCAAGGAGAGTTCTCAAGTGCTGGTGGACCTCTAAATTCATACAATCCATCTAACCTACAAGATATACTACTGATCACTCAACCACCCTTTCACTTGCCAAAAGTGGACTTATGTTCACCAGCTGACAAAAGAATGCTGAGTTAGCACTTAGCTTCCTGCTAAACAACAGTTCAGTTTCAGTTGTGTTGCCAGGGTATATGTATTTCTTTTAACAAATTACACACTGTAATTTCATAAACCAGGAAGAAAAAAATCTGAAAAATAAAAGTGTTATTACTGATGATCAGTGTAAGGCTCAAATTTTATATGATTAAGACCAAAGTGGAAACAGGCAAGCCAAAATGGTTCAGACCACATGTCTGAGAAAAAAAAAAGAAAGTAACTAGAGAATACTTTTGAGATGCTAGTGAGATATTATTGACAAGGCCTAAAGGAAAAGGGTAACAGGACAGCTTATAATTTTGCAGGTTCTCAGAAACGAAATCCTTCTATGGGCTGACCTCACCATATTTAGAATTCGTAACTATTTGCAGTATCCTGTATGCAAAAGAAGATCCTATATTAGCTCCAGCAATTAGGAAATCACTAATGAATGACAAGGAATGACAGGTCATTTCATCCAGTTCCTGGAACAGCAGAAAAAGAAGCCTTTCTCCGGAGAAGAGAGTAGCAAGTAAAGAAGTAGATACTGTGAGGATAGTTTCTTCTTTTAAAAAATTTTAAGCAGTGAAATAAAAAAAAAACTAGGATGGTATCCTGAAGCATAAAGTTAAAATAATATATTTGAGCATGTTTTCAAGACTAAACAGAAGCAGTATGTGGAGAAGAAAACAGGACTGAGGATGTGGGAAGGAAAGCTGCCCTGGGACACAGGAAGCAAGGTTATTTTCTCAGTAAGGAGAGGGTGGTAAAGCGGTAGAAGTTTAACTCTAGGCAACTGAGAAGTCAGCTTACCAAGGATAAAAGACTGAGATATAATTCTTGTTATTGACAAGTTAGAAGAATGAGTTGAGTTCATGTGCAAAGTCTTCATAGAGGTAACTGACCTGAAATAGCAGTTTATAAAGAAGAGTATGTACTAAGGCAGACAACAGAACAATCAATCTACAAGTGAGACAGAATGCCCCTGGAATCAAGACGGAGGTCCCTCCCAACTTTTTCAGGGCACCCAACCTATTCTGGGGCTTCCCTGATGGCTCAGTTGGTAAAGAATCTGCCTGCAATGCAGGAGATCTGGGTTCGATCCCTGGGTTGGGAAGATTCCCTGGAGAAAGGAATGGCTACAAAATTGTATTCTGGCCTGCAAAACTCCATGGATTGTATAGTCCATGGATCACAAAGAGTCAGACATGACTGAGCAACTTTCACTAACCTATCCTGAGGCCTTTGCATAAGTTAAGAGTCCTAAGTTTGAGTACTGAAAGAGAGAATTCAGTGGTAAGTTGCCCCGTGGCGTTGCACAGGCCACTCCACTGATCTCCAGGACAGCATGATTATTACAGAACAAATAGCTTCAAAGGAAGAATATCTAAGTATTCGGTGCATACCAGAACATTTTAATTACCCAAGGCATTGTGACTTAAGTCATTCTTAAAACAGGTAAAACCCAGGAACCAACATGAATTCATCAACATGCATTCTCAGGTAATATGGGCAATAAAATTTCATAACAGTTTGGCTAATGATGGTTTATTTATCTTCAGCCAAGACTCTCACTTCAAGAATTAAAAAATGTATTTCTTTGATTACCCATGCTGCTGCTGCTACTGCTGCTAAGTCACTTCAGTCGTGTCCGACTCTGTGCGACCCCATAGACGGAAGCCCACCAGGCTCCCCCGTCCCCGGGATTCTCCAGGCAAGAATACTGGAGTGGGTTGCCATTTCCTTCTCCAATGCATGAAAGTGAAAAATGACAGTGAAGTCGCTCAGTTGTGTCCGACTCTTAGCGACCCCATGGACTGCAGCCTACCAGGCCCCTCTGTCCATGGGATTTTCCAGGCAAGAGTACTGGAGTGGGGTGCCATTGCCCATAAGCAACCGTAAATAAAACCCAGCTTCCAATGTAAATTGTGATGACAATTTTTCAGTTCAGCATCTTATGTGAAAGGTCAAAGAAGAAAAGTGTTTCTATATGAAAATACTAATTCAAAAGGTATATACACTGCTCTGTTCATTGCAGCATTATTCACAATAGCCAAGATTTATAGACACAACCTGTGTCCACTAATGAATGAATGGATAGAGAAGGTAAACACACACATACACACAATGAATTACTACTCAGCCATAAAAAAAGAAGGAAATACTGCTATTTGCAACAATATGGTTAGAACTTGGAAGTATTATGCTAAATAAACTAAGTCAGAGAAAGACAAGTAACATGATTTCACTAGTATGTGGAATCTAGAGAAAACAAAACAAACAGACAAAATAAGACAAAACAAAAACTCACAAAACAGAACAGCTTAGTGGTTACCAGAGGGGAAGGGAGTTGGAAGTGGGCAAAAGTGAAAAAGGTCAACTGTACGGTGACAGATGGTAACTAGTCTTATGGTGGTTATGACCTTGTAATGTATACAAGTATAATGCTATAATCATGGAACTTATATATACTTAAAAAAAAAAAAATAAAAGGTATTTATTTTCTTCTCTAAAGTATAAGATCAAAGTATGCACAAAAGGGAAATAAAACTCCAAGAAAGCTAACACCATCATTTGGAGGTTTTCAGAGAGATACAGGGGGAAAATTTCCACTATGGTAACAAGAGTTTCTATATTTATGGTAAATACACACTGTATATACATTCACACACACACACTATGTCAATTATCCATGGACAGACAGCAATTCTTTAGTTATTCTTACCTAATACCTGATAGTGTTCTTTCTCCTTTGTGAGCTGTTGGTTTACTGCCTGAAGCAACTGCTGTAACTGTGTTACAGTCTGATTTAGACTTATAGACATTGTCTCCTTCTCAGAAGACTCCTAAGAAAAAGATTAAAGAGATGAAAAACCCTAAGCATAAAGAAAAGGCATTGGCAACCAAAAACAGAAAATATTTTACCGCTGTTTTACACACAGATATAAAAAATCTGAAAGATGGCATGAAAACTGACAATAAAAACCACATAGAGCAATAGTATTTGCTACCTAGTAGTGCAAGTTAGTCTGCACCTAAGAAAGTTTCATGTTATATAAATGTTGTCACTAGGCTACAAAGGGAAAAATAAACAATCCATGAATATCAGACATAAATCCTTTTCTACTTTCATAAAAAATGTACAAAGAGCCAAAGGAGAATACACTCACAACAGAAAAATAACAAACATATATTGAGCTCTTACAAAATTTGAGGCACTGTTGGGTTACCCACTATTCTAAGTGTTTTATATAGTAACTCACTTATTCCCTTCAACAATCCTACAAAATACGTATTATTATCATTACCTTTTATACATGGAGCAACTAAAGCCCAGAGAGGCTGAAGAGTTCCCACTAAGTCAGTCACACAGCTACTGAACAACAGAATCAGGATTCAAATGCGAGAAGCAGAGTCTACAGTCTTAAGTAGTATACCATACCTCCAACTCAAACCTAAACATTAATGTAATATCTCACCAAGCTAAACTGAAAACAAACATTAGTAAAAACACAGAATTTCAGATAAGATACCTCAAAGAAAAGATATCTTGAGTTAAGAATGCCAACAAAATGATGGAAGCACATTACAAAGGCATTTTTTCAGTCAGAGATGGATCTTGTACATTTTTCATTCTTCAAATAATTTATAAGGTAATTAGCCCAGAGATTTGGAGCTAAAGAAAATGCATACCATTTCTTGGGAAACATCACTATTCTCAATAACAGTAGTGTCTCCAGCAGCTTTTACTATTTTTGACTGGATAAGATCTAGTGACTGTTGAGCCTGTAAGGAAAGCAATATAGAGCCTATCAATACTACAATTGATAGATAACTATATATACATATATGAAAAAATGAGTGATTTCCTCACATATTTTGTATAAAACTAAAGCTCTTCTCACAATACAACATAAAAGTCAACCTGTTCAAGTTTCTTCTCCAAAATCAAATAGCTGTCTCCCCAACCAGATTATAAAAACACATGCTCACCATTTTTAAAAGTTCAAACAATGAAGAAAATGTATAAAGAAATTAAAAGCAGAAATAACCTCAGTGGTATTTAGGTTAGATCAAGATCACATTAGTGATATTAATCTAGATCAGAGGCTGGCCAAATCTAGCCACACTGTCTTTGTACAGTTCACAAGCTAAGAATGGTTTTTACATTTTTAAAGAGTCATGTTAGACAAACAAACAGTATGTGAAAGAAACTATAGGTGGCCAGTAAATCCTAAAACTTTGAGTCTGTTGATTCCTGATGTGAATTCCTCATCAGGACATATACGTCCTAATGGAAGATTAGTAGAAAATATTTTGTAAGTGGACTTTTAACATACACATTACTTCATGAAAAATTTTGTTATCTTTTTACATGTCAGTAAATATTTACATGCATTTCCAATCACGAGTTACACAATACTTCTATTACATAGATATGGGGCAGTTCACTATCAACTATTGTTGTCATTTTATGCCAAACAACATGGCATATCCATATCTTTGAGCACCTGTTTAATATCTTTAAAGCACCTTCTGAGAAAATAAATTGTTAGGCTAAAATTGCATGTTTTATTAGTTTGTCCAGTGTCAAACACTAAAATCAAATATCAAAGGAAATTAGATTGCTCAGTCTTGGCAATGTAGTATATATATTTAAGGTAGAGCTCCAAAACTTTTTAAGTTCACATTTTCTCTACTGGCCACAACATCAAAGAAATCTGAACCAACTCTGGAGTCTTAGACTTTTGCATAATTATAAGCTATAATCATATAGAACCAACAGAAATATTTCCTTCACTTTTTCAGAAAGTGACATATTTGTTTTGCTGACAATACCTCCTATAAACACAATCATAGCTCGAAAGAAGCTCTGATAAAAGCATATACAAATTACACTATTAAAAATCTCAACAGAATTACAAATAACTTGTCAAACTAACGCAAAGAATAAAAAACGTAATCCTAAATCACCCATCTGTGTGAGATTAAGAGAAACATGCTTCTACAAAGAAATAAAGGCATAAATTTCTGAAAGAGCAGAGGTCTACACTTCTTTTAGATACATGAGGTGAGATGAGGTGAGGTGAAAGTCGCTCAGTCGTGTCAGACTCTTTGCGACCCCGACAGATGGCTAGGCTCCTCTGTCCATGGAATTCTCCAGGCCAGAATACTGGAGTGGGTAGGTAGCCTTTCCCTTCTCCAGGGGATCTTCCCAACCCAGGATTCAAACACAGGTCTCCCGCATTGCAGGCGGATTCTTTACCATTTGAACCACCAAGGAAGCATGAAGATCCAAAGAAATATACTTTGTCAATGACTATATAAGCAAATCCCAATAAAAAATGTATAGATGTAACCAAATTTTTTAAGAGTAATATCAACTGAATTCAAAATGTAATCTGTACTTTACAAAGCAATTAATTATATAAATATGATGAAAAGAAGCAAATTAAGAAAAATGGAAAAACAAGCCAAAAAGTCTAGTTCCAAATATCTAACTATGTAGCAAACAGCTTAAATTTAAGAACCAGTCACTGGGATGATGCAGAAGAACCAACCCGGAGCTGGCAGCGTGGCAGCCCGGGGCTCCGAGCGCAGCGCGCCAGTGACACGGCGCCTCCAGCACAAGCAGCGTCTCACCTTGCGCAAGTCGCCAGCTACCTTCTGTCGCTCACTCTGTTCAGCTCTAAGTTTTGCGTGTGTTTCATTTAACTGTTTCTTTAACTGTAAAAATAAAGGAACACCACAATTAACTTAATTCACATCCTTCTTTGATTATGCTGAGACCCCGAGGATTGAAGAATGAATGAGAAAGAATGGGATCGCTAACAGTTATTATGCACAGTGGATGAGCCAATATGCTGCACCAGATGTATAGAAAAGCTGTAAGCAGTGGAGATTCCAATCTGTAAACCTAACCTTAAGAAAAGCTACAGAAACAAACTAGAGTTTAAAAAACTGCAAATGTAAAAACAAAACCATAAAGTTCCAGCAGAGTGTTACTATTTTAAGTACTGTTGTTGTTCAGTCACTTGAGTCGTGCCCAAGTCTTTGGGACCCCACGGACGGCAGCACACAGGCTCTCCTGTCCTTCACCATCTCCCCTAGCTTGCTCAAACTCATGTCCACTGAGTGAGTGATGCCATCCAACCATTTCATTCTCTGTCGGCCCCTCCTCCTTCTGCCCTCCATCTTTCCCAGCATCAGGGTCTTTTCCAATAAGTCGGCTCTTCACATCAAGTAGCCAAAGTATTGGAGTTTCATCTTCAACATCAGTCCTTCCAATGAATATTCAGGACTGATTTCCTTTAGGATTGCCTGGTTGGATCTCCTTGCAGTCCAAGGGACTCTCAAGAGTCTTCTCCAACACCACAATTCAAAGGCATCAATTTTTCGGTGCTCAGCCTTCTTTATGGTCCAATTCTCACATCTATATATGACTACTGGAAAAACCATAGCTTTGACTATCCGGACCTTTGTTGGAAAAATGATGTCTTTACTTTTTAATACACTGTCTAGGTTTGTCACAGCTATTTTAAGTATTACTATTCACTATTCATAAAGCATATTCATTCACATTTATTCCAAATTAAAAGGGAAGTAATAAAGCCTACTAATTTTAAATGTTTAAAGGTTTTCTTAACCTATATAGTTAAGAATTGTGTAATACTTTTAAAAACACTGAACAGAAAATGAAATCTTCAAAAATCCAGTAAAATGAAATCTTCAAAAATTTAAATGTTGTTCATCCTTTAAGATGTCACTAGAGAGATGAGTGCAAGACCACACTGACTTAACTATACTAACAAGAAACATCTTAACATATACATCTCAACCAACTTGTTGAAACAGTTATAAAGCTGTATTAAACTCCAGTGTCTATACCTATTGCCTCTTCTCTCGTTAACTATCCTGAATAATTATGAATGAAGAAAATGAACTCACTGACAAAAAATAACTCTTTTTTAACTAAACTCATCAAATTAATTGATTATGCCTCTTACCCATAAGCAAAGCATTCCAAACAGTTCTGGAAACCCCCAAGGAGAAAATATAAGACACTGGCATTTCAAACATGTAGAAAGAATCAGTGCACGCACGACATGCCATTTGCAAATTTGATTTTGTAAACTCTATTCCGAATGCTTCAGTTTTTGCTTCTTTATTTAACTCTGATTTCATTCATCAGAGAGGTTATTCCTTTGGCTCAGGAACATACAATGTATAAGCAAAAACAAAATTACTTTAATGTATCTTAAAATGTAGAACAGTTACCCTGAGCAAAAAACAAACAGAAAGATTAAAATGAAGACTGCAAACTCAAGGCAAAAAAAAATTTAAATACCGTTCAAAATGACCTTTTGACAGAAGGGTCAAAATATACAAAGAGAGCATCAGGCTAAATGGACACTCAACATAATCCTTAGGTTTGAAGCTACTATCAGGGACAGCCATCAAGCACCAAAGTTAAAAGTAAAATCTCCAACAACTGTAGTTAGAAATGGATTTTTTAAAACCACATTATAGGATAAGCAAATCCCTTAAAGCTATAGCATACCACAGTACCAATCTGTGTAATATATAGCAAATGTACCTAAAATTAATCTTACATTGCAGTGAGAATGATTTAATTCAGGTAAAATGAAGGTAAATTTTATTTTAAAACTGGAAAGGGGTGTGTGTATAGACAGGGGGTCAGGGTGGGGACTTGATGTGTACATTTCATAGACAGCCCTACTCTGAAAATTGATTCCCATGGATCACTGCTGTAACACTGCTTAACATGAATGAGTTAAGAAATTTTCTTTGGTATACAGCAATACTAAAAAGAAAATTCCAAACTTGGCAGCACCAACTTATAGTAAGGAGACAATCAGCTTATTGTGATTGTACTAGAGTTCATTCAGGTACTTTTAAAAAGTCTAGTAACATTCTTAATTTTTAAAAGTCACAGACATAATAACTATTGTTTGAAACATACAATAAGATAGTCATGTTTATCGCTTCTCGGCCTTTTGGCTAAGATCAAGTGCAATAAGAGAGTCATGTTTATGTAACAAATAAGCCTGTCAATCAGTGTAAATTTCCAGAAAATTTAAGAATGGGAATACCTGTACTCTATGTTTTTATACAACATTTAGCTAACTCTGAGACTGTAGTTTTAAAATTATTATGCTCTGAATTATATGATGATGGTAAAGAATTCCATAAGCTTTATGTTATATATAATGTATAGAAATGCCAGTTAAAATAAGAAGCTAGATTGGATTACTGCCCTTGAAAGAAGAGTATGTATTTTCCACCTTCAATAATCTCCTTCCATGTTAGAAAATAAGAGGCCCAGTTAACTATGGTAACTCTGAGAAACTTTATAACACAGCCAGTCTTTACCTTGTTTGTTTAATTTCTTTATTCACTGAAAATAATGCTGTTGAAGAAATTTGGTTTTATAAAACACAGAAAATTTTTTGAAAAAGAGTTGCAAGCCAAACATGCCATTGTTAGGAGCTAAGAAAAGAAGGATCATCTTAGGAATCAAGAAAAGACAGACCATCTTGAATCATCAGAATATAAAGATTATCTTAAACTTTAAAAATGCCAAGCTAAGGGTGTTAGCAAGGAGAAAGGTTTGGATGGCTTCTCCACATGTCAACACAAGTGTTTTCAGAGCCTACTTGATACACAGTGGAGAACAAGCTTCTTACCAAATTTAGCTCTTCATTCTGCCTTACTGCTTCAGAATATGAATCATCAAGTTTTTTCTGCAATTCAGTCAACAGATCTTTCAGCTGCAATGAAGTTTAGAGTTTAAGATTGATCTCCTTATGATATCCCATGTTTGTATGCTACTTGGAAGTTCTGCCACAAACAACTTACACTGAAATATTTTATCATTCTGTTATAAATTTAACTTCACCTGAGAAGCAAGGTTGAAAAAATTCTATTATAAGTACCTCTCTGACTTCTGTAACATAGGTAGATCGTTCCATTTCTGCCTTCTCTAGTTCCATTTCCAAATGCTCTCGTTCTCTTCTCAGCTAGCAATGCAACAAAGAAGGAAAAGTTAAGAAACATATTTAAGATGCTTCCCTACAATGAGAAGTTACAACACTTACTGAATACAAAACTATTACCATCTCAATAAAGGTACAACAACCACATCATTAGATAAATGAAATCTTAAAACACAGCCTGTAAGAGAACCCTTAATGCTAAAAATGAGGCCATAGGTTACAAATCAAACAATGAGATAACATACATTTTCAACATCTTTATCTTCTCTTCTTAACCGATCTAGCTCTTGCTCCAAAGATGTGAATGACAACTGCATCTGAAATGTGAAATAATTATATGACCAAGTCAAACCACCAATGATACAAAGGCTTTTCTATCTTGTAGAATTTTAATCAATTAGATACTTCAGAGGGGTTTTTTTGTTTGTTTGTTTTGGAGGAGAAAGAGTGGCTTTATTTCTTCACCGAGCAAAGGGAGAAAACAGTAGGCTACTCCCTCAAAAGCTGTGTCCCCAGAGGTGTTTTTTTTTTTTTAATATATTTCATTTAAAGCCATAACTGAATTTTAAAAGTCCTTAAAAATGAGAGTGTCACATATAACCTGATTTAAACGGTGGTCAAAACCTACCTCACTTGCATGACATTATATGAGGTCCAGCTAAAGTGCTTAATTTTTTAAAAACTAACTGATAATCAGCTTCATCAATCCCCAAATGCATTATTACAGAATACCATCAACAACCCTAGATTCTGCACAAGGTGGCCCAGGAAAACAAGTGAGCAAGAGACGGCACTCTTTACCACACCCAAGTACTACTCTCCATTTTATATGAGCATTCAAGATACCAGATTTGGGCATCTTTGAAGATTCTGAAACCACTTCCCTGATGGATATGGAGGGAAAACTATAGAAGAAAAACTAAGACTACATTAACAACATTCAGGTCCCATGAACAGAAGGACCTATTTTTTCTTAAATACTATATCTGAGTCACAAATCAGTGTTTTAAAACATTGTGAATACCAAATTATTTGCCTTATGTTATCACATTGTGGTTCTTTAACACCACTTTACATTCTGTATCATTGGGGAGGGGAGGCCTCTTTAAAACAGTGTTTTAGAACTCTTTAAAACAGTGTTTTTAAAACCCTTTAAAACACTGTATCATTGCAGGGGGTGCTCTTTAAAACTGCCTTGGCCCCACAGAGTTTCACCCTCAGTAAGCTACAGGTGGGGCCTAAAAGCATTTCTAACAAGTTCCCATGTGATACTGACGCTGCTCATTCAGAACCCCCACATTGAGAACTGCCAGTCTGTTTGGATTTTATTTTCAATAGTTCACACAACTCTTAAGCTTTCTAAAATACCTGTTTAATAGTCTTCTGTGATTCATCAACCTTAACTTTCCATTTATTCTCTTCTTGCTCCACACTTCTCTGTAGCTTCTGTAAAATTCCTTCCTATGAACACAGTACAGTTGTTCTGAAAAATTCATGTTCTAATACCAAGATAAACTACTTAAGTCACTAATAAATTAATAATTATTTTTAAATGTAGACTAAAAATCATTTCCTACTGTTTCTGCAAGGACGGATTTGTATTTTTCACACTCTAGTTGTAACAATGTGTGCATTTCATCAGCTTCTTTCAACTTGTGCTCCAAATCCTGCAAAGAATGATATAAATAAAAATTCTCTAGTTATACCAGAAAGTTTTGTGCTTCAAATTTGCTTCTGTACTTATTGATATATTAAGATAAATGGCTTCTGTTTTATCATTAATCATTATATTTTAACCTGCTCAAGTAGCAGTGAAATTCAATGACACTGTTAAGTCATTTGATTTTCCTAATAAAACTCCCAGTCTGGGACTTCCCTGGCAGTCCAGTGGTTAAGACTCCATGCTTCCAATGCAGGGGACACGGGTTCAAACCCTGGTCAGGAAACTAAGATCTCACGTGCCAGGAAAGAAAGCTTAGTTACTCAGTTGTGTCCAACTCTTTGCGACCCTATGGACTGTAGCCCGCCAGGCTCCTCTGTCCATGGGATTCTCCAGGCAAGAATACTGGAGTGGGTTTCCACTCCCTTCTCCAGTGGATCTTCCCAACCTAGGGATTGAACCCACGTCTCCTGCATTGCAGGCAGATTCTTTACTTTTCTGAGCCACCAGAGAAGCCAGGAGGAGTGGCCAAAAGATAAAACTCCTAGAGTATGTTTAATACAAAATATAATCATACAATTTTATATAAATAGGTTTGTCACTACTTAGTGAGACACTAAAATCAAGCAGATCCTCATATGAAATAAAGTCACAATGCCACAGGAAAGAGGGTTATATATTCATACCACTTGTGATACAAAAAAAGTGAATTTCCCAAATTTTAGCAGTCAAGCATAAAAATGCATCTAGGCTCTGAACACTCCTGAATAGTGTATTTGACAATATGTTAATAAACCAGTCAGGTTCTACCTATTAACTGGTCTTTACTTCCTGAACCCAAACTAAAAAGAGAATCAGAGATAAATATTCAGTTTTATAAATGACTAAGATAACAGAGCTGAAGAAATGACAAACACCAGCTTTGTACACATATCAAATATGAGGAAGACAATAGCATTTGCACCAAAATGTACACAAAATGAAATCACCTTCTTATACTTTCTGAAAAGATCACTACTCTACTCATAATGTAGTTATTATCTTTCCCAAACTTAAAGACAAATTCTGATTTATTCTTTTTTTCTACATTTGTTTAAAATACACATACTTGACTTCTTGAACTAACCTTAACCTCCTCTGAACCTGAAGCTCCAGCCACACATTCTTTTGCCTTCTTTTCAAATCCATGCAGCCATTCACTGTAACTCTGTAGAGAAAAAAGTCAAATAACTAATTTTTTAAAATACCTAAATGAAGTAAGTAAAAAAAAGGTAAATAACCAAATTGGAAGATTATAAAAAGAAACCTACATAGACAAACACCATCCCTGTGGAAATCTCAAATAAGATTATAATTGTTAAGTAAGTTGTACATGACCTGGCCTTGAAAATAAACAGTAAAAATATGCCTGTGTACTATATTATCATCAAAATCAAATCTAAATTTATTTACCCTGTCCAAGGATATCTGTGAATAAATTCAGGCCATAAAGGTAAGATTTGGGCTCAAACTAGCCTCTACCACTAACCAGTGCTGGGACTAATAGATTCGATCTTTAAGACAGAGAAAGCCTAGATCAAGCAATTTTTCAAACTTTTTTTTTTTTTTTTTTTTTAGGAGATAGTTCCATAGAGATACACTAGTCTGAAGATTTTAGGTTCTATGAAGGTATTCAAGGTATTATGAAAATACTTGAAAATAAATATTATGAAACATTTTAAAAATCATAATGAGAAATAAGAATACACATTTATGTGTGTAAAATCAACAAAAATTCTATTTGTACTGTAAGGTTAGCTGAGGCAAACACAAGGCATATTTATAGCTTTAGTCATTATTCCAAATTTAAAAATAAATTATTCTAGATTTTTGATGCTTCTTGTCTCAATTTTAAACTCTGATAAAGAGTGTTAGGTAGATACTTTAAAGCAAATTTCCTCTTAGGTCTTTTAGGTCTTTGAAAGTGAAAGTGAAAGTCACTCAGTCGTGTCTGACTCTTCACCACCCACCCCAAGGGCTATACAGTCCATGGAATTCTCCAGGCCAGAATACTGGAGTGGGTAGCCTTTCCCTTCTCCAGGGGATCTTCCCAATCCAGGGATCGAACCCAGGTCTCCCGTATTGTAGGCAGATTCTTTACCAGCTGAGCCACAAGGGAAGCCCAAATACTGGAGTGGGTAGCCTATTCCTTCTCCAGCGAATCTTCCCCACCCAGGAACCAAACCGGGGTCTCCGGCATTGCAAGCAGATTCTTTACCAACTGAGCTATCAGGGAAGCCCACTGATAGGTCTTTGGCTTAGTTTAATTCAAGATTTAAAAAAAACCACACGCACATGAAATTTCTATTAATTGCTCTAATTAAAAGCTTTACTTATGTGGCTGAATCAGGATTCTCTATACTTCACCAAATAAAAAACAAAGAAAACTGGATGTTGGAGATCACCCTGTAGTGCAATATCCCATAGTACATATTAGTCACAAAAGCCTCTCCATTTAAAAAAAAATTACATTCCCCTGTGGCTCAGTGGTAAGGAATCCTCCTGTAATGCAAGAGATGCAGGAGATATGGGTTCAAACCCTGGGCTGGAGGAGGAACTGGCAAACCAATCCAGTATTCTTGCCTGAAAAATTCCATGGACAGAGGAGCCTGATGGGCTACAGTCTATGAAGTCGCAAAGAGTGAGACACGACTGAGCACAATCATAAATTTGATTGACGATGAAAACATACTATTAAAATCCCACTTAGCTTCAAATACTAGGATTCTATATAAATTAAATTCAGCTGAAAAATTGTTTAGATGCTTCAAGTATATAAACTTCCCTTCAATCTCGGTCATATAGTTTAGATCTCATCTCTGCTGATTTTCTTGCGAAAAAGCAATAGAAAACAGTTTATAAAAATTACTTCATGTATAAAAGTCCTTTTTTATCTACTGACTATATTAATTTAATATTAAATTTAATCATTATTGCTTTATCTTAAGGTAAATAGTCTATTAACCATCATATCTCTAAAAACTCAAATACTAGACTCTAAGTAGCACACAGAAAACTTAATATATTTCTTAAATATAGACTACATGCAGAAGTATTCAACTTTTATCAAGTGGATGAATAGAAGCCAAATATAATCATCCATATGTTACAGTGATTCATAAATATTTATAGTGTAAAAAAGGTTTGGTGGTTGTAGGTGAGTAATATAGCTGTTAAGAAATAATTTGTTACATTAAACAGAATTTTTAATTCTGGTGATCTTATACAATCTTTAAAGAAGAGAAATCATGAACTCTTCTGGCTCAGAACAGCATGTATACTATTTATGGGTGGGATGCATGAGACAAGTGCTCGGGCCTGGTGCACTGGGAAGACCCAGAGGAATCAGGTGGAGAGGGAGGTGGGAGGGGGGATCGGGATGGGGAATACGTGTAAATCTATGGCTGATTCATATCAATGTATGACAAAAAAAAAAAAATACTATCAAACAAATTTCCCAATTTCATTATTCCATTAATGAAATATAAAATAGGAATACAGAAATAAAAACAACTTATGGCTACAAAGTAAAAAAATATGAAATATAGGAAGAACAACTCCTATGTTTATTGTAAAAACAGCACTAGAACTGACAATTTATCCATATTGCCCAGAACAAGGTATTTCGTCAATTCAACCAATTATCTATTAAGTGATCAAACCTGAATATATCCTTAACAGTTACAATGAAAACAGAAGCATTTTTGCTTCTTCTGCAAGTTAGACATAGAATATACATAGATAAAGCCTAACAGAGCAAGCAGTTAAACTCAGACTGCACAGAGAACTGGTCATTAAGTTTACTTATATCACACCTGGCAACCAAAGCCCTCTCCTTGGAGAAATATCCTAATTCAAAATTTGGGGCAGGAAATGTATATGATAAATTCAGGAACATCTTATCACATCACTAAGCAAAGAAACTACCAAAGATTAGCAGTGCCCTGTCAAAAAGATTTGGCAGCCAGATTAAATAAGCTCCAATGGGCCAAAGAAGCACAGGCAAACATTGTTGCTGATTAGTTGCTAAGTAATGTCCATGTTCAACCTTTTGCGACCCCATGGTCAACAGACTCCTCTGTCAATGGAATTTTCCAGGCAAGAATACTGGAGTGGGTTGCCACTTGCTTCTCCAGGGGATCTTCCCAACCCAGGGATCGAACCCACATCTCCTGCACTGGCAGGCAGATACTTTATTACTGAGCTTTATGGCCCTTCTAATGGAAATGCACAACACTGCTCATGAAATAGTCTTGCCTCCACCCTGTCCTACCCCTGAAGTGCTGAGTCTGAATCTAATCAAGCCTCCACTGATTACCAATTCACGAGATACAAAAAGGACAGAGGAACATACTGACATTACAGGAACGCAGTCAGCTAAAACCAGACTGGGAAAATGAACTTGAAACCACTACATTAAAAAAAAAAAAAAAAAAAAGTGGGCCAGAAGGTATGCTGACAAAAGGGAACTCATAGAATAAAAAGTATCTAAAAGACATCTTAAATCAATCACATGTTGACTTTATTTGAATCCTGACTAAAACAAACTACAATAAGTTGTTATTACTTCATTAAAATACGTTGTATCACAACTGAAGAAATTCAAGTATTGACTAGATGTATAAGAAATTTTTTTTTAATTTTTTAAAAATAGAATAATAGTATTTTTTTTAAGGAATCCTTATTATTTAGAAATATTTACTGATGAAATGCTCTGATGTTTGACTTCCTCCAAAATAACTTAGGAAGTACAGGGTTAGCGGTAAAACAAGTCTGTCAGTATCAATGCATGTCGTATAGGTAATTGTTAAGGTGAGATACTAGGTACATCAGGTTCATCATGCTATTCTCTCTACTTCTGACTGTATGTATAATTTTCCATTAAAAGGAAAAAGACCTATAGTATCATTTTAGAAAACTATATGCACACTTATTGGTTTTCCTTCTCTGCCCTCAAATAATTATATTCTCTGAATCAAGCAAACTTTTCTCTCCCATTGAAAACACATACAATCTCAAATAAAACAAGTTATTCCAAATCATCTTCAAGACTTTTGCTTAAAAAGTTAACAGATGACCAAAATCTTAAGTTTTGAAATAAAGAGAGTCTGGTTCTTAGTATTAAATACTTTTTAAAATAAAGTGTTCCTAAAATTAAGTTCTATTTTTAATAAAGTCATTAAGAATATTACTGATTTATTAACCACTATTGGGTCTTCCCTGGTGGTTCAGACAGTAAAGAATCTGCCTGCAATGCAGGAGACCAGGGTTTGATCCCTGAGTCAGGAAGATCCCCTAGAGACAGAAATGTCTACCCACTCCAACACCCTTGTCTGGAGAATTCCATGGACAGAGGAGCCTGGTGGGCTGCACTCCATGGCGGTTGCAAAGAGTAGGACACAACTGAGTGATTAACACTTTCACATTCAACCACCATTGACTTATGAAGAAATATTTCTTTCCCATTTATGGTGTTTATAACCTAAATAATGTCTTATATATAAATTTTATAGATTACAATAAAGTAGCAAATGAAACAACATAAATGATTTTGAACCAAGTTACCTGATTTTAACTACTCAAGACACCCTAGGTTAAAAATGAGAAAGACTGATAAGCACACCTTTAAAACCAAATGCAGAGTGCTAATGCTACTTATTCACAACTTCCTTAAATAATGATAAAGATGTTATGTTTTAAAAAATAATAAATTAATCTTACCAAATTAGAAGGGACAGACACCTTTGGAAATAATTTTTTGAGAACTTCTTTAGCTTCTAACTCAACAGCTTCCACGTGTTGTTGTCTTTCCTAAAGCAGAGGAAGCACCAAATCAAACTCAGAAGATTATAGAATTGAAAAATAAAAAAGCTACAGTCTTTTAAGCTTAAAGGAAGAAAAGGCAATGGTATTTTTAAAATTCTTCTTAATGACAAATGTTCAAATTTCCCATTCTGAAATATCAAAATGCTTACATAAGAAAAAAATCTGCAAAATCTCAAAGGCATCCTAAGTGACAAATAATGTCTTACACTAATCAAGCTGAGGCAATATCTGACAATATGAACAGTGTCCTTGCCATCAATTGATAACCCTCCAGGAACAATTCAAAAATGAAACCAAAACAAAAAACACTTCCTACCGCTAAAACAAGCTACATGCAAAAAGTATGCATCTGGGTGACATAACTGAGCTGCCAAGTCTCTTTCCAAAAAATACATCTCTGATGGATGATGATACCATGGGATCAAAATGGCAACTTTGATACTTCCAGTTTCAAGGTCATATGAAGCTATTTATGCTAAACAAAGGGGGAAAAAAGAACCACCAAAATTTGACAAGTGTACATATGAAAAAAGGAGTAAAGAGAAAGAGGGAAAATTGATGGTATACTACTTCACCAATGCCATACATCAAGAAAACTAATTCTGACACAAATGAATGGACTCTGTCAGCTGTAAATTTAAAGATAAGTATTACAAACGCATGTCTAGATTTGGTGATTTCAAATCCAAGTCTAATGGGTATCAATGATTAATTCAAAGCCACAGTTTGTCAAAATTAGGATAATGATTTGATCACACAAAAAATAGATATCTAATATTCAAATTATCTCTACAAGATTAAAAAAAGACATCTATAAAAATACACATCTAAACAAAGCCAAGAAAATCATCTCAAAACACTGGTGAAGTTCAACAGGTGACAAGAAGGCAAGCAAGCTAGCAAGATCTCAAGCCTATCTTTCCCCCATTATTTAAACTGACCTTTCAAATCCATTACAGATTTAAGATCTATTACAGATTTAAGATGCACACACTTCATTTTGAGAATGGTATAAAATGGTATAAAAAATCTAAAGTTACGCAATAAGAAGCTAGAGATTAATCATATTCTGTACATATAAAATGCTGTTACTTTACTCAGATTAATGGCAGGATTTTAAAAATGGAATATTTAATAGAGTATTTTCAACAATTCAATGAGTTTTAATGGAATATTTCCAATAACTCAATAAAGCCCACTATTTTTCAGAAATATACCCATCTAACTGCATAAAATAAGGTACATTCATTTAAGGAAAATGATTTAACAGCTAATTCAGAAACAATCAAGAGCTCATTTTTATCATCTGACCATAGAAGTGGTGGGCTTCCCTGATAGCTCAGCAGATAAAGAATCCATCTGCAGTACAAGAAACACAGGAGACAGGGGTTTGATCCCTAGGTCTGGAAGATGCTCTGGAGAAGGAAATGGCAACCCACTCCAGTATTCTTGCCTGAAAAATCCCATGGACAGAGGAGTGGCGGGCTACAGTCCATGGAGTCACAAAGAGTCAGACACGACTGAGCAACGAAGCATAGAAGCAGTGGTGCAACCTCTAAAGAAAATCAGTTAGGAAGAGAGACTGTGAGACAGAAAACTTTTTGAAAATTCCCCAAGGGAAGAATAATCTAACTAAAGGAAATAGATGTCTAATTTGTAACTAACAAGAACAAAGGTAAACCAACAAGTTAAGTAAAAAGTTTTCATTTGACATAGTAGTTTGGTTGTGAATAGCAATTTCCATTCCACCTTAAAATCTGGAAAAGATATAACTGAAGATTGCATCATTATCATTATTTCCCTACTATTACAATTTCCTTACTATTTTTATCAAGTGTAATATGTGTGAAATGTCTTTCATGTGAACCTGTCATTTACAGTGGCTCCTCAAGAACATATTTACTCCTTACAGTACAACTTGTAGTCTATAGGTTAATCAGTATCACTTTATACCTATGCTATCTCAGGGCTGTCTAAATATACACATTAAAACAGAGAAAGAGTATAAAGTCTATGCTCTATAGATCATTAGCCATGCAAGAGACCATCATGCATTTGGTGATGAGGTTTGAAACATAGATAAATTCTTCTATTCATCACCAAACACATGGTGAAACAAATTCTAGTTTTCTTTTGGAATCATAACATGCAAGAATGCCAAGTGGTATATAACTTCTTATAGGAATAGCATGATATTAAGAGTTTAGCACTTTGTAGATAACCAGCCTCATTAGCAAAATAAAAGCTAACTCGGAGATCTTAACAGTGAAAACCAAAGTTATAGAAACAATCAGAAACTATACAGAGCCCCTACTGCTGACAGAGCTGACTGCAGCCACTGACAATGAAACAATAATGTCCAAGCTAGCCTAGATTTTTCTGTTCTCTGGTCTAGATTTCTCTGGTCCCAATATTTGCTAGCTGTCTCAAATCAAGGTTTTAGTGAAAATTAGGGTCTGATGAGTAAGTATGTAACTAAACACATACCCATCACACTAAAGGAAATATAACTACAAACATATATTTGGTTAAAATTTTTATTACAATTCTACTCTGCTTTTTTTTTAAAAAGTCCTTCAAATGCCATAAAGACTTACATTTAAAATTCAACGTATTACCTTAGCACACAAAATATTGATAGTTCTAGAATGCTGAATTGAATAACAGAATGAACTTTAACCCATAACAAAAACTCAACAATTCTGTTCCAAGTTTATTCTTGGTAGGAATTTTCAAAATTCTTGAAACCGCCCCATTTATTTCTCTCAATCTTTAAATTCAATTTCTCAATTCTAATTGATTACAAATCTTTAAATCCATGGAACAACTTGAATTCAGGGAGAATTCTTAATTATCTGTAAGACAGAGGGAGGATATACGTTTCAGGAGTACTTTATATACTCCAGTTAAGAGAATTATCCCTTATACTAATACTGTATACTAAACATACATGCATCATTATCGTCCAGCTGCTTAAAAACCTAGTTTAATTTCATCGCTTCTAAGGGACCATGCCCAATAACACATCCAAAATCGATGCCTTCCTTGTACTTCTGAAGACTTTCATCGTTTTCCACCTTGTCTGAGTCATCTTGGTATGCCTCAGAGAATCTAGGAGAGTCCACTGGGTGTGTGTTTGTTAATGAGACTAGACTTTTTTTGGCTCAGTTTGCACCAAGTTCTCTTAACCAACCCAAGAGGTACACTCTGTCTGACAAGAGCTTACATGGGTAGCACAGGTCTCCTGAGACTCTTAAGCTTAAAGCAGTAATCACCAAAGCTCAAAAAATCAGGTAATCACAACAAAACAGCATGCCCAAAATTAAAGCTTCAAGGAGTAGATGAAAAAAGCAGAGATGGCAGAGGTGATAAATATGGATGATAAGGAGATTTTATATTTAAATTGCAGTAAAATTAAATGCTTTAGTCAGATTTTAAGACAAGCTGCAGATTTTCTCTGTTCAGTGGATTGTTTCTAGGAGTTAGCATTACAACCTTGGAAGTCTTGTTCACTTTGTCCTGCAGCAATTTTTCAGTTGATGCCAATGCTTCCATTGCTTCCCAGTTTTTCTCCCGAAGGTCCTAATCATTTTTAGAAAAAATGATTTCAGTTTATCCATTATTGAAATATTTTTGCTTTTTGCTTCATCAGTATTTTGCACTGCATTTAAATGCTGGTTACGGCAAAATTATTTCAATGGGAAAATATGTATATTAGCAAAAAAATAAAAAGCAATGTTTAGAAGTTTGAATGAGAAAATAAAGATGCCCACTTTCCATGTTTTAGTATACACACCAAATACGCCAGCTTTAAAGTAATTACTATGCACACAAGACAAAGAAGAAAGCATTCAAAAGTAAGCACAGAAACCAAGATTACAAATATAATTTCAGGTACATCGAATATCAAAGGATTAAGGACAGAACAAATACACAAGTATTATAAAGGCTTTAACTATGACTTTTAAACAGGACCCATATCATTCATGGGACTTTCCACTGCAGCATAACAATTTTTCCTCTAAATATGTTTTATTGATTTAACATATTTCAAGTCTACCTGGGAATGACATAGGAATTCACTGTATTTCTCTATCTTTCCTGGCATGGTTAAATGTGCATACCAAAAAACCACCTGACAGGAATTGCACAAGCTACTTGATCAAGGCAAACAGGGAGGCTAGAAAGCTATAAAACCCATTCTTTTGTAAGAGAAAGAAGCTGCGCTCTGAAAGATCTATTTTAACAGCATTTCATTAGCAAATATTAATAAGGACAATCTGCTATATTTCAGTCTTTCTTCAGATTTAGAAATCTAAAAAGATTAAAAACAAAAACTAAAAAGCCAATAACCACTATGTATTGAATGCTTACTTGTGTGTCCAACACTGTACCTGGCACTTCACATAAATTTTCATTAATCCTCATAACAACCAGAAGAGGTACGTATTCCCATTCTATAGATGGCAAAACCACAGCTCAGGTAAGTTAATAAACATGACCACGTGTACAAAGCAAATGAGAAGGCAGAACTAGAACGGACTGACGTCACGATCTGCTGGCCTCCAGTGTCCCGGCTCTTTTCACACTCTGCAATGCCTCCAGCACTGCTGCTGCTGCTGCGTTAAACTGGCATTACTATGCCATCCTTATCTTACAATTCCCATCATAAAACACAGCTAGGATGTTAACAGTAATACTGGCAAATTCATCTCTGGTTTTCTGGCCAAGCAATGCTATTAGTAACGTTACAAACACACAAA